>NC_084709.1:20140594-20834593 GCF_033807575.1 Cydia pomonella | reverse complement strand
ATATTACGATATAAGATTCCACATGCGTGGGTAACTAGGTAAGTAGATATATAAGCTTTTGTGCAGCATTAATGGTTAAGATCACTCATATATATTTGAAACGTTCACTTCGTTCAGCCAGTCTCCTTGAGTTCATTCTAAAACTTTTACGTTTACGACCCATTTGAATGAATGATGATTTTTTACAAACTTTTATTTGAGTAATGGTTCCATTCGGATCGAGTTACAAAAAAGTAGAGTAGGAGGGCAAAAGTCATATTAATAATTGTGGATACTCGGTTATCATCAGTTAACCCTTTAACGCATACCGAAGCCATACATGGTGGTTATGATATTCAACTATTGACAGCGATGAAAGTTCAAAGGGTCTAGCAGGCTACGCGAACAAGAAGTGCCCCCAACGACGGATTTTGTCCATATTTCTGGTAGTGTACTGTTAGGTCCTAAGGACCCTCCATGATTAACATCAGACCTCGATTCTCTTTTGTTTGCGAGTTATTCAGGATAACGTAAAATAATTAGGGTATCATTGAAAGTGTCATATTTTATAAACGATTCAAGTTACGTGAACCAAACAAAATTATATTGATAACAATAAAAAAAACTACAAAATGCATATTTTTTACCAGCATCCTGTCCTTAAACTTCATTGCAAAAATATAAATATTTTTTCCTTCCAATTTTTTTTTTACTTTTCGCGGAGGTACACCTCCAAAAAAAATATGCATGAGTAGCCACTAATTCCCACTACATACACATATTAAAATATTTGCACAAATGTTCGTGCTTCATGTCAAAAAAAAAAAACGATTCTCCAATAAGTAGTCACTGGCATTATATGTACAGATAGAAGTACATCAACGATGACGTGTCAGCTTTGATAACATCTGACACATAATATTATCTGCATTTGTTTTTTGCATTTTGTAGTGGTAAATGGAAACATTAAATGCAAGTCTTGTAAAAAAACATTAAAAAATATCCGTGGGAAACAAAAATGCATAGAAACAGAGCAAGAGGCGATTTATATAGCAAATGCAGTAATATGTTTAATTTGCATACATGATTTATTGTGTGGTAAGTGTCGACTTTTAGTATATAAACATAAAGCAGTAGGTTGCAGACGCAGAGCCAGCATCGCCAATTGTTGTGCATGTTACTCGCAGAAGTTGATGCTACTGCTTTATGTTTATACACTAAAAGCCGACACTTACCACACAATAAATCATTTATGCAAATTAACATATTAGTGCATTTGCTATATAAATCAGCCTCTTGCTCTGTTTCTATGCATTTTTGTTTCCCACCGGATATTTTTTAATGTTTTTTTACAAGACTTGCACGTTAATGTGTTCCATTTTCCACTACAAAATGCAAAAACAATGCAGATAATATTATGTGTCAGATGTTATCAAAGCTGACACGTCATCGGTTGATGTACTTCTATCTGTCATATAATGCCAGTGACTACTTATTGGAGAATCGTTTTTTTTTTGACATGAAGCACGAACATTTGTGCAAATATTTTTTATATGTGTATGTAGTGGGAATTAGTGGCTGCTCATGCATATTTTTTTGGAGGTGTACCTCCGCGAAAGTAAAAAAAAAAATTGGAAGGAAAAAATATTTTTATTTTTTGCAATGAAGTTTAAGGACAGGATGCCTGGTAAAAATAATATGCATTTTGTAGTTTTTTTATTGTTATCAAATATAATTTTGTTTGGTTCACGTAACTTGAATCGTTTATAAAATATGACACTTCAATGATACCCTAATTATTTTACGTTATCCTGAATAACTCGCAACAAAAGAGAATCGAGGTCTGATGTTAAGCATGGAGGGTCCTTAGGACCTAACAGTACACTACAGAAATATCGACAAAATCCGTCGTTGGGGGCACTTCTTGTTCGCTTAGCCTGCTAGACCCTTTAAATAATATTTTATTACATGCAGTAAGGGGTTAGGAGGAAATGGGACCGACCAGTTCTCCATACAAATGTAGTCCCCATTTTTGTCTCTCGATATTGATTAAGTATTATAAGAATTAGAAAAGAAAAACTAAGAAGAGTGAAGGGAAGCTGTGATTGATACGGGAGTTTTCAGAAAATAGTGTACCCAATTATTGAGTTGTCAGTTTGGTGACGATAATTAAGCATTCAATTTCATAAAAACTTGGGTTTGGTGTTCATTTCATAAACCAATAAGCGGTATTTCAATATAACGGGTACGACTCTCTGTAGTTTGCGGAGGTCGCTTTCTTTAGCCAAATTTACGAGATCAGAGATTATGAGAAATAGAATCGACAGCGTAAAACACGTAGAAGATTGTGTACCTAACCAGTACACCCGCGCGCGGCGGCACCCCTGTTGGCGGAGGGCGCCGCGCGCACGCGGGCGCACGCGTTGCTCTACTCCGTGCTCGAGGCACAGCCGGTCGTGTGATCTGTTTGTAAGTGCGATGGGGCGACTGATGATATAGTGCAAGAGAGTATTAGAAAGAGAGATGCCTGAAAGTACTATATCATAATTGTGTCTTGAAATTGTTTAATATGCCATCCATCCATCCATCATCATCATCCATATCCAATAGCTGTAAGGTGCAAATTGTAATTTGAAATAAAAAATAAACTTAAAATTTAAATAATGCAAAAATTGGATTCCATAAAGATTTCATGCTTAACTGTCGTCACAAAGCTGACAGCGATTAACTTTATTCTCTTTTTATATACTCACGATAATTGGGTACACTATTATCTGAAACTCCCATATACATTAAATAATGTCAAAATATTTTCAATAATGTTAATATCAGCAGAGCAGCATGGTTCTATTTTTTATCGCTTGTCACTATACCCATCACTTTCACACTTACATACTTGTTAGAACGTGACAGGCATGGTGCCAAATGATAAAAAACCGACCATCTTAACCTACAGGATAGTACATACCTCATTGAAAGGCTTTATTTTGGTGTGCATTATGAAGTTGAACTTGCACAGCTCGCAGGAGCGCGTCTCGGACGCCGTCAGCCACTGCTGTAGGCAGCTCTGGTGGACGTACTTCAGGCTCCCTGTAACAACAAGACAAGTATTAAACCTGCGCTCTTGGTATATCATATCGGATGACCTGTGGAGAGAAACAGCTGCTAGAGAATGCCCTGAGGCAGTAACAAGGTGAAAGGCAATACCCAACTGTCCGGATTTGTTTTGATTTAATTTGATAAATTTTAGAGAGTAGTTTTTTTTAGCTGCCCAATTTCTTCCTATTCAGAGAAATTGTCCACGAAAGTACTGAAAACTTAAATACTAAACCACTAAAGTAGTTTTGTTGCAAGTAAATTGCTAGTTAATTACTGGTTTCTCCCTTAGGTTGAGATTGGGCAGCTAAAAATGCGCTTTTCTTATTTTAGACTACTCTTTAACATATATCTAAAATAAATCGCTTTCTTTTCAAAACAAACAATAATTAAATGTCTAATAATATATAAAAATACACTTTTTACTTTTTGCTGACACCCGATATCGGATTGGACACTGTGAAAACGCTCTTACCTTGGACGCCACGAACGCAAGGTGCTCCATAGTCCATGTAGCGAACGCTTACGCATGTTAGCTTCAGATTGCATGCTTAATTAGCGCAACTTATTTATGCAGTGGTTCCCATAAAGCGCGAAATCAGCTAAACTGCGTGTGCAGTCGCGGCGTATTCATTTATCAGGCCGCTTAGCATGACTTGCGTTGTCGCGTGCGACTCTATTCTTGACAGTCGCGCGACAATGCAAGTCATATGAAGGGGTCTGTCGTGCCCAGTAACGCCTACGCCTGATGGCTTCCACGCAGTGCTGCGAAAAGGGTGGCGTCCCTGTGGGGCGGTGGCACTCCTGAAGGTGGTTGCGGATAGGGTGGATAGCCCTCTTATCACTCATTGGATGTCTATGCACATACGATCCAATGAGCACTATACTTTTTACGAACATGGGTATATATTTATATCATATTGTTAATAATATAATGTTGTAAACAAACATTCGTTTTTATATTTCATAGCAGGAATACATTCTCAGGTGCCATTGGGAGTGAAACTGCAATAAACAGCATTAATAATAATACATTAGAGCGTCCAGGCTTTATCCCGTCTACTTTGCCACACAATGAGCTTTTCGAGTGCTGTCTTTTCTTGCAATATGACCAAAGACGATTCAGTTCTATCCACCACCATGACCTTCGTTTTGGACCTATTTACGAAAAGTCCCATCTCCTTGCTAAGCCACTCTATTTGGTTTAGAGGTGCAGCCATTTCAGACTAATTTGCTGCTAGAACAGTAGTTTCATCGACCTAGCGCAAGTTGATGATTTTTACAAGCTTTCATTTAAGTTCAACAATAAATCACAGACAAATCTTGCATGTTAAATTTGACCCACTTCCTGGTTTCCAATGAAGCTGAAAATTTGCAATGCAATATTATGGTACCCTATCAAGCTGATCTGATGATGGAGACAGGGGGTAGCCATAGGAACTCTGTGATAAAACAACACATCTGTGTTTGGGGTTTTTAGAATTGTCTTGATGAGTATTAGTTGCCTGTGGAAAAAAAGTACAGTCAACGGTAAAAGCTTGTACCAAAAATGAAATTTTTTGCCAACAGCTTATTACAGCACCAACTGTGATGCCTCCCTCCTAGTTCTCATAGGTACGTCTCATAATATGCTCTCCATAGGCATTGAAAAGAATGGGCAATAAAATGCATCCCTGGCGTACTCCTTGGTGAATTTGCTCTACCCTTGCCTTATATAAATGGTCACCAGATACAAGGAATAAAGGGCTAGGGTACTATAAGTGTTTGTTGCATTCTGTATGACAATATTTACAAATGACCACATTATAGAGCAACTAAACATTTGGAAGAAGGCTGTTATGTCTTTTAAACTTCTAATAACAATGTATTAATTAAAAATACCTAGAATAATTTTGAATAAATAAATTCATATACAGTTGTTCAAACAGTCATGTATAATTTAAAGAAAATAATATTGACTCATTTTCCCTTTAGTACAATGATAAAACTGATGAATACATCTACTTATTGCTCAATGGGGTTTGTTTCCTTTAGAATAATTGCATTACAATGTTTATGAAATCTAATTTAAGGAAATATGCAGATAAAACAAGCAGGCCAATTTGAACAAACACTTTGACAACAAAATTATATCTAAATGATGTCTTTTAGTTGTGATTTTCGCATGTATTTCTCTTGTACTTGTAGATGCACATGCAAATAAGAACATAATGACATCATTTCGAAATCATTTTGATGTAAAAATGTAAGTTTGAATTGGCCTCCAGATCAATTTGTTTTCATGCTTTCATTTGTTTTTGAAATCATCAAAACTTGTTAAAACAAGTTGGATTCATTGTGACATCACTATCCTAGTTTTCCCATACTTCCTTTGTAGTTACAAATTGTTTTGATGGTTCATACTAGCTGAGTTTCCTGGTTTATAGAATACCATGAACCTTTTAAGATGTTCTGAATTGTTGTGTCCATAGCATCAAAAATGCTTATAAATATTTTAGAAGTGTAATAAAAGGTTAAATTTTATTTAGCAAAGAAGCATTAGTATATATATATATATATATATATATATGAATCCAATGTCCTATTCTGTAAATCTATCTTATCTTACCCAAAACCCTGATTATTGAAGGGTTGGGGGAAGTCCAAGACTTTAAATAATGCAAGCAAACGAAAATGGAAAGAAGGCCTTTCATATTATTTGCAACAAGTTAAAAAAATATTTATTTTTTATACACATGTGTCAAGTTAAGATAAACCTTAGAGCAAGACCCTGATATTGTGTGCACACTGTAGGTACTTGTTTCACTAACACCAGTCAAGTCAATGTCAACTCCACATGATGTTGTAATCTGTTTATCAAACATGCTAATCCATTAATTCATGCATCATATGCAATGCATCCAACACTAGGTATATCATGTACAGTGTACACTCAATGTATAACACAACAAATGAATTTCATAGAATGTCCCTTACTCACATGAATTGAATTGTTCCTAAACAACAATTTAAACAAACGTGCATTCGGATGTAAATATACCGATTGAGCAATCGACGAGAATACCAACGGGTGACGTGATTTTATTTTGTCCAGGACACCGTGATTAGGAACATAGGTGAAAACTGACCTGAGCAGTAGCAGGGCGCCAGAAGCGGGTTGTGGACCTCGCTCTCGCAGTGGCAGATGCGACAGATATCTCCGCTCGAGTTGCTGCATGAGGTTCGACTGCTGTCTGACCCTCCCCGGATCACCTCTCGCCCGCAACCACCGTTCCATTCCCAACTCTCGATTTCCGACGAATTCTTAACATTAATCTGCTGTACTGGCATTATGCTAACCAGCTCAAAAGAGCACTCATAACATTACAGATTTACAAAAAACTAAACTCGCACTCGCATCGGATATCGACAAAGCAACCATCCGGATACATGACGCTGGCTTTAATAACACTACCCTTTTAAGTAAATCAATCTTTTCGGGAAGAGTTAAAATATTAACAGTAAAGACGAATTACATTTCATGTAATTATCATTGCTCTACACGAAAATATCAATAAAAATTATTAGTTACTCGTCTACTGTCAAACCCGGGAGCCACTAATGCACAGCCAAATAATGCACAACCCAGGAATGTACAGCCCAATAATTGGCGTCCATCATGGACGCCAATTATTGGGCTGTACATTCCTGGGTTGAGCATTCTCGGGCTGTGCAAGTTTGGTCCGGGGCGATAATACGAAGCCACTCTTTTCACAGGGCAATAATGTACGACCCTATAATTCGCGTCCACTAATCTGAGTCCCTTGGCTTTCAATTATCGGGCTGCGCATTATTGGTACGGGTCGAGAATGCTCGACCCAATAATGTACATCCCAATAATTGGAAGCCAAAAACCAGAGACATTTTTTTTTTTAAGACAGCTGTCAAAATTAGTAGGGACGTTCTGACATGAGCTCTTGACAGTTTAAAAATAATCGGTTTTTTCTAGTGACATCTTTCAATGATATCGACAGTGTTGACACTTGTTGGTTTACATTACGCTTTGTTATCATCTTTTTATTTTTAATGTATGGTTTTCAAGAGCTCTAATACTTGTAATGTATGCATCAAATCATATGGCAAGAGAACCTAAATCGTTTCGGAACTATATGAACTCTAAAAGAAACAGTAGAGGTACGGAAAAATATTATTTAATGGAACCTTTGTCCGGTAAACAAGTAGTGAATTTGCTAGGTTTTTTCACTCTGTATACAGTGTGAAGGTGTGGAAAGTTGGAGGTAAGCGCCGCAGCCCGCAATAGTCGCAGCGGGCACCGAGAAGAGCGCTGTAGGGGTTCAGGTTATGACAGGCTAGATATACAAGACGTGCGACGAGCCCTTCAACAACTTCAAGCCAAAAAAATCTTCTGGTCCGGATGGTATTCCCTCGTGCGTATTTAAGGACTGTAGAATTGTGCTGGCGGAGCCGCTATTGCACCTTTGTTTCAAGCTAAAAGTATTCCTAGAAATTTATAAAATTACTTGAGTGATAACCAGTACTGATAGGTGGATCAGGAGATAAGGCAGAGGGTTTCGACTTTCGAACGACAAGAAGTTCGGCCAGCAATCTTCTTAGTCACGTAGTGCAGATAATATGTATAGTGGGTAGCAGGAGTCAAACTGATAATGGTTACTTTGACTTTAAAGACACTAGATCTGGTTGATAATGACTTGTTGCTGTCAAAGTTAGCAGGCTTTGGTTTTACCCCACACTCACTTAATTTTTTTGCAGACTACATGAGGGAAATACAGCAGTATGTAGATTATGAAGAGCACAGATTGAATCCAGCAGTGACATGGGCCATTTGTTCAATAGAATATCTTGGTTATATGGAGATTGGCTGAGAAAGCAAGGTGTATGCTACAAGGTGCAGGTTTCTGCAAAATATATTAGGGTGAGTCCATTAAGACAGCTGTTTATCTGAAAAACAGGGACTGGGTCATTGGTCAATGGGTCATACACCATCAAAAACTCAATCTTAAGAGCAAAACTACAAAAGGATGCATATGTTGGTGGATCCCCTTAATACAAAGAAACATAACACTTTCAGAAAATATATATTCTCTAATTATAATGCATGATATGATAAATTTACAATGGTCATGTAACAACATTGTTACCTGACAGGCAGTCTTCCACACATGTACCTTAATTAATTTAAATAATTATAGTCCGCTTTTTTCAGATTTCCTCAGTTTGAGGTTTTTTAGATTACCTCAATTAAAATAATTTGTAGGTTCGAAAAATTCTAATCTTAAAAAACAATGCTGAGGTCAACACTGGTGAGTGTCAAATGGCAGGTAGATGTCAGCAATTTCAATAAAATAAATAATAAATAAATATTATAGGACATTATTACACAAATTGACTAAGTCCCACAGTAAGCTCAATAAGGCTTGTGTTGAGGGTACTTAGACAACGATATATATAATATATAAATATTTAAACATATTTTTACCCAACTGTGTCAGGAGGAGGGTAATGTTTTACGAGCGTGGGTATGTATATAATAACCCCTACCACTATAAATATTTATAAACATGTTAAAGCTTCTTTGTACTTCAGTGTACATTTTATAGAAACCTGTGTACCTCTCCGTGAAATGAGATATAGACTCAAAACAAATGCAGGTTTTTTTTATATACCACATCGGTGGCAAACAAGCATACGGCCCACCTGATGGTAAGCAGTCACCATAGCCTATGGACGCCTGCCAGCAAACAAAAAGTCTTCTGGAAATCGATTTTCACTCATGTTGTCTCGGATATGAGTGAATATGGTATTGATACATTCCGTGTAATTCCCTGAACACAAATATATGAGATGACAACGGCGAAAGTGGTAGGGGTTATTATATACATACCCACGCTCGTAAAACATTACCCTCCTCCTGACACAGTTGGGTAAAAATATGTTTTCAGTAACAAAATAGTATTTTTACCCGACTGCATCAGAAAGAGGGTAACGTCTTTCGAGCGCGGTTATGTCTATAATTATGTCTATTTATTTGGCACGCCCTACAGCTCAAACGGCTGGACGGTTTTTGACATATGAGTTCTGGTTGAATTCGTCAGAATTTTGGTAGTGACAGGCTATATACATTTTCAAAATGGCGCCCGCTAATGAAAAAACGGGGGGGGGGGGGGGCCTTACCATAGCAATATGGGTACCAAATGAAAGTTACCTAGTGAAATGTTCTTTCAAAAATATATGTGAACAGTCGGGTTTTTTGTGTTGCAGTTTAATATTAATATTTTTTGATAAATCTGGTTAATTATTTTTTATCATTATAAAGAGGATATTAACAGTCACATAGCGAAGAGTCTCGATCAACACCTTGAGAGACTCTCGCTAGGTGGTTGTATCAAGGGTCAGATGCAGAAGGCGATGATCTTGGACACGGCGCGGATAGTCCGGCGGTTCCTCTCTCTGCGGCCATGACCACCGGCAGCTTGGGCCCTGCCCCGCTACTGGCGGCACCCTAGGTTAAGTTTTTTATAATGTGTTTATATGTATTTTTGTATTCTTTTTGTATGGTTTTTTGTATTTTACTTTTATGTATAATCATATTATAAAATGTCTAACCTAAGACCCAAAATAAATAAAGAGATTAAGGGTGCCTTTCGACCAGAGATGTGCTATACTTGCTATGCTATGTTATCATACATTTGAAACGCAGCTCCAGCTGCAGCTACGTTTCAAATGTATGATTGAAAACATAGCATAGCACATCTCTCGTCGAAAGGCACCCTAATAATAAAAATAATAAAGACGTTTATTCAAAAAGTTTAAACATAGGTACATAATAAAAGTACACAATAATGCTTACAAACTAATTGAAAGGGAAAGTGGCTCAGCTAATGTCTACGCCAAATGGCCAAAATTGTTGAAAGTTTTCAACTAATTTGTTAGAGCAAGTATTGAAAAAGTTACAGTATGTTATGTATTTGTTATCTAATCACAAAGCCCTGTTATTTGGTACCTCACATGGTATGCTTAAAGGAAAATAAAATAAAAGTTTGTACTGGCGACTTTATGACGTCACAGCAACTACCCCCACCACTTCGCGCTTGTCATCTCGTATATTTGTGTTCAGGCATTGACATATATCTAAGGACGGGCCTTACGGGCACTAAGAATGGTGCTAGTTTAGTGGTGTCACTCACGAGCCAATCCTGCAGTCTAACGCAACTAGTCGCGACCAATCGCGCATGTGATGCGAACTCATCAACAATTGGCGTTCTGGCGGTTAGACTGTACGATGGGCTCGAATTCGTGTGCGTGACACCGCTTTACTGACCCCATTCTTACCATTAAGGCCCGTCCTTAGATATATGTCAATGTGTTCAGGGCATTACACTGAATGCATCGATACCATATTCACCCATATCTGAGACGACATGAACGAAAATATAAATATAAATATATATATATATATATATATATATATATATATATATATATATATATATATATATATATAATATATATATGTTTGTATCTCTTTACCTTTGGCTATTACTACTTACGATTATAACGACGAAATTTCGGTGGTCCCTTCATCGTCGTTATATTATATCCGAAATCCATTGTATGTGGTTTCGTACCCTTTTTTAAGCCTAGGTCGTTTTAGGAATAGATGTACTGATTTCGTTGTCTGAGTACCCATAACACAAGCCTGCTTGGCTTACCGTGGGACTTAGTCAATTTGTGTAAGAATGTCCCTATAATATTTATTTATTCTATTAAAGGTTTACAGAGGTACACTGAATGTGCAATATAACTGCATACTTTTAGTGCGGTAGGTACAATGACAAGATTTCATAGCTCAACCCGCCATCCTGACGCTCACCTATAGTGATACATATTAGTCAATTTTAATGTATAGTTATGAAAGTAAATTAAAGTTCATGTTGCACAGATAAAATCACTTTAAACAACGTTTCTAATGAAAATAAATCTCAAATTTCAGGAGCTGATACAGGCAGCCAGAATGAGTCTGCTGGGTCGCCGGCGCCGGACGCGCGACGCGCGCCTCGGGCTCTGACGTCTTCGTGTCTCTCGCCAGTTGCAGGGGAAGATGCGAATAGTTATAAAGGCGTGCATGACGTCTCTAAAAAATGATAGATATAATACTAATCTTGTTGACCGAGGTATTCCTCAAGTTCACGGGGTAGATTACAGGTGTAGTGCATAATCCTTTACCATTTTGACGACCACTCTGGCCTAGTAGGTAAGGTAGTGATCGATCCTGCTTATGAAGCCGATGATCCTGGGTTCGAATCTCGCGGTAACGGAATTTATTTTAGTGATGAGTACAGATATTTGTAGCTGAGTCATGGAAGTTTTCTATGTGGGAATTATTCAATTTGTGTAAGAATATCCCTTTAATACTTGTTTATTTATTTTTCGTATTTTCTCGGAAACGTTGCTATTCGTCATGCTACTTCAGTCAACCTCAATACTTATTGTACTGAATGACCGAAAAAGCATGACACGTTCGTACGTTTTCGTGAAAATACGTTGGTAAAGGAAATTGCACTACATTTTTAAAACCTATTCACCTGTCAGTAAAATATGAAAAAGGAAAGTTCATGAGTTTCATAATTTTCTTTCCTCCAACAGCTTCCCATATAGCAAATGTAAACCTTTTGTGCATGTCAATAGTTCTCAAATGGAATTGGTATAAGTCATAATATAATCGTATATCAAAATTAGTACATTACGATATACTCGTATAAGGAGTGTACCGAAAAAAAACTGTAAACTTCAAATGAAAAAAAAAACTGATGCAGTTGAGAACAAATTAAGGTTTTTAGAATAACTACAATAAAAAGCGACTTTTAATTTAGATAATTGTCACTTTTTTTTATTTGTTCTGTAGGAGTGATAGGCAGCTTGTTCCTACCGCATTCAGTGGCAGCTTTTTACGGACCCGTTTTTCATATTTGCCTGCATCACCCCGTCACCTGCTGGAATTGTTAATGTTTTTTGGCTGTTTCATTCTTCTCTTTTAATACACTTTTGATTTGAGCCCAATAATAGTTGATAGAACGGCACTGCAGGACGTTTGGAGCTCGTACTCTATTCTATGTCAACTGCCAAATGCGATTTTTGTAGGAAGGAAATTGTATGATTTTCGATTTGGCCTAGAATGATTATTATTCCAAGATTAATAATTCTGGTTTTACGCTGTTCGACTTTACACCGGCAAATAAAAGAGATGCCTAAAAATATTAATCAACATCTCCAGAAATAATCATTTTCTAAAAATGCAACATTTTAAAATAAATTTAAGAAAGAGATCAACATTTAAACACACTTTTAGTGCTTTATAGGTTTCTAGAACATATAAGGCATTAAGTTACATTCTTATTTTGGTAAAAAAAATAGCAAAAACGTCTCAGAAAAAATTAAAATAATCATGTCCAAAAATTGCCAATTTTTGAGTTACTAATTTACTAAAACTTTAAAACTGAAAAAAAAAAAATACTTAAAAACATATTTTTTGTGCTTTTAACCTAGGTATGAGATACTTGCAACATAATCATTCTTACTCTGTCAATAAGAAATTTATACCTCTAATTAATTTTGAACCTACGAAAGTCTGACATCTTATTTTCACATTTATAAGCGAATTTGTTAATTAATTGTACTTAATGTTAAGTTTGTGTTAAATGTATTACTGTAAAGTTGTCCATTAGGTGAAATATATGTGAAAGTCGCTTCTAACAGAATACGCAAACGTGGAGTCACGGGACAGGCTTAGCCTAGTGTGACCCACAAAATTTATGTAATTTTATCTGATTTTTAAAAATATAAATTTTACTTTACAATCTGTACCTGTTATATACCTTTTTAGGGTTCCGTAGTCAACTAGGAACCCTTATAGTATCGCCATGTCCGTCTGTCTGTCTGCACCGGAAAGCTACCTATGTTTTTATAATAATTATCTGGTGCTTTAATTCATGCATGGTGTGAAATAATTTATTTTATAATAAATACAGTCAAATTACGGGCATCTTACCAGTCTACCATAGGGCAAATCTGAAATGGGTCAAGGTCGGTGCAGTGACAAAAAAATCATTTTACCTCCTTTTCTACATAATTAGGCGTAGTTCGCTGTCTTTTTTATGTTTCGAGTTTGCAATATTCTTACCCCCGGAGTTACACACAATGTTTTTCATCACACTTGCGAAGAAAAAAAACAAAATTTTAAGCGAAATAATTCTTAAATACGGTGACATATCATACATTCGTTCGATTTCTTGGAAGGTGAGGCATCGAAGGCACAGACCTATTCGGCATTCAGCCACGATTGAAAATTAAGTAAAAATATTTTAATCGGATGTTAAAATAATCAAATTAAATTAAATTATAAACGTCAGTATTTTAAAAGTAAAACTCATTTATGCTACTTGGTTTGTATGAATAAGTGACATAATTAAAGAAAAAAGCTATAACTCCCTAGGGAGTTATAGCTTTTTTTTCACAATCCATAAATCCCGCGGCAACAAAGTAGGCCTTTGTCCTTCAGCACACCTGCATGAAATAAGATCTTTTTCGAGCAAGTGTGATGAAAAGATTATTGTTGATTTTGGATTTCATACAATGGAATTAAAAAGACAGCGGCCTACGCCTAATTATGTAGAAAATGAGGAACCAATGAGAAATGATTTTATTATAAATTTGTATAAAGGTATGTGTCATTACATAAAATTTACTTAATAACTATGTATTTCATATTTATTATAAATATATTACAAGGCGTTGTACCTATGTCGATGTTTCACTTATATGCCCACCAATATAGCCTAATGTAGATTACCACTGCAAAGCCAGGAAGGCTAATCTTTAACACGTTGGCTGCCATAAACATCACCGGTGGGATCACGTAATCTTCTCTGGCCAGCTCTCTGGCTGTGTCGCTATGACCATCACCGGTGGAATCGAAAGCTTGTTACTTACATCTTTATTAACCTCAGTAATAGTCCGATGCTGGGAACACGAAAATTGTATGGGGCGTGGGAGGAACACTTTCGGTGAAGTATGGTGGGCAGCCAACGTGTTAATACTTCGTTTATTTTTGGTAGGCTTAATTTGGCTGCCCTTTTTAGGGTACCTTCCACGTACCTACCGTAATAGGGGACTACTACGTAAAAACCGTATGTAAAATAAAAGGTAAAAAAGACCTATTTCTAACTTAAGAGTTATTAGTATACCAGAGAGCCTACCGCGAACCACGTTCGACGTGTTGCCACTCTGTCGCACTTGTTAGTTCTTTCTTAAGTGTGACAGGGAGGCAACACGAACGCGCCCTAGCGCCCGCACGGTAGGCCCTCAAGTGTAACTGGGTCGCAGCTGAATTTTGTCCATAATGGCGGTGAATACTGAATACTTCATCAAATCATCATAAGAAGCCTGTCGAAGAGCCCTTGCTCTTTCCATACTCTTGGACGTAGCCATGTGCAAGAGTATGGAATAACAAACACTTTACGAAAAAGACTAAAATGATTGTCTACCAAACTTGTGTCTTGAGCATACTCTTGTAGGGGGCTGAAAACTGGACGTCGTACGCTATATAAAAAGAGAAAGATCCCCGCATTTTGCGAATTTCGATTTTCGCGGTAGGCCCCCAGGAACAAAGACGGAATTTACACCTGCCACGTGCGCTGCCTAGGTACGTAGTGAGTAGGTACGTATGGTATACTAAACATAAACATAACGTGGAAAGACAGGGTTACTGGGTACCAACGAAAGTGTACTGGAGATAGCTCATTCAACTTCCTAATATCACCGCGCTTATGATCTGAGACCACGCTACTCAAACAAAAACGCTTGCGGTGGCTAGGGCATGTGTAACGAATGGAATGGACAGTGGCGACAGCGACAGTGCTGATTAGGCTAGCGCAACGTAGGACGCCATTGCTCCGCTTTAACCCATAATAGACTGCGTAAAGCGTGATATGTCGGTTTAAAACGGAGTTTTGTTTCAAAAAGTATTTTATCTTAAAAAGTATTTAGAAGATACCTATCTAGTATTTCAAATACCATTTCCAGAGGTAGGTATCTTAAATTGTATCATTGATGTAAGTATAATTAACTGGATTCACTATCAGCCGGAAAAAATGGCCCCACAAAAGTAATGCTCGAACGGCTCGAGCACGAGTTTTGCTCCCAGTCATTTCGGCGGTCGACACGACAACTGTCAAACATGACGAAATGTTCTGTAAAAAAAACCGGCCAAGAGCATGTCGGGCCATGCTCAGTGTAGGGTTCCGTAGTTACTCTTCCGTCACAATAAGCTAAACTGGAGCTTAAAGTATAGTAAATTGTTAACCAAGGGATGAAACGCGAGTTAAACAAATAGGCAAATTTGCATAATCATTACCTACCTAATTAAAGTCTTTTTACTATGAAGGGGAAACTTTTTGCGATAACTCAAAAACAGCTAAACTTATCATATCCGCTATAGTTTTCATTTAAAGTCTTTCTTAAGCTCTACTTCCACGATTTTTTTCATATTTTTTGGACCTATGGTTCAAAAGTTAGGGGGTGGGGGGACACATTTTTTTTTTTTTCGGAGCGATTATCTCCGAATATATTCACTTTATCAAAAAATGTTTGTTGAAGACCCCTATTAGTTTTGAAGCCCTTTCCAACGATACCCCACACTGTAGGGTTGAAGCAGAAAAAAAAATTCACCCCCACTTTACGTGTAGGGGAGGTACCCTCAAAAAAATTAAATTTTTAGATTTTATTGTACTACTTTGTAGGCTTTATTAATTTATATATCAATGCCGAATTTCAGCTTTCTAGCACTAACGACCATGGAGCAAAGCCTCGGACAGACAGACAGACAGACAGACAGACGGACATGGCGAAACTATAAGGGTTCCCAGTTGACTACGGAACCCTAAAAATGCGCTTATTAGCAAAACAACAAGAAAAAACTGGCCACGTGCGAGTCGGACTCGCACAGGAAGGGTTCCGTACCATTATCTATAAACACGGTCACCCATCCAAGTACTGACCACGCCCGACGTTGCTTAACTTCGGTGATTGGATGAGAACCTCGAGATTGGAAATAAATATTTATTTTATTCTGTTTTTAACATTTGTTGTTATAGCGGCAACAGAAATACATACTTAATCTGTAGAATTTCAGCTCGCTAACTATCACGGTTCATGAGATACAGCCTGGTGACAGACGGACGGACGGACAGCGGAGTCTCAGTAATAGGGTCCCGTTTGACCCTTTGGGTACGGAACCCTAAAAAAGGATGGCATATATTTCTTTCAGTGAGTTCTATTGATAATTTAACAGAAATAAAAATTTAATAATTCATTTTGTTGATACAAATTAACGGTTGTCACGGAACAAAAATCTATGGAGTCTACATTAGATTTTTTTTTAATACCATGTTGGTGGCAAACAGGCATACGGCTCACCTGGTGGCAAGCGTTCACCGTAGCCAATGAGGTCCTGAAACACCAGGGTGTCACATACGCGTTGCTGACACGTTTTTTTGTTGTTGTACATGGGTGGGCTTTTTTATGCGTCTGAAGATGTATTTACTATTTGCAAAACAACTGAAACTTTTTAAAGACATTAACATGCGAAGGGGAATAAACCATAACAATTCTATAATAGCATCTAATGTATTGAAAACATTCATTCACGTAAAAAACATAACAACAATCACAGAATTGTTGTAATAAAGTCGATGTCTAACCTGTTACTAACTGTACGTTTACATTACACTGCGAAAAAAGAAAGCTCCAAAAATAAATGTAGATCAAAAAGACAATGGACCCGGGTACGTCCTTAAACTACATCCACAAGAGAGGTATGGGTATTGTGAATATCATCTCGCTTAGTGTGGTAAGGCACAGCACAGCGGATGTCATTCCAGATCTAGAGCAGAGCCCAACTGGGGAAGTACCTCCACCTTACAGAAAACCGCAGCCAAATAACACTAGACTCTACTCATAGTGTTGTGTTCCTGCCGGTGAGTAAGGTTGCCATGCCAGAGCTCAAAGAGGGGAGGGAGGGTTGTTAGGGTCGGCAACGCGCATGTAACTCCTCTGGAGTTGCAGGCGTACATAGGCTACAGAGACTGCTTACCATCAGGCGGCCCGTATGCTTCCCTCGTTAAGCTCTGGCAACCTTACTCACCCCCTCACCTTGTTTAAGAAGAATTCCAGTGATGGGAGGATCCATGAGAACTAGAAGCGTTTGAAAATTGATAGGCCGCTGGATATTATTCGGTAATACATCGTATAACGAGCGGTTAAGTCTGTTGCAAGAAAAGAAATTGTGATCCGAAGTTCCTTCGTCAAAACAGCACTCGCATAAAGAGCTAATTTTTGCGAGGAATACAGGAGTGCAGACGTGACCCAATCGGAGACGGCAGAGTGTAGACGTAGCCTATTTACTAGCAGAATGAAAACGGAAGAACCACGGTTTATGAGGTATAATTGGTTATATGATTCCATAGTGTTTTCCAACATGGCGTCCAGAAGAAACCCATAATTCTTGGCAATCGTCCCTCAAGTCACGGCGAGCTTTAATCATTAAGTCGGATGCAAAAACCATGTTGCGAGCAGTGTTGGGCAAAAATCAATTCGAATAAGAATAAGAATAAAAACAGAAATTTTATTCTTATTCCAACACAATGGAATAAGAATAAATCCATTCCTTATTATTTTAAAATTACATGAAATCGAATAAATCATGCAATTTTTATTTTAAATGAAGAATAAAAGACGGAACGGAATATTCCATGAATGGAGTTATTCTAAATAAGGTTTTAGTGGAATAACATGTTATTTAGAATTAGAATGAAGTTTGAAGTTGTCGTTAGGTCAATCTTGCGAGTCGATTTACTACCACTTCCTGACGTTCGATTTGGCCTGGTATTTTGGTAGTATCTGGTGGACTTGGTGACTGTGCAATATTATGGTGCTATGAAGCTGGTCTGATGGTGGAGCCCGAAGGAACTCCTAAAGTAAACAAAATAAAGACACCGTGTTTTGGCAAACACTTTGATGTTTTATGGTTTTTCTGAACACCTGCGGCTGCCGGCCCTTCAAAAGATCTTTGAGCATGTTATTTTGCCGTTTAATAATATGAAGAAATTTTAAATAACAGGTATTTAAAAAGACCATGTAATAACTCAGTACTTAATAAAAGTTCGGTAGCAACAAGGACACTAAAAGCACCGAAGTTAATTTAGAAACATGAAAATATATCCAGTCATCATAACTTAGACAAATGTATTTTGCAGTAGCGGCGGCTCCATACAACCCGATTCCCATTCACTCGCTATTCATTTTGACGTTTATACAATGATCAACTTACGAAAACGTCATTTAACCATAAAGTATTCAATGTTTTAAAATGTCCGTTTGAAAATTTGACACTTAAACTGTAGTTCATTAAGTTTACTTTTGTATGAAATACTTCTCTTGACTAAAATTATAAAGAAGCGTTATTAGCATCTACCAGAGCGCATTGCATAATGTCAAACAGCTCTATATATTTTGATACATTTCTTTGGCTTGGCATTGGGCATTGGGCGTCCTCTTCTTTTAATACGTCAATGTCTTGTATATGGAGTGTGGAATTAAAAGGAGGGAAATCTCTTATGGTAAGGTCTGTTTTTTTATTCCGTAGACTAAAATGACGTTTCATATGTAAGACATGACATGAAAGTCAGTACCACATGAAATGTCATTTTAGTCTACGGAATAAAAAAACAGAATATAGAGCTGTTGCAAAAGTGTGCAGCTGTCAGCTATAAATAATTGTTCCAAATCTCTCCAGAGTAGCTAAGAACCTAGGCGTTATTGACGCAGTGAAGCGCGCTGTCTATAATTTGTTTTTTTTTTTTCAAGTATTCTAGGTATTGTAGCGCCACTTGAGCGCCACCTATTTAAGGTTTTTTTACGACACTTTTTGATACATGGAGATTCCATTCTTTACCTCCACCTTCCATAACTGATATCTTAGATACTTGACTATCTAGTATTAGTATCTTGTATTTTGTATTTACATGTACATCCCTGGTAGTGATATATATACTTAATGTTCAAGTACGTACGTACGTTGGATTGCCTTACACGGCGGCAATGAATATAATAATTTTCTGTAGGTACATAAAAACACACAGTCGAACCCAGTGGCGTAGCTAGCATGGGTGGCACCCGGTGCGGAGATTGTGGGTGTCACGCTGTCACCCAAAATCAAAATTGTTCAAATATGTGACGGTCCACATCAAAAGGCACCTTAACGCGGTCGGCGCTTACGTCGCGTTGCTGCATAGTACTGAGGGCCTACCGCGAATCACGTTCGACGTGTTGCCTCCCTGTCACACTTACGTACGAATTTACGAGAGCGACAAAGAGGAAACACGTCGAACGTGGTTCGCGGTAGGCCCTCTGCATTAGTATTGGCGCGCCGCTAATAATGGCGTAAGCGCCGACCGCCTTAAGGTCCCTTTTGATATGGACTGTCACATATAATAATAATAATAATAAGCCCCCAGGGCAGCTTGTGGCGAGCTGAATGGGAAGTGACGTCCCTTGGGTCCCATACCCCCGAGAGTCGGTCAGGCCCCTCTCTCCGGCTTGCCTTGATTGGCCGGCTGGAGTGAACACTGAGCAGGGGCCGCAGGACTCTCACCTCTGGCTTGCCTTTACCGGCCGTCCAGAGTGGGGTGTCAGAGCTATATGCTCGCAGGGTGGAAGTGAAATTTGCATAAGACGCGAGTTGGCACAGTGGCTGCTGACAGCCACTGGGTAGAAAGCGGCGTACACCTCTCCACACCCTGAGCCGCTCACGCAATGTTGTCCCCTTGTCGCTCCGTGCGAGTGGCCGTTTTCGGGGACCCATATTGTGAGTTGGCAAGTCACCACCTGCCCATTTTGTCGTGTTTTTAAAAACATATGATCAGGGCAGGTGCCATAGTATTCTCCATAGTCCTGGTTACCAGTCCACTTGCAACTCAACCCAATAGCCCGGTTTATTTTGGTACCCTTTTTTTTACAATAGTCCTACACTAACCGGGGTTTGTCCTTGGGTGCACTGCTATAGTGTGAACAGGGATAATCGTCGGTTGGTGTCACGTTACATTTAGAGTAAATTGTCTTATTACAAGGGGCCTCTACGTGTTGGCTTCGGCCCCACGCACGCCTTCCAAATGTCCGGGACCCCATGGTCCCGAGAATTTGTAAAAGACAGACATAATAATAATAAGCCCGCAGGGCAGCTTGTGGCGAGCTGTTAGGGAGTAACGACCCCACGGACCCGAGTGCTCCAGAGAGTCCGTCTCCGGCGTGTCTTCGTCGGTCGGAGTGGAACCCCAAGGGGACCCGTAGGACTCTCTGCTCTGGCTTGCCTTAATTGGCCGTCCAGAGGGGAGACGTTAGAGCTATACGCTCCAGGGGTGGAAGTGTTAAAGGGCATAACGCCGCGAGTAACTGCCGCTCACGCCGGTGTTGCGCCTGGCCGTCTTTACGATGGCGCATCAGGTGCCCATCTAGCGAGTGGCGAGTCACCGCCTGCCTTGATAACACTGTATATCACAATGTTATGGCAGGTGTCCGGAACTCTTAGCAATAGCCCAGTCTTATTTTCCACCCAAATTCAAACCATAGACCAGGACTCTTTCTATTTTTCTGCAATAGCCTCCAATGCCTGGTGAAACCGGTTTATGGGTATCTATTTATGTACACATGAATGGGTTCCAGCAGGCGTTCTACATGACATCAAAGCTCTCCAAACGGCCTCTACGTGTTGGATCTATATCCCCACGCACGCCTTATAAATGACCGGGCTTAAAAACCCGAGAGTTTGTAACGGAGATACAAATAATAATAATAATAAGCCTTTTATTTCCATAATGAATAACTAATCTAAGTACATATTCAACATGCATTAATTATTAAGATTTCAACATTGATTATTTAAATAAAATATAGTCTAATTAAGATTAATAATTAAAAAAAAATCAGTTCCATGCAGAAATCAAGTTTCATTAACTACATATATGTATTATATAATTTTTTTTTCTATCACTATAATAATTATGTCGAAGCAGATATGATCAAATATTCGAAATTACTAAATTGAATTATTAAAATTATTTACTGTTTGTTTTTTTTTTTTTTTTTCAATGTGGACCCCTCAACGGGTAAAGGCCTCCTCCATTTTGCTCCACGCCTGTCTATCCTGTGCTTGTGTGATCCAGTCTTTGCCGGCTTTTCTTATAATATCGTCGATCCATTTTTCCCTCGGTTTACCTCTTTTCTTTTTATTTGCTGGTCCTTGCCAAGTAGTTATTCGCTTTGTCCATTTTTCTTTGTCCATGCGTGCTATATGACCGGCCCATTTCCATTTTAGTTTTTGAGAGTGTTCCAAAGCATCTATTATTTTAGTGGTTTTTCTTATTTCAGTGTTTCTTTTTCTGTGTTTTAATCTTATATTTAGTACACTCCGTTCCATTGCTCTCTGACTTACTTGTATTTTATTTTTAATTTTTTTATTATAGATCCACCTTTGGCAGCCGTACCTACGTCAGACAAGGTAGTAAACAAGAATCGATAACTTTTTTCTTGAGCTTCATAGGGAGCTTTGATTTTAGGGTTTCTTTATTGCTCCAAAATTTATTCCATGTTATGTTAACCCTTCTTTTGACCTCCTCTTCGATTCTTGTCGCAGAGAATGACACCTGTTGGCCTAAGTAAACATAGCTTTGAACGTATTCTAGTGTGTTGTTGTTAACACTTATTGGTATTTTATGGTGGTTCGTTAGTACTTTGGTCTTGGTAATATTTAATTCTAAGCCGATCTTACTGCTTGCCTCATTAAGGTCATTAATCATTCTTTGTAATTGCGATGCTGTTTCAGAAAATAGTATTATGTCATCAGCAAAGCGGAGATTACTGAGAAATGTTCCATTTATATTTAATCCTTTTCTGTCTGACTGTCACATATATAAAATGGGAATGGGATATCCCATAGCCCAGAATTTAGCCGATTAGTCTAGCTCATTTTAGATCTCATGAACTCTCAATAGTCCTTACACCCTGGCTGGTGTTGCCTCTGCGTGCATTTTAAGATGACATGGGCAAGGGCAACACCCGCTCGGTGTAACCCTTACATTTCATAAGTGTCAAAAGGGACTCTACGTGTTGGCTTCAGCTCCACGCACGCCTCCCAATTGTCTGGATCCCTATTATCCCGCGATGGGAAAGACATAAAATAAGCAAAAAACGGAACCCTTATGGATTCGTCATGTCTGTCTGTCTGTCCGTCCGTATCACAGCGACTTTCTTCCGAAACTATAAAAAGTATACTGTTGAAACTTGGTAATTAGATGTATTTTGTGAACCGCATTAAGATTTTCACACAAAAATAAAAATAAAAATTTTTTTTTGGGTGTTCCCCATATTTAGAACTGAAACTCAATTTTTTTTTTCATCAAACCCATACGTGTGGGGTATTTATGGATAGGTCTTCAAAAATGATATTGAGGTTTCTAATATCATTTTTTTCTAAACTGAACAGTTTGCGCGAGAGACACTTCCAAAGTGGTAAAATGTGTGTGTTAAGTTTTTTTTTTTACTTTATTAGGTACACTAAACGGATATCGTACAATACCTATCATGGGAAACGCTGTGGGAAACATGCATGCACATTATGGCTTAATGAAAACTTTTTACAAAACAAGAAAACCGACTTCAAAAAGGATAAAATAAAATATTATCTTGCATCCTAATGCAACCAACTGCAAATAATATACAACATGCAATATACCAACTGATATGTTTGATTAGAAGTGGTGTCGGTCGGTGGCGGTCAGTACGGAATATTTGATTATATCCTTTTTGAAGTCGGTTTTCTTTTATTGTAAAAAGTTTTCATTAAGCCATAATGTGCATACATGTTTCCCATGATATTGTACGATATCGGTTAAGTGTACTTAATAAAGTAAAAAAAACTTTACTAATATTTCGAAAACTGCTTAAAGGATATTTATATTTTTTTTATTTTCCATTTAGAACAAAATAATTTTTATTCGTAAACACAAACAAGACACATTATATTACTTGATATAACAAAAACAAAGAAACAAACAAACAAAGAAAGAAACATTTCTAGTTATTCCTAACCTAACCCCCGATCCATCAACTCCCAGCCCCTCAGTCCCCTACCGATCAACTCACCGCCTCCTCAACCCACTAACCTCGCAAACCCTGACTCGTCAAACCCCAACCCCTCAACCCCGAATCTCAGACCCCCAAAACACTACCCTCTACCTTCATCTCTCACACCTACCCCTCACCTCTCAGTCTCTTTGGTTACGAAGACGTTAGCGAATATGTAAGGTCAAACTCGTGGTTAGGCTACAGTTGCACAAATGGGTGGTTTTTGGGAGGAAATGCTTGAAGTACTTTAGAAAACACTGAAATCACCATACACGTGCCTTTAAAAATTGAGGAGTTTCCTCAATTTCTCATGGTTTCCATCAGAGCTAAAAATATTACGGAAACAACTTGGAGGTAACTTCTTACAAACAGAAAAAGAGTTACTTTTACCACCGGTGCTGGAGTAATGTAGATATATTTAAAAAATCATTATCATGAAAACAATCATCATCATCACTCATCAGGTCCACTCTTACAAATTGGTGATTTTCGAGAGAAAATGCTCGAGTTGCTTAAGAAAACACCTAAATCACCATATGACCATATATGTGCCGTTAAAAATTGAGGAGTTCCCTTAATTCCTCATGGATTCCATCATCAGATCGGGACCAAAGTAAAATGGGACCACCTTGCATGTAACTCCTTTCAAACAAAAAAGAATTAGGTACTCTAATCGGACTACGGGTGTGTGAGTAATCGGTGAACGCACATAAAAAAAAGCGGCCAAGTGCGAGTCGGACTCGCCCATGAAGGGTTCCGTACCATTTATGACGTATTAAAAAAACTACTTACTAGATCTGGTTCAAACCAATTTTCGTTGGAAGTTTGCATGGTAATGTATATCATATATTTTTTTTAGATTTTTCATTCCGTTATTTTAGAAGTTACAGGGGGGGGGACACACTTTTTTTCACTTTGGAAGTGTCTCTCGCGCAAACTATTCAGTTTAGAAAAAAATGATATTAGAAACCTAAATATCATTTTTGAAGACCTATCCTTAGATACCCCACACGTATGGGTTTGATGAAAAAAAAATTTTTTTTTAATTTTTATGACGTATTAAAAAAAAACTACTTACTAGATCTCGTTCGAACCAATTTTCGGTGGAAGTTTGCATGGCAATGTATATCATATATTTTTTTTAGATTTTTCATTCCGTTATTTTAGAAGTTACAGGGAGGGGGGACACACTTTTTTTCACTTTGGAAGTGTCTCTCGCGCAAACTATTCAGTTTAGAAAAAAATGATATTAGAAACCTAAATATCATTTTTGAAGACCTATCCTTAGATACCCCACACGTATAGGTTTGATGAAAAAATTTTTTTTTTTAAATTTTTATGACGTAAAAAAAAAAAACTACTTACTAGATCTCGTTCGAACCAATTTTCGGTGGAAGTTTGCATGGCAATGTATATCATATATTTTTTTTAGATTTTTCATTCTGTTATTTTAGAAGTTACGGGGGGGGGGACACACTTTTTACCACTTTGGAAGTGTCTCTCGCGCAAACTATTCAGTTTAGAAAAAAATGATATTAGAAACCTCAATATTATTTTTAAAGACCTATCCATAGATACCCCACACGTATGGGTTTGATGAAAAAAGATTTTTTGAGTTTCAGTTCTAAGTATGGGGAACCCCCAAAATTTATTGTTTTTTTTCTATTTTTGTGTAAACATCATAATGCGGTTCATAGAATACATCTACTTACCAAGTTTGAACAGTATAGCTTTTATAGTTTCGGAAAAAAGTGGCTGTGACAGAATCGGACAGACAGACGGACATGACGAATCTATAAGGGTTCCGTTTTTTGCCATTTGGCTACGGAACCCTAAAAATCACTAATTCATAATTAAATTCAATCAAATCTACTAAGGAATGTCACTGTCACAATGACATCTGTCAACGTCAGTATGACGGACCAGATATCACCAACCTTTTTGGAATAATAAAAAAAAATATTATCTTACTGAAGGTGACGAATATAATAAAACTGTATTTGTATGGAATACAGAAATTAAGTCAAAATATTTAATCGAAACCGGCAAAACGTCCCACTTTGTCGCTTGCCATAAGGACGCCTTGACAGGTTATTCGTATAAAGATACAAGCAAATGTCGACCTTATGGCAAGCGACAAAGTGGGACGTTTTACCGGTTTCGGTCACTCCATTTTCTATACCTTTAATTGAACGCTGCCAAATCCATAAGTGAAGGGTTTTTGTTTAATGTGTCGCCTATACTTCGACTTTTAGATGTTTGTTATGTGTAAGTAAATATTTATTCACTATACGTACAAAATTACATTCAAATGTATCGTCTTTAAGCAATAGGGTTGTTTCCATCTACAAATCTTAGGGCAGAATTGTATCCCAATAAATTCTTTTGGATTATAAGAACATGTTAAACTACTTTTAGGGGACCTGTAATGACCATATTTTTGTAAATATGTATTGAATTTAAAATATCTTTTGGCACACGTCATGTGACCAAACTCGAAACGTCATTGAAGATTCTGATGACGTCACAACTAGGGAATGCAATAACCGGGCGTTTTTCATTACCGGTAATTTACCGACGCGAGGTCCCACTAACCGGTTAACCGGTAAATTACCGGTTATACGTTTATGAAATAAAAAACATTGATTTTGCATTATTATTGATTGTGTCCTTATTTTCGTCAGTAACCTTTAAAAGTAATCAACAGCACGTTATAGAAACATCGACAAAACAAAATAATGAAAATAAACTATAAACATTAAACAAGATATATTTACTAATCATAATAATAATAATAATAATTTAGCCTATATACGTCCCACTGCTGGGCACAGGCCTCCTCTCATGCGCGAGAGGGCTCGGGCTATAGTCCCCACGCTAGCCCAATGCGGATTGGGGACTTCACATACACCTTTGAATTTCTTCGCAGATGCATGCAGGTTTCCTCACGATGTTTTCCTTCACCGAAAAGCAAGTGGTAAATATCAAATGATATTTCGTACATAAGTTCCGAAAAACTCATTGGTACGAGCCAGGATTTGAACCCACGACCTCCGGATTGAAAGTCGGACGTCATATCCACTCGGCCACCACCGCTTATTTTTTTTTTTTTTTTTACTAATCATATTAAATAAAAAATCAAACATGTATCATTTCAAAGCGAAATGATCTTGTACATTAAATAAGCAACATTAAACTTTTTTAATTCTTTAAAAATCGCAGTAATCAAAGGGTAACAAAAAAGTGACAGTCGTCATTTAAATGTCACACACGTTTGCATTTACACATCTATCAATATAATATTGTTATTAAAGTAACTAAAACCGTAATCAACATTCATTAAAATCTAGTAAATATAAGAAAAAAAAAAATTTAACAGCAAGATTAGTTTCATATCATTTTAACACTAGTTATTTTGAAATTGCACTTTAAGAGGCCGTTATCGATTTTAGTCGCAAAAATGTCAAATTGATAGATTAAGCGCATGAAATTGTACACCTTTTGTTAACTATTAAAAATAACAAGTACTGGTTTCTATTAGCACGTCTTGTTATCTTTCATTATATTTTTTTTTTAAACAGACTCACTTAATTAGTAATGATTTTTTTTCTGATGGACGTTTAGGTAAACGCGCGAAAAGCAGTGATTTTGTCGATCTTATTTGTAAATTTCGTTAAGTTTGGACTGCTAAAAATGGTAATTTTGTATTACACATATCCTGTACTTCAACTTTAATAAACTACATTTTTGTTACTATAAATTTGAAGTAGTGTAAATGAAAGTTAGACGAAATCAATTTTCTCCAGAAATTACTTCAAAACAAGTGAGCATTTCTCTGAAAATTTACTTAATTTCAACGTAATTTTGATACATAAACAATCTACAACATTTGCTGAAACTGTTCTTATACATCATTTTGTATAATTTACTACCATAATTTATATGAATTTTTAAAAACTATCCCTTCTCGTCACCTATTAACGGGGACGCACGCTTGCGACCTCATTATTAAAAGGCAAGATGAAAAAACGTGCTAATAGAAACCAATACTTGTTATTTAGATATTACGTAACAAAAGGTGTCCAATTACAACGACTAAATCTTTCAATTTAAATTTTAGTTGCTCTAAAATCGTTACCGGGCTCTTAAGATAGGAGTTGGAATCAGGAACATGTCATCATCAGATCATTCTGTTAATTATATATAAAATATAGAACGTTGCTTAGACATTCGTGAACCATATCTTGAACATAAGTAACCAGCGGTAGAAAATGTTCTTTCGCATTCCACACTTGTCTGACACTACAGACTAAAACAAAGGACACTGAACATAGTAAGGCGGATCGGGTAGGGGTGGCAAGAAGGGAAAGGGCGAGGGATTAGCGACCACTCATTTGTCACAAAACATTGCTTCCTAGTTCCTACTCCGACGAGATCATAAGATGCAGAAAAGTAAGTATTTTAAGTGTCTCTTCGTAATCGTAAACCGTAGTAATTGTTTTTTTTATAAGTACGAAGACATAGATGGGCTAATTCAACAGGTTGTTACATTTTTATTTGCCTATACAACGTTCGGTAAATTCCCGGTTACGGCTGGAAATTACCGGTATTTTACCGACTGTAATATTGGTCAAATTACCGGGTAACCGGTTAATCGGTTAACCGGTTAGCATTCCCTAGTCACAACTCTCGGATTGACACTGTTGATAGTTAGGCGATAAACAACAAATGACAAATGTCAGTTGACAGTTCGTATCTTCTACGTGTGTATGTAGTTATGTGTCAAATTGTAAACTGTGACGTCACACAATTTTCAAAGAGCGTTTTGGGCGCCAAAGCATCTGTCAAAATATATTTGGTTAATTTAACATATTTAAAGCCGTTTTTAGTATAAGAGTTGAATTTTAGGGCAACTTTTAGTTAATATAGAACGTAATACAAGCGTTTCAAAAAATTTGGAACAACCCTATTATAATGTATATAGTACACGCCTTGCTCAGTTGGGGACTAGGGTATTTTTAAAACATGCTGGGTACGGTGAGAGGTGTCATTTCCTACAATTTATAATCTTAAAATGCCAAATCTCGCTAAATTGTATTGAGATGACGTCTGTTCTTTTCTGATTACCCTTTCTGTTTGAAAAATACTATGAGTAACAGACGTCAGATGCCGAATGAAGTGACAACTTGACTTGCCAATTGACAAGTGAGTGTCATGGCCGCCATAAATCTATCATGGTACCATAAGGGCGTATTACACTATCCTGTAGTTGTCGTTTTCGAATTTACGTTTTGAGGTATAGTAATAATACTAATAATACACACATCTTAAGACGATAATGTTTTTGTATTAAAACGGAATACCAAATGTTGTTTACACCTGAAGTATTACCATTTCATAACGAACATTTCTACCTCAAAATAGTTTTAATTCAGTATTAATTAACGCTAATTAATACTTTTTTCATAAGTCTGATTATTTAAACTAAGTTTTTAAATATTGTATTTCAAATTAGTATTAAATTATTTACTTACGTGCATTCGTTCGCCAATAATATATTTACTATTTATGGAACGTTTCATTTTACTGGCAACACAGTGGTAGATTTGATGGAATTTAATTATGAATCAGGGATACAGAACCTCCTCCTTCTATGAAATTGAAGTCTGCTTAAAACTAGCACGAGATCTAAAACAACACAGCATCATGTTTTACAATTAAGCGGAAATCGTACCTACAAATTAATTTAACACCATATTATAGCTACAGTGTAAAATATCAGGGAAAAAATACTAAACTATCTAAAACTTTAAATATAAACACACACACACATAAAAAAGCATATGTAACTATCTTAACATTACAATTTAATTATAATTGTTTACACGTATCATCAGGTTCAAATTTTTACAATTTATGAATGATGTCATTCATAACATGTCCATGCACTTTTGAACCCTACTGTAAGTACATATCAGGTCTTCCACTTCTTCCAGTAACAATTGAGTCGCTTAACTTCAAACTCTGGTAAATCTATCTGTCAGCTATGCGATTTTGGTATTAACAAAGGTAAATAATAGGGTAGATAATAGGTATTTGCTGAGAGGGTCGAATGGATTTACCCGAGTTGGAAGTTGGAAGAAGCGACACAATGGGGTTGGCAACTGTCAAAGGTTTGCATAGATGGTGCCATCATAGTTTGCCCCTTTTTCTAGAATATAGCTGAGAATATGAGATTTGACTTAAAGGGTCGGGCATCCGGGCTATAACCGCGAAAATCGAAGTTCGCAAATTGCGGGCATCTTTCTCTGTCACTCTAATTACGCCTTCATTGGAGTAAAACAGAAAGACATCCGCAATTTGCGAAATTTGCAGTAGCTCCCCAGGGCATAACCGATAGCCGTTTGTCTTATAATTTTTCTAGCTGTAGTGCAAATGTAGGTGATACGACTCAAAACT
Source organism: Cydia pomonella (assembly GCF_033807575.1). Classification (NCBI taxonomy): domain Eukaryota; kingdom Metazoa; phylum Arthropoda; class Insecta; order Lepidoptera; family Tortricidae; genus Cydia; species Cydia pomonella. Next base: position 20,804,806 of record NC_084709.1, on the reverse strand, counting down.
TGTCAAAAATCTATGGAAATCGTGGGGAGGCCTTTAATGTTGAACTTGGCTTTCGCTTTTGGCTGTCATTTCACATTTATGTTTTTGATGGGTTTAACTAACTGGCTGAAGGAAGTGATCACCGCTTACGTTCAAGTGCGAATCTCACTCTTGCTCTTCCTTCAAATAAGCCGCGAACGTGTGCAAATTCATTCACGGTGCGCACTAGTTGTGGAACGAGTTGCTCCTGTCGCTTAAACAGTCCCGGGCTGTGTGTACCACTCAAAGTTAATCTTATGAAGCTTTTGGCTTTCCAATGTAGGCAGTGTGATTTGGTTAAGCACTCTTTATTTTTATATTTTTACTTGTGATATTTATACAATATGTTTGTACAGGTATAGTGGAGCCGTTAACCACGGATAGTACGATGATTTTTATCGACAAATCATCCCCATACCTGTTTTTTCTCAACCATTTTATAAATGCTCGTCTTCAAAGTTTTATGGCACCAAACACGACTGCACTTGGTTAATGTACTATTATTTGTCCATTTACCTGTCGCACATTTGAAGGAAAAATATCGTTCGATAGCTTTGTAAATTAGGGCATTAGAATTCTCCACAATTACTCGAGAATTAATATCAAAGTAATATACGGATTCTATTGTCTTTGTCCCTTTCACGTCATTAGCAAAAAGAAAGAGACAAAAAAAGTGCATACGTAATTCAACGGTATATTGACGGTTTATAATATAAATAATAAAATAAAATATAAAGCCTTTTATTTCCCGCTAAATTAGTACAATTATTTGTTTCTTATTTTATGATGGTTAGTAAATCATTTTTTGTTTTTTTTTTGCTTACATACCTACTAGTTTTGGAATTGTTAGTTATTTTCTAAATAATTTGTAGATATGTAACAGGAACCCCTCTCAGGTGAAGGCCTCTTCCAAATTTGCCATTTTGATCGGTCTGATGCCAGTTTGGTCCAGCTATTTTTATGATGGCCTCGTCCCAGCGTGAGTGTGGTCTTCCACTGCGTCGCTTGCCTTAAGGCCTTTCCATAATGTGACGATTTTAGTCCATCTGCGGTCTTTATAGTCGTGCCACATGTCCGGCCCATCGCCATTTCAGTTTTTGAGCTTGGTTGAGAGCATCTATATAGTTTTAATCGCTGTTCTTATCCTTGTGTGTCGTATCTTTTGATTTTTTTTCAAGTTTAACATGCTACGTTCCATACCTCTTTGACATGTAGTTATTAGATTCTGGATTTTTTTGGTGAATTTCCACGTTTGACTTGCATATATTAAACATGGAATTATACATGTGTTCATAACTTTCCTTTTCAGCTTTATTGGCATTTTACTTTTAAACACTTCTTTTACGACGGTTTATAATAGACCCCCAAAATAAGTCTGACCGCATTGTTCCAAAACACCCTACGAGTCTCCATTCGTATATATAATAACTAATTAAAGAAATAAAAGTTTAAAATTTAATAAAAACGCCATATTTTACGTATTTTATTATACAATCAAAACAATGAACTTATACAAATTTACGCAATTGTTATGCAGTAAATAATCCTACTTAACTACTTTTACAGTACATATGGTGCTACTTTATAGCACTAGTGCAAAAATAAGCATATTTACGTTACTGTGTCGAGCATTTAAAGGACCATATGTACTGTAAAACGTTGTACGATACATGTGCGAATAGGTAATTCGCAACTCGTGTCGATTTAAAACACTCCCTTCGGTCGTGTTTTAATTTATCGCCACTCGTTTTGAATTTCCTATTTTTCGTAATGTACTATTAACGATCTCTACTATAGTTGACAAATAGTAGTATCCGCAATTCGGACCGTATCTTACAAAGTTTTTTTTTTACAAAAAAAGTTGTCAATTGTACTGTCAATTGATGTTCGTTAATTCATTATTTTCGTATTATTTTATTGAAATTTCTTTCGTTTTGTTTTATTGTGGTAATTAAAGTTAATTGTTAGAATACCTTCAGAAAACATGAGTTAAATAATGATCCGTCCGGATTACATTTTTTCAGGTAGTATTTTTTGATGGCTGACTGACGTGAAAATTTTTGTGTACTGCACGAGATCAAAGTTATTTACATCTCGTGCGCTTTTGAGTCCCTTACTACGCTCAATATTCTAAATTAGATTATATTATAGAATCTTTCGCTTGCACGGGACTCAAAACAAGCACTCGAAGAAATATCAAACTTTGCTCTCTTATTGTACAAATAACTATTGCAAATTTTAATTTTTTGTATTACTAATTTATTTAAACTTGCCCCCAATTCAGACCAACCCCTATAGACTGGGCTATAACCGCGACAATCGAAGTTCGTCAATTGCGGGCATTTTTCTCTGTCACTCTAATTACGTCATAGTGAGAGTAAAAGAGAAAGATCCCCGCAATTTGCGAATTTCGGTTTTCGCGGTAGGCCCCCTGAGCTTATAAGACGACTCGGGGTCACCGCCCGTGTGATATTTTTTTTTATGATACAGGAGCCAAACGAGCAGACGGATTACCTGATGGTAAGCGATTACCGCCGCCCATGGACACCTGCAACACCAGAGGGGTTGCAAGTGCGTTGCCGGCATTTAAGATGGGAGTACGCTCTTTTCTTGAAGGTGCATGTCGGTCTTTGGGTCACCAAGCTACATACGTGTACGACTGTTTGTGTACCAAAGTCCAGTTGTTCCGGAGTAATCGGATGTTAGAGTTATGAATCGGATGGAGGGTTACGTTTTTTCCTTTTAAGGTACAGAAACGGAACCCTAAAAATCGCGAAAATTGCGGATTTTGTAGATTTGGGCGATTATAACCCTAAAGGAATAGTTTTTAGGGTTCCGTACCCAAACGGTAACCACGGGACCCTATTACTAAGACTCCACAGTCCGTCTGTCTGTCCGTCTGTGACCCTGTATCTCATGAACCGTGATAGTTGAAATATTCTCAGATTATGTATTTCTGTTGCCGCTATAACAACCAATACTAAAAACAGAATAAAATAAATAATTAAAGTGGGGTTCCCAAACAACTAACGCGTGATTTTATTTGCCGTTTTTTGCGTAGGTAATGGTACGGAGCCCTTCGTGCGCGAGTCCGACTCTCACTTGGGCGGTTTTTGATAGTACAGTCAGCGTCAAACAAATACTTCGTAGCAGTCAAAGTGGCCAAATAGTTCGGTACACCATACTAAAAATATGGTGTACCGAACTATTTGGCTACTTTTACTGCTACGAAGTATTTGACGCTGACTGTACCATTACAAGGCGTCTTTAAGGTAGACTAAATTTACTACAATACTAGACTAGAATTTATTGTCTCTGTAGATCTAAAGATTTCTTCGAACTTACATTCATATGCTAAGTAGGTATAGGTAAGTGCAGTGATTGTTCTAATTTCTAATTTTTATTAAGTAAAAAACTAGTTTTGAGGTAAAATACTAGTTTGTTTATACCTACAGTAGAATACGCATATAATGACATCGAAGGGAAGTGATCAAGTGACAAATAAAGCGGATGTCAAAGAAAGCATAGTGGATTAACTTCTTATTTTTGTTAACTTTTCCAAATTAATCTCAAATTCCTTTGTGAGAGATGAGTTTTATTAACCAGTACCAACTGAGTAAACGCCCGATATAGTAAACACCCCTATAATGGAACAAGCATCAGTAATGGGATGGTATAGACAAATTCTGTAAAACAAGTATTTACCATCAGTTTTTAATCGCTGCCAACATTTTTCCATAAACAAGAGCCAAAGAGCTGCTTAAGTTACATTTTTCATTGATATTTGTTAGTTTGAAAGTTAATAGTGCCTTACATTCCATGACTGGAGCATTTCGTATGGGATTTAGAAACAGCGCGCCAAGCGGAACGTTTTGGATTCTCAAAATCCCATACAAAATGAGACTTAACGTAAACGCGTACGTCACGTTACGCCATCGAATAAATTTACACTAGGGGTACAGGCCCTATAAATTGGCGCTATAGGATAGTTTTTATAACCAAAATCATCTTTTGAGAGTGTGAAAAGTAGGTGGAAGTTTGTATGGCGAAACAATAACCGCTGGACCGATTTAGATGAAAGGCCATGCCTGGATAAGCTAAGTGAATCTGCCCCCAGCGAATTTTGGCTTATAATTTTTTTTTTTTTTGATGATATGGCTTTATATTAGTAGCAAGTATGCAAAATATCAGCCCCCCAAATGTTATAGATTTTGGTAAAAAAAAAAGATCTTTATTCAATTTTTTTTTCTAGCGAGCCGATTTTGACGTGCGTCACATATATTATGCATATAGTAAAGGCAATTATACGACATCAATTTTATTATAGAACACACTGCGATACAAAAAAAAATTAAAGTACTTTTAGATCGGCGACACCTCCAAGTTTTTCAGATAAAGATAAAGATAGTTTATTATTCAAGTAGGCATATTACAATGCGCTTATGAACGTCAAATAAAGCTACACCGGCTCTAGCCCTACATCTCTGACCCGAGAAGATTTAAATCCCCCCTCAATTGGAGGAGGGTATCCCAATATGGACCGGCAAGAAACTCGGCGGGACACATCTTTTCAAAACATTACATCTTATAATTGACATGCATTAAATAAGAAAAATAAAATACAATTTAGATTACTATAGAAATCATGCGTAATTGCATGATACAGTAGCTACTTTTCTTTATAGAAAATTGATAAAAGAATATAATATATATATGTCATATAAAATCATACAAATACGTAGCTCTTTCAGAAAACATATCGAATTCTTATAAAAGAAAAAGAAAATGAAATTAATAAAGAAATGAGAATAAAATCACTTTAATGACTGCTCGATAGATCATATTTTTTTAGTGTTTTATATTATCTATTGATGCCACTAGTAATAATCAGATAAAAACTTATATTAGGTATTAAATGCCTTAATCACAGGGTATAAAATTAAAACTAAACTAGCCATAAAATAAAACTACTTAAAAATTAAACTAATATTAAATAAAACTAAAAGTAAAAGATATACTAATGAACAAATTAGTTATAAAAAGAATACCCCTTCTAAAGCCTCCGCCTGCGGCAAAGATCCCATAACGCTACCTCCGCGTTACCTCTCTGTATTGCCAGGGATATACGCTGGGAGAGCGCCAGCCCTATGGTCTCCAGTGGCGTCGATCAGCCGTGCCGACAGGGCCCCCATGAATGTTTTCATGTCCGCCGACCAAGGTCCCATTGTCTCCACTGCAAGCGCCGCAAACTCATAATCTTGCAGTAAAGAAGAGTATTTGCGGCGCTTGAGTAGTTGGGCCTGGTCGGCAGCAGCGCTGGCTTGTGCGCGGGTAGCCTGGATGTGGGACAGCGCAAAGGTGTCTACGCATGTGGCGTCCCACACCAAAGGCCTACCCAGTCTCCACGGCACCAATGTGGCTCCATCCGGTCGCTTGCCATCGTCTCTCGCCATGCCTGTGGGTTCTAAAGTAGCAGGCACAGAGACGGTAGCAAGCGACCGCCGAATCAGATCATTAATAGTGCCGTGGCGATATAATCGGCCGGCGCTTTTGGTGCATGAGAGGCCATGTCGGCCTAGCCGGTCCACGTCCTTGCCGCATGCACAGGTATGGGCGGAGCATATTTTGGCTTCAATAATGAGAATATACATTATATAAGTCTGACAGATTGCTATACCTACAAAAAGTATTTGATGTGCTTTCTTACCTGAGCTGTGTCACCTATACAATGATTTTACATATACACACAGTACAATGATTTTAATTGCTACTTGTTTTTACAGTTTCTGGTTTGGACCATGCATGTTTGTCTGTCAAGTAGTCCTCGACTCTGTAATAAGCCTTCAACATCAATGACTTCTTTAAGTACCTAATTCTTAATAAGAGCTGGCAAAGGTAATCTTACAGCATCGTCAGGTAACTTGTTATAAAAATGAATGCATTGCCCAACGAATGACTTTTGTACTTAGCGGACACGAAACTTTATGATAGAAAGCTTATTTTTATTTCTAGTGTTATAGTTATGAACATCTAAATTCTTAGTGAAGGAGTCTAGGTTCTTAACAACATAAATTTCTTTGAAAAGTTCTCTTAATGATTCACGTGCTCTTAAGTTACGAATGGCTCTCTATTGTAAGACAAATATAGTTTGTATGTCAGCTGCTCTGCCCCAAACCAGAATACCATATGACATTACACTATGAAAATATATATAATAGACAAGGCGAGCTGTCTCAACATTGGTCAATTGCCTGATTTTCCTAACGGTGTAAGCGGCCGAACTTAGTTTCTTTGCTAGCGTTCTTATATGAGGACTCCATTGTAGATTTATGTCCAATGTACTAACACTTAGCTTTAAACCTTAAATGTTACTAACCATTATGGACCATTGTTGTCTTTTGGAATAAATAAATTAAATTAAATTAAACCAAGAAACAGTGCTTTATCTACCATCTCTAAGCATTCATTATTCAAAAGTATCTTCACTTGATCACTTTTGATTGTATATAAGTGCCAATTACATCCACACTTTATCAGACCTGGGCTATAACCGCGTACATCGAAGTAAGTCAATTGCAGGCATTTTTCTCTGTCACTCTAGTTACGTCTTAGTTGGAGTAAAAAAGAAAGACCCCCATTTTGCGAATTTCTATTTTCGCGCTAAGCCCCCTGATATCAGACCCGATTTCGGGCCCGAGAAATAGTATTTTGCCGTTTCACCAAATAAATATTAGCACATCGTTTACATTATTTTAAATGTAAAAAATGGTTCATTGCAAAAAATATGAAACATTGAACAATTTTGGCAATTAGAGACAAAGTATTTTTTTAACGAAAACGATTATCAGACATGAAATCGGGACTGATTTCGGGTCCGAAATCGGGAAGTGTGGATGTAATTGATGCTTTCCGCATCTTCATATCAAGTGCCAATTACGTCCACACCTTATCAGGCCTGATATCAGACCCGATTTCGGGCCCGAGAAATAATAATTTTCCTTTTCATCAAATATAAGCACATCGTTTACAATATACAAATCCTCTTTATTGCACAACCTCTGAAAAAATGTAAATGGAAACACATATAATACATAGATAGAGATAAACAACAGGCGGCTTATCGCTACAGAGCGATCTCTTCCAGATAACCTTTAGGTAGTAGAGAAAATAAACTTAATTTAAATATAATATTTGAAATGTAAAAATATGGTTCATTTGCAAAATAACAAATATTGAACATTTTGGCAATTAGAGACAAAGTACTTTTTACTTTTCAAATATTGTTAACGATGTGCTGATATTCCGTGAAAAGAAAACGCTTATCAGGCCCGAAATGGGGACATTTCGTGAAGATATCGAAGTGTGGATGTAATTGGCGCTTCATCAATAATATTGGTCACTTCCACACCACCAGGGCTATACCTAAACGCGAAAATCGTAAGTTTGCAGATTGCAGGCACTTCTCTGTCACTTTAATAAATAAAACTACGTCTCATTGATCGGAAAATTTAATTAGATTGACGAAAACTTGGTCCCGTCTGGGCTGATTTTACCATTATCTGCTTATTTTTTGCGCATGGCAACATTATTGAATCGTAAACTTAAAAATCGTCGCCCCATCCCTAGAATATCACTCTATGTGTCAAATATTTATAATCTGTGGTTTGTAGCGAAAAGTGGACGCCAATTATTGGGCTGTACATTCTTGGGATGAGCAATCCCGGGTCGAGCATTCTCGGTACGGGCCAATAATGTGCGACCAATATTCGGCGTCCACTAAATGGATTCGCATTATAGGGTCGTGTATTATTGGGTTGAGCGTTATCAGGCTGTACAAGCTCGGTCCGGGCCAATAATACGAAGCCACTGTTTGTACAGGGCAATAATGTACAACCCGATAATTGGCGTCCAAAAAAGTGGTCGCCAATTATTGGGATGTACATTATTTGGCTGTGCATTAACCGGACTCGTCAAACCCGATGTGATCACAGATAAGTGAAAAAAAAGCTTTGTTTATAATTTATGGACACATTTGAAATTGGCAACACCAGCTATTTACGCACAGTGTTTTTACTGAACGTTTTTTAAATCAAAATTATTATTTTTCTTTGCGGTTATGTTGGCAGTAATGATGAAAAATAGAGCTTCATCTTCTTTTGTGAAGTGCATTTGTTGCGCCATCTATGACATTTACGTTTTAATTTATCAACATCACAATCTTTTGAATCTTCACATGTCGTTTCATTTCATTATCTGTGCCGTCGTGGACGAGACAAGAGGCCGCGCGTCTCGCTTCTCGCTTTACTTAATATTAAATAAAATTTAGTGCTACAAGATAATAACATGGCAGTTCCCGCTAATATTCAGGGAGAAGTTCTCTCTTTGATACATCAGTTTATGCTGGGTGTGGATAAATCGCTGGCTGCAGAAATATTGAAGAAAACTAAAGCGGTGAGTGCTTAACCCAAAGACCACGTGTGGGATGTCCACACGTGTTCTGTACCCGGCGCCTGCATGTAAGCTTTTTACCTCGTCTTAGAACCAAACTTGAAACCTGCAGTAGTTAAATGTACTTTTGGCAGTTATGTATACTTACATTACACTACACGTGAAAAATGCCACGAGTCCTTGAAATAGCAACATGAAAAAGGTTCACACAGATAAAAATTTTGAAGTATTCCTGTCTTCAAATGAGTCCACGTGTAATGGCTGCTATTTGAAGGATTTGGCAATTATGTATTATAATATTATATTTTTGTAGTATAATAGTAATATAATAGTAATATTTTTGTTCTAATTATTAAAGTGTTTGGTTATATGACGTAGTTTTCGGTAGGTAGGTTTTGTAGCGAGCCTATTTACACTTCTAAACTACTTATATTGTGTCGTGAGTTTTAAATTTTATGAATTTGAGTATAGGCAACTATGATGTTATTTGTTACATGATATCCTATGATTGAAATTAGCAATCGTCACTACCTCTGAGTTACCTCTCTATTTCTCCAAGAAGTCCAAGATACACAATGTATGGTGCAAGTGACATTTGAGTGTATATTTTTTTCAGAAACCGCGTCCTAAAAACCTACCAACGCTGCTAGATATATTCACAGAATATAAGAAAAAGGCGCCAGCCACCAAAAAACCAGCAGATAGGTAAGATAAACATTCCACATTTTATAGGTTATGTCATTGACTTGTAAATGTGCTTGGCTGAAGTCCCAAAAACTGTGGGTCCTTTGGGATAGTCTGACCAACTGAATCAATATTACATATTAAATTATTCCCTCGTGTAGTATCACCAAACACCTAACAGATACTCAATTTAATCTAAAACGCGAGTGGGCAAAATCGTGGTATTTGTCAATGGCGGGAAAACTAGGCTCTGAAATTACGCCAGGCTCCAGAATAATGGGTTCGGACCTCCCTAGAAGAGACTGGTGTAGACTTAATAGACTTCGTACTGGTCACGGTTGATGCGCCTACTACAAATACCGCTGTGGGTGGGTGGATTCTCCGGCCTGCAGCTGCGGTGCGGAAGCCCAAACCATCCAGCACATAATTCAAGATTGCCCTATAACGTGTTATGTCGCCGGTCCTCCCGAAGACCTTATCACCCTGAGCGACGAAGCCATGAAGTGGCTGACTGGTCTATGTGTAGACATTTAATTAATTATATTGTCTCTATTTTTACGATATGTATGCCATACGATTAAATTAAATTATTTATTTAAAAATGTGGTAAAATCTATGTTCTACATTGTTATTAAGCAAAATATACAATAATAATGTGGCCCTAGTGAGAAGGAATACAAGACTCACACAGCTCAGATGAAAATGGTTATAAGTCTCACATAACACTTGTAACCTTTTTGCCTGAGCAGTGCAAGACTTGTACCCCTTTTCACAAAAGCCACAATATCTTGTCTGATATTACAGCTCCTCTGATGACTCGAGCGATGATGAAGCACAAAAGAAACCAGCAGCAAAGCCAGTCTTGAATGGCAAAGCACCTGCACAAAAGAAGCAGCAGTCCTCAGATTCCGACAGCTCTAAGGAGGAGCAGAAACCGGCACAGGTAAAATGATTGACTTCATCAAAGTTATGGTTGCAACCACAGATATAAAATGTCAAAGATTGCGTGGCAACAATAAAAAGCGCTTGGAAGATTTAACAACTGGATTCGTCTTTAAGAGCTTACCCTCTGTCAAAACCACTGCCCAATGATCATATTGATTGTATGGGCTGACATTTCTCTGACGTGGCTAGTTGTATGTTACATAACATTACATACAAATACATTTGAGGTGCCCTTCTGCAAAAATGGCAGATTTTTTGTACAGAAAATTACGGACAAGGGTTCTCAAGTTTTTAAAAAGCCAACCAAAATCAGAATAATGTTTGTGTTATAAAAAGTAATAAATTTAGAATGATTAATATACGATTGTCCAAATTATTTACTTTTATAACAGTGTATTCCAGGATATCACTACCCACTATATCCCTTGAATGTATTTTTTTGTAATGTCTAGTCATCTAACCCTACATTCTGGTATATTAAGGGCCAGTTGCACCAACCACGCTAGACATACTGATCAACATCAATCAGCAGAAAACTGAACATTCCCATACAATAAAATTAGAGAACACTAATGGTGACACACGGTTTGAAGCAACCAACCTTTAAGCTGCTAGCAGCCGCTATGGATGTCACAAGTGGGCACATTATTTCATTTATGTATTCTGTCAGTTTATTTATAGCACACTGTTATCTTTAATTGAGCCTTGCCAAGGCAAGGCTCAATGACGGGAGGTGGACAGGAAAGGTGACCAAATGGAGGGGCCCCCTGGGCTCTAGAAAGAGAGGACATCCACTAGCCAGATGGCAGGACGAAATTGTTGCTACTGCGGGTAAGGAATGGCAAAGCGTAGCAAAAGACAGAAACAAATGGAAACAGCTGGAGGAGGCTTTTACCCAGAAGGGGGTCTACAGCAGAAAAATAAAAATTAATATTTATAAATATATATATCAAACGATAAAATTCTCTATGGAATATTGAAGCTCTAATAATAATAATAATAATCTTTAATTGTAAGCGTCATTCTAGATCTATGGTTGCAACACAGGACAGGAGATAAATTTTAGCATAATAATATATCTTAAATGTTTTTTTCTATTATGACATGACTCAAAATCATGTTGTTTAAAACTATGAAACTTGATTTTTAATGATGTTACAACTATTTATGATCAATCTGTGATTTTATAAAAAAAAATTCGTCACTACCTCTGAAATTAATCATTCAACATGTTAACTGTTTGTCTATTTGTGACTTTATTTAAATAGTGCCCTTTTGTATGCAGAAACCTAAGGCAGCAGCCACCCCAGCTAAACCTGCAGCCAAACCTGCGGCCAAGAAAGCAGAGTCATCAGATGACAGTGCCAGCAGTGATGATGCCACAGCACAACCCAAGAAACAACCAGTCAAGCCACAAGTCAACAATGTACCTAAACCAGCTGCCAAGAAACAGGAATCGTCATCTGATGACTCAAGTGATGAAGATGAGAAGCCAGCACCAAAGGCAACACCGGCAAAACCTGCACCTAAACCCACCCCGGCCAAGAAACAAGAGTCTTCTTCAGATGATAGTGACAGTGAGGATGAAAAACCTAAACAGGCTGCTAAGGCGCCAGCTAAACCTGCAGCAAAAGCACCTGCCAAGAAGGCTGACTCTTCATCAGATGATAGCAGCGAAGATGAAAAGCCAAAGCAAGCTGCTAAATCTCCAGTAAAGGCTCCAGCCAAGCCTACCCCAGCCAAAAAAGCTGACTCTTCATCTGATGATGACTCGAGTGATGAAGACAAGCCCAAACAGGCTGCCAAGACTCCTGTAAAAACACCTGCTAAGGCTCCCCCAGCTAAAAAACCAGCATCTTCTTCATCTGATGATTCTAGCGAAGATGAAAAGCCTAAACAAGCAGCCAAAACACCTGTGAAGACCCCGGCTAAGCCTGTTGCAGCTAAAAAGGCAGCATCCTCTTCCGATGATGATAGCAGCGAAGATGAAAAGCCAAAGCAAGCCACTAAAGCTCCAGTAAAGACTCCAGCCAAGCCCACACCAGCCAAAAAACCTGAGTCTTCATCCGATGATAGTAGTGAAGATGAAAAACCCAAGCAGGCTGCTAAAGCACCGGTGAAACCTGCACCAGCCAAGAAGGCAGAATCTTCATCTGACAGTGACAGTAGTGAAGATGAGAAACCAAAAAAAGCTGCAAAGACCCCAGTTAAGACACCAGTGAAACCTGCTGCCAAAAAACCTGAATCTTCATCAGAAGATGATAGCAGTGAAGACGAAAAACCAAATGCCATTCAGAAACCTAAGGCAGCCCTGGCTAAGCCTGTAGCTAAAGCTGCTAAGAAAGAATCTTCATCGGACGAAGATAGCAGTGAAGACGAAAAGCCTGCAAAGAAGGCTCCAGCGAAACCCACTACCCCAGCTAAGAAGGATTCGTCTGATTCCGATAGTGACTCTAGTGAAGACGAGAAACCTGCAGCTAAGAAGACACCAGCAAAGACCCCAGCTAAGAAACAGGAATCGTCTGATGATTCAGAAGAGGATGAACCGCCTAAGAAGAAGTCATTCAGTCAGGATGAAAGCATGGACACATCTCACCAGGTAATGACAATTTAACAATTTCCTACTACAGTTATAGGGAGCGTGCGTGAACTGTAGGAGGCAGCACAGGAGCCGTCAGATTTTTGGCGCGAGGCGTAAATGTGATGTTTTTTGTTCTGATGTAGCCCACAAGATGGCAGAACCTACTATGCACAAGAAAACACGTGACGTGTACATGTGCATGTTTATGGTTCCGATTCAGGCCATAAGATGGCAGACCCTCCAACGCGCACGGTCCCTATAGTATTTTTCATACATACTTCTTGATATTGGGTCTAAGTGAAGTGTGACCAGTCTTGACCCTTTGAATGCCAAACATTCTTAACCCTAGGTTCACGACTACGTGCCGTGCACAATAGGCATGGCTTTCAAAGAATAAGAGTTAGACCATGCTAAGTTGGCAGCGATTTTGATAGCCCAGATGGGGCAAGTGTTATTTTAAACGTTAAACTTCTATGAGATTCTAGTCAATATCTTCTCACTTATGACCCAGATATCCCGCTTTATGGTCATTTATAAAATATATACCTTGATATGTGGCAGTTTTTAACAGTGAATATATATTTTTCACCACACCAGTTCGTAAAGGCTCTTTTGATACTAAGTGATGATTTTAAATGACAAATATTTGATAGCTTTCATTACGATTTGATTTGTAAAGTTTTACAGTTAGTATTTTTCTGGCGTTAGTGCGGTGAAAACTTGTTTTCAATCAGTGGCAAAATTTGTTTAACCCAGGAAACTTTCGCTTGCTTTTTGGGTTTCAATATTAGCCCGACAGGTTAAACTGCCCGCTTGTAAAACAAATAACTCTTGCAGGGCAACCGCAAGAGAAAAGCATCAGGCAGTGAGGCTACTCCAGCAAAGAAGCCATACAGCAATTTTGTAAAGGTATTTTTCATTTCTTTTAGGAAACATACATTATTGTTAATCTAACAATGGGTATTTTTGTGACAAGTAACATTTGGTTACAATCGTTACAAAGTAGATATTGTACAGTATGTTGCAATTTTCCCTTTCATCTACAAAGTTTGCCATCATACAAAAATGCCCAAACACTCTTTCTAATAGTTTTAGGTTTAACTTGAACAATACTTATAATTTTACTTTACAGTACATATGGGGCTACTTTATAGCACTAGTGCGAGAAGTAGCATATTACGTTACTGTGTCGAACATTTAAAGGGCCATATGTACTGTAAAACGTTGTACGATACATGTGCGAATAGGTAATTCGCAACTCGTGTCGATTTAAAACACTCCCTTCGGTCGTGTTTTAATTTGTCGCCACTCGTTTCGAATTTCCTATTTTTCGCACTTGTATCGTAATGTACTATTTTATGTGTGGTATAAAAACGCCTGTCGAAAGGATGAGCTAAATAAAATTCAAAAATTTGTTCTGCAAGTAGGCCTTAAGGGCTCTTTCACAAGTCAATACAACATTTATAGTGACATGAAAAATACATAGCAACATTTATAAATACAACAGCCAATACCTGCGTAAACATTACATTATAATAATCTTAAAATAAATAATTACGACAGTATACCAGAGAGAGTCTCTATGTTTAATAATCTATTAATTTTGGGGATGTAAAAGGTTCAAAATGCCAGATTATGTATATATACTAATAAAATTTGGAGGTGTAAAGTATCTCCAAGCGTCAAAATGAAATTTTAGTAAATGAATCTGGTCAAGACTATTAAGCTAACAGTCTTATAAACAAATGATACAGAATACATAACTAGTATGTATCCAATAAGTTTAGTATTTTATACAATATTACAGAGACATGTAGTCTACATGGATAATACATTAAGATTGGAGATGTTAAAGGTCCCCACGGTCTGAGAAAGAGAATAGTACCTATTAATAAGATTTGGAGGTGTAAAGGCTCTCCAACTGTAAAAAAAATAAAAATAAAGTGTATGAAATACATGTGTCACGTCAAGAGACTGTTACACTAACAATCTTAAAACGAATAAGCGCCACTTGCACCGTCGCACTAATCTGGGGTTAACCAGTTAAATAATAATAATAAGTTAAACCATTAACCCAGTGTACTCGTAACCATGGTAACTCCAGGATTAACTGGTTAACCCCGAGTTAGTGATTCAAGTGGCCTCAAGTGTATAAAAAAAGAATACACAAGGTTGCGGTCCGTTTCTTTCCTTACATTTAAATGCAGGATGTCGCTATAATATGCGCATAGCGATGTCTCGCTCAAAATTCCGAGCGACGTGTGAATCGGATGCATTGTGCCATGCCCCTTACTGATAGATATCAAAAACTCGTTTCAACGCATCTTCCATTACGGACTAAAACTGGCTAAAAACCGACAATGGTGGACTCTCCATTGATATGTTATAGTTCGCTCAATAGAAAGCCTGACTATGTCATTTCCTTACATTTAAATTTTCTTTTCACTATGATCAGTCAGCCTCCGTGAATGTCCGACTTTCTACTAAGGCTAACAATGTCGTAATTATAAATATTTAGTAATCCAATAACAATTCATATTCCATGAGCTATACATCTACATCTGGAGATCCTAAGAACAGACCCAGCTCTAATTCCTGGTGAAGCCCTGTAGGTTTTGGTGGTGTCACATGAGCTCGCGGGGCTCCCGCGCTGTCGCGGCAGGCCGCCGCCAGGTAGTGGGCGGCGCGCCGGCGCGGTGTGGCGGGGCCGCCGCGGACCAAGGGCGGTCATAAGTAGGTTTTAATTATTTTTACTGTTATTTTTAGTTTAAAAACTTTAAATAAAAACACATCATATAGATAAATAACATTTATAATTCAGGTAATTTACTTAGTACATTTACGAGTTCAAATAAAAACGTGTATAACCAACACTTATCATCATTAGCCGGGTCCACACAGCGAGCATACGCGTGACGCGATTTCCTCGCGCACAAAACGGCCAATGTTGTTTGGTGCGCGTGGTTATTTTGTTCCGTACATCAAATTGGAAAATTGAATAAAGACTAATGTTGTAAATGAATATGCTTTTACGTATCA
Source organism: Cydia pomonella (assembly GCF_033807575.1). Taxonomy (NCBI): domain Eukaryota; kingdom Metazoa; phylum Arthropoda; class Insecta; order Lepidoptera; family Tortricidae; genus Cydia; species Cydia pomonella. The sequence goes on along the minus strand of NC_084709.1, from coordinate 20,789,091 downwards.
AATACATGGATATGGGATGCTTGAGATCCCAAGTTTACGAATAGGGGAATTTGAGATGATTGATGTTTAATTTGGTTGTAAATTTAAAATTTAATAAATAGACGGATATTGGTGTACGAGTCTTCTATCGCTAAATATCGCTGCGTGGGAAGCACCATCTCCCTGAAAGTGATACCTTCAATTTGTGTCTTGCTATTTAATTGAGAACATAGCAAGTCGAATCACTCCTTTTTTTAAATGCGTTTAAAATTCGCCTTGACTTATTTTCTAATCTCAAAAGAGCAGATTTCCATATCTTTGATATTTATAGATTTGTTGCACCCAAAATCTTCTGCAACTTGTTCGTTGTTGTTTTTTCTTTTGGATTGTTTTGAAAAGCAAAATAAAACATACACGAGCCACGGCAGGGCATATGTGCAGCACCATTTTGAACAGCTGACTGAGGGACGCCATCTTGCCGAGCAAATCGGCTCGGCTGAGGCAAAAGTTACACGAGGACGCGGCCGCGCGAGGCCCGTCGTTTGCCGCGCGAGGAAATTTCCTCGCAAGGCTGCTCGCTCTGTGCGGACCCGCCTACTAGTGAATTTCGTCGGCTCATTATTTAGTGGAACCTCTATGCTTGAGTACTACATAAGCGTAGAGGTTACACAAAAAAACGTGCTAAAAATGATATTATTATAATTATAGAGAATAAGAAACTCCTTGGATTTCACGGGCCTATAAATCCCAGTCTTTTGATAGGCTTGCGTGGGGATACAGCTCCAATACGCAGAGACCCCTTGGAGAGCTTTAATGTCATGTAGAAGGACGCCTGCTGGAATCCGTTCACAGGCGCAACAATAGACCCATGAACCAGTCGTAGCAGGCATTGGCACTATTGTAGAAAAAGAAAAAGTAATATTAAAACAAATGAATAAATATTATAGGACATTATTTCACAAATTGACCAAGTCCCATTCCCACAGTGAGATCAATAAGGCTTGTGTTGTGGGTACTTAGACAACGATATATATAATATATAAATATTTATAAAATACTTAGAAACACCCATGACTCAGAAACAAATATCCATGCTCATCACACAAATAAATGCCCTTAACAGGATTTGAACCCGTGACCATCGGCCTCATAGGCAGGGTCACTACCCACTAGGCCAAACCGGTCGTCGGAACAGTATAACGGTCAATGGATTGAAGTTATTATTTAATAACGTGAAAAAAAGATAAAACATACCTTTTCCTTGTGTATCATGTAACTTCAGTAACTAAATAATATACGACATCCAGAAAAATCACACGCGCAGATTATTTATTGGTCAAGTCATCGAGAAGAGCGGTTGCACTAATTATGTTGTGTTGACTTGCATGGTAAAAACAAATTGATAATAAAAACAAATGACGATTATACACCATGCACGGGTTCAAGTAACCCGACAGATTTTAATATTCCTGAGGTCATTAGGTTATATTACGGTAATATTCTCAGTAAATTACGTTACCGAACCTTTCCCATAACGGAAATGCTCGCCCATCACTAGTCAAGAATACACCTTTAAAATCTGTCGGGTTATTCGAGTCAGTGTATATCCTTAGAAAGCTGGTTTATCAGTCTCGAAGGCTGTGGTTGGTTATCGTGTATGGAATAATTACTTTTGGGGACTTATCACTCACCCCTACCGTGCGCTAGCGCTGTTACCACTGAGTGCAATGTCGAAAAGCCCAAGTTCAATGTTATATTATATGCATACTTGCTGTTGGCTGTTGTCACTTTACAATATCTCGGAACATTCATACCTTTATATAACGGTATGACGTCATACCGGTTAAATCTTAGGTAGCCGGATAAATTTATTTCGCTACCGCAAAAAACGGTACCGTTATTTTTCGGGTACCTTAACCGCTTTCATAAAGGTACCCTAAAGCCGCCCGCGCCTTGCGCCAACATGGTCCTATTGGATGAAACTGTCTATGTAAGTGTAAGCCCGTAAACCCTTTTGATTTTATTTTATACTATCAGTTTGGCTATAATAACGGAAAAAATACCGGTACCGTTATTTTAAAACTGTAGCGATACCTTTATATTGGAGGCGCGCGGCCTATCCAGTATAATGTATCGGTATCGTAATTTTATACCGCTACCATACCGTTACACCGTAACCGAAATCAGTCCCTGCTGTCAAGGCGTCCTTATGGCAAGCGACAAAGTGGGACGTTTTGCCGACCGCGGTCATATATGATGATTGTACTCATTTAACTTATGGAGTACTTGTAATTTATATTTTTACTAAACAAATTAATACCAAAGAAGTGATAGTTCCTTTGTATCATGTCATATTTTACAGCATGGAGTTTAATTCGGATACTTAAATTGTGCTCATTCAATATAGAATTTGAATATGGAAAAGCACGGAAAATTATTGTATACATTCCACGCTGCTTCTGATAGTGTTCGCATAAGGGATACCTACTATCTGGGATTTGCCTACGCCCACGCTATCGCCTAGATGTACAGAGTGGTACCCCCATCAAATTTATCCTCCGCTAAGCGGTCTACAAAACATTGGACGGAGGCCCCACGCATACATATATTTGTCACATTTTCTGCAAAGCAACGAAACTAGGCCGGCACCATCAATTCAGACTTCTAATGGCCTACATTGTTAATACATTCACTGCCAGACAAAAAACGGCGCACTACCCCAGAAACCGGTGGTCTATAGCTGCGTACAAAACAACCCGCCCAGCGGGTTGTCCGGCATCTGAACAAAGTTTACATGCGCCCACCAGGTGGTTTCCCGGCAGTGAATGTGTTAATGACAAAAATATATACCCTAAAAATATATAAATATATCCTAATATTTTATTGGAATGTGGAATAACATTATGTCGAGGCCAAATAATAGAATTTGATAATTTCATGAAATTCCAGGTTAAAATGTATCACTTTATGATAAATAGTTAGGTTACAACCGATCATACCATGAAATTTTAAGTTCTGGCCACAACATATGCACCACTATTTCTATATTATTTCTATTTCTATATTAGCGCGAGCTGATTGGTTTAATAATTTTTAGCACTTTATAACGTCATCCACCACACTTTCTAGGGCTCATCGAACAACACTTCCACACCCAGCGATAATAACAATAAACCCACTCCATTCCGTCGCGTGGCCGAGGAGAAGGTGGAAGTCGACCCTAGACTTAAGGACAATTCGTTCGACGCTAAGGTAAATGCCCCCAAATTTGACAAGCCAAGGCAACTCTACGTACAAACGTTCTACTGGCTTATAATTTCGGGCATTTACTTTAATGAACTAACTATGTAGGGTTGTCTTGGTCGTGTATTTATAAGCTTCTCTCTCTCAGGAGGGTGAAGATGGTGAGGAAGACAACGAAGATGGAGGCTTTAAGTCCGGATTCGGGGGCAGAGGAGGGTTCCGCGGACGAGGGGGGGACCGAGGAGGATTCAGAGGTCGCGGGGGTTTCGATAGGGGAGGCCGGGGAGGGTTCGACCGCGGAGGGCGGGGCGGGCGCGGGGGCTTCGGTGACAGGGGAGGGCGCGGGGGCTTCGGCGACAGGGGAGGGCGCGGGGGCTTCGGCGACAGGGGAGGGCGCGGGGGCTTCGGCGACAGGGGAGGCTTCCGGGGCCGCGGGGGGGACCGAGGGGGCCGCGGCGGCGACCGGGGAGGGTTCCGGGGCCGCGGCGGTGACCGAGGAGGCCGCGGAGGTGACCGCAACTCGTGGGGTGGAAACCGGGGAGGTGGCTTCAACAAAAGCTTCAATGACAGAAAGAGTTTTGATAGCGGAGACAGCCAGAACAAGAAGATTACGTTCGATTAAATAGGTAGGTGTGTTATTTGGTAAAATTACCCTAGTTTTTTTTATTTGTTCTACAACATTTATTTGTTTTATTTATCTACTACTCTACTTATTTATTTCAAACTTCTACTACTCTATTTATTTATTTCAAATTATGATCATTTATTTTGTCTCGTAAGGGGACTTCCTGGACGGTGTCGGTGACAATGTAATCACATACAATTTTAAAGCTATTTAAATTTACAAAATAGACCAAAAAATGATATATTTTATTACTAAACTTTATTCAAGTCCCTTTCTAAACAAGACTATAGGAACCTGAAATTGTGTGATAAAACTGCGCAACCTAATTGTGTTTGGGGTTTAAAGAATTGGCTTGATGAGTATTTAGTTGCCTGTAGAAAGAAAAGTACAGTCAGCGATAAAAGCTTGTACCAAAAATGCAATTTCTGCCAAAAACTTATTATTTAATATATGACATCTAATTCAGTTTTTTTATCCACAGAGCGGTGCCCGCGGCTCTTGGGGCGAGCGAGCGAACCAGGACCTAAAGCACACGCGCGGCAAGTCCTTTAAGCACGAGAAGACCAAGAAGAAACGCGGCTCCTACCGCGGCGGCGCCATCGACACCGGCGTGCACTCCATCAAGTTCGACGACTGACCGACCTGACTACTCTACTATTTAGTGAGTTTGACCAGACAAACGGTGGCATATAAGATATACAGCGGCATGAAAATGTTGAGCATGACTGACATGTAACAAGAAATAAGGTCCTAAAGAGTCTCTTACCTTACTTACAAATTTTGCAATAAAGCTTAAAGAACCATCCAAGCTAATATCAAATTGGCAATTTGATCTGAAAAAAAAATGGCGTCAATCTCATCTAGCATCCACACGGCAATTTCATAGTGGAATCGGCGAGCCAATGTGTCATAATTTAATTTTTGCGTCTACACCTATTGACAATGATAATTTAATCAGATTGGGCGAAACATTGTCCCGTCAGGACTGGTCTTAAAAAATGTCAACAATGTGTATGTTCTTTCTTTAAACCAGAGGCAGATATGGTAAACAGTTTGTATTGCAGTTTAAGTCTTGTGCCACTGAAATATTGATGTAGTTTTTACAAGCTATGGAATACTTATCTGTTACTTTCGCATGAAAATCCTCATGGTCGGGTATCATCTTCTGTGGATGCTCAACATTTTTATGTTTTAACTGTAACATTTTAAATTTAGACAAATATTGATCATAACTATCATAAGGTTGAATTCTAATATCGCGTAGAGCTCGTGCAGTTTTCTTTAAGATAAATAGCGACAGAAACTATGAAAATGCCATGAAGTATTTCACAGTATTCAATGGACATGCCACAAATATTGCAAATATAACATTCTCTTTATTTAAATATTGAATAGCTCCCCAAGTTACGTCTAGTTATTATATTGACCGTTCAGTGTATAAAGTGTAAGTCTTATTTCTTGATGCATTTCCCATATTATAGTAATAATATTTTATCAATATTAATTTAGGTTTTGAGCCTATTGATTTTACTCTTTAAGGACTATATTTTTTATAAAAGTAAACAGTAACTTTGACATGCATTGCTTAATTAAAAAATTGGGTTAGTCTAAATAAATTCAAAAACAACTATCGTCTTCTGATTGTTTTTGGATCAACCATTTCAAGTGTTTAATTGATTGTGATGTTGATAACTTTCCAAGGATCGTATTTAATGACCGAAGAGATTTTTAACTGTTTTAAATACAACTTTAATAATAAATACCAGTTTTTGAAAGTTATCACATTGTCTAAATAGTTCTTGTATAGTAAGATGGTATTTAGATATCTTATTTTGGTTCTAATAGAGTAATGAAACTTGTAAATACGTTATTATAAGCTATCGTCGATTCATTTTCGAACTTCTCGTTAAGTGTAGGTTATTATAGTCATAAGATAAAATTGTTTTATCTAGATACATAAGCCGCCTCTAAATAAAAAAGGTTTTGACTATAAATCTGTCTTTTCTTACCTACTCAACATTGCATTGCAGTGTTCAGGAAGCAAAATTCTAAATCATCAAATTTCAGGTTATATAAAAGTACCAGATTTTAGCAAAATGACACCGCTGTACTGGCACCATTCTTAGACTGGTGCCTGCTTGGCTAATGACAGATGCAACCAAAGGGTATAATAATATATGTATAGTAAAATGAAACTGCTAAAACGCTGCAATTAAAAAAAAGATTTTGCAGGTTCAACTTTCATTAGTCATACTCAGTGCCCGTAAAGCCCGTTTTTACGAAGTACCTAATATAAGTCTGCTTAACAGCCTCGGCATCGACGCCTTAGCGGTTAACAATCAAAGAACATATTATAATGAGATAATCACGTACAAAATCTAATGTGCTCGCACACGGGCTAGCCCCTCGCGCGATGGAGCATTTCTGTAAGATTTTATATTCTCTATAGACTGGAGCGCCCTTATCACTATCAGCTTCACTTACACCGTGTAGAAGCACAGTACGCCCGTCATTGTTGCCAAATTGTTTCTCCAGCGTGTGTCAACTTACTAAAGCCCGACCAGAAATATATGATCATTGTCAAGAGGGCGCTGTTATTGTCACGTATAGGGTGACAGTTCAGTTTAGTCTAAAAAAATATGTTCCAATGAAATTCCGCAATATGGCGCGTGATCATATATTACTGAGGGCCTACCGCGAACCACGTTCGACGTGTTGCGTCTCTGTCGCACTTGTACATTTGTACGTGAGGGAGGCAACACGTCGAACGTGGAAAATCGAAGTTCGTCAATTGCGGGCATTTTTCTTTGTCACTCTTAATTTGGTCCTAGTGAGAGTAAAAGAGAAAGATCCCCGCAATTTGCGAATTTCGGTTTTCGCAGTAGGCCCCCTGGTCAGGCTTTATACATATATTATTATACTCGTGTACTCGTATGGAAGGTAGAGGCAAGGAACAAAATCTCCATATACCTACAATACCTAGAATACTTGAGGAAAAAATCTAATCATAGACAGCGCACTTCACTCCGTCAATAACGCCTAGGTTCTTAGCTACTCTAGCGCTACTCTGAAGAGATTTGGAACTATTGTTTATAGCTGACAGCCGGACACTTGCAACAATTCTGCCTAAGGAGTTTCTGTTCCTTACCTCTACTTTCCATAATCACTCGGATCGCTTTGCTGTCAATGTCACTCTTCGCTCCCGTTCCGTTTCGCGTGTAGTGTACTAAAATATAAAAGTTCGGTACTAAAATACAAATACACAAGCCTAAGTGCAACTTATTGGTTTTCCACTATGATGTATCTGCAGAATTATTTTGAAAACGGACCTTGAAAAAATAAAACGTGAGGTAGTATCAAAGAGTAAAGTAAGTATATAGGGTAGTATGAACATAGTCTTTTACAGTGTTGCCAGGCGTACGATAATTTGGGCTAAAACGTAGTGATTATATGCTCTTTGATTTGGGCTTCCGTACGATGTACGTTCCAAACAGCATTATCGAACGCAAAAGTACGATAATTTCAGCCCTTGGTCGATGCCACCCAAAACGACTAGTATTAGAAGCAAAATATGACACTTTTACTCAGAAATAAGCTACAATTAGCACCAAAGGTGCACCAAAAGGTTATCGGTTGCTTGGTTTAAGTCAAAAATGTCAAAATTTCCGGAAACCGTTTGGATTTATCATAGAAACACAAATATAAGTAATATAAAACAGATTTTTGCACTATTTAGACGAAAGTTGCGTTTTCTTTGATCTAAGCTTATTTTGAAAGAAATTTTAGGGATAGTGTCTTTTTCATAAGTGTACGATAATTTTTCCATCAGTACAAAAATTTTGACACTCGAATACGATCATTCTCTTCAGCTCACCTGGCCAAACGTAGTGATTATATACTCTTTGCACCTGGCAACCTTTTATGTCAATGTCAAAATAGAAATAGAATACTAAGTTACTAACCTAACAAAAAAAAAAAAAAGTTACTAACCTGTGCATCTTATGCGTGCACAGTAACAATTATTTAGTGTTAATAATAAACACAATGTTGAACAATATTGTAGTGCACCTATGTACAAGATCTTTAGCGCATTCTAACACTAGAAACTTCAAAAACTTTGGCCATAAGAGACAGCCTATACCTGGAGTAACAACGCTTTGGCATGGATTCTTAACTTTTACTTTTATTGGACTTGGAGTCGAGTGGGAAAGGTAAATTAATACATACATACTTTAGCACTTAACACTCCCTTGTTCCGTGTCATGACATATAAGTTTTAATTTACGAGCTTTTATTTAATTTAGCGTAATGTTTGACCCACACGTACATTACTTGGAAGCAAGGTTTGATCCATTTTCCAATGTCTGATTGGGCTGGAATTCGACATAGTTATGTAAGACGGTGACAGTATTATGATTCCATCGAGCTGATCTGATGTAGATAGAAATAGGCCATAAGAACTCGGTGATGAAACTATGCAATCTAATTGAGTTTGGGCTTGTTAGAATCGCTTGGATCAGCAGTACTTACTTACTTACTCCGTTGGCTCAGCGACCCAAAATGAGACTTGGCCTCCGACACAAGACAGCGCCACTTTTCTCGGCAGCAGTAGATAAAGATTTTTTTTTATACAGTAACAATAATGTGATTGTATCTTTAATGTGATCATGTAGGCTAAGGTTTTTGCTATACTTTTATTAGTTTATCAGATGTATTGTAAAAGCCAATGTTAATTTTATCTCAATTATGAGTGTTACACATTTAAGTAATTAGTCAAATTAAAACAGAAATAAATACGAAATATCATTTGATATTTACCAGTCGCTTTTCGGTGAAGGAAAACATCGTGAGGAAACCGGACTAATCCCAACAAGGCCTAGTTTATCCTCTGGGTTGGAAGGTCTGATGGCAGTCGCTTTCGTAAAAACTAGTGCCTACGCCAAATCTTGGGATTAGTTGTCAAGCGGACCCCAGGCTCCCATGAGCCGTGGCAAATGCCGGGACAACGCGAGGAAGAAGAAGGAGTCAAATTAAAACAGACTTGCAAAAAAACCATTAAATTTCTGACTTTATGTTTTTCTTTTTTTTCAGAATAGCAAAATTTATGCTAGGTGATGATGATGTGAAAATATCATGGGATCCGGCAGACCCTGTTCCAAAGGAATAATAGGTAAACCTTAAATTATTAAGTTATAATTTGTACAAAGCCATGTATTTTAAATGTAGTTAAACTGTGGTACATTGTTGTATAGTTCATAATGTATTTTTAAATAAAAATTGTTCTTAGAAGGACACAACATATTTTTGTGTTACTCAGTGCCTTCTTGAAATACCATGCTTATTTATATTTGAATTGGGTAAATATTTGGTATTACAAATATTAAGATACTTCTTTTCGTTTTCATATTGTGGTTCCTTTTTCATATGATGGATACCCAGTAGGCCATACATCGTAATATGATGGTATTATAATTATTTAGTAGGCGTTCGCTCAAGGCTCAGAAACCAGTTAAATTTCCAAACTGTTATCATGTTCTTGGCGCAAAACCTTTTAATTTCGGTTTCGCTTTAGTACAAAAAACCATTTTCTTTCTATGTAGGTGTCTTTGTTTCCCGCCCCATGGTCGACCACGACGACATAAAAAAGACTGCGGGGAGGAAGTGGCTCCAGCTCGCACAGAACTGTGACGAGTGGCACAAAATGAAGGAGGCCTACACCCGACGGGTAGAGAAGGGTTAAAGAGAGAGAGAGAGAGAGAGTCTTTGTTTACGTGGCACACTACCAGGCCAGCCAATCGTTCTTCGCTCGTCGCATAAACCGGTTTATTTAGGTTACAATAAAGTTCATAAAACATTTGCATTCTTATGAAAGTTCAGAGTAAAACCAAAATAAACCAATAATGAACGCTATTTATAAAACCGGTTCCGAGCCATGAGTTCACTAATTTCGGGCATCTTCCTTTTTTACTCCAGTTAAAGTGTAATTAGAGTGACAGAGATAGTTTCTTGAAATTTACTAACTTCGATTTTTGCGGTTATAGCCCAGATCATACATGGCCTGATTTCATTGTGTACAATCTTTGTTATTGGTAATAGGAATACACCAAACCAAATCCTTCAGTGCCCAAAGCTGGCTATTGACAGGCTGTGGTACATTCAGTTTATAATTTATCCTTTTTGTTACACCTTCTTGTTCAGTATCATAATGTTGAAGAGAGGTCCTTTCCCTCTCGTTTTGAGCTTTTGTGACCGTTGTCAGGTTTAGGCGGTGACACCTAATAGGCGGGTCCACACAGAGCGAGCATACGCGCAAGGCAATTTCTTCGCGCACAAACCGGCCAGTGTAGACTTGCCTCGGCCGAGGCGGCGCGCGCGTTTTCCTCGCCTGAGTACTGAGAAAACGCGCCGAGGCACGTCTACACAGGCCGTATTTTGCGTGAGTAAATTGCCTCGCGCGTGTCTCGCTCCGGCTATTGATTTATTTTGCTGGCTATATATGACCTATCTCTAAGGTCTACTTACTGATTTCGGTTCCTGAAAATTTCCAAAATATAAATAATACAATATACAAGAAAATATTTTATTTAAGCTCAGAATTGCTTATCAATCTAATGATAATTGTAATATTACCTAAAATAAATATATCTGATTAATATTACTATTAACAAAAGTAAAAACGGCAAATTTTGAATTCTTTCTTACATTACGTCCATAATATGTAGTCATAACTGTGGTTAAAAATAAGTCCTTAAAACTAACATCAACTATAAAAAATGGTAGATTTAATTGTAAGTATTACAATGGGATATATTCATAAAAATACACATTATTAATATTAATACCTCATTATCATAGTTAAATGGCTAAAATTAAATCTATAAATGTTGTATTATCTTCCATTTGGTGCACCAATCATAAAAGTAACGGTCAAAATTATCATTTTCGTTTTTTTATCGTCATTCATAATTAACCAAAAAATTATAAAGTAACTACTTAGCTGGTCACATTGTTGCAGAACCATGGATCTTATTATTTTTATAACCCAGATACATATCACTTTAGTACTAAATTGATGCAGGAGCATTATTGGGTAGCAAATTGACCAATCAAACTCTAATTTTAGTATCTGAAGACCTATCGCCAACTTCGAAAAACGTTATACTTGCGTATTAAAGCGATAGAGAGGCAAGTGAACAAATTTCGTTTTACGCGGTAGGGTCTCTGGGATATTTTAAATTTCGCGCCTTTTTTTACTGACAAAGCTGGGTTGCCAGAATATAAAATCAGCTTACTTCGCTGTACCGTTCCACGGTGTTGCAACACGTAAGTTGTGACTGTGCATTGTTAGTGTTAGTGAACTGGCAACATTCCGGAAGCTGTATACAAAGCTCAACTTTAAGAAAGTTACCCAGTGCCATAAATAAAATAAAAAGTATATGGCACTTAATATTCTTCCTTAATATGAGTACACAAATATATATCACTTTAATGCGAGCAATTTAATAAGCACCAATTGTTAATTTATACATTACTCATACACAACGGTTGTAAGTTGGTTAACTTTAATTATGTACATCTGTGAGTTAAGTATATAAAAGGGGTTTTTTTATTCAACATTAAACTTATTACAATATGCGCATGGAAGTGTCGGGTACCAACATCCGAAACTTTCAAAGTATATGAGTAACTCGATGACTAGTTTTAATATGCATTTATATTTGACTAAATATTGGTAATTTTGATTTTATTTTTTACCGTGACAATTTTCCTTAACGTATTGATACATAAGATTATATACAATTAAGAAGAAACATAGAATGATCGCATGATAATGCACGGGCATGTTGTAGATGGCGCGTAAGACGCCAGGTTCTTTAACTTTGACACTGTTTACTTTAGACTTCTTTCTCTCCTTTGGAGCTTCAGTCGCGTATGATTGAACGTTCGTCACGTTTTCTTTTCGGTAATCACTCGCAGAATAAACACGAGAATCTACTTGGCTTTCTTGTCTAAATTGCGTTTGTTGGACTTCCCTGAATGTATCTTCATGTTGCACAATCTTCCCGCCCGCGTTTTTACCCCCGCACGCCTCCAAACTCTCTTGCAAATAATGATCTATCTTTGTCAACTGCTCTGATACAAGGAAATTTGCTAGCGGACTTGGTGATCTTGCTATCGGCTCCGATACTAGAAAGCCTATAGGACTAGGCGATCTTCTAAATCCCGTCAAAGGACTAGGTGGTATTTTAGAAGGTTGAGAATTTAGGAATCCCGCTAAAGGACTTGGTGTCATTTTAACTGGCTCTGAAGTTACGAATCCTGCAGGACTAGGCGATCTTTTAATTGACTCTGAATTTAGAAATCCTGCTAAAGGACTTGGCGTACTCTTTACGGATTCGGTAGAAAGGAAGCCCGGCAGAGGGCTGGGCGATCCTTTGATCTCGTCGCCCAAATTACTCTGGAATTGTTTCTCCTTACATATCGAATTGACGATCTTGTAGCTCTGCAGATCTTCGAATCCGTCCTTAATGTACGGAACAGGCGTCTGCGGCCGCTCGACTTGGGAAGGCGTTAGCAGACGAGGAGCATTAAACTCTAAAACCGGAGTGAATTTGACTTTGATGACTTCCTCGTTGGTGATAGTTTCCGTTTTCACTATATCGCCTACATAGTCTTTTCCAGTATTGCTGACGCTTTCATAAACGCTAGGCGAGTTAGTGACGTCACGGCGTGAGGAACAATGCATGCGATCGACAGTTACTTTGCTCAGTAACTTGCCATCCTTACTTCTGATGTCGGAAAACAGCCCTCCATCGAAGTGGAGGGGCGTTTCCAACTTTCTCGTCCTCTGCGGAGATTCCATACGAGGAGAAGGCGTCGCGGGAGCAGGGGAAACGGGGCGGAAGGTAGTCGTCGAATAAACAGTATCAGAGTTGTACATCACGCAGCGGCATCTAGCGGGCGTGTGTCTTGCAGAAGGGTCGTCCTCCCTTAGCGAAGAAGCTCTGTCCTTCGAGGTTCTTTTTGCAGACCTGGAAATATTCAGACAGTCGTAACAGTGGATACTAGACATATGTTTAATTAGTCCACACTTCTACATTTATATTAAAACAAGTTGAGGTATACATTGTCATAATACTTTAATTTTCAATGAATTGATAAGTATCGCTTTATAATGTTATGCGTTCATGAAGATCTCTATTGAAAATTCTTTTATCAAACAATTCATTGAATGTGTCAAGTGTAGTACATAAAATAGCCAAACGATGCAAATAACTATACATATACATTAAGGTATATGTCAGTCAAATTCGTATATTTTGACGAGACAAAAGCATTACCGGGATCAAGCAAATGACAAAGGACAACCGGCCTTAACTTAAGCTTAGAATTCACTAGGGGACAAATCGTATCGTTTCGACCCAACTAGAGCCTGTGCGGAAAGAGTCGTAGAATGTATTGGATCCCGTACATTTCACGACTCTTCTCTTTCCGCACAGACTCTACGTCACGCGATATGCGATAAATTTGTCACCTTTAGTACTTTTAGGTGTTTTAAATATAGTAAACACATCGCCCGCTATGTTTTTAAGTCATTCAGTCGATGACATACCACCACCGATAGAAAAAAGGGTGCCATGATTGGCTGAATCTGCGGTATTTTGTATCTATGGCATTATGTGATTGGCTGAATGAGTGCATCACGTACATTTTTTGTTTACATTTTTTCAACACCTAAAAGTAGGTACAAACGTGAATTTCCAGCTTTTGACTTCCAGAACCTTGGGAAGTTTGAATGGAAACCATATACAAGATGTTACACGGAAACTACTAATATACAGTTATTCTAGGGGGAACACTCACGCATGAAGGGGATGTTAATCGGATAAAACTTAACTCTGATGTTACTGCGTATGATGTTTATATGTCGTATATTTAGTTCGTCGACGTAATGAACAGTGTGTAAAGAACTCAGTATGGTACCTACTTCAGATGATATTAAATTGATTTTTGTAAAAAAAAAATAGATCTAATTGTTTAAAATATAATAAGAATTAAAATTCAATGCTGCGTTTTACTCGAATGACTGATTGAAAAGTGTAGATGGATTGAAGATATTCAAGATGTGGGTAGATTACTAGGTTATAGACTGCTCAATTTGAGCTTTTAATGTCCAATTTCCCCAAGACATTTCCAGAGATTTCCAATTCAACAGAGTTTTGTACTTTTTACACCAAGTCCCCACCGGACTAACTTCTATTTCGACAAATCCAATCACGTTATCCCTGTCTCTGGAGTTTTCTTCAGATAACTGCGACTGCTGATTTCTATTCGCGCATTTATCCTTACGAAAATGGCACGTGTAGGGAATGAAGATTTGTGAAAATGATAATCTATACAAAAGATAATCTGTAGAAATGTATCTGCGGACATAGAATTTTGTAAAGATGGGAAACAATATGCGTAATTAGGCATTGCAATTTCTTTATGATTGTGTTCAAAGGGATTACTGAATGGTATGGACCAGAGGTGTTATGGAATTTTATCTGGAGAAATGGAAAGGAGAAAAGATAATGCCGAAATTAAACATTTTACAGTTTGAATTGAAATGAATCACAGTTTGACTATTTCATGTATTTACAATAACTTGAGTTCATATAAGAATTGGAGTATTTATCGTAAATCTATTTAATAATCGAATACCTAACTGGAACCCAATGATCGATATCATAAAGTGTGATCTAAAGGATAAGGAGAGACAGAGAGAGATTTTTAGAAAAAGTTGGCAATTGAGTATGAATTTGCTTAAAAAACTAGTGTTCACTTCTAAAAAATAGTATCAGAAATTATTAATTTCCAGCGATGTCAAGGGATCAACTGTACAAGATATCAGATAGGTACCATTTAATTGAGTCAAGTTATTTTGTTAAATAAATATTTATATTTTCTGTGGTCATGGCGAGTTTAAGAACGGACAGTCTTTAGAAGAGCACAAATAAGTCGTTGTCAGACATCAGGACCGGGTCCTTAAGAAGTCCTCAAGGACTCTTTCAATCGTTTGACTCTATCAGCACTTCATGCGAAAAAGAAGCGTCGGAATAATCTTATGTATTTCACATTCGGATCGAAAATCGGGTCCCAGTCCTACATGAGTGTGTGTGTATTTAGTAGGTATCATACGCACCGTGCAGTTGAAGCAGTGACTGTGGTAGTTATTGTTGAGCGCCTCGACCCACCTGTCGCCCGCCTCCACCGGGAACCCGCACGCGAAACATTTCGTCGTGAACAACTCGTTCCAGTCTGGAAAATTGGGAATCACATGTGTAGGAGAATGTAATAAAGAATCTCTTTTTCTTCTTCCTAGCGTTATCCCGGCATATTACCACGGTTCATAAGAGCTTGGGGTTCGCTTGACAACTAATCCCAAGATTTGGCGTTGGCACTAGTTTTTACGAAAGTGAGTGCCATCTGACCTTCCAACCCAGAGGGTAAAACTAGTCCTTGTTGGGATTAATCCGGTTTCCTCACGATGTTTTCCTTCACCGAAAAGCGACTGGTAAATATCAAATGATATTTCAGACAAAAGTTCCGAAAAACTCATTGGTAGTACGAGCCGGGGTTTGAACCCGCGACCTGCGGATTGCAAGTCGCACGCTCTTACCGCTAGGCCACCAGCGCTTCTTAGAATGTAATAAAGAATATGTGTATATATACTATGGGTAGCAGTGGGAGGATACAGGCTAAATAGGGTAGCCCGTTAGAGAAAAAAGTGTTAGTCGAAAAAAATAATATCCAGAAGAAATCAAAGAAAAATTGGCAATACGTCTAAATTCCTTTAGATATTTTCATTTTTTTTGTGAATTTTAAATAGTTCCACCAGGACTTTGACAAAATGGAATTTTAATATGCTGAGATTGCTGAGTTTTGACAATGGACTTTCAGCCTCAAACGCATATATGACAACGCATATATAGCATATATGTCTGTCAAATTTCTAAAGACCTGCTTTAGAAATTTTGTTGACCCGGGATGTAGATATAATCGACCAACTATAGTTACTATACTACAATTACTTATTTGATTTATCGTTATCAAGTTACCTGATTCGCAGTAGGGCAGGCCGTCCTCCAGGAAGAAGGGGTTGTTGCCAAACAACTTGCCGCAGTACACGCAGTTGAAGCACTCCGGGTGGAAGTGCTTGCCGATTGCGTTCAGACAATCCTGAAATTATACGGACATTTATGTTATAAGTGTTAAGTTTAGATTTTCTCTATCGTACGAATTGGAGAGCATTGGTGTGTAAAGCAATGACTTCATGTAATCACTACCCTCAACTACAGATTACATAATACTAGTACTCTTGTCGAGAGAAAACAGAAAGAACAGAAAGATTGTTTGAAGAGATGATGTGTGAATTTCCATACTTCAACAGTTAACAATGAAGGCGATTTTGTTGTTATAGAATCAAAGATGTTTAAAGTGCTCTGAGCCGATTTAATTTCGACGTCCAACATTTGGTTCTTAGAGATTACAAAAGAAGCTTTCAAATAATAATCGTACAAAAAATACAAATGAGTGGAATTTTATCCAGCTCTAGGAACCCTGAGATTATACTAAATGAAGAAACAAATTTCGAAAAGCGACATTCGGTCATGCTACGGATATGAGAGGAACAGAGATGAGGAAGTGAGAAAAAAACTTACGCCCTTGATTTTGGCGTGGCACTTGTCGCAAGCGGGCGCGATGTACTGTTCGAAGCAGAACTCGCAGTAGAGCTGGCCGTTCTCCTCCACGAAGCCGATGTCCTGTAGCGGGCGCCTGCACGTCGCGTTAACGCAGATGAAGTGCTCGGGGCACCAGATGCGGCCCAGTGCGGTTATGAACGGACCCCTGTTTTGAAGTTCAAGTGTTAGACAATTTTGACAGCATCAACTACGCTTTGGCCGCATGTCAGCCTTTTGACTCCCAATACGTCACGATCGCATTTCTGATTCTTTTTTATATCTAATTCTGCCCTCTATCAGGTTTGCAAAGAAGTTATCGTGGTGTATCAGGTAATTTACAGTTTAGTTAATTTGTTAATAGAAAACTCGTGCTTCATTCTTACACACAGTCATGCTTTAACTTACTTTGAATTTTGTTGTTTTTTTTTGTATTTACTTTTTATATTTACAAATAGATTTGTAATTTTACCTGGTTATAGTTTTGTCACACTTGTGGCATACGGGTAACAGTCCGTCAGCAACATCGGCAGATGTCATTGTGCTTAGAGGACGAGCTATAATATGAGAGTCTCTCCTGCCATCCACATTCCTCTCTGTCCGTTTCTGCCTTCGTTTTACAACAACATCAGCATCACTGTCATTTTGCTTATTGAAATCATTACTTGAACCAGTCTCTTCTTCAACGGAATCTGCGTCATCAGAGCTGTTCCAATTACGTTGATTGTTAATGTTACCATTACCGTTAACCTTCACCGGTTTCAAGGAATATAATGAATTGTCATATAGATTGTGTGGTAATGAATCAATTTTCGGAGATTCATCAGTGTGGAATTTATTGTTGCTCTTTTCGTTTGATATTTTCTCAAACATACTGGCTTTTTTAAACGTGTTTGTGTCTGGAACCATGTTGATTATTTTGTCTTTTTGGTATATACTATCTGAGTAGCCGTTTATATCATTCACAAGATTATCTTTATCAAAGGAGTTCCTTTTGCCTATGATATTCTTTTTCGAGTCCACTAACAATTCTGTTTTGGATGCATCATGTTTATTTATTCCGTTGAGGAAGGAGGACTTTTCATTTGAATCTTTTTTCCGCAATGTGTTCAAATAGTTATTTTCAACTTTTTCCTTTTCGATGCCCATTGAACCAATGGATCCATTTAATTTCTTATTTGTTTTCTCAAGAGTTTGTGTTTTGTCTGTGATATTGGCTCCGTTGTTTCCTCCGTATAATGCCTTAGAGTCTATCATATCTAATAATTGGCCAGTAGGGGAATTTCTGGCATTGAATGTCGGAATAGGCGAATTCGGGATTGGTGGTGGAACTGGTGCACCATTGATTTTGTGAGGAGTTGAAAAGTGCTTATTAGGAGTATCATTTAATTTATCAAAGCACATTGGCGGTGGAGGTGGTGGGTTACCGTTTACGTTAATTGTAACAGCTGTAGGTTGATTGGGACTCTCTTTTATTTTATCTCCAATATTTTTAGCTTGCGGCGAAGCGCCGTTACTATTGCCGTTCGTGAAATTGGCAGTTACAGCTGGGTGATTGTTTAAGAGAGTTTCTTTAATTTTATCTCCAATATTTTGGATACAATTGTCTGGTTTGCAATTCCTTTCGAATGTTTTATTTAACGGACGTCTTAAAGTACTTTCGCGGCTGCTGTCCCCTGATTCCAGATTATCCGTATTTAGGGGATGTTTTGTCACAACTGTGTCTTGGATCTTATCTGCCATAGATTGGATATGATCTGCTGGTTTTATTTTTCTTTGTACTCCAATTTCGTATCCATTTAGCGCCATTTTCGCCATTTTTCTGATAAGTCTCTCCTCGGCTGCACTTTTGAACTCTGGTTTGTGAGGGACATGGTGAGTCGGAGTCTCGTTAGCTGTTAGAAAATCAAAACCAACAAATTAAACAAATGTTAAAAGCAGGGTTATATGGAAACTTCCTAAACACTCACATCAAACACAAAATCTAAATATTAATGTCCTAACTTATTATTTGTATTACAACAACACGCAACAACCTATTCACTTGAAACCATGCAACACGCTTCAAACATAACAATTGCTCATGTTTCCAAATCACCTAATATTGCCATTGCAGGAACCGCAAAGGGGTATACGAGATCCTGGCAGAGCAGCCTTGTTCAAAATGCCTCTGCCGCGTTTGGGGGCTGAAGAAACTCCAAAGGTTTTGCCACGAGCGGCAGCTCCTACGCTGGAACCTGTCGATGGGGTAGGATCACACACTGGACCTTGGTTAGCACCAGAAATCGAAGGATTTGGATAACAGCTTTCAGTGTTTCTACTAGCAACAACATTTTGATTAGTGTGGTTAACAGATGAAGTCTGGGAAGAAGAAAAACTCATGACCGGAGGTGGAAACACTTGTTTACGATTACTGGATGTTTGAACGTTAGATTCAATTTGCTGTTGCGTACCAAATGATGACAAACCACCTTTATGTATTTCTATAACTTTAGCGGACTGCGTTCTTTCATACTCTTCAAATGTTTTCCTACTCGTTTGCACAGTCGTATTGCCATACTCGGAAACATTTTGCGATTGCGCTTGTCTTTGGCCGTAGTTTTGGTTGATTGCAGAATCTTCCTTGATGCTCATATTGCCTTTATTATAAGTTTCGCTTTTAAACCCGACGTTCGAATGTTTTTGTTCTTTAATAACCGATGGCTGATCTTGGCTCCAATTTTTAGCACCAGAAGCGTTAAAAACTTCGACGCCGCTTTGGAATCCTTTCTGTGACATTTCGTGCTCTTTGCGGAGATTCGATGTGGCTTGAGTCAAAAGAGAGTGAGCGCCACTTCTCTGTGGAGTGGATTCTTTAATACGGGGTGCGTGAGCCTTCAACGGATTTGGTGGTGGTCCTGGAGCTGGAGATTTCGATCTCATTCTTGGAGTGGGAGATCGACTTGTCTCCGGGCTCGACGGTTCGTAAAGATGAGTTTCCAATGCCGAATGCTCCACCGATACTAAATTCATTTGGTAATATGGGATTATGGGGGCAGGTTTGTTTATCATACTAGGAGTTGAAGGTCGACTTCGAGCAGGGGACGCCCTCAGGAAAGGCTCGTCAGTGACTGGTTGAAATGTCATTGAAATAGGTGCATCTTTATGGAAGTGCACAGGAGGTGGTTGGGCTGGAGTTCTCATCTCTGGTGTAAATCTTGGTTGGGGTATGGGAGCAGGAGGTATTTTTGGTTCTACCGGTTTATCCTTTGGTTTGATAGGCGGATCAGTGGTAGGAGTAACAGGCCTTTGAAGTACAGCAGGAGCGAAATTAACATCCGGGGTGATGCCTCTTTGAGATGGTAGTTGCTCAAAGTGCTTTTGATATGGAGGAATATTGTCAGGTTTATGTAAACCAGATTTTGATCTAACGGATACCGATGACGAAGATTCCTTTTTATCTAATTGTTCGAAGAAGTTTTGAGCAGATTTAACAGACGAAAATCCTTGAGTAGTCATGTTGCTGAATGTATTTTTTGACTGTTGCATCATTTGAGATTCTGTTATCATAGATTCTTGTTTTCGTACAGATTTCTCGAAATTAGCTTTGATATCGTGACTCATAGGTGGGAAATTTGCAAGCTGGCAAAACTCTTCTGGTTGTGGTGGTGGGAATACTTGTTTGGGTACGGGCCTAAAAGCAGACATTTCGGATGACGATTGTAACTTACATGTGTTTTGCATATTTGATGTTTCGGAATGAGTCATCTGTGTTATAGATTGCGTTGCAATAGGACGTACGATATCCGAAGAAGTTGACTGAACTTGAACTGTCGACGTTGAGGTGTAATGGGTGGATTGACTACTTTGGGTAGATTTATTGGTAATGCTTCCTAAAGGTAAAGGACTATAAGAACGTTCTGGGGCAATAGTCAAAGCCTCCTTAAGAGAACTTCGCTCGGTATTTGGCACAATACTACCTCCTGGTGTAAAAGGCCGGTCAGGAGCGGTGGTTAAAGCTTCAACAAACGGAGAAGAGGTTTCGTCACGGGGCGGTACTTTGGGCTCTATGATTATTTTGAAGTCCGGTGGAATGTAGGGTTCAGTCTGTTGGGGCAATGGTATAGGTTCATCTTTTTTTTCGGGTGGATTATAAGTCTTAATTGGTGGGATAGGTGTTATGCCGCGCTTGGGTTGCTGAGCAAACATAGGTGACGGCTGTGGTGGAATTTCTACTTTTAAGGGATCTTGTACCTCCTGCTGTATTTCGTTTTGGGTTTCGTTAGAAACTGGAGGATTTGGATTTTCAGGTAACAAGTTACTTTGAATGAGTAAGTTACTGGGTGCAGCAGGTTCGGGTAAAGGAGAGTATGGCCTATCTGGTGCTGTCGTTAAAGCATCAATCATGGAACATACAAATCCTTTAGGAACGGGATTAGGAATAGATGTCGGCGGTAAAGGCTTTATTGGTGATGTAAGATTTGACTGTAAGATATTCTTATTGGCCGGGTTTTCGGGGTTTGTATTGGTAATTGGAATATTTTCAAGTGACTGTTTTCTATCGTCTTTTATTGTATTTTCGTGAATTGGAGCTATCGGCTGTTCCATAGCTTCTGACTGTTCTTTGTCAACTTGAGAATCTTGAGTATTGTTCGCAATATCGGTAGTATTTAGTTTACATTCGGTTAAACATTCTCTTTGGCTTTCGTGGGCCATTTGAGCAGTGATGATTTCTGTAGTTGCAACATCGACAGTTGTTACTTGACTTTCGATTAAAGATTCCCTTCTACTTTCTTGAGCATTTTGTTCTGCCATAATGTCTGTTTTTGGAACATCTACAGTTGTTATTTGACTGTCAGTCACGGATTTCCTTTTACATTCTTGGCTTCTTAGTTCAGTTGTTGGAGCATCAACAGTTTTTGTTTGACTTTCACAAACTGATTCTCGTCTGCGTTGTTGACTTCTAGTTTCAGTTACAATTTCTGTTTTCGGGACATCGACGGTCTTTATTTGACTTTCAGTTAAAGATTCCCTTTTGCACTGTTCATAACGTTGTTCGGTTACCATTTCTGATTTTATTTCAGCCGCAGATTCTTTTCTCGACATAGACTTTGACTCAAGTTTGCTCATGGGATTATCAAAGATTTTTTCTACGGGAGGGCTAGTCTGAGATTGATACATAGTTGACATCTGACTTTGTGAGACAGCTTGTTCTGAGAAAGATTGTACGGTGCAGCTAGTCTCGCTTATTACTTGTTGTGACTGCTTGCTTTCCACAACTGAAACGGTCTCTGAACGAGTAGTAGCTGCAGTGGCAGTTGACATTTGCGCCGCCGCGTATGAGGAGCTAGATGAAAACTCTGCAATTTGCTGAGAAGTTGAAATAGATTGTATGCTTGTATCCTGCATAGTACTGACTGGCAACGCTACTTTGCTCATTTTCCTTTCCATGGGCGCCTCTTTGACAGGAGCCGGCTCAGCTCTGGGTTTTTGGCAAAGTGTTTTCGGATAATCGCTCAATACATTAGGTGGTTCATCTTCTGGCGGGTTCGGTGGGGGCCACACAACGCTTTTCACATTCTTGCCTGTTAGTAAGTTATATGGTTTCGAAGGGTTGAAAAAGTGGTTGGAAAAAATGAAATAAAACATTAGTGATTTCGAAAAAGCATTAATCCTATTAACTAAAAGAAGCGGCTCTAAAGAAAATAACGAAAAGTTTTACGATAGCGAAGTATGAATGATCGTTGGAGTATCAGTGCCAGGAGTTATTTTAATGTTGCGGTTGACATTGGCTGCTCGCTTAGCGCATACATTACACATGTGTATTTAGATACAAATAGCTATTATAAGCCGAGTTGCGCTTTACACATTATCCTATTTATATTTTACCTTTAAAAATGGAACCTGGAGACTCTGCCAAAAATAATAACGTTTTAGAAAAATCAACTTTACTTGTTTATAGTGACAACAGCCATATACCAACCAAACACACGATGGTATATCTCATCTTTCGGTGTTTGTGAAGAAGATCAAATCATCTAGCGAAATGGTATCATGGTAAGCTTTTTGGAAAAACTTGTACCTCAATGAGTTGGGTTTTTGTACCTTTTTAATGGTAAAGTGAAAGAGCTAGACAATGTCATATTTTATGCTAACCAAGAGTGACAATACAAAACACCTACTTACTTACACCTAAAAATATATAAATTTTAACGTAAGTAGTTATTCTAATAGTACATTCAGATTGGTCACCTTAAACTTCGAGAATAACAAACTTGATTTTGTTCGTTACGTCTGCTAGTATAAATAAATAAATAAATATTATACGACATTATTACACAAATTGACTAAGTCCCACAGTAAGCTCAATAAGGCTTGTGTTGAGGGTACTTAGACAACGATATATATAATATATAAATATTTATAAATACTTAAATACATAGAAAACACCCATGACTCTGAAACAAATATCCGTGTTCATCACACAAATATATGCTCTTACCAGGATTTGAACCCGGGACCATCAGCTTCATAGGCAGGGTCACTACCCACTAGGCCAGACCGGTCGTCAAGTATGACTCTCAATGTTTACGACTTTTCTGATGACTAATAAAAGTAATAAACTATTGACCCCATTAAAGTTAGGTATAATGACGCATCCGTTGTGTAAATATTATTTGATTTGATCAATATATCGGCTGTGGAATTTCGCTTCGTCAGCAACTTGTGTATACGTCATATGATCAAATAACACGTAAAAGAGTGATGTTTACGTTGTTTATTGTTGTTTAAGACACTTACTTTTGTTAACAGTTTTCAATATTATAACTTTAAGACTTATTTAATGAGATTGAACGTCTGGCATACCAAGTAAATGGTCACAAAGTTTAGATAACACAAATTTTGTACGAGTGTTGTAAACTAAGACTAAGAAATGGTAAACAATTAATAAAATAGTTATACTTATATCAATATTTGTACATCATTCCCTTAACGTATATGACTGATTTATATCAACTAGATAGCAAAAGTGACTCGCTTACTTGGCGCAAACGGCGCATGAGCGGGAGCGGGCGCAGCAGGCGCGGGCGTGTAGGCGGGCGCGGGGGCGGGCGCGTATGCGGGCGTGTACGCGGGAGCGGGCGCCTGCACGGGCCGCGCGGGCGACAGCGGGGCCGAGCGCGGCGACAGCGAAGGTGAGTACGCTGAGCCGATGGATGAGCCGAAAGGCTTCGGGCCCGATATGTTGCTTGACGGCTGCACATACCATAAAAATATCTAAGCCCTTATTCTCAGGAGTCAAATGTAAAGCGACAAGTATCAGTGATATGTCAAGCGCAGTCGCTCGACAAGATCATTGACATTGCGTGACCTGTGTCGGCGTCAAGCGACTTTTAGCTCGACATCGTCGACAACGTCGACTTATCTGACGACATAGCGCGACAGGTGCCAGTTCCAACGCCAGACGAAGATGAGCGAGATCTGGTTTGGGTCGCGCGATGCTGACATACATGACGAAAGTATTTGTATCACATTACTAGCAAAATGTGTCGCAAATTGTTATGCTGGTCGTAAAATCGGCCGTTTTACTCTCCAGAGAAGTCCGAAACATAAAGCTTGAAACGGCAAGCATAGTGACCGTTTGACCGTTGCAATAAAACAATATTTTCAACAAGAGTATACTCACGCTGAACAGTGAAGAAGACCCGTTGCTGTAGTTGCTGGTGGCCAGTGGTGGCAGCGGGGTCGAGTACGTGTTCGTTGGGATGCGGCCGCCACTGTTGCAACAAATAAACAACTATTATATGAATTTACACAAACGTTGATATACCTGCTTTTTCCGATTCAGTGGTGCCCAAGAGCTACGTTATAAAAACATTAATTTTTTTTTAGTTGTAGTCCTTTAAACCGGATAGTACTTTTCGAAATTGACGTTTTATAGGCTGTACTAACAGCAACACACACCTAACTGGTGTAAGGCCTACCTCGTTTCGATAAAGTACAGATAAATTTTTCAAATGGTTAGTTAAAAGTGTTTCAAGAATCGTACACCAAGTTACTTCAATTGAATCTTTAAAATATTGTTTACAAGTCTGTATACTAACGGTGGTACAGTGACAGGTTCGAGATTAGGCGCCGGCGGGTTCTGGCGGGCCACGAGCTTGGCGTGGATGTCGCAGTAGAGCTTGCCGTTGAGGTTATAGTAGCCCTGGTTCTTCAGCGAAGTGCCGCATGTTGAGCACTTGAAGCACTCCACGTGAAGGTTCTTGTCCTTGATGCGGACGAAGACGCCGCTATATAAAACATACAGATTAGATTCAAGTATGGATGTGAGGCTCATGTGTGAACGTGTGATGATATTATCATGATGATAGACAGTGAGACCCATCAATGTATCGAGTTTTTATAGTTCTGGATCTGAATGTTTTGTTTGCCTTAATGTGAATGAAAAACAAAATGCAGCAAAATTTGGCGCAACATTAGAAACAAATTTGAATTGTGATTAAACATTTAACGAACTGATGCCTAGAAAGGCGCGTGAAGAAATTGAAACAATCTTGTGGTCATTTTCTGTGTGCGTGTTCTACTTTTTACAAACATGCCCACCCAACACGTGCCACTTGATATCTACCATTCAAAATGAAATGAACATGACATGTAAGTAATGAAAAATGTAACGAGAGTCATGCTAACTGTCATGATGCCTCCTAGTTCGCATTCTTACTACGAAACGAATACAACATTGAAAGAAGAGTGTTAATATAAAGTGATGACAGATGGCATTCATCATAATTAGATGATACATCTATAAAATGTAGTGAGATGAAAATGAAGAGTGAATCAGTAATTCGTAGGATAACTAATATGAGTTGTGAAAAGTTAAACAATTAACTGGCTGGACGTAAAAGTGTGTTCCAACGAACAAAAATTAGATCTGCCAAGTTAATTTACAAGTTACTGCTCCATTAAAACAAACCCGAGCCAATTTCAACGAGATTCAAGGGAGCCGCAACAGGAACATGATCGAACATATATAATACTACATTAGATCTAATAGTGCACAGATCGACACGGTCGCAAACACGTCACGGCATTCACGGCCCTTACATAATGTAGCGATTACAGTCCGAGCAATAGGGCGTGTCGTTGACCACCGGCAGCGCGCCGGCTTCGGGCTGAGGTTGAGCCGGGACTCCCAGAGTCACGCTGCCGTCCGGGAGGACCTGGTGGCAGCCGACAGGGATGCTGGGCCGGTGTGGAGCTGCAGGGGCTAGCGTTGGAGGCGCCGGCGCGGCCTCAGGCTCTGAAGCTTGGACGGCGCTTGGCTCCGGCGTCTGCGTGCCCTGAGAACGAGGCTGTGGTGTCCCGCACTGCGGGGTCCCGCCATGCGGGGTACGCGGTTGCGGGGTCCCGCGCTGCGAGTTCGCCGACTGCCCCGGCCCGCCGATCACGCGCGGCGTGGCCGAGCGCGAGCGGTGCGTCTTGTACAGCGCGCACGGCGTGCGCCCCACGCTGGCCCGCGAGTAAAAGTGAGACGCCTCTGCCGGCCGCAACAAACCGTTACAAATATAACAAGAGGGAAGGATGCCGGGAACCATGCCGGAAACTGTACACCGATCGGCCCGTCGACATACAATACATTCCATGCAACAAGGAACACTTTGAGGATACTTCTTAAAGTCAAATAAGTTTATTTCTCCCGATTAAAATACGCGTACTTATAATCTTGCGCAAGTTGCCAATTTAGATATCGACAGCTCAATCGGCGCGCGCCACAAATGAACGATAGCCCTAGTGTTTGCCCCCGTGTCGGTCCGCGCGTGTCGTCCGACTTACGTGATGAGTCGCTCGCACTCTTCGCAAATGTTCTGTCCGACGGGTAAGCCCCCGGTGTTGTTCAGGGGCGCGTCAGGCCTCGTGACGGGCGCCTGCACGTGGCGCAGCCCCGTGGCCGCCGGCGGAGCGCCCGGAGCAACCTCTACTCGCCAATTCATATTAACAGCCATTTAGAAAATTTTGCTCGGCCATTAACGGTCGGAAATGATCGTGTAGGAAACATAAAACCGATTACGATAGCGCGCTGACGCTTTTCAAGGCTATTATAAAAATACATTTTCTGTATTAAGTTACCCAAGATTCTTGCAAGAGTCTTATGCACAATTAAGGCTATTCTCGTGCAACCAATTTTGATGACTTGACTAATATTTCGGTAAATGAACAGACCCCCATTTATGTTACAAACTTTTTCGGGACTTTATAATTTCTGCCAAGGTTCAACTACCTATTCAAATTCCTTTAAAACTGAAGTTGTACCAAAATGATGGTGAAATATTTACAAGATGGCAGTTTTACAACAAAAATGTAGTCAAGTTACAGAAATATCACCACATATTAAAGTGTTACACAAGTAGGATTTAGAGGGAGTCTCACCTGGCTCGGGATCGTTCTGTTCTTCCTGCAGAACCTTAAACACGGCGCTCTTTTCCGCATCGTACGTTTTCTCGTTCTTCTTGAAGTTTACTCTGTCAAGGAAAACATTACATTGGTACGAATACACACGGCATTTCGCCTACGGGTCCAGGGTTTATAACTACTGAGGCTTTAGCTTGGCAATTACATATCTATTAGTCGGGAGTATTAGTTCTTGCAAGTATGCATGCGAACATTGCAGGCATTTAAATGTATTCTCAAAAATACAATCTCATAGTAAATTATATAAAACTGTGTTTCGGATTTCGTAGGCTTTGTGTGTTTACTTGACACCCGTAATTCCTAATAAGAAATGTACATATATCACCATGTTTTATTAAAATATTTTACAAGGGTCTTTTTAAGCTGCCCTCATCCAGCATTTCCATGCGATTTAATTTCATTGTCAACTGGAGCCACAGGCCAGCAATCAGCATGCATCAGGAAACCAAAATCATAATGCGGTTCAAAGAGTTTTTTTAAGTGTCTACAGTCGTCACGCCCCTCAGCTGTTATGATAAGACTCAGAAGAAGAATTTTACTGTAATTTTTGTCAGGACATAAAAAGAGTCTACAAAACACCGATGTCGCATGCGATTTTGAATACATAGCAGCGTTTGAATGAACAATTTAATTCATTTCATTGTACCTCAGTAGTCGGCCATATATCCAAAATTGCATGCAATTATCGGTATGTAAAGCCCAATTAATTACTTACCCAAGCACGCCTCCCGCAAGCACCTCAGTTTGGGCAGAGAGAGTTTCCGCGATGGTTTGATCGGAGTACATCTTCACGGGCGTGTTGTATTGCTTGTTCACTATGCTTTTTACGTTGTCGCCGTTCATCTGAGGACAAAACACTCATATGTAGATTTCCACAAAAATGAAACTTCCTTATAACTGCGTCAGTAACACTAAACGCCATGCGAAAATGGCGTACTCACACCAAGATCATGGGTAGGTACATGCGAGCAAAGATAATTTGAAATAGAGGTGGATTATTCTTATTATTTCACTGATATGTGTTAAATTTGTTAAATATCAAAAAGTGGCGCCATCTAATAAAGCATAGGCCAAAAGTTATGGCGCCATCGCTCGAAAAGATGCCGCCGCTTTCTTTCTAGATTGAAAGTGGTCTTTTGATATAGGATCTATTTGTAATAGGCGATGTTAGTCCAATACTTACATAACCAAACGGCTTAGCGACGTTGTTGTGTCCCGATCCGAAGGCGAGGCTGGGCTGCGGCGTGGCCTTGAGCGAGGTGTTGGTGACCGGGGTAGGGGAGGTTCCGAGAAGCCGAGAGCCGGGCCGCGGCAGGCTGCCTGTGGGGGTCACTGTGGGCCGCCAGGTGCCGCCACCACTGTGAGATGTAACAATACTTGTGAGAACATGATAAAGAAAAGCCTAGGAACTTTTTGCAATATTATTAATAGTATGCTGTTTTTAAACCTGCAGCTTTGACTTTGACTTATTATTTTTCACCTTTCCTATATGGGACTAATAGGATTAGCAAAAAAACTGTCTGTCATGTCATAATTAGCTAACAATTCTGATGATCAGAGAAGTAAATTACCAAAAATGGAAAATTTTCTTCATAGTAAAATCTCGTAAACCTCTCAAAATTCCATTCCACTTTCCAACGCTTCATTATTATTAAGTCCTGATGTGGCTCCTTTGAAATTACCCTGGTCTTATTGGGTGGTATTCAAATTTTTTTGACATTTTCTGCAGTCTGTATTGAATAAGGTCAAATTTAGACTACCGATGTCGAAGCGTGATCATGACTGTTGTTGAATAGCGGCTATGTTTAACAAACTTTTACCGGGGGGTGCTTACCGTTGGATGGCAAGTCCTAGAGCGGCACCGGCAGCTCTGATAGTGTCCTGCCCTTCTTCGTGTCGGAGCGTCTATTCACTTATTACGCGGGTGTCAGTGTCAATCCACTGACTTTCCTGGATAGTGGCTTACCGTTGGACGACGAGTTCTAGGACACCACCAGCAGCTCTGATAGCGTCCTGCGCTTCTTGATGTCTGAGCGTGAACACGTCTGTGTTGTTGACTTTGATGAGTGCGTCGCCGGCTTGAAGCCCGGCACGCTCGGCAGGGCTGCCGCCGTTAACCTGAAACAAGGAGCAGCTTGCTTAAAAATCACAATATTTAACAAAAAAACTGACAACATTTAATAGTTTCATTCACTTTACGTAATGGTGCTTTCCGAAACGAAATGCACGGCTTAATATAAAAACAGTCTCTATAGGTGTGTAATACATAGTTTGGTTTATTCCCTTGATGTCAACAGAATCCCATCATCAGATCTGATGACAATGCGACTAACTGAGCAGGATACCTTTTCAAACAAAATACAACAATCCAAGTTGGTCCAGCTGTCTTCGAGAAAGTATTGTAGAGATATGGAAGATCACACCGTTCTTGTATTCGTAATACGTTCAAAAACATTCCTCCGCAGTTTTAAAACCTTTTATAAACAATAGACCTATGAGTAAATACCAATGACCACAACCAAAGTATTCGGGTGCCTCTAATTCAGAATTTTCTATTTCTTTAATTTATTTATTATAATTTCGGTTAATGATCTGTTTTATTATTCTGTCCCCGTTTTAAGATTTTCAGAATAGGAATGCGGTTAAACCGAAGAAGGAAGATTTAAAACCTAACTACCTATAACCCCATCCTAAAAATCCTAATAATTTTCTAATCCTGACCTCGAACGTACTTTCTTATAACTATCTCCATCAATCTGATCTATTTTATCACCCTGTCCCACATAAGATATTCTGTTCTGGCTAAGAATGCGAGCAAGCAGAAAAATAATTTAAAAAGCTAACAAAAACGTAAAGCCTTTTTTGTTAGCTTACTTAACTTAATTATATTTTCACAAAACGATCTCCATCAATGATCTTTTTATCACCCTGCCCCACATATATAAGATGCGTCTAGGAATGCGAGCAGCGGAAGGAACATGACGTCACTGGCGCGCGCGCCGGGCGCAGCAAAAACTGGACGATGTCATGCATGCCTATATTTAGTCGTTAATTAACTAAAGGTAAGCTGCGGCGAATCATTCATATAATGGACCGCACATGTTGTAAAATTAAATTCTTTTTGAACAGATATGAATAGATAATTTGCAAAATGAGACGGGATGCCGACGAAGACTTCTTTGCTTATTTTTAAGCGTATAATGAAACGAAGGTTTTTTTTATACTACGTCGGTGGCAAACAAGCATACGGCCCGCCTGATGGTAAGCAGTATCCGTAGCCTATGAACGCCTGCAACTCCAGAGGAGTTACATGCGCGTTGCCGACCCTAACCCCCTCCCGCCCCTCGTTGAGCTCTGGCAACCTTACTCACCGCCAGGAACACAACACTATGAGTAGGGTCTAGTGTTATTTGGCTGCGGTTTTCTGGAAGGTGGAGGTACTTCCCCAGTTGGGCTCTGCTCTAGATCTGGAATGACATCCGCTGTGCTGTGCCCTACCACACAAAGCGAGATGACATTCACAATGCCCATACCTCTCTTGTGGACGTAGTTTAAGGACGTACCCGGGTCCAAGGTGAACAAAATAGAATAAATCTTCTAATGTAATTGATGGCCAATGTAAAAAAAAAACTAAATGAGATTTAACTGTCAGAAGCTTTGGATATAGTGGTTAGATGAAAAAGTAGTACCCAGGTAGTTTTTTAGTGGTCGTTATAAACGTGACCAAGACTTATTTTTTTACATTAAAAACCTACAATACAGTCATGTACTCGTATTTATGTTGAATGATAGTACATATTAGTAATTAGAATCTTTCAATTTATTTATAAGTAATAATCAATCTTAGTTAGTCATAGTAATACCCCTGTATAAATCTCTTACGTATATTGCTATTTTGAATAAAATTTTATGTAGGTACCACCAAACTCTCTATAATTTTTTATATTAAAGGAAAAAAAAATTACGCTTTCGGCAGGACTTGAACCCGAAAACTCTGCAATCCGAGCATTGCTCTTAACCAATTGAGCTACGGATGAAGAAGGAGAAGCTTACAATTTTTCTCTAGTAATCTCTTAAGATCAATAGTGGTATTTCGAAGGAGCATCTACGATATGACGCAATTTTCGTAACTAGACATTCCTCACCCACAAATGCTATCTCCTCAGGACAAAAGACAGATCCATTAATAAAACCACCTACAAGAAAAGGTAAACAACTCATGTGCCAGCCATCTTGGTCCACAGCCAAGCTGTCATTCGGCCGAATATATGCTAGACATACAGGTCGTACCTAAGGCCCACGCAGATCAATCTGTCAACAATATTGCCGATACAGGGCAAGATGCAGAAAGAAGACGTGATACGACATTGCAAGTGTAATGTCCCAGTTTCATTTACCAACAGAAAATATAACTGGCTTTTTCTGGACCTTATCTTGTTGCAATAAGGTGTACGATTAGCTTAGTTGGGTCGAGTTTTCGCATATATCAACAACGCGAAGGATTTTAAAGATAGGTCGATTAAGTCGCAAATGAGTCATAGGCCAAACATGAGATTTATCACTTGGCGCATTCGACTGAGATAATCAATATGGTTGGCCGGTCGAAGTATTTTAGGTACAGATGGCGCCAGAATAGGTCGTACCTGTCAATCCTACGAATACGCTCAAATTACTTTTTAGGCCAGGATTTATCTAAGCCAAGTCTCAGAACAAAACTTACAAAACTAGAGACAGGTAAAACCTATGCTGGCGCTGTCTATGCAAACCTTTGACAGTTTCCAACCTCATTGATATAATTTTAAATGTTAACGGACGTTCCTCTTTGGGCTACGAGTATTATATTTTCCGATCACCATGATTTTCCATTCCTCTGCTTAATTTTGAATTGCATAAACACTTCAATTTGATGCAGTATGCAAAACTGCATGCCTATCCATCACAACAAAATGTGCAAGGCAAGCGTCAAGCCTTGCATACTTGCAGTTTATATGCACAAACGTAAAGAATGCACCACGCAGATGTCTGACCTCAAGCTGCAAACTATGTTAATAACAAATGCAATTTGACATAATTAGTTGCACATTTAACGAAAAATGGATCTACTGCCAACTTAACCACTTTTTTCGAGTTTAAACGAGTTTTTGGTATGGGTCAATTGAATTAAGAATTTGCACCTTACGAGTGGCCTTATAGCGAAAGTGGTTGACCTACCTTGAAACTAAAATTATGGCGCCAATTTGCAACAGCGAACAGGAAACTTGTAGAAACACTTTAGCCGCCACAGTATATTTTCAATGACTAATTAATAACTATATGTAGAACACTGTCATAAGGCTTAATGTCAGCCCCTTTAATTTACACGAAGTCCCACACAACGTCGTCTTAATTTTTTTTTAATGTCCCTTGAACGTCCTTCTCTAAGAATGCACCGAACGATTTCAACGCTAAATTGTTTTGAAACACTAATTTCCACGCACTTGTTATTATAGTATTTATTCGGAAGCTATGACTCACATTACGACCTTACGGAAAACAAACGTAACTATATCCCGACACGAACAATTTCAATGACATCAAAAACTTCAACAGCTGTAATGCTCAATTGTTTTAATTTAAACATAACGCACACTTTTTTTTAATTATTTAGATGCCTGGACTAAGCCAGTGGCCAGTTATCAATCTCGGCGTGCCGTATCTTAAAAAGCGCGTACGCTGTTACATGTCGTTTAAATAGTTGTGTAACTGCCCCCTCCATACCTCCATATTGTTGTTATTCTTATCGTGACAAAGTGCATCGTCTTGATCAACCAGTTAAGGTGATCTCCGATTAAAGTCTACCATTGTCAACACTGCTAACAGACTGAATTTCAACCTTATGGCACAGTCATAAGATCCACAGATGATCTGTTTAGAGTGTTAGTATTATAACTAAACAAATCGTCTTATCAAACAAGAGGTGTAAAATAGTTGGGAGCTTGCCAAATAGACCAGGTACTTTAAACTTCGGACGCGACAAATAATTTTCTATTTTCTAATACTGGGGTTCTTAATGATGATATTCATTGTTGTGACTACTGACATACCACAACGACTATTTGTAATGTAGATAATGACTTAAGGACAAAAAAGCAGAATACCTGGGGCGCGTGCTAAAAGTAAAGGTGCCTCAGCGTGGTACAATTAGCACGCGCTAAAAGGTTTTATATTTATTTTGTTCTTAAGAGGTAAGACCGTAAACCAACATTGCTGATAATCATGTAACACTAAGTATGAGTTAATTAAAGGGGTTGGCATTTCAAAGGAGCAACTAGCAGCAAAGAATCAGCTCTGTCTGTTTATATATAATCTTTTAACAATATCTAGATTGGCAAATATAACATTAAAAGTAATTGCAGTTTTTGCATAGCAAAAATCTTTTCAGCAACGCACTTTGCATGGCAATATTGGCAACTATACATATATACGTATGTATATATACGTAACCCCATACATATTTTGTTTTTCTAGTTCTATTTTAATTCTTTTTACATTTGATCTTGAGTTCAGTAGTTGACTGTTACGTTACGGATCACATTATTCTGGTAATCTTGAAGCGTGAGCTAGACATATATGTTGAATATACTCAACTGCCAGGATTCAGTATTCCTGAGGCCTTATTACGGCCTCGGTACTGGCGCCCGACTGGCGAGTACAGTCAGACTCGGAAGTAGCTGTACTACTAAAGTGTATACAGTTTAGCTGTACACTTTAGTAGTACAGCTACTTCCGAGGTGAAATATGTCCCGGTTGGCGGTTTATTTTCATTTTTGAGAAAAGTATTAGAGTTAGGAAAAAATTGTCAATGTAAGAAATCATCCTTAATAAATTCTTAACAAATAAGGTTAGGTATATGTTTTTTTTGATATAATGCACCATTTTCATGTTATAACTACATGAACTTCGACAAAATTTAGCTGTAGAACAAGCTGGTTCTCCCTATACGATTTCTTTCAGTATTATGTTATATTTTATCTACCTACCTGTAACATGAAAATGGTGCATCATATAAAAAAAAAAATACAACCTTTTTGTTAAGAATTTAATACGGATTATTTCTTTCATTGACCTCTGTACAGTTTACTTGTGTACTTTGTAAAATGTATACTTTTACAAAAAAAAACTGTCAACTGGGACATATTTCTTGCTAAAAGGGGGATTTCGTCAGGGGGAGGGGAGGGGACGCAACGTTGACGCAACTGCGCAGCGACGCCATTTTACAGGGCGCTGACTAGACGCCGACGCAGACACTAGTGTCGGGTGGCCCTAAGGGCTATTAATTTTTGCCATATCAAGGTTTAAAAGCCTTTTCGGAAGTAATTAAAACATTTCATTTTCCGCAATCGCGTATGTTATGTTACTGATTTTCAAAAGTTTACTTTACTGACATTATAATAAGGTTATAAATCGTATACCTACGTTTGTAGATATTCGTGGTATGAAGTTATGTTGTGTAATCAGTAATCATTTATTGTTTTCATAGGTAAGTACATTAGATGTTACATTTGGATGTCGGACAGCTATGAACCCTGTAAGGGCACTGCAAATTACAATTATTCCTTTAACTAACTAATAATAATACTTAACATATTCTTAATCTAATGTGTAAAGTTGACATTGTTGACATGACAATAATTGCCAAGGTAGAAAGAAAATAAAATAACACAAGGTACTTACTTACTTACATGTCAGTGCTGATTTATGTTAAAGTTAATTAAAGTGGAGTTAAAGAAAAGGTAAGTAACTGACAAACTGTCATTTCACATTTTTAACGACTATGTCAATTTGTACATGACAGTTAATTGTGTTAGTGGTACCTAGTTTGGGTGAATTGCATAAAAAAGGTACATAATTAAGCGTAGTTAAGAAGCTGTGATTAGTCTTAAGTTAATTGATTCACTTGTGTAACAAACATTACCCATGTAAATTGTATAAATTTATTGTGCTAAATTCATACACATTAGTCTATTAGTATACATTTACACACTGCATTTTTTTATTGAGTATTATTTATTAAAATACAGTGGTATTCTTAAATATAGTCGTAGCCCCAAAAAACTCAACAATGAGTTTGACTGTGCGGTCGTCGTCTCTATTGTACCTGAAATAACTTATACTAGGTAATTAATTACTACAATGTAAGGAAATCTTTTATTAACGTAGATTTAAAAGTCTTATTACTTTTACGTTTTATAGCTATAGCCCGAGCCCTCTTGCGCATGAGAGGAGGCCTGGGCCCAGCAGTGGGACGTATATAGGCCGAATTATTATTATTATTATTTATGGCTTCAGGCAAAGTATTAAGTAAGTATGGAATTAATTTCCTAAGTTTTATCTCCGTAGTTCTTAGTTATTAATTCTAGGTAAAACTTAAATAGGTTTAGATGTCGTAATACAATGGAATCAATTAACTTTTGATTAATTACACTGATAAGACTGAATTTGAACCCTAATAAGATCTAAGGGATAAATTTAGATAACAGTTTATGTGTTGTCACATGCTGTCAAATACTTTTTTTTTTTAATGGCGCATGTGCAACGGAGATGTAAAGCGGTTATAAACACTACTAGCAATACATTTCCAACATTAGAATTTAGAATTATCGAAACGTCTCATGAATGTCGTGCAAATAATTTTACAATTTTATTGGCGTTTGAACTTTACGTAATAAATAAAATTACCCATTTTTAGAAGCAATTTTTTTTTAAATAGTTCTTTTGCATAAATTGTTACAAATTTTTAAAGTGCGTTTTAGACCTATGTTCGTGATTTTTTTCTATCGAGTGAAAGTTTATGAAATCAGGATTCGATTCGCTGAAGTCCCTATAGAGAAAATTCTCAAGATTGCTAATTCAAGTTTTGGCAACCGTATTGTTATTTATCTCAAACAAGGGTACGAATGTTAAAAACTCCGCTCTCTGAACCTAATACTAGGAGTGGGGAGACACTAGAGCGTTCGGCCATTCTCGGCTCCGTTCGGCTCAGCATTGCTCCGAGCAATTTATTAAGGTTGGCACAACTTGACGTCCCTTTGCGTGCACAACCACAGATAAGATAATGACTTGAATTTTGACAGCCCAAAGTAGCCGAAAGGGATAGTGCCATACATTAAAAAGAGACAGCGTGATGTGTCCCTGAATTGTTATCAAACTTTGGTTCCGTAGGAAGTGTAATTTCTGTACGGTAGTACTATTACATTTTTTTATCCCGTAGACTAAAATTACATTCCATGTGTTGCTGGTTTTTTACGTCTTATAAATAGTGATGTGCTACAACCGGTACTAACCGAAAATAAACTATTGGGAGTTACTTATATAGGCATGTAACACCATTTTGAGGCATTTAGAAAGTTTGTATCCAGGTCTAAACACAATATTTCTAATATTTAAAAGCGATTTTATTGTAAGATTAACAGTCACCTCGAAGCTCATAATGCAATTTTTAAATGTTTGAGTGGATTAGTAGTCAGTAGATTTTATTTATTGTTTACTTCCTATCATGTACTGAGTAGATTTTATTAATTGTTTATTTTGAATCTAAAATTAGTTTAATATTTATCGGTTATTCACAAACCGAAATCAAAGATCAGCACTATTTGTTTTAAGCTGGTCACATTATTTCTACGTTTGACATTTGTTGTTGTCATTTTAGTCTACGGAATAAAAGAACAGACTATAGTAGGTACCTAAGAGAGGTTGTCGTTGAGATTCAAGATGGCGAAGACGTCTCGAGAATATTTTTTTGTGTTTTGCTCATTTATGTTGTTCAAAGTGTAGTATTGATAGCTTATTATGCAGTGAACTATCGTGGAAGTGTGCAGCTAATGAAAAACTAATCTTGAAACGCGTTTAACCATGTTTTAATCAACATCCGGTAATCCATCGTGGCTTTTAGTAAAGTCCCGCTATCTCTTTACTAAAAGCAACTACCGAACAACGTCATGCTCTACGAGCACACTTAAAACTTACAACGAAACTTGACATTGGCAAAATCATCATAGATTTGATGGAAGCCATATTTTAAAAGAAGAAGAAGGTACCTAAGACAGACAATGGATATAAATGTATGTAACAAGGATGCCCAAGACAAAACGTGACTTACTCTTGAATAGATCTCGCAAAGACTTCAGTGTTGTTATTCTCAGTACCATTATCAAAACTATTAAGGGGCGTAAAGCCGGGAAATCAGAAAGAAATAAGACATGGCGCGCCTCGCGAAACTTGCGACGGAAGATATGGCCATCGTGCGGGTTATTACATTTTATCTCACACTGAAAATATAAGTATTTGTTTTTAAAATTTTACTCGTCAGATCCCTGTACTATCACTAGCTATTTTGTATTAAAATGATAGGTACGTTTTGCCTACTTTAATACAATATATAATGATTATTTTAGGTTGTGGCTAGAGTCTACCCTTTCAAATATAATCTCCTGGTTTCCGTGTGATTTTTAAAATTTTAAACGTGTAAAATTTCAATACAAAAATGACTTGACGCCCGTACGTTTTGACGTTCAACAATTGTACAGACGGCCTAAGTGAAATTGTAATGGCTTCTTCAAGAAATACAGGTATCTTTTGATCTGCCTAATTACAAATTTAAATTTATAATTTAAAAAGTTTTCTCAGTGTCGGCGAAAAGTATTTAAACGTCAAAATTTTCGCGCGCCACTTGTTTAATTTAATAGTGAAGGTCATCAAAGTGATCGCCCGCCTTAACAGCAGTGTTTTCCTTGTATATTTTATTAGTGTGCCCTCGCACGCGCGGGCCTTATATGGCAGTAACAAGAACGACGAACACCACAGGGCCTTACATGCAAAACAGGGGGTTATTCCGAGGGCCAGCGAGTCGACTAGCTACTGGGGTAAATTAATACACGCCCTATTCACTAGTGGCTCTGTGAGCTGTAGACCTCGCGAACGCATGGTTCTGTTATTTTTTTTTTCTAAAAAACGAATTGAATAAAAATAACGTCACAAAGTTCATCAGAAGGGCTTAGAAATGCGACCTGTAAAGGAAAACAGCCGGTCACCGAAGTAATTTTGGCCCATACTGAATCGGGGAGACGTAGACGCTTCAGTAGCGCTAAGCTAAGCTAAAACGTAATAAAGTATGCTACTGTTATATTTTTTTTATCTCTTTCTGTCATCTAAGTTTACCCGGTTGCGTCCTCAGCTACTGCTGTGGCGCCCAGCAAGCCGCTTTCCGATTATATCTCTCCCACTTTGCCCGCCCAAGTGTAAGTAGTGACCGTAGTGACTATATAGAGACTGATTGAGAGAGGTGATGTGATGTCGACCCTTAGAAACCTGTACACTCCTTTGAAACCCCTGTAATCCCGCGAGAAATCCTCGGCAGAGATTTTATACCACAGCCAGATCGTTCGGTCGGGGTAGCTACGTTCCTTTGGGATGGGTAGGTAGATCAGATACAATCGACGTCAAAGATATGTGTCGAAGTCTAGACCCCAGTCAAAGATCCCAGTTTGTCGCTTACCATAAGGACGAGATTTGCTTGTATCTTTATATGAAAAACCTGTTAACGCGTCCTTATGGCAAGCGACAAAGTGGGATTTTTTGCTTGGAAACGACACTTATGTAGCTATACATTTTTCGCCTTATTACGACTTTACAACTGAGTAAGTTGCAAAAGTGTAAACATATCTTTAACGTCGACTGTACGTTTAGGCACCCGCCATAATGAGAAGTAACTATTGCAATAACATTGGACACATATTAATCGAACGAATACATGTTCAGAAAACAATTTGCACCTATCAGAACTGCAATAATCTCGAACAAGAGCTGTCGAAACCTTGCTTCATTAGTATACAGAGATTTAGTACGGAATGCCAAGCCGGCTATATGACCACACTGATAGTAACAGTAGCTGTCTTGACTAATCTTTATTGGACGTTATGGCCTATGTAATAAGGTCTACAAATTGCCATTCAACAGTCTGGACGATGGTAAACAACGTACGTAGGTAATTAGAAAATACTAACGCGATAATCCACAGAAGGCGTTGTCGTTCACTGTTCCAATTTCAAAACAAATCCCAGTCAGTAGAGTCACGTCTTTTGACACGTATGCGTTTTGACACTTAATTTTCTAGGCATAAGGCTTTAAGTTGTGTAGATGTTTTTGGTTTTGGTACGTGAGTCAGATTGTGTTCAATCGGAGATAGAACCAGAAGGTTGCGTAACTCAGTCCGGTCTGAGCTGGTTGGTCATTTGTATTGTATCGTTTCGATATATAGGTAAGCGAGAAGTTTAAAATATTTGAGCCCGAGGAAGACGGTTAAAAAAGTCAACAACGAATCGATTGACATCGCATTAAAGAGCTTTTAACACCTTTCTGAATTTAGTAAAATTCGATAAGAGGGACGCCGCAATACGTTAGACACGCGATAGGAGATATCTCTTTTCGTGTCTCACTTATTGCGGTGCCTTGTCAGTTACTGAATTCAAGAAGGTGTAACAAGCTCTTAAGGGACATACAAAGTAAGGATAGAACCATACCAACAAACACCCCTATTCTATGTCGCCTTTAAGTGTGAGTGAACTGAAATGGAATTTACCTTGGATCGTAATCGTAACTATGTACTTATGGGTATCTCACATATCCCCTCTGGTATTTTATAGGAACAACCATCAGGCAATTCACTGACGTGGATAACACCTAGTTAACTTCAGCCATTTCCATAGTATTTTATCTTATGGCATTCTAATCTGAGGCACGACAGCATTACGAACAATGTAATTTTATTATTCCAAAGAAGGATTTTTACTTAAGCAAACATATTCTTACTAGGTATAGCTTTTGCATAATAGATAGAACGCGTTTTAGGCTCTTGCCGCATTCATGAAATAATACTATTTGAACGGATTAAGTAGGGTCAAGGCGGGGACTGCTCAACGCAAACAGTGGTTCAACCGCCCAAAAATCGCTATACCCTTACATATTTATTACAATAATCAATGTTCGTCTAATTGAATTTGTTCAATTAATGTTTCTGCTGTATTAGCAGGGAAGCAAATAGTCTCTCTCATGTTGGAATTATATAATAAATAAAATAAATAAATAAATATTATAGGACATTATTACACAAATTGACTAACTCCCACAGTAAGCTCAATAAGGCTTATGTTGAGAGTACTTGTACTACGATATATATAATATATAAATATTTATAAATACTTAAATACATAGAAAACACCCATGACTCAGGAACAAATATCCATGCTCATCACACGAATAAATGCCCTTACCAGGATTTGAACCCGGGACCATCAGCTTCGTAGGCAGGATCACTACCCACTAGGCCAAACCGGTCGTCAACCGGAATTAGGTTGAGTGAGCCACTGTACCCGGCTGTCTTTTCCGAACCACTGTTCCCTACTACCCTAATTTTGACAGTCGTTAACTTTTCTTCAATCTACCTGTAGACCACAAGGTACGGACTCGAAATTTTAATTTCATTATGCTGTAAATAATCAATGTTGTAATCATAATTTAATGAATGCCTAACCTAACTATCGCGGTAACCGAAGACAATCTAAGGC
The DNA here is from genome assembly GCF_033807575.1 of Cydia pomonella. Classification (NCBI taxonomy): domain Eukaryota; kingdom Metazoa; phylum Arthropoda; class Insecta; order Lepidoptera; family Tortricidae; genus Cydia; species Cydia pomonella. Next base: position 20,748,469 of record NC_084709.1, on the reverse strand, counting down.
GTCATCCAATAATTACATCACACGAATTTCTAGGTTTTTTGACCCCTCGTCACACTTGGTCACACTTGTTAACCTTCCCCCCCCTGGTGTGACATCACATTTTTCGAATTGGCTATTATTAATATTTTATCTAATTATTTTTGCTAAAAGTATTATTAGTAATTTTATAACACAAAAGAAAATTAAACGAATATCGTTCCAAAAACTCATTATTTAACTTTACAACGAATAAAAATTTTAAAAAAATCGATTACTGATGATTTTAAAGTGACGTCACAAAGTTTGTGACTCCCCCCTTCCCCTTGTCACAACATGTCACATTTTCTTGACCCCCTCCCTCCCCCTAAACGTGTGATGTAATTAATGGATGACCCCTAATATGCACAATAGTCAAATCCAAATATATCTTCTAAAGTTCGTGTCATCCACGATGACGCGCAGATTTGTGAAATCTAACCTTTAATAACTTGACAATACGAGTCAAGCCATACATCTTCGTGAATGACACGATCTATATTTGTATACCTACAACGTGCGGAGCTCGAGTCTGAGGGCCTACCGCGAACCACGTTTGACGTTTTGCCTCTCTGTCGCACTTGTAAATTCGTACGTAAGTGTGACAGGGAGGCAACACGTCGAACGTGTTTCGCGGTAGGCCCTCTGGTCATACCTACACATGTTATTGTATTCTTACTTAACTCATTCGCATCTTTCCTGTAGACATCGCAAAGACAATCGAAGGCAAATTTTTACGCTGCACCCTTACAGGCGGGATGCATTTTTTCAGTTCTTGAGACTCAATAAGAAAAACGTGATATATGTCGTTAACTTTTATTGTATTTTCAACAGAATAAACCTTTTTAGAAATGTGTTTGACCCATTCCTTTATACCTAAAGTTATTAAGTTAGAATTTCAAGTTATTATTCTGAATAGAAACAGTACATTGCGTAACGCAGTCCGGTTCATCATTTGTATTGTGTCGATATTATTCAAGTTTTTTCCTGGGTAGCGTTGAACCTCAGTCAACGCGGAACCTGTTATTTAAATGCGTCTAGACTGCGAGCAAAACCTAGGCATACAAAGGCGCCTTGGGCTTAGTTTCTAAGGTGGTAATAAAAAGTGATGTCACTTGAATCGTTTTATACTTAGTGTTCCATAGTGTTTTTTTTTTCAATAAAGACTACTATAATGCGGCGTGCAACCCTCGAATACTTTTCCGAATCGAAATACCTATATCTCTCTACAGTTCGCTTTCAAAAGTATTTGTCTATATTTGTTCTACATGTAGAGACGATAGGTAGATAGAATACTCGTTAGAGGATATGGGAGCTAAGATTTAAATATTTTAGGTGAATATATCCGTCTTGCTAACGGAAGCGGCTCCTAAAACTAGTGCGAGTGCGTAAATCTCAAAAAACGATGTTTCGTACTCGACTATTTCTTCCTCCAAAACTTAACCAAATGTAACGAAATTTTGAGATCTAAATGTTTATGAAATTATCTGTGTCAAACTGTTTTACTTTTTAGGCTAATTGATGTCAGTTTTGAATACCATACTTCTCTTTGCGGCCTAGCAAATTAGACCGTTTTTGCGAATATTTGAAGTGCACTATTGGCGCCTTAAGAAACAAAAAAAAAAAGCAAAACAGTCCGACGTACGAGTACGTTTGCAAGGAGAAATGACCACTCCTGTTGCCTCTTCAGGGTCGATACAGACCGACTGCAATTTGTACGGGAACTTCACGCCGTCTGCACGCCAACTGCAATGTCGGCGCCTTACCGGCCCTTATTGGCACACGTCAGTAAAAGATACAGCTTAAAGAAAAACAATTGATTAATGATAGAGGCAGGCGGTCTTATCGCTAAAGAGCGATCTCTTCCAGATAACGTTTCGGGTATCTTGTTAAATTATTAGAGAATATTTTTGAGGCGTATGTAGACTGATTCGACTTTGATCCTGACTATGCCTCTTGACATTTTATATATTCATTCCAATATTTTCCTTCCTTCCGCAATCATATAGGTATTTCCAATTCAATAGTTTCATTGCGTTATTGGCTACACTTTCCAATAATATTGGACACACAAGATCCTTGGAAACATCCAAGATGATCTCATAATATTACCTAGTGTAATTAGTTGTTGATAACCTAATAAAACTACCTATTAACCTATCGGAACGACTGAAGTGCCGCTGATAACTGTACAAATTGATATTATGATTGATACTGAGTTATGTTCATGAGGACTATTGACTGGTAGGTCAACGCTATCAGGAAATACGCAGTTGAACTTGAATCCTGATTGAATGCTTCTATGATTTGGATTAGAGTTAGTAGAACTCGACTAACTCGAGTGTTATGCATTTGAAATTCCAAAAAGACTCAAAAAAGACCGTACAATAAGAAGGAAAGATTAAACATTAATTTCCAAATCCCGAAGAAAAGTTTCCTCGTGGAGATGGCACTTTGCCCAGCAGTTTTGGTAGTGGTCAAAGTGATATGTTAAGATTTAGTTAGTGAAAACCGTTTTCTCCTGAAATAGAAATGTAATAGAACGACCTTAATTTCGATAGGATCGCAAAGCTATTCTTCCCTCTTGAGTAATTTGCTCCACCTCTGCCAGGGTTCATTTTTCACATATATTATGTTATTTGTTCTTAATGATATAATAAATATGGGATATGTTATGATAAATAAACTGTGGAATAAAAAAGGGTTGCTAATTATGTTTAGCCTTTTTAGGGTTCCGTAGTCAACTAGGAACCCTTATAGTTTCGCCATGTCCGTCTGTCTGTCTGTCTGTCTGTCTGTCTGTCTGTCTGTCTGTCCGAGGCTTTGCTCCGTGGTCGTTAGTGCTAGAAAGCTGAAATTCGGCATGGATATATAAATCAATAAAGCCGACAAAGTCGTACAATAAAATCTAAAAATTTAATTTTTTTGATGGTACCTCCCCTACACGTAAAGTGGGGGTGATTTTTTTTTTCTGCTTCAACCCTACAGTGTGGGGTATTGTTGGAAAGGGCTTTCAAAACTAATAGGGGTCTTTAACAAACATTTTTTGATAAAGTGAATATATTCGGAGATAATCGCTCCGAAAGAAAAAAAAATGTGTCCCCCTCCCTCTAACTTTTGAACCATAGGTCCAAAAAATATGGAAAAAATCGTGGAAGTAGAGCTTAAGAAAGACTTTAAATGAAAAATAGCGGACATGATCAGTTTAGCTGTTTTTGAGTTATCGCAAAAAGTTTCCCCTTCATAGTAAAAAGACTTTAATTAGGTACTGATTATGCAAATTTGCCTATTTGTTTAACTCGCGTAAAAGGTACCGTTTCATCCCTTGGTTAACAATTTACTATACCTTAAGCTCCAGTTTAGCTTATTGTGACGGAAGAGTAACTACGGAACCCTACACTGAGCATGGCCCGACATGCTCTTGGCCGGTTTTTTTCATATACATTTTAACCAATAGGTATGTATTATAAGTGTTTATATACATAAAAAGTTTTTATATGGAAACCGAAGACAGGAAACCGATGAATGCGTGACTATATCCACTACTCGTTAATAAACAACATCCAATTGATATCATCTGTACAAAAACGTACGACTAGCCTCATAAGTACTAGTATTAGGTATAGGGAATGCTAACCGGTTAACCGGTTAACCGGTTACCCGGTAATTTGACCAATATTACAGTCGGTAAAATACCGGTAATTTCCAGCCGTAACCGGGAATTTACCGAACGTTGTATAGGCAAATAAAAATGTAACAACCTGTTGAATTAGCCCATCTATGTCAACGTACTTACAAAAAAAAACAATTACTACGGTTTACGATTACGAAGAGACACTTAAAATACTTACTTTTCTGCATCTTATGATCTCGTCGGAGTAGGAACTAGGAAGCAATGTTTTGTGACAAATGAGTGGTCGCTAATCCCTCGCCCTTTCCCTTCTCGCCACCCTTACCCGACCTGCCTTACTATGTTCAGTGTCCTTTGTTTTAGTCTGTAGTGTCAGACAAGTGTGGAATGCGAAAGAACTTTTTCTACCGCTGGTTACTTGTGTTCAAGATATCGTTCACGAATGTCTAAGCAACGTTCTATTTTTTATATATAATTAACAGAATGATCTGATGATGACATGTTCCTGATTCCAACTCCTATCTTAAGAGCCCGGTAACGATTTTAGAGCAAAAATTTTAAATTGAAAGATTTAGTCGTTGGAATTGTACACCTTTTGTTACGTAATATCTAAATAACAAGTATTGGTTTCTATTAGCACATTTTTTTATCTTGCCTTTTAATAATGAGGTCGCAAGCGTGCGTCCCCGGTAATAGGTGACGAGAAGGGATAGTTTTTGAAAATTCATATAAATTATGGTAGTAAATTATACAAAATGATGTATAAGAACAGTTTCAGCAAATGTTGTAGATTGTTTAAGTATCAAAATTACGTTGAAATTAAGTCAATTTTCAGAGAAATTGTCACTTGTTTTGAAGTAATTTCTGGAGAAAATTGATTTCGTCTAACTTTCATTTACACTACTTCAAATTTATAGTAACAAAAATGTAGTTTATTAAAGTTGAAGTACAGGATATGTGTAATACAAAATTACCATTTTTAGCAATCCAAACTTAACGAAATTTACAAATAAGATCGACAAAATCACTGCTTTTCGCGCGTTTATCTAAACGTCCATCACAAAAAAAAACATTAAGTACTAATTAAGTGAGTCTGTTAATAGAAACCAGTACTTGTTATTTTTAATAGTTAACAAAAGGTGTACAATTTCATGCGCTTAATCTATCAATTTGACATTTTTGCGACTTAAATCGATAACGGCCTCTTAAAGTGCAATTTTAAAGTAACTAGTGTTAAAATGATATGAAACTAGTCTTGCTGTTAAATATTTTTTTTTCTTATATTTACTAGATTTTAATGAATGTTGATTAAGGTTTTAGTTACTTTAATAACAATATTATATTGATAGATGTGTAAATGCAAACGTGTATGACATTTAAATGACGACTGTCACTTTTTTGTTACCCTTTGATTACTGCGATTTTTAAAGAATTAAAAAAGTTTAATGTTGCTTATTTAATGTACAAGTTCATTTCGCTTTGAAATTATACATGTTTGATTTTTTATTTAATATGATTAGTAAATATATCTTGTTTAATGTTTATAGTTTATTTTCTTTATTTCGTTTTGTCGATGTTTCTATAACGTGCTGTTGATTACTTTCAAAGGTTACTGACGAAAATAAGGACACAATCAATAATAATGCAAAATCAATGTATTTTATTTCATAAACGTATAACCGGTAATTTACCGGTTAACCGGTTAGTGGGACCTCGCGTCGGTAAATTACCGGTAATGAAAAACGCCCGGTTATTGCATTCCCTAATTAGGTATTAAATGAATCATTCCGGTTTGCGTTAGTCATATTCATATTCATATTCATATTCATATTCATATTTATTATTAATAATGTACACATACATTACATGTCAAAATTACAATTTAGTTAATACCAACATCTAGATAATAATATAAAAATATTCACATAATGCGTTCAATAAAGTAAAGTATAGATACAGAAATAAACAACTGGTAAAAATAAATAGATTTTGATAAACACTTTATTTTGTGATGGTAGATTAAAATGTCATTGCAACGCATGTCGTAAACATGTCTTCTCGTTTGTTCACTGTGATGTTTATCATTAATTATAAAGGCAGACACATCTTACGAACTTCTCCATATTCATCTATATCTGTATCTGATGGATTTCCGTGACTTGACATTCATATCTGGAATATTTCAGAATCCAAGACATCAAAATTCAGGGGGCCTAGCCAAGATCTTTGATAGAAAACGTGAGTTTTCTTGGCATCTGTCACCCCGATAAAAAAAATTGTTTGGCGTTCGATTGTTGATCTTGCATGGCTAATAGGGAGCTAGGCCCCCAGATGGGTGGCCAGGGTGGTCGGCCCTTTTAGTGTCCATGCTATTCTAATCTGTAGTTATATTCAGAAAAGTAATAATATTGAATAGCTTCCTACTTATTTTCTATTTAATTTTTGGTACAAGCTTTTGTCGCTGACTGTACTTTTCTTTCCACAGGCAACTAATACTCATCGAGATAATTCTAAAAACCCCAAACACAATAGGGTTGTTTCCAATTTTTTGAAACGCTTGTATTACGTTCTATATTAACTAAAAGTTACCCTAAAATTCAACTTTTATACTAAAAACGGCTTTAAATATGTTAAATTAACAAAAATTTTGACAGATGCTTTCGCGCCCAAAACACTCTTTGAAAATTGTGTGACGTCACAGTTTACGGTTTGACACATAACTACATACACACGTAGAAGATAGGAACTGTCAACTGACATTTGTCATTTGTTGTTTATCGCCTAACTGTCAACAGTGTCAATCCGAGAGTTGTGACGTCATCAGAATCTTCAAAGACGTTTCGAGTTTGGTCACGTGACGTGTGCCAAAAGATATTTTAAATTCAATATTTACAAAAATATGGTCATTACAGGTCCCCTAAAAGTAGTTTAACATGTTCTTATAATCCAAAAGAATTTATTGGGATACAATTCTGCCCTAAGATTTGTAGATGGAGACAACCCTATTAGGTTGCGTTGTTTCATCACAGAGCTCCTATGGCCACCTCCTGCCTCCTTCATCAGTCTAGCTTAATGATACCATAATACTGCATTATCACCCGACTTACATACCTATGCATACACATGCTCAATCGTAAATCGGGAACTGGGTCAAAATTAGCTTCCAAGATTTGACACTAACAGGGCAAGTTAAATGAAAGCTTGCAAAATGTAAAAATATGGAATGCTGTTTCTACCCTGCTTCTAACTGCGACGTAATCCATAACCAAGTTTTTGTCCAATCCTTTCTTAAACATGGAAAACATTGTCACGACATGGTAGTGGTATCTTCCATTGTAAGTGATCTTAAAAGGAGTCGCCGTTAAGATAACACCTAAGTGTTGCTCTAAACGGACTTGCGTTAGCATTTTTATGAGACACATTGTTTACAAATAAGGATTCGTACGAATGTACAAAACACTGCAATAGGTATGATGACACACGTTCAATTTTATAACAATCTTGTTAAATAGATAGAATTAGACAATGATTAATTTATCACAATAAATCGGACACAAAAAAAAGATATAAAAATACAAGACTTCAAAGATTCAGAATTATTTAGATTTTAACTTCCTAAATAAAATAAAATCGTAATATTTTGATTCCTTGCATTTTATTATAAAAAACGTGTATCTATGATTGAACGTGTACGATTACAGAAATGCAATATTGCACCGAGAAAATCGCAATTATCTTGTTTTCCATAGTTCAAGACGGCTTCAATTTGATTTCGTGCGTAGAGTACGGTTGTCAGACTTTGGTATTACTTTTTCATATAGACATTTGATCCTCAAAACAAACCTGATCTACTTGATGTCATCTAGCCTATATAATGCAGTCGCAATTGTAGGTAGTGACTATATAATGGTTACTTGGTTAGTAGCAATTAAATGACCTATTTTCCTCAAACGTTTTAAATGTTGGGACAAAGAGAATTATTATCCTAATGAATAATTTCCATAGTCGGCTGGTTGTCTACTTTTCGCCTATTTTGGCGGAGCTAAATGGAGATGGATCGGGCACTAACAAGTATTAACGGGCATTATCATTATTTGATTTAGGTTTTAAGTTTGATATGTTTAGTTTATCTTTTTTTCATACACTAGTATGTCCAGTATTATCGTAGTGATACCAATTAATTCTAATCATTTTTGAAAACAGAGGATTGTAAATTCAGGAAGAAGAAGTAACGACGGTGTTTTTAATAGAAGGTAGCGGAGTTTATATATTACATTAAATTACTTAACATAATACATAAAGTTAGACCAAGACGAGTCTGCAACAATTTTGATAGCACACGCAGTGCAAGTGTTATTTTAAACGCCAATCTTCTATGAAATTATGAAATTGTGACGTTGCACTGCGTGTGACTCATCTTGGTCTAACTCTATACGCTTTAAACCAGTCCGCAACTGAACACAACAACTTGTTACAAATGTCTTGGTTAAACGATAGACCTATAGTTTAAGTATATACTAAATTTACATACTTCACATACTGTCCCCGGCAAGCTCAGCCGAATTTCACCTTCCCATACAAACTGAGTTTCGTTATCATTTTAAAACTACGTGTTGAATTATAATGAAATTTTGCACATACAATGATATTTAGATATAAATAAGTTTATATAGCTCCATCGTATAAAACATACGAAATAGAGCAAAACAAAGTTTGTATGAAAATCTTAAATTCGCTGTATTTTTTTAACTATGGTATCTGCGGCTATGTAAACTAATTATAATTACAGCCCTAAATATACATTATTCTATTGTAAGTACAAAGTTTCAGAGCAATATACCTAGTTGTTTTCAAATTAGGACGTAACTACGTTTGTATGGATAGAACCGAGCTTGCTAGAGGGGACCCTAATACAAACCAGCTTCATGCAGCAAGCTCAAACTCAAACTTACATATACTCAGACTTTACATATACTCAGACATATTATGGATGGCTTTAACCACCTGATAAAATAAGTGTCACTTTTTAACACCACGTGATGGAAAGAGACGGACACTGTTTATCACGATGTGACGTAGACAAACAGGACCATCATAATATCAGTAGTTTTATTTACTCGAATGTTCAACTCAAGTAATTCTATGGCCCATTTCCCCGGTGTCCGAGCTCAGAGTCAAGCCGGAGTGAAAGTATTGGTGACGACATCTTCTGGAATGCCGCCGGTCAAACCTGTCCGCTCCCGGGACGCACGCGCATCTTCGGAACATTGTTGCTGGTGCTTAACATCGGATTCTTGTTAACGAAGAGCTTTAAGATTTTTTTCTCGTATTTAGGTAATCTGTAAGCTAACTTAGCGGGTCAAACTCAAAACTATGTTCACGCCAAGCCAAGCCAGACCCAAAACATAAGGGCTATAAAAGTTAATTTTCTTATTTAATCCTTATTCACACGAAAGGGTACTCCTGTTATTTGGGTAAGTACGATAAAATCATTACCTACATGCCTACAATCTGTTAAAATATGTTCACAGAAGAGAAAACTTTACAGTTTTGATGACCGGTCTGGCCCAGTGGGTAGTGACCCTGCCTATGAAGCCGATGGTCCTGGGTCCGAATCCCGGTAAGGGCATGTATTTGTGTGATGACCACAGGTATTTGTTCCTAAGTCATGGATGTCTATGTATATATAAACATCCTGTATCTTTGACGTCGACTATACCTACCTACTATACCTATACCTATACTATACTATACTATACTATACTATACTATACTATACTATACTATACTATACTATACTATACTATACCATACCACAATTTTTTTTTATTTGTCAGCGCCATCATCTATGGTATCTTTCTATACGTAGAACTCACGATTTCATTGACTTGACTTCAATACTTTTTGTTTACTTCTTGAACCAAAAACTATTTCATAATATGAATAAATGTTTTTTTTATACATACCGTTTATGTTATATATAATAATTATAAAACACTTAGAACATACTTGGAACTATTCGGGCACGGGCAAACCTGTCATCAATTTATACAAAATACCTTTTGGCAGTTCTCACCATGTACTTATTCTTTAAGTAGAAATTAATAATTTAAATAAAGCAATAAATCAGTTTAGCACGTACTACTTCCTTACGTAGCGAATGAAATTAATGGCTTTAAAATATATCGGACATATGTCACGGCTGTCAAAAACTACTTTAACGGGCCGTTAACCGTTAATGATGAGGTAAAAGGGGGTTATTCCGAACACTAGAGAATGAGTGGAGCGAAGGCTTTTGTGAACCAGTATAAAATTAGCTCTCCGATGTTTATGCCAAATCACTATTTTATATTTTTTATTAGACAAAATAGACTTATTAAGGGAACTAATTTTGTTTATTATTTAATCATATTTTTTAAATTCAGTTATTCCAAGTGTCTACCATGAATAAGGAAAATTAGATTTTCGTTGTCTGTGTCTCTAAGTTAACTGGAAGTGGACGAGATCCCTCTGAGGGATAAGTTCGCCTTTGTACTACACATTTATATTCTATCTGATGTAATAAATATTTCTTTTTTTCTCGTACAATAAAGTGTTTACTCTACATGGTGTTTTTTTAAACTCCGTTAACTTTGGGATATGGCCAAGTAAATTTAAGAAAACTGTACCCCTAGTGTAAATTTAATGGACTTCATAACGTAACGAACGCGTTTGCGTTAAGTCTCATTTTGTATAGGATTTTGAGTTTCCAAAACGTCCCGCTTGGCGCACTCTTTCTAAATCCAATACAAAATGAGACTAAACGCAAACGCGTACGACACGTTTCGAAATCGAATTTATTTACACTAGGGGTACTGAATGGCATAGTATTTTTTCTTATTTACTTTTTTTCGTAAAATGTAATTAAATGCTGCATATAGAACATGGGCATGCTATTTAAATAATTGAGAACTTTGACACATCGATATCATTTCGAATGACTTGCGTTTAGTATTGTATTAAGGGCATAAACTCATACTAAACACTAACCAATATGTAAAAAAACCCTAAGGCAAGTGTACACGTTAGGTAAAAACCAATTTTCGATTAACTCCGAAATGGAGTTAATTAGAATGACGATGTCTACCGTTCTCCAATTCTTCCTGAATTGCTCAAAGGTTAACTAGAAGAGATCCCTGAAAGGGATAAGTTCGCCTTTGAACAAATGATGTGTGTTCTTTTCTGTTCTGTGTTTCTTTTTGTACAATAAAGTGTTTTATTATTACTACTATTACAACTCGAATGCCGGTGTCTTTGAGAAAGTAACTTAATTTAAGCTCAGGGTGCGCTCCTTGACCCTTGAAATTGAAGAAGTTAAAAAAAAACACCGTGTATAATGTCTCGATTACACAAGATGATTGAGAGGCATATAATGAAATTTAGATTTTCGCGATAGGTAGGTCCTCTTTCCCTTTCAGTAGAAAGTAGCCCGAATACGGATTAAGACGAAAGTAAACGACCGCCCCGAAACAATCTTTCCATACAAAAGTAGTGCCCATTGTCCCCTCTGGATATTAGCATTACTGAAAATACTATATTAGATGTACATAAATCAACGACAGCTATGCCCCCTATGCCCCTTTGTTTGATTTTTTTCGATTTTTCAATTATTTTAAGAGTTAGGAGCATTTAAATATTTGTATGCAATTTGTTTTTCGCTCCAACTTTTATATTAATAAAAAAAATCGAAAAAGAAAACAAACAAAGGGCATAGCTATAGGTTATAACGAGTCAACACTGTGCCCTTTTCCTCTTCAACTTTCATCTTATATGATATTAACCCTATTGTTCAATCTCGGGAGCTCATAACGCTGGTTCGCTAAATTATCACCTCGCCGACGCACGCGCAAGTAAAGAACAAGCTTGATCGCTTATCGGCCGACTATTGGCCAGTTGGCCACAGAGCCAATGAAAAGCAATGTTACGGGTAAAGGCTTTGGTACACTAATTCCCTGTCGTTTGTATTTTCCCACAATTTCGGGTAGAATGCGTCCAAGTCGCCCCGACATCCTCTTTGCGATTATAACATATATGCATGTACATATACATATTATAAGAAATATTAAGAAAAAAGCTTAGGAGTTTTTTAAACAAACACATGTTTGAAGAATACATATTTTTTTGAACACTTATACATAATTTATTGAAACATAAAGAATACATATTTTTTCTGTATATCTATTTGAATGAATGTAAACAAACAAAACCACGTGATCAGTCATTCGACCAATGAGATAATGCCATATATACCATATATACCGTGAGTACAAAATAAAACAAATTTAAACCATAATTAGTAGGTTCTCTCCACTCTCCATCCGTGGTATTATGTATTTATTGGCAGAATAATTAAGTCACGTGGTATTCATGAAATAAAACTACTTAAAAACGATTTATATCGCGTATCATGAATTTAAAATACATCCCGACACGTTTAGAACCCTTAAAGCTGGCCATACACACTAGGGTGCCTGTACAGTTTTGTCTGTACAGTTCAACTGCACAGGTAAAGCTGTAAAGGAAACTGCACAGTCGAATGCCACTCACGCTCCGGTTTACCTGTGCAATTGATAAAACTGCGCAGGCAGGCCATACAGTATGGTGTATGGCCAGCTTTTACAGCGTTCGTGGCCACATATCGAAGGTTGATTCTTATGACATTTCATATTTATTTTTCTTTTATGGACGGAAATAGACAAAATACACCACTTCCGCGTTTAGTGTGCCCCAGACACAATACCACTAGTACATAACGACCAAAAGTACCTACGTATTTTTTTTGTGGACCAGCCCACGCAAAATCCACCTTAATATTACAGTTATTGAACAGCGGGTGATTTGTTTGTTTGATCAAGATGTGGCTTCGAATGCGTGTAAAAAATATTATAACTACCAACAACAATATTATTACCCAATGGACCTTATGTCGTAGCTATAAGGTTTACGAATTGTCAGTTAACAGTGTGAACGACGCTACCATCCTTAAGAGGAGGCTAACGCACTTATTAAATTGTACTTATTATATTGATTTACAGGTTTTAATCAAGGGCTAATGCCATGAAAAAAATCACACGGAAACTGGATTATATTTGCAAGGGCAAACTCCAGAATCAGAATGCATTTATTCGTTAAACATAGGTACATAGTATTGGTCTTAAAAAAATAAAGCATATTGCGATCACTATGTTTTGCCGGTAGGCGTACGAATTTGTTGATATATATATACTTAATTACACGTGCACAGGTCTAAAGTACATGCTTTATCATATATTAATAGCAAAATAATAAATTACAATTGAAGAATAATTCACAAAATCAATTTCAATAAATAAATATTTAATTATGTCAACAACGGAAATTTTAAAGAGAGCATGATAAAAATATTTTATTTCAACCAAAGCCCTAAAAACACACGAAAACATGTCTAATTTTCATTAATTTTCAGTTGTGTGTCGTCATCTTGCATACTATAGCAGTATAATTTTGAAATACCTAGTGATATAGCCGAAGGATCTAACGAGAAAAAATTGTAAACACAATTATATTTTCAGAGTAATTGAGATAAAAGGTTAGAATTTATAAAAGCGGAACGATGGCCTAATCTTTCGCCGCTTATTCGCGCAGCGCGCCATATCTTATGTTTCCTCCTAATTTCCTGGCTGTACACCCCCTCTTAACAGTGTGGTTGGTAGTACATCTTTAACTGTTAATCCATAGGAGTTTTGATGTTAGTCTTACGAACATAAAAACATATTAAGCAGAACTGAAAATTGCAGGTTCGGATGGCGGGAGTTAAACGACCATGACCATTAAGTTAAGTAATACAGGTTAATATTAACGTTAGTGAGTGATCTATTATATACTATTATTATAATATACTTACTATTATCTACTTATGAACTTTTTTGGAACGAATAAATAAACGAATAGGTATTTTTATGACGTCAAATAAGTATTTAGTGAAAATTTAAGCCCTGCAGAATCGAAGTGTAGATGTATTTCTCAGACGCGCGTTGATGTCGTTTGCTCTATGTGCGATCGTGCGGTAGTGTTGCCTTATCAATATTATAGTTCTTTAAGTCGTTGCATAATACACATTTCAGTTCATTTAAGTGTCACGGCGTATCCAATATCAAAATGTAAGTATGCCAGTTTGATCTATGAAGCTCTTTATGTATATGTATTTATAATCCAAAGACGAGTAGAAATTGAAAACAAAACTTTATAATCTCTCTTTTAAATCCAGTGCCTGACTGAACCAAAACGTGTACTGTAGGTACTTAAAATAGTTACGAATGATGAGCGATAGTATCGCTAAGCTCTTTGTGTTATCGACACCTTTTAAGGCAAGCAGCTACATACTTCAGCTTAAAGCATTGTCCATTTCTTTTGTGTGGTGTTACGAGACAGCCGTGCGTGATTCATGAATTTCGTGATAAATATTATTGGTACATAGTGTACCTCATAAAGAGGCCAAGTGCACTCTGAGTCTTGTTTTAAGATGAGACTAAGTAGTTATGTACAGTCACGTCTGAAAATATCGATACGAAAAAAGTGCCAAAAATATGTATACACGAACATATTTTTGGCACTTTTTTCGTATCGATATTTTCAGACGTGACTGTACCTATCCACCGTATACGTATGACTAAATGCTGTTACCAAAAAAAAAATTAAAACAGACTGATGAAGATTCAATGTGCACGATTTAGGAAAATACATGATGTTTACTACGTTTCACTAGAGTTTGAGTATTTATAAGATGAGTCTGCACCGATTTTGCAGCCACAAAGTGTTATATTGTCACTATTTTCATAGGAATTTGACATTTATAGTCAACACTATGTCACTTAGTTATTAGTGCAGGGTTAGCTTGGTGTGACTTTTAGCTTGGAACAGTGGAGTAAATGGAAGTTTGCTCACTGTTTTCCAGCATCAAGCCACCCTTGTTGGAACCAGGGATCGGAAACCGTATTTTTTCGTTCTTTGTTAATTACTTCATTTCTAATTAGGCAATCTAATAATACGAAGTCGTTATCTGAAAACACAACTGAGTCCTACATTTAGAGTATAAAATAAACCGAAATATATGGTTATTTCGATGTTTTTGCAAAAAACCGGTTCCGATCCCTGGTTGGGTTGGAACAGCTGAGTTTAAATAATCAGTTACCTTCTGCACGACGAGAGGGGTGCCGAAGTCCTTGCCGCCCTGCAGCCGGAAGCCCAGCGGCTCCGGGCCCGCCTTGTTTAGCCGCACAGTTAGCAACTGTGCCATCTGTCGACAATAAATACAACGTTAATACATGGATCAAAAAAGTTCAGTATCAACTTCGAGTTAAAGAGGCGCCATTTCGAAACAACGGATGAGAAGGGACCCGTTACTTGAACAGTATTACACTATTACTTTTGCTTTTATTTACATAATTGATATATACAGAGTATTAACTGCATAAATACTAAACTAAATTAATAACAAGCTTAAAACTAAAATAGGCAGTTGAGGCATTGTACATAGTTCTTATGACTAACATAGATTTTTTAAGAAGTTCAATTACTAACCAATTTCTATGGATTATGGCACGAAATAAACAATTTTTTTTTATTGTACCATCCGGGATTTCCTCATTTTATCGCAATGCTGATACGTTGTGCGAGGAAGTCGCCAGCTCTTCGGTCACCAATTACGTCAACCAGTCGTTTCGCGATTTCTGCAAAAAACTTGTACGCGCTGGGCAATGCCGGATTTAGAGGTTTGGAGGCCTTGGGCAATAAAGGAGTGGAGGCCCCCTGGCTCCAAATTATTATTCAAAATAAATGGTAAAATTTCTGAAGTCACTATTGTGGGGGCCCCACTTTTGTGGAGGCCCCGGGACTTTAGCCCCGGTTGCCCTCCCCTAAATCCGACCCTGGCGCTGGAAGCCCATGGATTTACACTATTAATTATTAACTATTATATCATGTTTGTGACTTGTTACAGTTATAGATGCCTACGGAATACTGCCTACAAATAAACTTCTACCTTCTACTGACCACCACCAAGTACAACAATAACAATAGAGTCTCACATGTATATAACACCACTTTTTGGCAAGTGGTGGACAAGTGTCATATACTTAGGTAAGTGAAAGGGTGTATGCCGACACCACTGTCATAACCGCAGAACCATTATCGAGTTGCCTTTAGTGGTATATCGATGAGCATAAACTCTCATAAGTGCGTGATAAAAATTTTATCCACAAATGCGAACCTTGTGGGGGGGCCTTAAGAGTATAGTTGAGGACTTGTTCTCCGTACAAACGGACTACGTTTTCCTATCTGGATATTGACATTAAGGAATTTTTTTTTAATGTATATGAACCGCAGCTATGCCCCTACGTTGGATTTTTTTCGAATTTTTGATTATTATAAAATTTAGGAGCGAAGAACATATATTGTACAAATTTTAAAAAGCTCTTAATAACACTTATAATAATCTAATAAATCTAACGAAGGAGCGTGACTGAGGTTAATATACTTTACAAATCAAATTGTGTTAAGAATATTTTCTAAAATGTTATTATCCGTGGAAAATGGGGACTACGTTTGAATGGAGGAGCCGTCCTCCACTATAGATCGGTCATCCACGATGACGCCAAGATTTGTCAAATCTAACCTTTAACAACATGACAATAAGGCACGCGTCGTTTTGAATGACACGATCTATATCCTCTTAAAAGCCTATTGACAAGTAGTAGGTAAACCTGTCATAAATTCATCGCTCTTAACTTTTCTGTCCAAACAGGACCCGAAGCTTTTAGCGTCCATTACGCCTGGATAAGACCAGTCATAAATCCTCAAAGAAAGAAAGTAAATTGGCGATTAAGATGACGGGGCATTAGCTTGGCATTTGATCGACCTAATTGATGATTTATTTTCTCCCAGCCGGGCCCGCAGACATCGTGCGATCTATTTTATCTGTGATCAAATCTAAGTGCGAACGCAGAGACATTAGAGAAAGGAGGTGAGCAAAACTTTCGTTTACAGGTACAAAGAATAAACAATAAACGAATCATTTATCAATTTTCTTCAACAGGTCTTTGATTTCTCTTCGTGATATACTTGGATTTAATTAAGGAATCTTGTGATATGATCTCGTGGATGCCTTTATTCTTGGCTGAACAGTGACTTATCCGATCAATTACTTCCTAATCATACAAACGGATGTAATCTGTATAAATAGCACAGACATTTAATGTGATTGTAAAGTGAAATAAATGTCATATACGAAAGAAAAAGTTACCAAGGCCTCCAGTGTCCAAGGCTGGAAATGCTGGAGTCGAACCAGCGTCCTCTACATTCGCGACAGATGCCTAAACTGCTCGGCCACCTGGGTCATGGCGGCATGGGTCGAATTTTCTTCAGTAGGTATATTATAGGACATTATTACACAAATTGACTAAGTCCCACAGTAAGCTCAATAAGGCTTGTGTTAAGGCGTGTGTATATGAAATTCCTTAAGGGCTTATGGCGCATTCTGGCCAAAGAGGCCAAAGAGGGATTGTCTAAAATCTGAACAGAAAAACTGGTGGTAAAAGAATCTCTTGAAATCCATCTAGTTTTAATATGTAGGTTAACAATTTTATGTCGATGTAAACATTTAACATTTGATACTAAAAAACTGCGACAACTATTTGGTTAAGAGTCCGCAGCAAGCTCAACCGAATTACACCTTCCCATACAAACGGAGTCTCGTTCTTATTTTAAAACTACGTGTTGGATTGTAATGAAACTTTGCACATACAATGACATGAGCTATATCTGGGGCTGAAATTAGTTTATATTGCTCCACCTTCCTTGCCTTCCTTGTTATTTCGCTGTATTTTTTTTTTTTTAACTATGATATCTGAGGCTACATAAACGAATTACAGATATACAACATACACTATCCTTTTGTAAGTACAAAGTTTCAGAGCAATCTAGCCACGTTTGTATGGAGAACCGAGCTTGGTGAGGACCCTTAAGTCATTTTATCTTAGCCAGATTTTGCTTTTTTGACTAATTGTCATTTTCTGGTACCATATTTTCTGTAGATATATGCCAGCGGGGGTATTATGGTTCCATTTTTATCACTTGTCACTATGTCCGTCACTTTCGCGCTTACATATTTGTTAGAACGTGACAGGCATGGTGACAAATTATAAAGAGCCGACCATCTTAGCCCAGCAGAAATGTGCTGCATGTCTCTTAGACTGTATAAGTAATTTGACTGCATAATTCAGACAATACATATGATTTGAGATGCGTAATAACTACTTACGTACTCGAAGGTAAGACTATAATCCCCTTGTAACGAAATGGTCAAACACTTAAATAAACACGCTATTATTATGATGCAATATTTTTCAGCCAAAGCACTTGGAAAGTGAGAGTAAATGCATAACCTTGTAAAGGGCGCCTGCGTATGGCAGACGATTGACGAATCATTGGCACCATCATAATCGACTCTCACTCGATCAAGGGTTGACTCATGTCATTTATTTTTATTTTGCTTCATGTCATGTCTTCATCAAGGCGATGTACGCAGATTCAACTTAAGTGATAAGTGATGCGCTAAACAATAAATAAGTTTTAAAAACTGGATATTCAACTTTACCACAAAATAGTCGAAAACAGCGTCAAGAACATAGGTACATATTGATTAGATTTGAACCACAAGAGTTGCTGTATTTCCTTTCGCTCATCTGTCTATAGTACATTACTTGTATAACTGCAGCTGCAGTAGGTAGGTGATAGGTACGTTCATTTTATAGTAGGTAGTAAAACAACGATAGTATAGTTCACAAGCATTGCAAGCAAACATAAACATAGGTAATAGATACGAAACGTTTAAAATAGACCATCACTACTATCATGTTGTAAACTTGTAACACTTAAATGAGGTTGTGTTATCGTTTTAATATATGTCGGCGGCCGATCGTAAGATCAGGCAGATAGTGAAATTCTTAGGTATATCGTGAAACGTAAAAATCTTTGTCTCGCTCCCTGCGTCGGCGTATATCTGTACCTGGACAGTTTGCCCTTCGAGCATCTGAAGCAACCTAACGAACCTATCCTACCTAATCTACCTATCTATTGGTTTAATGTGACTACCGTCAAAATATTACACAGAAACATTGCGATCGGCCTAATCTTACGATCGGCCGCCAACATATATACAGCCATACTCTGCGTAGGAAATTTATAGGTCATTCAGAACAACTTATTATGGGGACAATGCCTATATCGCAAAAAAAAAGGTCATTTCATACATTCCAGCATTTCCAGCTCATGTGATGCCGCTGATGAAAAGGTGTTCAGTGTGATTTATAAATTAACCACGCAGAGTATGGCTGGCGATAAAAATTTCAGCCAGTATAATAGTATTTTATACAATCCTTTAATAATAGAGAGCTTTTCAGACGAGCACCGTGTTTAGGCAACGAAGCTTGCTGAGTTACCTAAGTGAGGTACGTTTTCTACGAGTCATCTCAAATTGTTATTTTTACTATAAAACCTAAATAAGTAATGAAAATTGGTAGCCTACGCGTACGCCGTTTTACGGGAGCGCGGTGGCACGTGATTGGTAAATTTTTTGTAGTTGACTACAGCGTATCGAAAGAAATTTTATAGTTGAGTTGGGAGCCCATACATGAAAAGTATTACGCAATTATAGTTTGGTATACGAAATCTTAATTCAATCATTATAGTCGACGAGTAGAAAAAACAATTGGAACACAATTAGGTACGTAAGAAAAGTAGGCACATTTGACGGTACTGCCTACTGCGATCTGCGAGTCAAGCCTCATTAAGACTTTTTCTCCGCACTTATTGAAATCAAATGCACTTGGTGAATTGCGCATTCATCCTTCGACGCATCGGCTCCAATCAAAAGGTCGCGACACTCTCCAACTGACGTCTCCATCAATTCTCACAATAAAAAGACGAAACAAGTCGTTTGTTGTTAATGACGAGTCATTCAGGCGCCTCTGACAACTTTTTGTGCTCGTTTAGCGCTTACAAAATAGCCACGCTTGTCACAATCGCCATCAGATATATCGGAGCGTCCAAGGTGTCCACAAATATCTCAACACGCACTCTAACGCCATGGCAATAGAGGCGTGTTCAGATATTTGTGAGCACCTTTGCCGCTCCGATATAACTGATGGCGACTGTACTTGACCGCATAGGGTCGCCGCAGACTAGCGACTTCGATAGTGGTTGTAGTTTACTGACCGAGCGGAGGTCCGCTTCAGCTTCCGATTGGGCAAAAATGCTTCTATGTCCGCATGTCAGGTCGCAATTCTCAGCCGAATTTTGTGAAATTTTACGAGCAGGTTCAATGATTAAGTAAATAGTCGGTTCAGTTTTTGGAAATGTTTCACATCTACGAAATTACGAATCGATACATTTATTCTGTTTTAAGTTATGCTCGCAAGGTCTATAGCTCACAGATCCACTACTTTATTTAATCTTTATTGCAAGATAGACAATATAAGCGCACAAAGGTGGACTTAATGCTATAGGCATTCTCTACCAGGCAACCTTCACACGATAGTCAACGTTTGGGTACACTTTTGTCAGGCTCGCCGCTTGATACGATAGCCATGCGATATGAACCTGAATATTCTTCAAACAGAGGGGGGAATGGACAGACAGAACTAAACAATTTTATTGTTAAGAGAACAAAAGTATGTCATTAAAAAAAATATCAATGATCTCGTAGCAATAGGTAAAATCTGTACCTCTGAGCATTTCCAAATGAGTATTCTATCACCTCACGTGATTCGATATTTACACATCTCTAGGGTGGACACACTAATCTAATCCTCGTATAGTCTAAGTGAGTGAAGGAGTTATTACCTAATGCGAGTGAACACAGGGCAAATGACTTAACATACATTTTATTCCCACACATATCTGAACATGCACTCTAACGCCTTGACGATAGAGAAGTGTTCAGTTATTTGTGAGCGCCTCAGCCGGTCCGATATATCTGATGGCGACTGTACATAGGTACTAATGTACTTAAACTTAAATTTTAACTACTGATGTGCCCTCGAAAAGTATTCAAAATTGTAATATTTCCACATATAAAAATTTTGGTAAGTTCCCATATTTTTGTATGGGGATCGAAATTTTCCATTTCCAAAAAAGTTTCCTTTGTTTCCTGTGAAAATTTGCTGAAATGTCCAAGAGCTATTCTAACTTTTTAGAGACTTTCCGCAACCCGAAAATCTGTATTTTAACCATTGTAAAATCTATAAAAATCTGTAAGTCACACGACAGAAGCTATAAATGGTAAAGCTGTTCTATTCTTTTGAAGAATGCGGACCGTCCTAACGTCCTTAACGATAGTCTTTTTGCTGTCATCTCGCGCCTATTCTCGCTGGCGTCGTTAGAATGCCTTATCTATGGAATGCGATGTTTAATTAGGTATGTGCTCTGAAGACGATTAGGTACAACACAATATGTCAGCGTGTCGGGTAACGTAATAACTTGTAAGTAAGTAAATATTGTTAGACGGTCTTTCACAAATCAACCTACATAGTTCCACGACTGTAATCAACAGGTCTGTAGTATTAGACAACGACGATAATAGACTATATAGATGTGACGACCAGTCTGGCCTAGTGGGTAGTGACCCCGCCTATGAAGCCGATGGTCCCGGGTTCAAACCCTGGTAAGGGCATTTATTTCTGTGATGAGCACGCATATTTTTTCCTGAGTGTGTGTTTTCTATGTATTTAAGTATTTATAAATATTTACAAAACATTGTATATATCGTTGTCTTAGTATACTTATTGAGCTTACTGTGGGTCTTAGTCAGTTTGTGTAATAACTTCCTATAATATTAATTATTTATTTATTTAATAAATGGTTCATACAAGAAAAAAATTAAAAGTGGAGAGTATACTGCCTTGGGTGAAACTTGAACTCACGGCCTCGGGATCGATACTCCAGCGCTTTGCCAACTGGCCGCGTAGCCAACGTTACAAACGTTCACGCTCCGTAGCGTATCGTAGCTATCTCTCTCTATCACTCTTCCATATTAGTGCGACTGTGACAGTTGCGTTTCGTTCGCCACATCAGAGCGTGAACGATATGCACGTTGGCTAAGCGACCTGAGCCACCATAGCTAAAAAATGTTCCCCGGGAGGCGATTAGTGATGGAAATCTGTTCCTGGCTCGCGGTCTACAGGCAGGCTACAACCAACTAGGTACAGATAGAGAGATAGAGGTAGAGATCTTTATTTTGATCCAAGTACATTTTTACATTACATAACATTTTCAAAGCATTCAGGCTCGTGTACCGTGGTAGGGGGTCACAAAATATTCTTAAAAGTTATACAAAGTTATAAGTAAGTTTAACAAGTTTTAAAAGGTAAACTCGCCATTAAACTCCATATTTCCGTTCATAATATATATTTATAGATTTTATAGTTCATTTTTTGCAGAAGCATTTTAGAATCCGTACTTGGACTTGACACACTTCCTTTCGCAAACTAAGATAGTCGGCCAACTGCGCCAATTTAAATATGGAATCTACCGTTCATACAGTTAACAGATTAATCGTACGTAGCCCTTATATAAAGGAGATAAGGTCGACCAATGATCTGTTAACTATGTTCGTACATTGCAAACTAAGATGCGCATCACGCTGTGTATTGTGTAGTTGCAGTATTTACACAAGTCACCACAGAGTTGAAATATAGACAGAGGATCGCTTCAAAGAAAACGGTGACTTCGTAACAAATCGATTTTGCAGGGATACAAAGAGTCCTTCTAAGCTAAAGCCGAGACGCCTTTCAAATAGATTTTAGTACATTGACCCGTCTGTTGCTATCTCTATTGCACGCGCATATTGCAGTCAAGCTCGCACAGTGACATTCTTCTTCTTCTCGTGTCGATGGTTTCGCATTTATTGTCGTATATATATATATATATATATATATATATATATATCGTTTTATATTAAGCGGGACCAGAAGGTAGCGACGCTTAACGCCCTGACAGTGACATTGACACCGGCATCATGGGCGGGATAGCAATATAATTATGCGCGTGCAATAGAGATAGCAACAGGCGAGTCAATGTACGAAAATCTATATGGAAATCGCATCTACTTTATTAACTAATGCTCGACCAACTTTGCATGGTCAAAGTATGAAAGCGCTGTAAACGTAAATTGTATTATAGGAATTTGACGTTTATGGTGGCACTTCGACGCTCTGTCACTGCAAAGTCTGTGCGGGGTTAGTTTGATCCGACTCATAGGTACTCACTTATGGCCACTTGCGCGTTCCAGGATTAGCCGACTAACTTGGAGTTAACTACAAACTTGGTTTATACAGTACAGTTTAACCCTGTATAAACGTTTAATTACGAGTTAGTTGGCTAACCCTGGAACGCGTAAGTGGCACTTATCGGGTTTGAGCCATTAAACTCTCGACCATTTGTTATGTAAGTAAGTATTCGTGTCGAGCGTAAATACTGTATACAAGGTCAGGTGGGGTAAGAAAAACATGGTTTATTTTGCTCGGGGCAAGAGAAACAGTAGACTCTAACCACAAACATTACAGTAAGAATGTACTCATAAAAACTTAGCGTGGTTCCAACTCTGAGGGTTATTTCCCTACAAGTGTTTCTATTGCCCCGATGTTTCTTTTACCCCATGTTGTGTAAGAAAACGACGGTTGGATGACAACTGATTTTATTTTGTAGTTCTACTCACAACATCTACCCCTTTTAAATATTACAGCCAATACGAAGATACATAACTTGCATGAAATTTGTTAACCATACATACCCCAATCAATAGGGTTTTATTAACATAATAATGTGTACGTGTGTGTGTTTTATCTTGTAGTTCTACTCTTCTTTAGATCATTAAAAATCTTAACATTTCCAGCACTATATATATATGAATTAGCAAACTTTATAAAATTCAATCCACAACTATTCAAATTGATATCTCAACAAAGCAAGCTTCCCGTGCGTGTACAATATCTTAATAACATCTGTAATAGTCAACACAACACAGCTTTCTTGGGTAAGAGTATACTGGGTATGGCTCCAAAAATTTTCAATAATATCCCAAATGATATAAAGTGCCTGCAACCTGACCAGTTTAAAATACGACTAAAATCATACTTAATAAACAAAAGCTATTACTCAGTAAATGATTTTTTTGAAGATACCTGAAATAGTTATAACTTGTCCATTTTATATAGATACTAGTTTAACATGTAAGTACTTCATCATTATATTCTAGATTTGTGAAATGTTGCTATTTTTTTCTATTATAAATATTTTTATTGCTGTAAAATATTACTGATAATCCTAATTTAGGTAATTGATTTGTAATAATTTTATTATTAACATATGTATGTGACTTTTTTAAATATTTGTATGCCAATAGGCAAAACACAGAGTTCTATTTATTACTTTATACATAAGACCTTAAATGTAACACCTGTGTTCCACAAATAAAATTTACTTTACTTTACTTTACTTTACTTCACAATACCCCACCTGGCCTTACACCTAAACGAAGATATTTTGAGTAAGTTTTGGACCATAAGGAAATTTTGGACAATACATAGTTTATGTTTCACAGTTTCGTCTCAGCCATTGTAGCTCTGCCTATCTTTCAACTCCGTGAGCCGTCCACTTTCCATTACGTTGTGCGTAGTTTAGCATGGCCTTGTCAAGCCGACGGATGAAAGTAAAAAGGTAAACACGTCCCTGTGACCTACACAAGGTGTAATAGATGCATTGCTAAGGCTAAACATTTTTACAAGCTTTTATTTAACTTGCAATGTTATGTATGTTTGTACGGGTCAAATCTTGCAAGTTAAATTTGACCCACTTCCGATGAAGCTGAAAATTTGCATACATATGTAAGTTTGGTGACAATGCAATATTATGGTACCATCGAACTGATCTGATGATGGAGACAGGACATGGCCATAGGAACTCTGTCATAAAACAACACAACGTAATTGTGTTTAGGGTTTTTAAAATTGTCTCGATGAGTACTAGTTGCCTGTGGAATGACATTTTTGCCAAAAACTTATTTCCTTTAACCTTTTGGACGCCAAGAACACCTAAAGTCGTTACTATCCTTCAGACTATGGAAAGATACTTCACACTTTAGTACAGTATACATTAGCTCCCTTGCGTCCAGGTCCAGGACCTTGGCGTTTGAGTGATGTTTATGACATAAAGCGCTCACGCTCGCCCACGTATCTGCTTGATAAGAAATAGTTAGTTAGTGGGTTGGTAGTTAGTTAGTAGTAGTTAGTTATTCGCGATAAGCACATTGATAATGGTGAATTCTCTATATAACTTGGAACTCCGGTCTCGGGACATCTTACACAGATCAACCGAGCCCCAAACTAAGCAAAGCTTGTACTATGGATACTAGGCGACGATATACATATTTCTATAGATAAATACATACATAGAACACCCATGAAAAAATGAAAATGAAAAATGAAAATGAAAAAATGAAAATGAAAAAATGAAAATGAAAAAATGAAAATGGAAAAATGAAAATGAGAAATATTTGTTGCGTTAATAAATGTTACACAGTATAGTAAAAGGTTGGGACTTCCTATTAAGTATATGATACATACCTGTATCTGGTACAAATATCTGTGTTCATCAATTAAATGCCCTTACCGAGATTCGAACCCGGGACCATCGGCTTCATAGGCAGGGGTCACTACCCACTAGGCCAGACCGGTTGTCAAATAGTTACTCGTATTGACCGAACCACTGACCTATCACACATAGACAGTTAGTCCTCATAAGGCTAATCTGCCAAAAGTGAAGCCGAAACTCGATCGATGTGTGCGTGCGACGCTCGTGTCTTACGCTCAGCGACACACACATATATACAAAAATGGGTTGCCAGAGTTCATTTATTCCCCTTAAAGTAGATGGATTTTAACCACATCCTTATACTTGGCTATCAATCATTTGGGAGTGTGTATGTAGATATTAAATTTGTGGCAAAAGCTTTCAAGGTTTCTTTTAAGGACTTATTTGCACTGCAGGACTGTACTTTGTGAAATAATGTTTAAATAAAAAAAACGTTTATTTTTTTATTTTACAAATGTGCACAGATAATAGCTGGTAGAATTGACTTTGGAATAATGATTTTAAATGATAAATATTTAATGACGATCATTTGGATTTGATTTGGTTTGATTTTATTTGACTAAGTAATATTTTCTTCGGGTTGGTGTGGTGAAAAGTTTTGTGTTTCACTTGGGGCAAAATTTGTTTAACTCTCGTAACTTGAAACCCTCGCAACGCTCAAGATTCCATTTTTCGACATTTTGAATCTTTATTTAGCTCGAGTAGCAATATTAGCACGAGCGGTTAAACAACAACTTTTCCACTTGTAAAACAAATAACTATTTATCGTCAGTACTAGTAATTGTACCTGCAGGCCTAGCCAAGGTGGCAATCGCTATTGCTTCGAACAACGAAACGCTTTGTGTCTCTCTATCAGTCTTCCATATAAGTGCGACAGTGACAGTTGCGTTTCGTTTTTACAGACCTTAACTGTAACACCTGTGTTCCACAAATAAAATTTACTTTACTTTCTCATCAAAATGGCGAGAGCATATTCGACTATGTTTAGTCGGTTTCCATATTGCATCGTTCCTATTTAATCTAATTTTTTCCGTCCATCTCGCAGACAGAAGCGGATCAGTCGGAGATCTAAAACGAATATCACACAAAATAAAAATATGAATTTAAACTGTAATTTTATAAAAGACAAAACATAATTTGAAATAAAAGAATGAAAAACTAAAAAAGAATATTTTCTATAGTCATACAAGGAACTTAAAGTAAGCATATTAATTTTATCAATGTAATCGTCATGCCTCATTTGGAGGAAAAAAGATTCATATCACCTGGCAACATTTATAAGTAATGGCGGCTGACGAAAATTTGGATTTTTGTATTTACAATTACGTAAAAATATCACATTAAACTGGATACTTACGCGTGAAATGTTATATCAGGCGGTTTGTTTTTATTCACTGATGTGTTGTGACACCAATTCACCGCACAAACAACCATCTTTCTTGTATTTTTTAATTTATAACCGGGAGGTGTACACAAACCAACTCGACCTTGAGTACTGCGAGGGCCGTTCGGATACGATGACACGAGGGCGACATAATGTCGTACTCGAAATGGCTTCACTAGGGATGTACAGACTAGGCATCTAGGCTAGTTATAAATCTATGGACCGAACAGGATAAAAACTAATCGTCCTCTTTTTACCGACTTCAGAAAGTAAGCTTCAATGATATACCTACCTACCTACTGATTTATTTTATCAAATATTGGTTGTATCAGAATTAATTACTCTATGACCGTTAAATCAGCAAAAAACCTGTCTTAAAAATTCCAAGAACGCGATCAAGCAACGAGCCTATGTTTTTATTTAGTTAGTCACGCGTTAATCGGTGACGTCACACGATGACTAACGTATGAGGGTCGCGGTCAAACCTTTATCTCGGTATTCGGGTGAGACGATTCTTTGTCGGAGAAAAATGATGCATCACACGATGAAGACAATTGGTCCAAAAATACTTGTGTCAAAAAGTAACAGTCATGTGTCGGGTTCAGCAGCCAAAATGGCAAAACCGGAACACTTATTAGGGTTCCGTAGTCAACTAGGAACCCTTATAGTTTCGCCTTGTCTATCTGGCCGCATCCACGGCTTCGTGATCATCAGTGCTAGAAAGCCGTCATTTGGGATGGATACGAGTACCGACATAAATCAAATCAAAGAATCGGCCTTTTAAAATGATATTCTGATAAAAATAATATTTTCGGAAATATTCACAACGAAGGAAAAAAATGTACAACCCGCCTTTAACCTTTGAACCATGGTCCAAAAATTATGAAAAAAAAAATCATGCAAGTAAAGCTTAGTAAATACTTTCAATGAAAACTATAGCGAATATGATCCGTTGGGCCGTTCTTGAGTATTTGCAAAAAGTTTTTCCTTCTTAGTAAAAGTGCTACATAGGTACTCCCTTTCTTTTGTTTGTTATAAACAGGATCGCTATCACATATATAGCCCCCGTTCAAGCCTATTGTGACAAGCGGAACTTACGGAACCCTACACCGAGCATGGCCCGACATGCTCTTAGCCAGTTTTTTATTTAGTCATGTCGGTCTGTCCATATGTCACAGCCATTTTTACGACCATTAGATTATAAAACTAATCCTAAGAGCGAGGAAATGAAGTGGTTCAAGAATGCTACCCTGCGCAAAAAACGATCAGTCGTTTTATGGTCATTGCATTAGTTATTAGTTAATTATAGAGAACTATATAATTAAGTTATGTTAATAAAAAGCTAACGGTTTCGTCATAATCATAATTGGGCTACGTCAATAAAACTAGTTTCAAAACTCTTAGAGCGTTTTCACATTTCCCGATCCGATATCGATTGTCGGATGAGGGATTTTTCCGGTTGAGCTCCAAAATGGCGGAGGCGTCTCGAGAAATTTGTTTTTTGCTCACTAGTGTTGTTTAAAGTGTTATTAATCGTGACGCGTTTATTGTATACCATTCTTTATATTCAACACCCGGCAATCCATCGGGACTATTTGTAAAGTCCGATATCCCTTTAGTAAGATTATCACCGTACAACGTCCATGCTCTATGAGCCCACTCTTGATATTGGCGAAATTGTTCTATAAATTTGATCTTAAAACCTTGGCAAAATTGCCCCACTGGACAGATGCCATAAGTAAAATAAAAACGGAACTGAACTGGCCTTTGGACAAAACAGCTACTAGAAAATGTCCTATGACATTAAGTTCTTCCGTTTTTACATTGACGCTTTCTTATGAACAACAGACAATAATTAAATGTATAAGAAAAATAAAAAAGCACTTTCTTCTTTGTAGTCGTATCCGACATCCGATATCGGATCGGACAATGTAATAGTTCGCTCACGCTATACCGGGCCGGAACTTCCGGCGCTGCGTTTTCTATGGAAAGTACCACGTGATCACGATCAGCCGTCATAGAAAATGACGTATCGGACGCCTTGGCCCGGGCATGGGTAGCGTGAGTCATCTTTGAGTTGGGTTGTCGATATTAGCTAAATAGCGACCTTTAGTCGTGGTAATTATAAATTTTCTTGAGAAATAGAGATGCACGCTACCGACTCGACAGTACCGTGAAACAAGGTCAATCAGTCGTTTACCTATACTGTGGGCATATTCAGTCACGATAAATAAATTTGATATCATATTTTTGATAACCGTTGATATGAAACCCCGATCCAAACTTAATTAATGTATGGAAAAAAGTCACGTGACTTTTCCTAGACTATCATCCCTAGGAGTCATCCATTAATTACGTCACACGAAATTCTAGGTTTTTTGACCCCTCCCCTTCTTGTCACTTGGTCACAACACTCACAACTAGCAAACTCTTCCCCCTGGTGTGACGTCACATTTTTGCCAATTTTGTTTTAAACGAAACCGGTAATTCGAATTAGGTATTATCAAAATATTTTGATATAAGAAATATTAGTAACTTTTATAACACCATCCCGATTATGGAAAAAAAATAACGAAAGAAAAAGGATTATCGTTCCAAAAACTCGTTATTTAACTTTACAATGAATAAAAAAAAGAAAACAAATTACTGATGAAGTTAAAGTGACGTCACAAAGTTTGTGACTCCCCCAACCCTTGTCACAACATGTCACATTTTCTTGACCCCCTCCCTCTCCCTAAGTGTGTGATGTTATTAATGGATGACCCGTTTTGCGTGTTCGATGTACGATTGTCATCTTGGCTAGGTCTAATTTGGTATAAAAGACCATTACAATGAAGCTATTCAAACATTTGAAACCAAAAATCAAGAATGAGGGACAATGGTTCCTTCATTCATTCACACCCAAGTGAGGGTATTCGAACAACTGTTTTCTGCCACCAAGAAGAAAAACATATATTATGTTATGTTTGAAGTGTCAAATAAATAGAAGTTTTTAGAATAAGTCCCGGTTCAATTAATTTGTATTAGTGCGGCTAGGGTTAGCAGTCAGATTTTTTATTACTCTTAAAAAAAACGGTAATTCAAAATTTGTATCTGGTAACCCTAAGTGCGACTAGATCACAGTTACGTGCACTAATATTAATACAAAACTGGTATAATATTCTATGTTTCTGACTACGCCTCCGTGTAATTGACACTGACAGTTATGATTGCTAAGCGTGGTTGTGGGAGGCACTTAATTAAATCGCGAATAACTACAGTTCAGATACTTATGATGGAGTCATCAAATCTATTGTATGGTACAATCGCCATCAGATATAACGGAGCAGCCAAGCTGCTCACTAATATCTGGACACACCTCTATTGTCCAGGCGTTAGAGTGCGTGTTCAGATATTTTTGAGCACCTCGGCCGCTCTCATATATCTGATGGCGACTGTACATTCAACGTTTACCTATCGCTAAGGCAGTCTCTAGCTGGAAAAAAAGTTTGTTTTGTACGATAATCGCTAAAACCGCAAATGATATTTTTATTTAGTCTTGCAGTCTTAGCAACCGTCTAAAACTAGTTTCTCCAAGGTTAAGTCTAGATTTTAATTAATGTTATGTTAACCGCAAAGGGGTCAAACAGTCTAGGTTCGTTTGAACCGGAATAGTCTGTACCTGGCAACCGAAAAATAGAGTAGAATTAGTATTTTTACCTAAAAAGAAATCGTCGTATTTGGGTCTTTATTGTCAGGAGACCGTAACCCTGACAACGAGTGACAAGAAAAAGTTGATTTACTTATTACATATATTAAGTAGTTATGTAAGTAAGGTAAATGCCTAGTATTTGACATTATATTACCAATAGTTCATATCCCGCTTTTCATCTCTGCTCATAGGAATCATGGCAATTTTGCAGTTGGTACATACTACATTTACGTTATGGGGGAATTTGAGTGAGACAATAAACATACATCATACCTAGAGTCCTAGATAATACTGCAATATTAAGTGAATAAATAGTTCTTAATATTATCAGGAAAAGTAAAGAAAATCTCTTAAATACTGTAACGTATGAACAACATAAATATTTCCGAGTATAAGGTGTAGGCGGCATACAGTAATATTTCGGCAAATATAAACTGTACTAATATTTGATACCTGTTAACAAGTAGGCCTATGGAGTAGGCTAAATGTAAACATTGACACCTGCTTGCACTGGGAGCTAACCCACACCACAGTTTAAAAGAAAAACTTATTATAGCCACACGTCTATTTGAAACTTAAGTCTGTGGATTAAGATTCAAGATCGTAATGGTATTTTTAGAATCAGTATGGAGTTTATAGTTAGGAGTTAGAGCTTTCTTGCCTTAGCTACAGGATAGATGCGTGGGATCACGCGCGTGATTAAAATAGATAATCCGCCGTTATTCTCAGAAAAATTACCGCGAAAATCTAGTTTTTCTAATGCTTTAGTGCGAAAGCTTTTTAAACAGTTAGGTACATTAGCATCTGATCTTTTTATAGAAAAGTGTAACTATATTTCTGTGTAGCTGTCCTCCGAAGATTCCGAAGGCTGATCCACAAGTCGCTCAATAATACCTCTCTCTGCCTGACGACATCGACATAAGAACTAATTTAAATATGATAGCCAATAAATCAGATTGTTCTCTTAAGTGGAAAATGAGCCAGAGGGACTTTTATATATTAAATAATACATTTTATTATTAGTTTTAGTAAATTAACATGTAGATTAAGTTAACTCTAATAATTATTGGACTAGGGATGTAACGATACATGATTTTGCCGATACAATACCAATATTACCGATATTTTAAGTGAATAATCGGTGATACCGATACCGATATCGATGGCTTAGTAGTTAGTTAATGAATGAAATAAATAAAGAATTATGTACTTAGTAGTCTTAGTACGCATGTTGTGCCGAGCCCACATAACGTGGGATAAGGGCAGGAGGAAGAAGTAGTCTTAGTACGCATAAAACTTATGTTAATAGACACTCGATTTTGTTAAGTGCGAAAAATTTAAAAGAATAAAAACGAAGGAAAATGCCAAATCCAAATATAAGAAAGTATTTATTTATTTAGGTAATCAAATCATCAAGCAATTAAAACAAACGGAAATCAAAATAGTAATTAATAAAGTTTACTTTAGGTACATTTTTATTAAGGAAACAAAGTTCATTAAAATTATTAGCAGATACGCAATACATTTTGTATTTGCGCTTTTCAACCGGTGACATCGGAGATATATCGGCCTGCCGATTATATCGCCCTATATATCGGTATCGTTACATCGCTAGATTGGATCATCGTCTTTAGTAAATAAATAAATTGAATTGAAGTTCTACTTTAAAAAGAGAATATGTTAAAATGCGAGTCTTAAAATTAAAAGAATTGTTTCAGAGTTCGTGGAGTACACATAAGAACTCGTTGGAATGCGGATTGTCTCCCATCTATTCGACCTAAAATCTTGAAACTTCTTAAACGTCGATTCTCCGCGGCTCCCATAATCAAACTAATCAACATTTTTCGCATGATGCCGCTGCCGCTCCAGTGCCGTGAGACCTATTGTTATCAGAGCTGGTGATCTCATTCGTCGCTACTTCACTCGTGTTTGACCAGCTGCGGCCTTTGGGGTGTCGTATCGTCGATACACCTGATGATGGTTAAAGACTGATGGTATGTGTTCGCGCTGATATGGCTGTGATATTTACTATATTACTTGCACATTCCATGATCCCATAGCAGGCCTAATATGCTTCTTAGGATGTTATCATCTTAATGGCGTAGTTGGGGCAAACTAGTTAAAAGAATCGGTATAAAATATGCTATAAATATAAATTATTTAAGTTGAGAATTTTTACTTAACATGATTATTAAAAATTAATTTATTTTCTGCTCAAAACGCACAAACTGCCATGTAAAGTTATGTGCATGTAGCGGGACGTATACAAAATGTTTTCGGAAATTTGAAGAACATAGGACATAAAATCATCTGAGATCTTTCCGTAAATCCGTATCGAATTAGTATACCTAAGTATTTATTGGTCTTGCAATTGAAAGAGAAACGAGAGGCAAATGGAATGAATGATAAATGAATGGGACTTCTGTAATTCAAGTAAAAAATTGGAGATCATGTCTATATTCGACGATAATGTTGTGTTTTCGTCCACACATATGCATATGGCCTTTTCTAACCTTGCGACCATCTGTATCTGAGATGGCTTCGTAAAATTTAAAGAAACAAAAACTCATAATTACTAATGACTAATATCTTATCTCTGTCTGAAAACAACGGGACAAAAGAGGAGTGAATTAAGAATAGACCCTTTGACGCAAGACAATTAAGAACACGTGTCGTAGGCCTTCACAACTTTTAACCAAGTTTCCATTGTCCTGAAGATAAAAGCCGTTTAGTGTTAAAAGATAAATGGTAAAAACTTAAAGCTTGCTAGACACGGTGAAATCAAACTAAAAACTACTCTGCTTATTCCAAAATTAATTTAGAATTGGGTAACACGCTCTTACTGAAATCATATCTCAATATAAATTGATAGGTCAGTGCCGTCAAGAAGTGTAATTATATTGCGATCGACGCAGAGGTTCCGCAGAGACGATACGGGGTCTTCAAAAAGCAGCAGTTGAGAAGGCAACCAGTATTATACGCTGAGAGGCAGTGTTGCATATGCAATATGTAGTATAACAAGTAAGGCGGCTCTAGTTCTGGGCGTATTACTTGGTTCAAAAGCCGCTGTTGAGTGGCTCTACTCGAGTGTAACCCAAAAGGCATAACCTTAAAATGAAATAGGCCCCTTCCAGGTACTGTAAACGTGGTGAGTGCAGGCCTGCTACTCTCCTATAGACTTACATTTCAATATCCATTCTTTAGATCAAACTTGGAGAAGTATTGTGCATTCCTTAGCTTTTCCAGTCTGTCGTATCTGTGAAATAGGGTATGCGTCCTTTTCCGACGCTTCTTTTATCTTTCTTGGCTATCTTTTATTTTACATCATCATAGCCTATATCATAGCAATGTCATGTACCAAAAAAGTCAGGGCTTTCACTGATGTTCCGACCTCGGCCGAGGAGGTCGGCCATTGTGGAAGCTTCGAGATCAATACGCGGTAATTACAAGCTTTAGAGCATTAGGCACTTGCACAATTTGTTTACGTTTACCCCACAAGGATAGCGTACGTAACACGTAAGTAGGGCAAATATTTTAATGCGCTAAAGTATTATGTTGTATACTTTATGTATTAATGTACTGAAGTGCAATGAAAACGGGTTAGATTTCATTGAACTTCCGATGTGACTAATGCAATCCGGCTCGAAGGACCATTTTCCTTGAACGAGCCAGACTGTTTCATTTCAATTTCAATTATTTCTTACCCATGTCATTTTATACGGATATTTCAAAGCTTAATCTCCATAAGTAGACCATTTTGTGGTATTTTGATTATTTTATTTTTTTTGCATTTGTTTGCGTTTCAACTTTTCAAGAAATCAATAACCAACAGTAAGCCGCTTCAGTGTACGCCGGCTAGTATTATTATTTGGATAGCCCAGATGGTGCAAGCGTTATTTGAAACGTTAAACGTTTATAAGATTATGACGGTAAATAACGCACCGTCTGGGCTATCAACATCGCTGCCAACTTAGCTTGGTCTAACTATTTTGTCCCAGTTGCACTGGTGATGTGTTCGACTCGAGGCACTCGAGCTGGTCAAGCCGTAGTAACAATTAACCTCCTTAAGACCCAGTCATAAAATTTGCCAGTGAATTTTGAATCAGTGAATTTTGCTTAGGGTAAAAATTTAACGAAAGAAAACAAATGCAACTCGCATTATTGAAAATTATTTAAATTTCATCGAACTTAATAATACTACGTGTAGGTAGGACCGTACGCTTTAAGAGGTTAAATAAACACTAAATTTTCATACTGAGAGGATATTTTTAAATGTGGGTGTCGTTTTTCGCAAAAGACTTGTATCGTGAGTTGACTGACAATTGTGAATCTTGTTGCAAAGACATAAGGTTCGAATGGTCAGTTAACTGATACGAGAAGCAAAATCAAATACCCCTGCTAAAGCTGTTGTGTTGTTCATTATCGCGATTTAGAATTGGTAAACTCGCATTATGAAGTTTATTTTTTCGTATGTTTGCGGTGGTCAAAAATCCTCGTTTCTGACAAAAAAAGCAAGAAGAACAGAACGGTAGAAAAAAATAATAAAATGTGAGTTACAATGATCTTAAAATTATGTCAGGGTAGAATCATCGCAATCAACCGCGATGCGGCGTACAATGTTAATACTAAAACTAATCTTACAGCTAAATAATTATACAAATATTACATGTTATGCGAATAAAATCATTGGTATAGTCAGCATCAAGAGTAGCTGATGAAACAACGCGCCAAAAGTATCTGATATTCCGTATAACTTTTCCAAATGTAGATAATTTTCTAAAATTCGCGTTCAAAAATATATATTTTACAGTCTTAGTTGTTCTATATTAAAGACATCACTTTTTGTTAAGCTGTTACAGAATGGTAGATACTTATGAAGCGTTATTCGATCCGCTACTTTTGATGCTGACTGTACTATGTCAATAGGTAAATTAATAAATAATATGGCATACTAATTGTTGCTCGACGGCATGAAGTGGTTACTTTTATCTTATAGTAAGCTTTGCCTAAGCACTATTTATAAAGTTTACGTCCGAATTCAGGTTGTTCAAGTATTTTAATTTCATTAGGCAAGTGGTTAAATGTGTGAATAGATAGACATATAAAATACACTCTTTCTAAAGTAAGTCTCTGTCTGTTTTATGATCAAATTGAAAAACCTTAAATGCAATGTAAGGAAAGTTGCATGAGACAGATGTTTTTGTTATTACGTACTGCAGAGCGGTATGTCACTGTGCAAATAACTAATGCTTAAAGAAACCTTTCAACGATGGGTACGTTTTAGCACGCATTCCTCACTCTACAAATAAATATTGGACATTGGCATTTTTGGGGCTTTACCCTGGATCAAGGACCGACATTTGTTTGGTCGTATTAGTAATACTTATTTTGTATATGTAACAATTAATTATGCATCTCATCACGTGATATACGTGGCGTTTTTCCATACGTTTAACCATACTCTGCAAGGTGAATTATATAAGGTCACATACCGGACATCTTACAATATGTAACCAACTTCAAAGTCGTGAAAAATGTATGTTATCACAATGACAATATAGGCAAGTACTTATTTTTTTTATTATTATTATTAATTTCGATGGTTATAATTTAGTTTAGTTTATAAGTTTTGATACAATATTTATGTAATTTGGTTTACTTGAAATGTGTTGATTAATAAATACCCACACCATATAGGCAATTGATCAGCCGAAATGTATACGACAACCAA
Source organism: Cydia pomonella (assembly GCF_033807575.1). Classification (NCBI taxonomy): domain Eukaryota; kingdom Metazoa; phylum Arthropoda; class Insecta; order Lepidoptera; family Tortricidae; genus Cydia; species Cydia pomonella. The sequence goes on along the minus strand of NC_084709.1, from coordinate 20,712,294 downwards.
TTTTTCGCAATTTCGGCCTTAGTCCGATAACTTTCTATTTAAACATGATTCCATGAAGGTAACTACCGAGGTGTTTCTGGGTGTACCTTCGTCAAAATATGAAGTTTGAGTCTACCGACTCGTAGGCACGGCGCACGCGGTAATGACAGTAGTTATTAGTGCTATCTTTTACGCCCGCTGTAGCAGAGATGTTTTTACACGAAAGTACGTCACTGTGACGTAAAACTCGGTGAATTTACCTACATTTATTAAATTTAACCTCGCTTTATTTTAGTTAACATTCAAAAGAGCAGACGGCCCCGTCTATCCGTTCCGTTTCACGCTGTCAGCAACGTGGTTTCTATGTTTTTTTTTTAATTCTATAGTGGAAAATGAGCGTAGATACGACTTGAAAGGTAAGCGTACACCGTACCCTAATAGCCCTCTTAGCAACTTCAGACGACATACGTACACGACACGACCCTTCATTTAAAATGCACGTGATGAAAGCTAAAAATTTCTTGTTATCAAAGTTTCGACATCCTTCCTTTGCAACCCTTGGTAACACTATGCTTCTATACACGTTATCAAAAACTTGATACAACCACCCAACAGACTTAGTAATAGTGTTCGTACTATACTCGTGACTTTAATAACCGTCACAACCGTATCTGTATCAGTTTAAAGTATTAGCGCCGCAGCATTTTTGTTAGGGATGCAACGGCCATTGATGATGATTTTAAGAAGGTAGCCCGACTCGGGCAACTCATGCAACCGTAAAAGCTAACCGAATATGACTGAGTTGACATTTCGCTCAAATAACCTCTAACCCTCACTCCAATTCAAAAATATTGGATAACACATTGTATAATACAGTGTGTCAATAACCTCCAAAACGCAAAGAGAGAACCTTGGGTAAAAATAATACGGTTGCGAAACTTTTGGCCGGGAGCCACGGTTGTGACGGCTGAGTGCTGATAACACTTTGCTTTAATAAAATAGCACTCATAATGATATGCATGATATGCATTGGGCAGTTTGAAGCGACGATCGATATTATGAAATCACGCCCTGATACTTTTGTTTACATTATAGGTTAAGTACCTTTTGCTATAGGTGTTTCGGCGCTTTTTATGGCACGGGCGAGCATAAATATGGCAAAATGATTGAGTTTCTCTGCTTATGCTTTAGTATAAGCTTCCTGGATTAATATTTTTTCTTTCGTAAACACAATTGGATTGGCTGTTAGCATTAGCAAAATGTAGTGTGGTGCATTTAGTGGTTATTTGATGGTTATTTGGTACTTTAAATATAAACAAACACATCATCAAAATCTACTGACAGTTCTAAGTAATGACAGTGATTCGAAACAAACTCAAATTATTTTCTTTTCTGTATCCCTAGTGTAAATTTATTCGATGGCGTAACGTGACGAACGCGTTTGCGTTAAGTCTCATTTTGTATGGGATTTTAAGTTTTCAAAACGTTCCGCTTGGCGCGCTGTGTCTAAATCCCATACTAAAAGAGACTTAACGCAAACGCGTACGTCAAGTTTCGAAATCGAATAAATTTACACTAGGGGCTCTGTTTTCTACCCGCATGCAAATCAATGCGTATGTTATACTCATGGAACTATAGGTATATACTCATCCACAGACCATAGACTTCAGTGACTGTTTCCTTTTAGGCCTAAAAACATTTGTAAGTTTTACCTACGTAAGTAGGGACACTTAGGCTTTAGGTGAGCACATTGTATACCATTCGTAATTTAAAAACTGTTTTTCCCAAAGAGAACAAATCTTGATAAATACGATAATTGTCATGACACAGCCGTAGTTTTACGCAAGATCCTCGTTCTGTCGAATGATATGTGGTAATTGAAGGCAAAGTGTGTGTGAGTCACGCTCAATTCAGGGTTTCCTCATCAATGTCGTCAAACGTTATGTAAATAAAATACGAGTCAATTATAATCGTCAAAATAATAGTGATAACTAATCAGACAAGCTGAACTACAAGATAATTAAGAGGGAAGTTCACCACGTGATCGATACAAAAAGAGAAAACGTTTTTCCACTTCTAAATATTTTCCATTCTCCATGTTTTTTTATATATTATTGACGCAATGAAAAACTAGGTTTATAGGTCTTCCTTTTTTTTTTTAATTTGCAAAACAAAAAAAAATGTTTTTAAAGAGAAACGTATAAACCTAGAATATATTATGCTGAAGCGATCGACATCAAAATCAAAGTGATTTGTTAAGATTTAGTTAGTGGAAAACGTTTTCTCCCGAAATCGAAATTCATCATTTTTTTCGCTAGGATCGCAGAGCTCTCGTAACATCCCAACACTCCCCTCAGTAGTGCTAGTGTTTTAAAACTTGAGAAGTTGATAGTTTGATACAAAATATCACATAGGTAATTGTTATTGACTGCTTTCGATCATCATTTCAAATTTTTTGACGATTTCTTTTGTATCCAGTTCATGCATGTTTACCTTTAAATTAAATTAAACATATTTTTATAGTTTTTTAGGAGTTTTACTAGATATCAACATCATAAATAGGCCAATTATTGGCAACCAACCAATATTTTCTATTAAACATGTCTCTATGCAAACCTGGATATAAATATCTAAGCTTAAACATATGTATTGCGGTCAAGGAGTGAGCATGGTTTTTATCAAACTATACAATATTGCAGACTAGAGTCGTAATTACCACCGTGATGGCAAACAATCACACCGCCCGCCTAACCATATTGATACTGACATAATAGTTAACTAGCTTAAGAGGGAAGAATAGCTTTTCGAATTTAGCGAAATAACGGTAATTTTCCTATGAAATTCCATTTCGGGACATAACGTTTTCCACTAACTAGATCTTAACAAATCACTTTGATTTTGATATCGAATGCTTCAGCATAATATATTCTAGGTTTATATGTTTCATTTAATTTTTTTTTGTTTTGCATATTTTGAAAAGAAAAGGTAAACCTATACACCTAGTTTTTCATTGTATCAATAACATACTAAAAAATCATGGAGAAAGGAAAATATTTAGAAGTAGAAAAACTCTTTTTTTATGGACGATCATGTGCTATAGATAGATACTTTACTCTTAAGTTTTGATGGTCGCATATATGTATTACAATTTACAATGTTGTTAGTTCAGATATATGCTCGTGTTTGACTTATTACATATAAAGTAAATAAGTAGGCAGATATGTGTAATATATGTTTTACCTAAGTTTATGTATGATATGATATGATATTTTAAAGCCATTCTTATGCACTTTTTATGCAGTATTTTACTGCTTCTTTATTGACGGTCTGATGACCCAGATTGAACGCGCTTTTGAACACACAAATGACATACATACAGCTACATCTTAACTGAATAATGATAGCGCTTATTTCATTGCAATAAAAATTACAAATAGTCTGTTAACAGTACATATAATTCCGCTCTAAACATAGTTATCTGAAATAAACGAAGTACACCTACACAATTTACACTATCAAATTATTTATTTAATATTGTTATTGTATAATAGTGGGGCTATATATTTCATGCAAATGACAAACACAGTATTGTTACATTTTTCCTCTTTCCTCCAGACGATGACGTCACAACCACGACCCGTGTATAATGAGAATCGATTGTCAGGAGACTGCAGCCCAGAACGGATGTGCACGATTGATCCCGGTGCGGTATTGGCATGTTTATGAATCGCAAAATTTAACTGGCTGTTATTATCAATCTGTTATACAGAGTAAGTACCATCAGATACTAACCTATTTAAAATCTGATTGCAATGAGAACAGGTCTCCCAATTTTATTAAACTTAAGCGAGTTGTTGATAGTAGGTACACAAAACGAACTTACAAGCGAACAAGTAGTCCTTTTTTAGGGTTCCGTAGCCAAATGGCATAAAACGGAACCCTTATAGTTTCGCCATGTCCGTCTGTCTGTCTGTCTGTCTGTCTGTCTGTCTGTCTGTCCGAGGCTTTGCTCCGTGGTCGTTAGTGCTAGAAAGCTGAAATTTGGCATGGATATATAAATCAATAAAACCGACAAAGTCGTACAATAAAATCTAAAAAATTAATTTTTTTTTAGGGTACCTCCCCTACACGTAAAGTGGGGGTGAATTTTTTTTTTCGCTTCAACCCTAGAGTGTGGGGTATCGTTGGAAAGGTCTTACAAAACTAATAGGGGTTTTCAAGAAACATTTTTTGATAAAGTGAATATATTCGGAGATAATCGCTCCGAAAGAAAAAAAAAATGTGTCCCCCCCTCTAACTTTTGAACCATAGGTCCAAAAAATATGAAAAAAATCGTGGAAGTAGAGCTTAAGAAAGACATTAAATGAAAACTATAGCGGACATGATCAGTTGAGCTGTTTTTGAGTTATCGCAAAAAGTTTTCCCTTCATAGTAAAAAGACTTACTTTAATTAGGTACTGATTATGCAAATTTGCCTATTTGTTTAACTCGGGTGAAAGGTACCGTTTCATCCCTTGGTTAACAATTTACTATACTTTAAGCTCCAGTTTAGCTTATTGTGACGGAAGAGTAACTACGGAACCCTACACTGAGCGTGGCCCGACATGCTCTTGGCCGGTTATTTTAAATATTGGGGAACCATGAGGGACGACGGACTATAACAAGTGGCGTGACTACCGTCTAAAAGCATCAACGAATGCCGATGCCGGCTCTGTCTTGTAGCGGTCACGGGGTCGCCATAGGGACCGTGTACGTTGGCGGGTCTGCCTTCTTGTGACTTACATCGGTAACTTAAACTGGATATTGACACTGCACGCCATACTTTGCGCTAAAGGGCTCTTGTGCTGACCCTACATGTCATGCACGTTCCCGGTCTAATGCTGATAGTATTAGACCGCGTACGCCCCGGCAAACAACTAACAAGGAGTCCTGAAATGAACTAGTAGTAGTGAAGAAAAAGCATTCGATTACCCTAAGAGGTATTAGATGAAACTAAGTACACGGTCCACCGATGACTTTGACCACGGCCACGGAAATGACATTTTTTTGCACACGAGAACTGAAACGTCACTGTTGCCCAGCTTAGACAAAATTCACTGAACCGGTAAAAAAAGGCAGAAACACTTTTAATTACAGTTAAAAACCGCGACAAAAATCACGAGAATCCAATGAAAATTAAGTCATAACAAAGCAATTATTAGATTTATATTGCCTACGACGAAAAATAGATTGGTTTAGAACGTGATGACACCGATGACATTTTTATGCAGTTGAAAATGCATGACACTTCAAAAAATTCTACAACGAGCCTAAGCGCAACGTTTTAGGAAATAGAACTTTATGTTTCATAGTTAGAGTTCTACATTGCTTCTTAGTCGCTGCATCCGGATTTTACTACAAAACTTCTAAACAGACTCATTAAATATGCAGATTGTAGGCGACCATTACTCAAGTCGTAATTTTAATATTAAAATAGAATTCTGTGTCAATGACCAAAAATAAATATTAATGACGCTTCTTTAGGTCACAATGATATCTACAATTTCTTTAATGACTTATACGTTCATAAAAACGCATAATTATTTTTAAATTAATTCACTTTCAGTTCGCGGCCGAATCAGCTGATTTAGTAAAGTTACTGGATGTAATTTTTAGGTTATACCTACTGATATTGTACTGATTGCAATGATCAACGCAGTTAAAGCAGTTACTATGAAATCCCAGAAAAAAAATCCTGGTCTTCATACACTTATCAAATTGAACTTTAACATTGAACACCTGATATTGTATTTGCGATTTCAGGGTTACTCTCATAACAAAAGTTGCTCACGATAATGAGTAATGTCGCGTAACATACATATCGTGTATCACCTAAAACATTGCACCCTGTATGTTACATATAAATAACTAAATTGACTTAACTTTTTTGATCTAATATTTTCCCCAAATAAGCTAGCGTTATCCAAGCAGGCATACGAACATACGCATAATACTTTCGACTATTTTTAACAGTATCGCGCTAAACAATGAGCCCATTCACGTCCATTAGTCCACACATACAGTAACATACGATAGTACACATTGTTAACTGTTCTTAAACCTTATTGCAAGGACTTAAGGGTCAACGTTGGTCAGTCGAGGGTGTTGCTAATGGTATATATGACTACATGAGTAATACCGGGTTTAGGTCTGGGGCTAGACTGACTCATCGTATTGCACCAATAACAATGGACTACTGAACCGAAAGCCAAGAACATGCCATATTTAAACTTATGGCTAGGAAATGAAAATGTCTGCACACTAGCGGCTCTCGACAAGGGAGACCCTCAGAGGACCTACTGCAAAACGCGAAAATCGAAACTTCGAGTGACGAAATTTTGATTTTCGTGTCTCGCAGTAGGCCCTCAGTTTCGGCCGTGATTAATTGATTATTAGAAACGCCGGTGTAAGTACGTACACTGAGAATAAAGTCAAATGGATTAATCTTAATAGTAGGCACATTTTTTTATTTTTTTATTAAGTTTAATTGTTTGTACGATTTTTTAATTATGTTATATAAAATCGATGAATTCTTTACCTCACGTGCTCCCTTAGTTCTTATACTCGATCATAAATAATTCATTATGTACCTACCTACAACTTATATTGACTAGTAAAAAACCGGCCAAGAGCGAGTCGAACTCGCACCCCAAAGTTTTCGCAATTCGCACATTTTTTTAAAATGTTCTTTATTTAAGTCAGACTCACGATTGACTGCCGATTTCTTGTAGGTTTTTGTGTAATTTATAAGTAATAAAAAGCAATTTTATGTTGTTCCAAAATTTTAGGGCCAATAGTTTTGGAGATAATGAGGTTGAACGGTATTTTTGTGCCTATTTTCTTAAATAACTTGAAAACTTTGTTTTAAATTTAATAAATACATATATTTGAGTTTATCACAGTGAGCCCTTTCATTTGATATAAGTATATTAACACGATATAGTTTGAAAACGTATTTCTATTCTCATTTACCCCCTGGACACACAGACAGACAGATGCACAAATGTTGTTGTTCTGTTTTTTTCCTTTTAAGGTAAGGAGCCCTAAATCATAGAATATATAGGTAGGTACCTAATTATCATTTGTCGGATAAACAGCAGACAACAAATAAATCATTAAGGGCGTGTCCTGTATGATAATGATAAACTTGATAATACCAAATAAAACTGAGATTTTATTTGATCATGATAAGCTAGGTAATACTTGTACTAACATATATACATTTAATTTGTATTCATGTAAATTGATATAGCTTAGCAATTTATAATGTAATGCTATTATGAAATAAATAAAAATAAACTTTTTAAAACGTTTTAAAACAACTTGCTATTAAACAAGGCTCGGAAACCGGTTAAATTTCCAAACCGTTATCATGTACCTACTTGGCGTAAAGCCTTTTAATTTCGGTTTCGTTCGTAAAAACGCTATTTTTATGTTTGTTTTAGGAAAACTGTTTCATAAAGTTGTTGTCAGATTAACCAGTTTCGAACAATAAAAACCGGTTTCTTCCTATGTAGGTGTCTTTATTTACACGGTACACCACTAGGCCGTCTTGACGCTCATCGAATAAACCAGTTTATTTTTAGGTTACAATATTATAAACTTCTTAAAACGTTCACGTTCTTATGAAAGTTAAGAGTAAAACCAAAATAAACCGGTATTTACCGCTGTTTTCAAAACCGGTTCCGAGCCTCGCTCTTAAAATACATAGATTAAATACAAAACGTAAAATATAAAAAAATCGTTCACCGAGTCGCACTTTAGTGCCTGTCGGAAATTACTGAAGATATTTCTCTCTGCCAAAATGATATCGATATCCGAATTTGACGATCAGCCGCTAATTTTGACGTAAACAGTCAAGCTACGTTGTGACTCAGGCACAGATTGCTACTAAACACAATGAGTAAGCCTGATAATTATAAATGACCACAGTTTTTCAGTCGGTGACAATAACAACAAGCCAATGGAAGAAATATCTGTTTCACAAGGGGGCAATGTTGTTGTTTAACCACTCGTGCTAATATTGATACGAGCATAGAGGAGAATACTAACTGTAAAACATATTTATCAATCAAAAATTTCAGCCAACACGAGGAATAAGTTTCCATGAAATAAGTTTGCCACTCTTGTGGATAAAGTGCAACTTTTGCAACTTGTGCATAAAGAGAGCCTTTACGAGCTAGTGTGGTGAAAAAATAGTCTGTACCTATTAGAGATATATATATATATATATATATATATATACTAATAATATACACCGTGTTTTTTTTTATTTGCGTTAATTTCATGGGTGCATTCTTGAGCTTAAATTAAGTAACTTTCTCAAAGACACCGGTATTCTAATTAACTCCATTTCGGAGATAATCAATATTTTATTTTTATCTTATAAAGCCCTTACGAGTGTGTACACTTACCTTAGGGCCCGTTCACATATTAATTAGTGTTTAGTACAGGTTAGTACATTTGCTAATAAACTTAAGTACTATCTCGGACGATCGATGTTCGAAATGACATTGACATGTCACAGTTTTCAATTGTTTGATTGAGATAAATGTAATGCCCGTGCAACAACAACGCTATATGCAACATTTAATTACTTTTTATAACAAAAAAAAATGTTAAAAAAAAATATTTTTTTTTTTTTTTTGGAAAATTAACTATGTCATGTAGTTTCCTTAAACGTACTTACCAATACCCCGAAGTTAACGGAATTCAATAAAAACACGGTGTATAAGTATAGGTAAATTGAATACAGATTATCTCTAAACAATTATGATTTATGATCTTGAGCGTAGCCTGTGATGTTGAGAGTCATGTTATACTAGTATAAAAGCCCTGTAACCTGTAATCGCTGTTTGCATAACATTTACATGGATCTAAGAACATAATTTCCTATCGCGCATATAAGTAAACAGGCTGGATTTCTTAAAATGAGGCACTGAGGGTAGATCCTGTGCTGCTACGCCAAAATGGTCTTAGGTAGGTGACCTTCCCTAACTTTTCAACGAACGTCGATCATGGTCGATGGGATCAGGAAGCTGCCCTCAGGGTTCCGTTCAAAAATCCCACTTAGTTTTTATCTCCATGCTCCATTAGAAATTTGGGATTAACCTTATATGTGTTAAATAAACAATTCAAATATGTAAGTAACAAGAATAACAAACTCATGATGTAAGTACGTATACTCAGAATTTCAAGGAATTTGTTTCAGTTTCAGAAGCCAATGATTTCATATTCCTCATAACGAGCATCACCGCACACTCATCGTAAGGAAAATGTGTAAAATACCAGTTAGCTGTATGTAATGTATGCAATTATAGAATGTAAATTCATGGCAGTTTGTTTGCATTATAATCATGTGGAACACAAGGTACGGAATTTCGCCTTCTCAGATAAAATTTTAAAATTGGAAGCTTCTTTTATTCTATTATAGTTCAAAATTCGATTTGATTTCCGGGACTTAGGAGGTTAGAAAAGTTGGAATGCAATTTTAACACGTAAACTAAAGACAGTTAACGTTATAAACGCTTGGTAAACAAGGTTGACTTGAGGCAGTTTGGAATTTAGATAAATTGGTGTGAGTTTTACCTCACGAGTTATTTTGCTATAGTTATTGAATAAACAGTGCTTGCCGTGAAACTGTTGCAATTAAATAAATACGCTTATTACGAGTGAAATTAATTGCCGCAGCGAAGGTGTTTGTGAAACTTATGTGTTTGTAAAAAGTTTTCCGAATTTTCACTTAACTGCGTTTACGAGGGTACCATTTTTTATCAACTTTTTTTATCAAGCAAATACGTCTGCAAACGATACTATTTAAAAATTTCGACATAAAAGGAAAACTGGAAAAAATCACTGATTCGGGTAAGATTTCCATTTATCCTTTAATTATTATTATTTTTCTCCTCATCTACCTAACAATTTCCGTGTGATCTTACCTAATACAGGCATGATACAGCTGTAGAGTTTTACCTCAACGTTTCGGAAATGTCGCTTCAGTCAACTTTTATTTACGTACCTAAGTACAGTCAAGTGTAAAATATGGGTGCATTCAACTTATGTCGCGAACGTATTGCGAACCAGCTAATATTTGCCAACGTCATGGAGTAGATGGCGTTAGTAGTCACGTTTAAGTAACCGCTTCTAGGTTATTGGGATTTTTTGAGGGAAGTTGAGAGGGTAGATGAGAACGACAGTAGGAAAAAGGAGGTTGTGTGCGAACAAATCGACGCGGCAGTGATATTTGCTTTTAGATCAAGTCAAGAACGTTCTTATGGTGTTATTAGAATAATGATGTGTCTCTGGTATATTGTGACCAACGTTATCAGTACTCAGAGTGAACAGTGATCCAGTGAGGCTAATATGAACTTAAGGTAAACTTTGTGTGAGGAATGGGGTCGCTATAAGGGGAGGTTTGGAGGCGACTATTAAGCTCATGAAACCAGGTGGATAATCATGTGATACTCATGTTATATGTAGGTAATAAAGTCGGACACCAGCACAACTCATATCGTCATCTCACTAACATCCAGGCCTCATAGGTATGTAGTACATTTACATATCGCTTTCCAGTATCCGTAAAAGCATTAGCTCATTCGATAGGTTAATAAGTATGGTGAGCTTGACGACATGGTGGAGCATGCTGGGAATTTTTATTCACATGCACTGTTATCATCATCAAAAGTAACATATGTTTATCTCTAACTACAACTAACGAGCTACAATATTTGGTTTATTTAATTCAATTTAATGTTTTATTTCAACCATGAAGCCCATATTTATATTATTTCTACCAAAAAGGTATTCAGCAGGCGAATGTTAGTGGTTCACCTGAGCACATAGGCAATTGAGTGAGTACCTACATACATTTTAACTGAACATTCTTGCTCTTTGATATACAAGAGATTGCAAGTGTCAGTAGGTATCATAATATAGTTTATAAAAAGCAGATATATAAATACATACTTTCACGATTATTAATATTTTGCGACAAAGGGTAGTCTGAATTAAAAAGCTCTCTTTAATCTTTGAAAACAGTGTGTTTATTAGCCCTATAGCAGCTATAAGCAGTGGAATGGAATTTCAAGTTATGGTTTTGAATGATATAAATATTTAAATTTTTATGTTTTAGAACCAGTATTTGTCACTAATTGATGTGATAAAAATGTTTGTGTTTTACCAGAGCAGCAAAGTTAGTTTTCAACTCACGTGCCTTGAAACACTCGCAACGCTCAAGATTTTACTTTTACGCTCATGATTATATGTGACGTTACTTAACAGATTCAACATTTCTATGTTAAAAGAATGAGAGAGTGGCAAAGATTGTCACATCAGAAAATATAGTTATCTCTACTGAATAATAAAAGGTAATCAGTAATCATTTATGAATCAGGTAGGTCTCAGTAAACATTCGTAATTCGTGTTTACTATAAATCCTATAAAACAAGTATTTATCATCAGTTCTTAAACACTGACTTAGTGACATTTTACCTTCAACAAGAGCCTTAGAACTCTTAAGTCTCACATTTCATTATATTGAAACCAAGTACCTAACTACATATTTCATTAAACATGTCGAAAATAATGGAGGGTGAAAGGACATTCAACTCAAATTTTAACGCCCAAAGCGGTAGAAATTTTTTCAATTGTCGGTGAAGTGTCAGCAATTATCCAATTGTTCTCTTAAATGTCCTATGAATGGTGCCATTACCATACCTGCTCATACCTAACAGGTCAAACTGCTCAAACCTAAGTTTAAGTTGAACAAGAGGTTTAACTATAATATATATTTAGGTACCTATACGTTATGTTAATTTTGATATTTATATTTGATTATGTAGGGGACAAGGCACTTTACCTACGTGTTTAGATTTAGTTGCCTGACCAATCTTTGATATAAATTAAATCATGCACTAATAAACATTTACGACATTTTGAATTAAAATTTGCTGGTCAATTTGTGTTGTGACCCAGGATGCATCCTTTCAAACAGCGACTTTATCACAGATTCAAATCATGCTGTTGATCAACAATTCATTAACAAAATAATTAACATTTTAATATTAAAATAATAAGAATCAAAATATCACATTCATTGTTCTGTTTGGCGGAATAGTTGTTATAGTTAATAGTATCAAATTTGAAGTTTATTTATCATGCGGATAGTTGATATAATGCCTTGCCGACTGTTGTTGCTTACAAACCAGTTTAGGTCTGACCTCCGATTTGGTATATTTTCTGTAACTTCGGGATCTAGTTATATTGGTGTTTATAATATTTTGTGAAAAGGACCATAATCTCTTATGAATCATGATGCTTTTGTATAACACGCATTGCTTGCAGAATATCCGCTTTATCACAAATTATCAGCTCAGCCCTGATTTGACTCGTTGTGCGCGCAAGTGTGCGTGGTGTATGGAAACAATTTATACTGTGTGTCTTTTTAGAAAACGAATGTATCATGTTTAACGTACTAGGTAGGAACCAGATTTAACATTCGTTCGTTATACTTATATGATCCATAAATATTCTCTTAGAATGAAACAAAATTTATTTTATCAAGATTAATAAAATAATACAGTACAAATATTCTTTGTTGCTCACCAATATAAAAACGAAAATAACATACAGATTAAGCACATAACTCAAACTATGGCGCACAACAAGCGGTCTTATCGCTGAAGAGCAATATCTTCTAAACAACCAAACTAGGCTATTATAATCGTATGTTTTGCGCATCCATATCTTCACTAAGCTAAAATCAGAAGCATTCGCATTGCGTGTAATTCAAAATTCGAAATTAACCCTTTCACTTCGTTTGAAGGACTAGAACCACTCATAACATAAGAGATGTTAAGGAATGTCTTGCCTCATTGTTGTTTGTTGTTACAGTTGTAAGGTATTGGTACGGGTTGGTTTCTTAGAAGTTATAGGTATCATTTAGATGTAGTAACCTATAACGTGTCTTAGTGAAAATGCAGGAGGCACTTGAAATCAGATTACAATTTGATGTCATAATATGTACACGGCTACCCAAACTCAAAGGACCAGGACCATCATTGAGACCCAATCAGAATCGCGCAGCCACTCCAATGGCACCAGCAAACTGCCAATAATGGGGCTCTCGCTAGATTTAACAGTTGGCATGCATGATATTGCTGTCCTGAAAAATAAACGGCTAAAAGGATTGTAAACGAATAAAGAACTGCCGAATATATTATGTTTAAATAATATTCACTTACTTTTTCTGTTCATGTAACTCAGCACAGTATCTTGATTCAACCCCAATTAACATTCCAATCTAGAGATTGTCATCAAAGAATCAGTAAATATCAACTTGTATAACAGTAAATTGCAAAGACAAAACTGTTTAGTATAAGCCACCAGGCTATTATAATATGTTTGCACCTAAGCCATACCCTATAGGTATAAGGACTTCCTATTATTATTCAACCATTGATTCATAGTGTGGACAGTCACAGATTAGCGATTTGATATAAACTAATTAGATAAATATTAACTTAACTTCAGAATTATGTATGTATCTATGTCATGTACATGCGATGACCCAAACCTAGGGTTAAAAATATTAAAATATATTATTATTGAGAAGACTTCAAATGAAAGGCATACTAATTGAATGGGCTAGTGGTTTCTTTATTATCTATTTTATTCGAACAAAAACAGGTAAGGGAGTGGTAGATAATTTAAAGAATAGTCACTAGCCATGCATAACTATTTTAATTTTGTTAAATGAAAGTGGAATCGAGCAGTAGATGTCAACTCAATCGAGTCTACTCGTCGTAGATGTACATATTAAGTACCTTCAACCTTCATACTCATAGTAATAATTACAAAGGCGGTAGAAGACCATGGTGGATACATTTCTGAATAAGATCAGAATTTCTCAAGTATTGTGTTATTTTAATAAATGTAATGACAGAAGGAATTCAGATATAATATCATCTATGTTGTATAATATCATCTTTAGAAACAATAAAAAGGACTTTATTATTAATTATTTTAGTATGCAAAAGCTCAGACCATTAAACCTTTAAAAGGAAGAGATTAATCATAAGCCAAATAATTATTGATAATTATTGATCGGGACACCTCAGCTTGTTAGCTTGTTTATCAGATTTAATCGGATTGAAATGCAGACTGGAGCTACACTATGATCCCAAGAATCATAATCACAATTAGAATCAGATGTCATTTTAATATTGCCGTGAAATATCGTAGTGTTAAGGCTGCACTCGACGCCAATGACCTCGCGCGTGTGGGCGGAGCTTTATACCCCTCACCGCACCACCCGCTGCAAAAGATCGAGCGCGCAGAGCTATGCGTTCGAAATAGAATATCGCTTGCTCGCGCGTGCAATGCAGCACAGGTCCGTCTAGCAATACGACTTGCCTCGCACTGCCTCCGCAGAGGGGGGTAATGGTAGGAATCTAGGCGGAATTTAGGCTTATTGTTTTTAGGAATTGAGGCATAGTTTTATGAAATTGCAAAAAGCAAGAAAACCAAATCATTTTATAGTGTCTTGTGAGAATGATTGTAAAGTTCCATATTTTTGCAGAAGTAATATCGATCTAACTGAAAGAAATAAAGTTGTGTAAATTAAAATAGATTTCCAGAAAAATATATCGTCGGTCATATCTTGTAGATTGTTATATATTTTTTGCTGCTCAGAAAGTATCAATCTTTAATATAAAATATGGTTCTGAATAACTTAGTTTTACGGTATTTTGCGGGAAGAGGAGCCGTAATTGGTTTATGTAAGACTCCTATAGTAGCAATAGTCACAAGACAGATTTATCAAAGTCTTATTCGTTGCCGTATCGTCATAAGTCACTGTGGACACCTGTCCTGTGTGGTTCTTCACCAGTGCACTCGAAGCCGCTCTTTCTTGGGCGGTGTATGCTAGCCTGTAATGTGGATTTATCTTTAATGTTATTCTGTTCGCCCAACGCCGTGTGACCATACGTCCATCCCTACGCTTCCTTGGCTCTTCCTTTCTTGGTTCGGCCTCGATAGCCGAAGAAACTAAGAACGCTATGGGTACAAACAGTGGATAACCTCGGTGATGTCGAGTTTGTCAAGAGTTGAAGCAGTTGTACCGTACTAACGTTCAAGCATTCTTCGCCAGCACCATATCTCAAATGCATCTGTCCTATGATGGGTTTCAGTTTCAATGGTCTAGGTTTCGGACATGTAAAGAATATGATCGAGAAACCAAGGCGCCCGCATTAGTCTGATCCTTGTTTTATGTTATTCCATATGCATATCCTGGCGAGTCGTTTCACCGCAGCTTTGGCCATATGAGCTCTTCTGATCACCTTTTAGTCGCAGATACCATCGTCACTTATTTAAGATACCAAGTAAACCAACAACTTGCCTCAAGATCTTGCAATTCATTGATTCTCTTAATTTTACCAGGAAGATCGACATGCATCATCTTCGTCTCATTTCTATTGATCATAAGGTATGGATCTGGATCCTGAAAATGGACTCATTACTGGCATACTCAATCTTTTGTAGCAGAACCGAAATTCATTTTCCACAGACACTTAACCTAATATAGCCATGTCATCTGCAAAACTGAGTTTATTGATTAGTTGGCCACCAACTTGGACATCACCCTCACAACCTTCCAATACTCATTGTCTATTCACAGATCTCAGTGAACAGTTGCACTCCTCGTTCAACTATAAAAGGATTACGTGTTGCGGTATCCCCATTTCTCATAACTCTGAACATTTTACTCCAGTTGAAGAAATCAAAAGCCTTTGCGAATGCGAAGTCAATAAAGCGCAAAGCCTTAAAGAGTATACAGACGCCGCACCCACTGTATTCTTTATTAATTGGCACACGTTGAGAATTTGCTACTGAGTACCCATCTATATGTCTCGCATGGTTGTTAAAGTTGTGAAGTGATTATTCATGAATAAAAGAAACAGAGTGGGTCAATTTGATGGACACAGCAGTTAAAACACTGTGGTGCGGAAGACTGGCGATATTCTGCTTAATTTAAGATCTGATCGGAATGAGGAAGATGGATCGGTACCTCGGATGTACAGTATATGTATTGCTGTTTCTACCATCCTTAGCAGGACTGATGCATGTGCACGGGGATGTAATCAAAGAGTAAACATATCGAAAGCTGCCACGAAAAGCGGACTTACTGTGTTGCGTGCCATTAAGCCTGAGGACACCACGTATATGACCCTTCGAAATCTTAAGTTTTTCAAATAGATAAGACGGCTGTTAATCGCGAATGACTCCAAAAAGCAATGATGCAAAGTGCAAGGTAGGTCTGGCAGACATATTTAATAGGTTATAACGGTTTAAAAATGGTGTGATGTGAGAACGGCAAGAAACAGAAAAGAAAAGCATTTTGAATGCGTTGAATTAATACCGAGGTACTCGCCAGCATCCACCCCCCAAAGGCGGTATCAGTGTAGCTCAATTTAGACAGAATAAAGTGTGGCAAAAATGTTTATGCGTAAATCGACGTGAATAAAATCACGGACGTACTTTAAGTCTATAAAACAGTTTAAAACAGTTGCTGACAACTTGACTGTCCCAACATATTTAAACTAGATTATTTCACACCAGGCGCGATATAATCGCACCAGAGAATGATAAGAAGAATAAAAACCACTTTGCAAACAAACAAACAAAGTTCATTTTGACTCAATATCTGCTTCATAAATCGAAATGAACGGTAAGAAAAGGTGCCTTGAATATCACATCACTTGTTTTGGATTTGACGGTTCGAAGTGGGAGCCTGATTTGATACATCTATTGAATGTCCAATTAGCATAAAAAAAGGAGTGTGGTCGAGTTGTAGATGGATTCTATTTTACATTCTGATTTGTGATTATACATATAAAAATAGCGTGATTCTCCCTTGGCTGGGGAGGGCTGCCGGACATGAAGTGGGTGCACCCAGAGATGGACATGTCAACAGTGGCCTTAATGGATAAGCGAATAGATTTAAAGCGAATACTTAACATAGTAGATTACTGCGAGTAATATACAGTAAAGAGAAATAGTGGGAATTTAGGTTACATACACCCGTTCGGATAAGACGGCCGCATTTGTCTGTGTGGTAACTATCATTGCATACAAAAACGTATGTTCTTTTCGATCACGCGGTCGTCGCAGTGTTCAAAACAGTTACAGTTGTTTACGTCTGCTGTAGTAATAGTTGTGACACTTGAAGTGGTGAAATAGGTTATTATGTTAATAACGATGTCAAAAGAGCAAAGTGACAAAGTGACAGAGCGAATCACAGATGGTAGTTATAGATGGGATAGACCTATCGCGAACGGAGTTCCCACTGTTTAATAATACCGATATTTGATATCAGATCGCATTGCCACTCTCTGACACATGGGCCGCATGACGCGGTCTCTTCTCGTGACCTAAATTGCAACTAGGGACTGCTCGGAACAATCTAGAACCGTACGCGCGGGAGTGTAGGAAATAACATTGGTCATGGGTTGACGGAGAGACCAGTAATGGACCAAATATGACAGGTCGCAGCCGTGATCCAACTCAGCTCAGCTCAGACATCGATGGACGCTCACACCAGTTTCAGGATCCTGCTTTCAATCAGTTTAGCACGGAAATTGATCAGTATTCAGATCAGTCTTAGGATCCTGTTATTAGTTGGCTCAGCACAAACATTGATGAATGCTCAGACCAGACTCAGAATCCTGTTCTTTATCAGCTCAAGACAGATCACTCACAACTCAACTCAGACCAGATGCACGATTGGATCGATCTCAGAAACGCAGTGTCTCAGCACATTTCTGTAACGTCATCAGAAATTGCACAAAGTCTCAGGCCGTGCCGATTCACGACGCAAAGGGTGAACCATGCGGTTCGAGAATGGACGGCTCTTATTATCTGATTGTTGATTTATTTATATGTTTGCCTATAGACATCTAATTTCAATTAAGAGTAGCATTTCCTTTCTGGGCGGGAGTGTCGCGAACGTATTGCGAACCAGCTAATATTTGCCAACGTCATGGAGTAGATGGCGTTAGTAGTCACGTTTAAGTAACCGCTTCTAGGTTATTGGGATTTTTTGAGGGAAGTTGAGAGGGTAGATGAGAACGACAGTAGGAAAAAGGAGGTTGTGTGCGAACAAATCGACGCGGCAGTGATATTTGCTTTTAGATCAAGTCAAGAACGTTCTTATGGTGTTATTAGAATAATGATGTGTCTCTGGTATATTGTGACCAACGTTATCAGTACTCAGAGTGAACAGTGATCCAGTGAGGCTAATATGAACTTAAGGTAAACTTTGTGTGAGGAATGGGGTCGCTATAAGGGGAGGTTTGGAGGCGACTATTAAGCTCATGAAACCAGGTGGATAATCATGTGATACTCATGTTATATGTAGGTAATAAAGTCGGACACCAGCACAACTCATATCGTCATCTCACTAACATCCAGGCCTCATAGGTATGTAGTACATTTACATATCGCTTTCCAGTATCCGTAAAAGCATTAGCTCATTCGATAGGTTAATAAGTATGGTGAGCTTGACGACAACTTACTCAAAAATATGTCCCAATAGCTATGGGACATATTGTTGAGTAACATGTGTGCACTCATATTTTTACACTTGACTGTACCTATTTAATTTATATTTATATCGTAAAAGAATATGTAAATCAATGAGTAACCTACAACATAGGTATAAGGTGCCTATTATTGTATTTCATATTGGAGTAACATAAAGAACCTTTTTAAAATTTGCATTTCCTTTTTCCTTATTATTCTTTGTTCTCAGTGCAAGAACTGAGTAATCCTTTATTTACTTTCGACGAATGCGTGACCTCTTCGAACACGAAGTAAATACATAATATTGATTTTCGATTATATTCGGCAAATAATCAAATAATTACTTAACTATCCGGTTACAAAAATTGTTAAAACGACACAAAAGTTAAATAATGCGGTCGTCATACCTAAACCTTGGATTTTTAATATCTCTTAAGGTTTTCTTACTTAATTGGTCTTAGTCAAATTAAGACATTATTCCTATCTTAACTAATTAAGTCTTTATTGCCGCGTTCACGTCCAATACTTCTATACTATCCAATATTTTATATACCTACCGTCAGTCCATTCTGCTTCTTAAGTATCGATACTGCTGCACTTTCTCAGAACACTACAACCAAAATCCCAACGTGAAAAATCTTACAAAGTTGCAAACTGTCAATAAAAACGTTCAAATTCACGCCAATTTACCAAAATGTAATTTTACGTTCTCAACCTTTGCTTGTTTTTCGCCCGCGCAAGCCCGAGTTTGGGTTGTTGCACCCGAGACCCGAGACCCGGGACCCGTCCGACCGGCCCGCTATCACGGCCCGATTCACCGCCCGCCATGTGCTATCACCCATCGCTGCTATATGCAGCATACCGGCATGCCTGAATCTATGTTGAGAAATTTTATAAAGATGTTACTGTACTTGTACAGAATATGAATAAATAGGTAGGTAGGTACGTTAGGTTTTTAATTTAGAAGTCCAAGTTAATAATTACAATACGACTTTGTTTGTAGGCTTAGCAGATTCTGTGCTCGAAAACTCGAAATCTAGTTTAAATTTTAAAATTATTATATTGGTGGTACATGTAGGTATGTTGATATATATGCCGATTTAAAGTAGATCATCACTACTGTCATGTAAAATTTAAATGGGGTTGTGAATAGGTTTCATATATCAAAACTGTTGGAGCACAATTACCCAGTGGGGAGCAAAGTAGGAAAATGCATTTGATGATATGAAGAGAAGAAGAGAACGCTAAGGATTCTAGACAAAATGTCTTATGTTTTTAGGTATTCAGGTTCATGTTCTGTGTGGATCCATCGCTGAAAATTGTTTGAAACACGCCTGTTTTATGCCATCATTCATCAATTCATGCCCTATGCTGGGAAGAAACCTACTAAGTTTAGGAACTTATGTTTGGGCCAGGCATGTCCACAGGCCTTGTGAAAGTGCCCTTATATATTTGCAGAATACATTTTTGAATAATTTTAGGGGCAGGGACATGAAAAACGAATACCTAATGAAATAATTATCATAGAAATTAACGAACGTGCATAAATATATTTTACACGAATTTGCCAAAATGGTTCTTTGTTCTGCCCCCGGTAAGTGGTCAAAATATGTGTTGTAGTGGAGAGCACCTGGTTAAGTCCATCCTGTGCTTTTTTCGCACTAAGATAGTAATTGCCACCTGCTTTTAACAACACCTACATCCTAAACCACAGCTGCAGAGGAGCTGCACATTACCTTCTAATGAAATAATTAACAAATTACGATCATAATCATACTAACTTACAGCCCAAACTATTTATTCGGTTGGTAGGATTGGTGGTGGTTGGTCGGTCAAGTGGAGTTGGTAAGGCGGTTGTTTGTTGCTAAGTTCCATGTTTTTGCAGTCATTAGTTGCTTAGTTTAGTTTGGGCCTGCCACTATCAAGTATCTACTTAGTACTACATATAAGACAATTCAGTCGTTGTCTATCCTTCTAATTGGAATACAGCAAAAACTAGGTATCTTGGCCTGGTGAACATACATTTATACCTACTCCGAATTCAAAACAATTGGAGATCAAAGCACCAGTTTTACTTCCCAAATTACATCTGTCATAATTACACTATCGCAAAACGCAAGCTGCCAGAAAACCCAACCAAAACCCAGGAATTACGTAAAAGTTGTTAATGAAACTGAATGTTACTGCCAGCGATAAAATCTTAACGAAACAGTAATAAAAAATACTGAATTCTTCAACGATGAATCAAAGATGTGATAAGGAGTCCAAGGTTTGTCACGACCCTGCCATATTTTCACAAGGCCCAGCGAAGAATTTTCCCTTCAGTGTAATTATAAAGGTAGTTGTTGCTTAGGAATGACTCTGAACACAATAATGCAGCCTCCGCGGTCCAAGGTTCGGGTAAGCACCTATGGCACCAACCGGTTTCAATTTCGCGATCTGATTTTGCACCTCTGAATGAACAAAACTCATTGGATAATAATGCACAAAGCATTGGCGGAACGCAACAATAAACTTGTTTTCAAAAACTTTTTATATGGAAAATTGGCGGTGTTTCTTATTACGTCTTATTGGAAATTCGTCGCAATATTGTTCAAGTTAGTTAACTTTTCTTCTTTTTTGGATTCTTGAAAGTTTTGAGTCCGGCAGAGATATTTGCTGCTTCTTATTCAAGTTTTGTTTTGAATTAACTACACCAGTAGGTAAGTATGAATAAGTAGGTACCTACAGCATAATTTTCACGGGAAAATTGCGAAAAAAACATGTACAATTTGTAGACATTGAACTTGCAGAAATTGGTTGGCGGCAACCCAACTGGACTGGACGTAATTTGCGTAGTTACGTACACACAAAATTCCCATCTCACTGAATTACATGTGACATAACAGTCATAACACGGCAATGTAATCCTTTGCTAATAAATAGAATTCATGACTAAGTGATGGTTACATCAGGTTCTAAGAGATGTATTGTTGTTTATCAATTCATTCGCGTTTTATTACAACCTTTAAGTAGTTGTTGGGCATCTAGATGTTGCAAATTTGCGTGAATTTAAATGTTTATATCAGCTGATTTACATAGAAATTATAGCATTAGTTAGGTAACCAAGTGTAAATTACATTTTACCGTGGATTTCCTCAGTACTAGCCAAGAATATATTTAACCTTCATGTTGTTTTTCAAAAACCATTTCCTCAATATTGCTGAAATATTTTCAGATCATTAGGTGTACATTGGGTGAGGTGGACGTTGTATACATACTCCTTGATTGGCTGTCAAGAGCGATCAGAATGTTGTTAATTCAGAGAGCTTTCATGATCTTTCAGATATAAAAGTGAGTGAAGTTGGCTTTAACTGCCGCTGAATAACAAAATTGCGGTCATAGATGTCGTCACAGGCGTCCGTCTGCGTTCTAGCCAGGACTTAAACTGATCGGCTACCATTGCATTTTGCAATTCTTGGCAAGCTATCGCATTTTGTCTGTGCCACATTAATCCTGGACACGTAGCATTAATATTGGGATTAATCATGATTACGTTATGGGTAAGTCTGGTGACAGTCACTGAAACTGATTTAAACTTTGAACAGAACCGCAGGAAACTAAGATTACAGGTTATTTAATAGAAAATAACTGAAACTCGGGCAACGGCATGGCGCTGAAAGGTCGGACGCAAATAGATCAGATTAACGCCACACATAAATATCAGCTCGGCTAGCAAATTAATATAAACCTACCATCTCGAATTTCCTCAAGCTTATTAGCTTACTCCCAATTTAGCACTAGCTATTCTCCGAAATCTACATCAGCTGCTGCGGTAGTATTAAATATTATTTTATAATACTTACGTTTGATATCGCTGTTTAGTGGTTCTTCACTTGGCACTGTCAATCACTGGTTCAAAACAACGCGCAGTTTGTAAAAGGCGATCGCGCTCGCGGGTATTTTTAGGTCGGTAATACGACACCGGCGGCGGACGGCGGTCGTTCGTTCGTGGTGTCCGGGCGAGCTGTGGCGCGCGAGTGAGACTGAAGCTCGGCGGCGCGCGCGCCGCTGCAGGACGATGCCCGGTCCCACCCACAAAGCCTGCAGACTGTGGTCTAGCACCTCTGCTCTAGGATGCATCTTAGTATTTTTTAGATTTGTTTTTGTAGAAATCGCTTGTGAGTTAATCCATTTAATGTAATTTTAGTTAGGTTGTTAGTGATCACCATGATTAGAGGAACCTCTTGGACATATCTTAAATATCTTAATGGTTTTTTACCTTCATTTTTACAACTGCTATTCTTGCAAGTTAATCCATTTTTTACCCAAGCCAAATGCGTTATACTTAGTGTTTTAAGGCATATTTTCCTCCCTTACTACCTATGATCAAGAAGAATCTCTACATCCTAATAGGACTTTCCAATAGTTTTTTTAGCTTTTGTTGACAACCTCGGACGTGGTCGTATTGTTCGATGACGGCCCGATGGATGACGGCCGCGGACAACAGGTCGTTGTAGAGATCCTTGGAGAAGATGGGGAGGGAAGAAAATAATGGTTGATGATGATGATGAAATTGTTGTTCTTAACCTTTCAATGTTACGAGTATCATTAAACCAACGTTATTAATAGCTGATACCATCAATGCCGTTTATAAATTCGAGGATCGCGGACCCAGGGAGGTACCGTGTACCGTACTTTCAAAGACCTCCAGTGGTTCGTGAGGGATAAACCAACAGTTAAGGACCTCTGACCTATTAGAACAACTCTATAAGTCTATACCTTTTTATTATGACTTACCTAGAACAGTTTGTGGTCACATTTAAATTAATAAAAACATTACTAACTAATGTAATCAAGATCAAATGAGCTGTTTAATCAAGTAAAATTACTACTGGCCATTATTGTGCTGTTTGATTATTATTGTAATAATGTGATTCTGTTTGGCTCATATCACCTATAGCCGGTTAAACAACTTCAACCGTAGTAAAGGCGCGAAATTCGAATTTTCTATGGGACGATAACCCATCGCGTCTACATTTTTTAAAATTGCCGTATTTTTCTACTGACGAAAATGGCTTGACAGACTATATTCATTAAAAAAAAGACAACTTGGTGAGTTTAGCTTCCTGTGCTTCTTTTTAGAATACTATTTAATGCTCCTAGTTTCAGTTTTCTGACATGAGAACTTGATGCCTGCACTATTTATGTGCAATCTGAATTGTAAGATTTTAAAGTGGAACCTACCTAATAACTACATAGCAACTCATTTGTTTTTAGTTTCGGCCGAAGAATCACTTCCGTCCGAAACTAAAATCAAATCGGTTTCGTATAGGTACTATACTTACTCGTCAAATCCGGTTTCGGTCGGACACTAATTATTATACTCGTAGAAGTCGTTAAACCGCCCCCACTCGAGTGCCCCTCTCCCTAAGCCCTAAGTATACACTCGTACTAAACTAAAGCCCCCCTTTCACATTCATAGGTGATTAATTCCGGAACAAAGTTTCCTATGTCCTTCAAGACCTCCAGGTTAATTATTATTTTCTGACAAATTTCATCGAAATCCGTTCAGCCGTAGAGGATCCAAATTTACATACAGTCACGTCTAAAAATATCGATACGAACAAAGTGCCAAAAATATGTATACACGACCTTATTGCCCACATATTAAGATAGTGTACATATTTTTGGCACTTTGTCCGTATGGCTATTTTCAGACGTGACCATACATACTTTCTCAGTTTCTGATTTATAACTTTTTTTTACTTAAGGTGTCCATTGAATGAGTCCCTCCAAGGGGGGTCTAGAGTGCGTGAGTTAGTAACGTAAGATGTTTCTTCGGAAACATGTCAAGAGTCCCTAGGTAATAAACATACTAAAACCCCGGGACACTAGGAGGAGCCCCGGAGTGGGGGGAGGGGGGGAAAGGGTCCATTTTTTCATTTTTCGCTTAAATCTCAAAAACGGTACATGTTAGAGAAAAACTTTCAAGGAAAAGTTGAAAGGCCATAAAATTATCTACAAGTTGTACCTAAATCATTTTTTTATATTCCCAGCCGTTTTCGAGCTACATCCCATGAAAGGTGAAAAATTCCTCGCCCCCGTTTCTCTAGTTCACACGGATGAGCATGGGGTTTTAGCATAAGCTTAACGAGGGCGGACCCCTTCCCATGCTACGTGTGAACCTTCATCGAAAAAATCCGAACAACGGATAATGTTGGGACATTGATGTCATATGAGAGGCACTAGAGGAAAAAAAAAAAAGTTCAAGTATCGTAACTACCCTAATAAAATTCAATTCCTCCTAAACGCCTCCATGGTGGAATCTGGTTTTTTTATCAATGATAGACCTAATTATGAGCAATCTATCGGTACCGGTCACAAGTTGCACTTTTGAGCTTTTTGGAAGAAAAAAAATAAAAAGGTCAAGTTGCGTAACTACCCTAATATAATATTTTGACAATCGATTCCTCCTAAAGGCTTCCATGGAGGAATGTGTTTTTTTTACCAATGATAGACCTAATTAAGAGCAATCTATCAGTACCGGTCACAAGTTGCACTTTTGAGCTTTTTGGAAGAAAAAAAATAAAAAGTTCAAGTATCGTAACTACCCTAATAAAATTCAATTCCCCGTAAACGCCTCCGTGGTGGAATCTGGTATTTTTATCAATGATAGATCTAATTATGAGCAATCTATCTGTACCGGTCACAAGTTGCACTTTTGAGTTTTTTGGAAGAAAAAAATAAAAAGATCAAGTTCAGTAACTCAAACTACCCTAATATAATATTTTGACAATCGATTCCTCCTAAAGGCTTCCATGGAGGAATGTGTTTATTTTACCAATTATAGACCTAATTAAGAGCAATCTATCAGTACCGGTCACAAGTTGCACATTTGAGTTTTTTGGAAGAAAGAAATATTTTTTGATCGATTGATGTGATAAACATGGGTATGTAGTATGGGGAAATTGTTTGAGCCAAAATCATTTTTTACTGCGTGTAACTCAGAAACGGCTGGGAATAGAAAAAAATGATTTAGGTACAACTTGTAGATAATTTTATGGCCTTTCAACTTTTCCTTGAAAGTTTTTCTCTAACATGTACCGTTTTTGAGATTTAAGCGAAAAATGAAAAAATGGACCCTTTCCCCCCCTCCCCCCACTCCGGGGCTCCTCCTAGTGTCCCGGGGTTTTAGTATGTTTATTACCTAGGGACTCTTGACATGTTTCCGAAGAAACATCTTACGTTACTAACTCACGCACTCTAGAACTTTTTATTCAATGGACTAGTCCGACTGCTCGTCACTGTCCCTCTACTTGACACATTAACCTTAGCGAGTGACAGCAGGGTGTCAACTATTGGACTTTATGTATGTCGAGCACTATAAGAATAAGAATAGGAATAGGAATAAATAAAATAAATAAATATTATAGGACATTATTACACAGATTGACTAAGTCCCACAGTAAGCACAATAAGGCTTGTGTTGAGGGGTACTTAGACAATGATATATATAATATATAAATATTTATAAATACTTAAATACATAGAAAACACCCATGACTCAGGAACAAATATCCATGCTCATCACACGAATAAATGCCCTTACCAGGATCAGCTTCGTAGGCAGGGTCACTAACCACTAGGCCATACCGGTCGTCAAAAAAATAAGAATAAAATAGAAATAAGAAAGAAGAATAGGAATAAGAATAAGAATATAGGATATACCTTAGGATTTTTGCGCTTTCTTTTATATTATTACGGGTGATTGTACTTCTGTCCTTGACGAAGCCTAAGTCCCTTTGTGCGGCGATGCGCAGTGTCAGATTAATAAAGCCTGGGTCTGCCGAGAGTCGAGACGGACACACAGTGTAAGTATTAAAGTCAGTATCTTGTCTGAAGGACTGTTTGATGCCTGTCAGCCGCATCCCGTGCGGTCTGAATTAAGAATGGAACCATAATCCATATTAATTAAAAAGTAAATACATCTACTCACCAAGTTTGAACAGTATAGTCAGTATAGCTCTTATAGTTTCGGAAAAAAGTGGCGGTGACATAATCGGACAGACAGACGGACATGACGAATCTATAAGGGTTCCGTTTTTTGCCATTTGGCTACGGAACCCTAAAAAACTGTCTCCAGAAGAAGCTGCGCTAGCGCTCTGAACCAAGAAAAACCGATCAAGTGCGAGTCGAACTTGCGCACGAAGGGTTCCGTACCATTACGCAAAAAATTACGTTTGTTGTATGGGAGCCCCACTTAAATATTTATTAAGTAAAGCTTTAATTTGAATAATAAAATAAAAGTAAATAAATTAAATTAAACTTTGTTCTATTTTTAGTATTTGTTGTTATAATAGCGGCAACAAAAATACATCATCTGTGATAATTTCAACTGTCTAGCTATTACGGTCCATGAGATACCGCGTGGTGACAGACAGACGGACAGTGGAGTTTTAGTAATAGGGTGCCGTATTTACCCTCTGGGTATCACAGAACCCGAAAAATGAAGAGGGGTATATAGTAGCTTTTCGGTGGCTTCAAAACTATGTATAGTAAGTACGTTCCTACTGTACGTTTATTTATACCTAGTTATGAATTTGTACGTACAAATTATCGTTTTGTGTTTCTATATTAAACGGAACGCGCGCTTACTATTTTAGCTAAATTTTGTTGTTTGATTTTTTATTACTCCAGTAATATTCAATCAAGTCTTGATACTGTGCCAAATACTAAGTTACCTTTGATTTTTTGCCCCTTTTAAATCCGATTGGAATTATACGTCTCAACAGGTTAAGCTGCGCTCGATTTAAATTATAATAACTTTGAATTGCAAAAAAACGATTTATAATTTTGCAATCGGACGCTATCCGTCTATGCACCGACGTGTCAAACCCTTCTACACTATTTATCATAATCACCACAGAGTCTCTGCAATACACAGACAAAGGCCTCTTTCAAAGTACGCCACGAAGCTCGGTCTCCTCCTTTATGCATACTTTTAGAATATAAATATACCTTCTGGATGTAATTACTTTTAGAAGAAAACCGTTTCTTAAGGCTGAAATCAGTAATAACATATACTAATCTACGGCTGAAATAATGTTTATCCCGGTATATGTAAATTGAACCAAGGTTAAAAAAATAGAACTATCGGGGTAAGAATAGAGTAACAGTATAAAATAATAATAAAAAATATATTATAGGACATTATTACACAAATTGCAATTTAATGGCGATATTGGCAATGTAAGACGGGTGAGATCCAAATCCGGGAGCTGACTGTTGCAGGTTGCAGTAATATTTCAAAGTGGAACCTAAAGAAGTATGAATCAGATTGTTTCATATTTGGGCACTTACATTAGCACCAAATATTAGGCATTAAGCTCGTTCCCCGTGATAAACAGAGGGACGTATATGGGTTGGTGAATAATACAATGGAGTTGGCCGGTCAAAGTATTTTACAGATGGCGCCAGCAATGCCAGCATAGGTTTTATCATTCGTTTTACATACATACATACATAGTGTCAACTTCACATTTTTGTTTGGAATTTTAGGGTCTGGCTGTTGCCCATTAAATCAAATTTCATACATAAAACGAAACTAGAGACAGGATAAACCTATGCTGGCGCTATCTATGTAAACCTTTCACAGTTACCAACCAGTTAAATAGGATAGATGCCAAGTTCTTTTTAGGGTTCCGTAGCCAAATGGCAAAAAACGGAACCCTTATAGATTCGTCATGTCCGTCTGTCTGTCCGATTCTGTCACAGCCACTTTTTTCCGAAACTATAAAAGCTATACTGTTCAAACTTGGTAAGTAGATGTATTCTATGAACCGCATTATGATGTTCACACAAAAATAGAAAAAAAAACAATAAATTTTGGGGGTTCCCCATACTTAGAACTGAAACTCAAAAAATCTTTTTTCATCAAACTCATACGTGTGGGGTATCTATGGATAGGTCTTTAAAAATGATATTGAGGTTTCTGATATCATTTTTTTCTAAACTGAAAAGTTTGCGCGAGAGACACTTCCAAAGTGGTAAAAAGTGTGTGGGGGCCCCCCCCCCCCCCCCCCCCGTAACTTCTAAAATAACAGAATGAAAAATCTAAAAAAAATATATGATATACATTGCCATGCAAACTTCCACCGAAAATTGGTTCGAACGAGATCTAGTAAGTAGTTTTTTTTTAATACGTCATAAAAATTCAAAAAAAAATTTTTTTTCATCAAATCCATACGTGTGGGGTATCTATGGATAGGTCTTCAAAAATAATATTTAGGTTTCTAATATCATTTTTTTCTAAACTGAATAGTTTGCGCGAGAGACACTTCCAAAGTGAAAAAATGTGTGTCCCCCCCCCCCTGTAACTTCTAAAATAACAGAATGAAAAATCTAAAAAAAATATATGATATACATTGCCATGCAAACTTCCACCGAAAATTGGTTCGAACGAGATCTAGTAAGTAGTTTTTTTTTAATACGTCATAAAAATTAAAAAAAAAATTTTTTTTCATCAAACCCATACGTGTGGGGTATCTATGGATAGGTCTTCAAAAATGATATTTAGGTTTCTAATATAATTTTTTTCTAAACTGAATAGTTTGCGCGAGAGACACTTCCAAAGTGAAAAAATGTGTGTCCCCCCCCCTGTAACTTCTAAAATAACAGAATGAAAAATCTAAAAAAAATATATGATATACATTACCATGCAAACTTCCACCGAAAATTGGTTTGAACGAGATCTAGTGAATAGTTTTTTTTAATACGTCAATAAATTAAAAAAAAATTTTTTTCATCAAACCCATACGTGTGGGGTATCTATGGATAGGTCTTCAAAAATGATATTTAGGTTCCTAAGATCATTTTTTCTAAACTGAATAGTTTGCGCGAGAGACAGTTCCAAAGTGGTAAAATGTGTGTCCAAAGTGGTAAAATGTTGAACAAGATCTAGCAAGTAGATTTTTTTTTAATACGTCTTAAATGGTACGGAACCCTTCATGCGCGAGTCCGACTCGCACTTGGCCGCTTTTTTTCATGGTTTCAGTCGATCCAGTTTACTTTGAGGAATATATGGGACCTATTTTATTAAAGCTAAGCAAGATTCAGAAAGGACAGTCAAAGTCTGACAATCGTACACAACGCACAAAACATCATCCACGATTGATTACCATCACGAAACCTTCTCAAAGTATGGGAGACAAGAAAACATTAAAACTTAGAGGTCTTGCATATTTTTTTTTATAATTTCAATTTTTTTAGTAACCAATTGATTGTGATAAGTTGCTCATTTTCTATATAATTTAACTTCAACTTCAACAAATTTCAACATGTCTCGTCATGATTAAGTATACCTGCGCTACGGCACACATAATTTTTCTTTCTTGTACCTCGAGGTTCACTTTCAGACATTTCCTACAACACTTCGGACAATCTTCGACATCGTTTGTTTGTTCACAGCATTGGCACGCAACGCCCTGACGACATCAAGGTGGTTCATCAGAATCATCAGTCTCCTCGATACACTCGAAAATAGTAAATTAGCCTTATATGTGTGTTCTACTATTTTAACCGCTACGCCAATTAAAAGTACACATTTAACCTGTTGCAATATAATTCAACAGAGCCCGCGTAGCCAGCGTGCCTATCGTTCACGCTCCGTGGCGAACGAAACGCAACTGTCACAGTCGCACTAATTTGGAAGTGATAGAGAGAGATGACTACGATACGCTACGGAGCGTTAACGATTTGCACGTTGGCTACGCGGCCAGGGGTCCCCAAACCGCGGCTCACGACTTGCGAGCCGCATGCGGCTCTTTAAGTCACCGATAAAATTAACTCCAGTGAGTTATTATTCTTATACTACTGGAACAACATATGCGGCTTTGAGCTTCCTAAAACTGCTGATTTCTACCGCAGTTGGATCTTCTTCTCAAAAGTTTGCCGACCCCTGCCATAAGGAGTCCCGTTTTAAAAATAAAATGACCACCGCGGTCCATTTCTACTTGATTTATTAAATAAGCAGCATAATATAGATCGGCCGTCCGGATCCGGAAAGTGGTCCGCCATTTGGTGACCCCTGATCTATTATCTGTTCTCTGTTATCTCTGGAAACTAAACGGGGACTTTTCGGTCTTTTACTCCTGTTGAATGTGCGTCCTACTGTTGTTCCTCTATCAAAAGGAATGTGCTAGCATTCATACGGCTTTTTTCGTAAACCTTAAAACAATAACAGACGGGCGTACCGTATCAACCTTGGTACGATCCGATAGGCCTGTTCGATCAAGTGGAATGTGGTTCGCCGTACACCCGCTAACCCTTTGAACGCCTATCGTTTGCGAAGCTTCATCGTAAACCTTGTCATCATGCACTGATGTCGATTTTGGGTTGTAGCGTCGCGCGTCAGTCGACGTATTTGGCAGTAAGGACGCAGCTATGAGTGAAAGCCAGAAAGAGCAAATTAAGGTCGCGATCCGGTACGCCCGTCTGTTAGCACTAATATCCAGACGAGATAAGTTTTTAATGGGTAAGGATCGCACCTGTAAATAAACGAGTAATCCTATAATGGATCCGCGTTTTAATTTTGAGGTACGGAAACCTAAAAAAGGTAAATAAAATAAAAGAACCGTATGTGATAAAAATATAATTTATTCCATTCACACCCATTTACAGCTACAGTCATAAATGTCCTAATAAACTCTATAAAAATAATTTAGCATTTTGTACTCTGTCGTCAACTCGCTCTCGTTGTTAGACAAAAGTGAAACGAAAGTAGTCAGACCAAGACAAGTTGGCAGCAATTTTGACAGCCCAGACAGTGCATGTGTTATTTTAACCTTTTGAACGCCAAAGACGTCATATGTCGCGCGCGGCTACAGCCCAATATAAACCTTCATGCGTACCGACAAGGTTCACGGTTAGCGTGCGATAGGCGTGGCGTTCAAAAGGTTAAACGTCAAATTTCTATGAAATTACGACGTTTACTTAATACTTCCACAGGCTGGGCTATCAAAATCGTTGCAGACTTAACTTCGTCTGAGTCTAGTGTTTGTCATAAAACATTATTTATTCCATTCACAGAAAGCAAAAGATAAAAAGTAAAAAAATGTTTTTTCTATGACTTAGGGTAAAGCTCAACGCGCTAACAGTATCTATCTATGAAACCTTAGCGAATGCAGCGCCATCTGCGTTGAGAGCTACACCTTTATAACACTCCGCCCACCAAAATACCCGTGTGTTTTAATTTTAAATAGGCGTGCCAGTCTCTGAGGGCCAACCGCGAAAAATGATAATCGAAGTTTGTTATCTGCTTCTCTATCGCTCTTGCATATCCGAGCGATAGAGAGGCAGATAAGGAAATTTCGTATTACGTTTTACGCGGTAGGGCCTCAGGTTTCTATTGTCAGAGTCGGAGTATAAAGACAAAACTGAACATTCCGCCCGCCAAAATACCCTAAACATCACTTTAACTATAAACAAAGGGTAAAGTAATGTGACAAAAAAGTAGCCTTTGTCATAAAAACATTATTTATTCCATTCACTCCCACGTACAGCTACAGTCATAATAAACTCTATAAAAATAACTTAGTACCGCTACTCCTCCTCCACCTCGTCGTCTGTTGTGAACTCGCTCTCGTTTCCACCCTGAAACAAATAGAAAACAGTAAGAAACAGATTGGAACAGAAAAAAATCGCAGCGTTTTCTTCCGAGGACCCTTTGCCTTAGCAAAGGGCACTTTAACCATTAAATACAAATACTTCTTCAGAATTAAACTAAAAATTCCGCCCATCAAAATACTCTTTAGGTTTAACTAGTCTGGCAAACTTAAATTTTCTTTAGTAGATCGACGCTCCGTGAAGCATATTCATATTTGCCGCTTTTTTCTACTGACAAGTCGGTTTGCCAGACTACAAAGAAAAACTGAACATTCCGCCCACCAAAACAACTTAGATTACAACGAAACGTTGTACCTGGTCTTGCAATGCCGGCCACGGCGACTGCTTTACGTCTATCTTCATACAACTGCTGGTCCGTGCTGTACGACGTATACACGAGACAACGGGACAGTACCTGGTTCTTTTCAGAGTCGGTACCAGATTGCAGCGCCATCTGCACTGAGCGCGTATTCTTCTACTGAACTTATTCACCTGTACAATGTGTACCTGGTTTGTCGAAATCCAAAAACAAAACTGAACATTCCGCCCACCGAAATGCACTAAAAGTGTGTTTGACTATGAATTATAAGTAAACGCGTATGTACCTGGTCCTGATTGTCGGAATCTGTCGGAAAAAGTTACGAGTCTGTAATGAAAGTGTGTTGTACCTGGTCCTGGTTGTCGGAGTCGGTGTCGGACAGGTCCCACTGCGGGTGCTCGTGCGGGACGGCGGCTGCCTCCTTCACGTCCAGTTGTTAGTTCATACCGATGTACGAGTTACGAGTCTGTAATGAAAGTGTGTTGTACCTGGTCCTGGTTGTCGGAGTCGGTGTCGGACAGGTCCCACTGCGGGTGCTCGTGCGGGACGGCGGCTGCCTCCTTCACGTCCAGTTGTTAGTTCATACCGATGTACGAGTTACGAGTCTGTAATGAAAGTGTGTTGTACCTGGTCCTGGTTGTCGGAGTCGGTGTCGGACAGGTCCCACTGCGGGTGCTCGTGCGGGACGGCGGCTGCCTCCTTCACGTCCAGTTGTTAGTTCATACCGATGTACGAGTTACGAGTCTGTAATGAAAGTGTGTTGTACCTGGTCCTGGTTGTCGGAGTCGGTGTCGGACAGGTCCCACTGCGGGTGCTCGTGCGGGACGGCGGCTGCCTCCTTCACGTCCAGTTGTTAGTTCATACCGATGTACGAGTTACGAGTCTGTAATGAAAGTGTGTTGTACCTGGTCCTGGTTGTCGGAGTCGGTGTCGGACAGGTCCCACTGCGGGTGCTCGTGCGGGACGGCGGCTGCCTCCTTCACGTCCAGTTGTTAGTTCATACCGATGTACGAGTTACGAGTCTGTAATGAAAGTGTGTTGTACCTGGTCCTGGTTGTCGGAGTCGGTGTCGGACAGGTCCCACTGCGGGTGCTCGTGCGGGACGGCGGCTGCCTCCTTCACGTCCAGTTGTTAGTTCATACCGATGTACGAGTTACGAGTCTGTAATGAAAGTGTGTTGTACCTGGTCCTGGTTGTCGGAGTCGGTGTCGGACAGGTCCCACTGCGGGTGCTCGTGCGGGACGGCGGCTGCCTCCTTCACGTCCAGTTGTTAGTTCATACCGATGTACGAGTTACGAGTCTGTAATGAAAGTGTGTTGTACCTGGTCCTGGTTGTCGGAGTCGGTGTCGGACAGGTCCCACTGCGGGTGCTCGTGCGGGACGGCGGCTGCCTCCTTCACGTCCAGTTGTTAGTTCATACCGATGTACGAGTTACGAGTCTGTAATGAAAGTGTGTTGTACCTGGTCCTGGTTGTCGGAGTCGGTGTCGGACAGGTCCCACTGCGGGTGCTCGTGCGGGACGGCGGCTGCCTCCTTCACGTCCAGTTGTTAGTTCATACCGATGTACGAGTTACGAGTCTGTAATGAAAGTGTGTTGTACCTGGTCCTGGTTGTCGGAGTCGGTGTCGGACAGGTCCCACTGCGGGTGCTCGTGCGGGACGGCGGCTGCCTCCTTCACGTCCAGTTGTTAGTTCATACCGATGTACGAGTTACGAGTCTGTAATGAAAGTGTGTTGTACCTGGTCCTGGTTGTCGGAGTCGGTGTCGGACAGGTCCCACTGCGGGTGCTCGTGCGGGACGGCGGCTGCCTCCTTCACGTCCAGTTGTTAGTTCATACCGATGTACGAGTTACGAGTCTGTAATGAAAGTGTGTTGTACCTGGTCCTGGTTGTCGGAGTCGGTGTCGGACAGGTCCCACTGCGGGTGCTCGTGCGGGACGGCGGCTGCCTCCTTCACGTCCAGTTGTTAGTTCATACCGATGTACGAGTTACGAGTCTGTAATGAAAGTGTGTTGTACCTGGTCCTGGTTGTCGGAGTCGGTGTCGGACAGGTCCCACTGCGGGTGCTCGTGCGGGACGGCGGCTGCCTCCTTCACGTCCAGTTGTTAGTTCATACCGATGTACGAGTTACGAGTCTGTAATGAAAGTGTGTTGTACCTGGTCCTGGTTGTCGGAGTCGGTGTCGGACAGGTCCCACTGCGGGTGCTCGTGCGGGACGGCGGCTGCCTCCTTCACGTCCAGTTGTTAGTTCATACCGATGTACGAGTTACGAGTCTGTAATGAAAGTGTGTTGTACCTGGTCCTGGTTGTCGGAGTCGGTGTCGGACAGGTCCCACTGCGGGTGCTCGTGCGGGACGGCGGCTGCCTCCTTCACGTCCAGTTGTTAGTTCATACCGATGTACGAGTTACGAGTCTGTAATGAAAGTGTGTTGTACCTGGTCCTGGTTGTCGGAGTCGGTGTCGGACAGGTCCCACTGCGGGTGCTCGTGCGGGACGGCGGCTGCCTCCTTCACGTCCAGTTGTTAGTTCATACCGATGTACGAGTTACGAGTCTGTAATGAAAGTGTGTTGTACCTGGTCCTGGTTGTCGGAGTCGGTGTCGGACAGGTCCCACTGCGGGTGCTCGTGCGGGACGGCGGCTGCCTCCTTCACGTCCAGTTGTTAGTTCATACCGATGTACGAGTTACGAGTCTGTAATGAAAGTGTGTTGTACCTGGTCCTGGTTGTCGGAGTCGGTGTCGGACAGGTCCCACTGCGGGTGCTCGTGCGGGACGGCGGCTGCCTCCTTCACGTCCAGCTTCAGGTCCAGTTGCTGGTCCATGCCGATGTAGGAATCTGTAATGTAAGAGAGATGGTTTAGAAGTAAATTATACGGTGGTCAAAATTGTGAGAACTTTGAGAAAATATTAATAGCATTAACAGTAATTCCGTAGTTTTAATGCTTCAGATATAAGAGTAGTCCCTTTATTGAAAGGACCGATTTACCGGCTATTTGGAAGTAAATATTTATCATAAATAAAGCTATCAAGGGATTGTTCTCTTTTAATCTTCGGTACTTCAGCTGAGTAAAACCACATTTAATCGCAAGTTTCATCAAAGACAACTAGTAGGTAAATCTACCATAGGTAAGCAATGGTTGGAATGTTTTAGAGATAGCCACATATAATTTTAATAACCAAAACTTACCCACCACAAACAAACAAACTTAGCCACATAATGTTTATAAAATCTCGAACTTCTTCAGGTACTTGCAGATAATACCAATGGGACTCGCGAACTGTTAATAATATGATGTTGATGAGAAAACATGTCAACCAGTGCTGCCTGAGCGCAAATAACACGTCTGTCAGAATTCAAATACAAAACTGAACATTCCGCCCACCAAACTACAATAACACATTTATTGTAGTT
This sequence comes from Cydia pomonella, assembly GCF_033807575.1. Lineage (NCBI taxonomy): Eukaryota > Metazoa > Arthropoda > Insecta > Lepidoptera > Tortricidae > Cydia > Cydia pomonella. The sequence continues at coordinate 20,676,324 of NC_084709.1, read as the reverse complement.
ATAGTCTTTAACCTCGCCCGCCCGCCCCCGTTCAGCGCCATCTGGCGTGATATTCAGTAAACCTTTTGTTACAAAAGTACAAACACTGACCTGAGCGTAAACAAGCACTAAGCGTATAAAGTTGCGGCCAGCGCGGGGCCGTGAAGCGCAGCTGCAGCTCCGTCTCGTGCAGCAGGGCCGTCACGTGCGCCGGGGCCGTGAGCAGCGTGTGCGACTTGCGGTCGCAGATGTAGCACCACCAGTACTCTTGCTTGTCCTGCAATTATACTTTATGTCTGGTCGTTGTTCGTTTGTTATCAGTAGCCGTAGCCAAAATAAGAATCGTATATCGATACACGCAAATCGAGAAGTGAAAACGTATCGGGATTACAGATGTAACAAAAAATGACGTGAAATGCAAAATCACTACGGGGATCGAACCTTAGCGCCTATATATTTAAAAATTGTCACCTTTTTTACTAAAAAATTGGTTACTTTTCTGGACTTGAAATAAATAAGTAACCCGTGTGTCTCGCGGAAGTTTTTGTTATTAAAACTAACTGGTTTTTTCCAAACTATATTTTTTTTTACATTCCGCCCACCAAACTGTATTGAACATTTTCGTTCGTTCATATTGTTTCATTCATGTTCGTCTAGCTATCATACCTGGGGGTAGTAAGGGCAGTGCACAGGGTGCGACGAGCGCGAGCGGCCCTCTAACCGCTCCCGCTTGTGAAGCCGCTTTTGGAATTTGTCCCATTGGTCGTCGTCTTCTCCTGACGACTTGCGGGACTCCTCGGACGCTGAGTCGTGAGACTCTGAGTCTTCGGCGCTTGATTCGTCTGACGAATCTTCTTCTAGAAATGGAACATTTCTCAAATTAAAATTGACTTTAAAACTCATTTTTAACATATTTGACTCAACAAAACTTTTAATATGTATCATTAATATGGGTCAAATTTAGCCTTTAAGATTTGACCCACACTAACTAAAAAATTAAATAACATACTAACAGGGCAAGTTAAATAAAAGCTTGTTAAAAGTTGACACTTTCTGACTGACCTTCGTCGTCTTTCTTCTTTGGTTCCTTCTTCTTAGGTTCCTTCTCCTTCTGTTCTTTCTGTTCCTTGTTCTCCTTGACTTCTGGCACTGGTTCGGGTGCAGGCTTGGCTGGCTGCTTGGCCGGCGCTGGCTTCTTGCCCCTCTTTGCTGGAGCTCGCTTGGTCTGCTATAAAATTCTTATTTTATAAGTATTTCCACTACTATATTTTTGACGACCGGTTTGGCCTAGTGGGTAGTGACCCTGCCTACGAAGCTGATGGTCCCGGGTTCAAATCCTGGTAAGGTTTGATTCGTGTGATGAGCATGGATATTTGTTCCTGAGTCATGGGTGTTTTCTATCTATTTAAGTATTTATAAATATTTATATATTATATATATCGTTGTCTAAGTACCCTCAACACAAGCCTTATTGAGCTTACTGTGGGACTTAGTCAATTTGTGTAATAATGTCCTATAATATTTATTTATTTATATTTAGTGATTTAAACGGGTACATAATAATCCCGTTTGCTTTATTTGAGCAAAAAAAATCCCACCTGTAAAGGTGCCGCGCAACAATTAACTTTAAATTTGCGATGTCTACAGGAAAGACGCGAACGAGTCAAACACATTACAAAAAGGTCACTTCTGTGGACAATACAATAAAAATTAACGACCATGGTATACAAAAAAATGTATCCCGCCTGTAAAAGTCCCGCGTAAAAATTAGCTTTAGACTCCCTTAAATGTTCGATGTCTACAGGAAAGACACGAACGAGTTTGCTAAAAAATGCTAAAAAAGACAGACAAACACATTGAAATTACCCGTTTATGTTTGTGTTAATTCAGTTAATTGTCTATGGCACACCGCACAACACTCACAAAATCTGTACATTGGTCCGAAGATCCCTTGAATGTGAATCACTGGTCCCCAAGTTTTCTTTGTCTACCTCGAATGCTCTTAACTCAAGTATGATTCCATCATGCAGAAAACGTAAAACTTGACATGCACATTGCTTATCTAGGCACAAAAAAAATAGTGAAAACAAATTCTCAAGTGGTTGTTTTCATGTTTTGAACACATACATTGCTGGGACATCAGTTGTCCGAGACCAAGACCAAGGGTGCCTAGCCAAGGTGACAACGGCTTGCGCTCCGACAACGAAACGCTTTGTGCTCTCTATCGCTCTTCCATATTAGTGCGACAGTGAGAGTTGAGTTTCGTTCGCTACGGAGCGTAAACGATTGGCATGTTGACTACACACCCTTCCAACCCATGTCGAAACATCGAAAAAAAACAAAATATATTGTATGAGAATGGACAGTTACTTACTATAAAGGACCAATTATTGCGCCGTTTATGGTATCAAAGAAGCATTTCATGAAATCATCTACGGTTGTCTTGCACAAACGCGTATTTACCATTAGGAGATTCATCTCCTCGTTTGCCTCCTATATCATAAAAAAATAGACAAATAGTCAAAAATATGCCCAGAAAAATAATCATCGACTTTGAAGGCCGAAAACAACTCTTATACACACTAAACAGTATAAAATGCGTTTGTACGGGACGTTCCGTGGAATACTCCCAAAGTTATTAAATTTGTATACCTGTTTCATCCACACGGGCCTCTTCGAAACCTCCTTTTTGTCCTTGTCATTTTCTTCGGTTTTGTCGTTCTCTCCCTTTTTCGCATCACCATTGCCTTCCTCATCGTCCCTGTTGCCAAAAATATTTATTTAGGGTTTAGAATTTAGATCAAACCATGTAAGACAATGGAAATTGAACCTTAATACGTTTATTATGTGCGAATCAAAATTTCTTAATATACTTAAGTTAGGTAATGATATAAGCAACTCGAAATTCGAGTTCTTTTTACGTCGTTAGAGACTCGAACCCGATGTTCTATTTTTTTAATCAAAATACATTGTCTTAATGTAAAATGTATGGGTCAGGTACGCCAAACAATAACGACGCTCGAGTCCATTAAGTCGCGCTTAAAAAAGATTAAATAAAATAAATAAATAAAATAAATTATCATTTATTTCGACCATATGGGATCATACAACAAACATAATACATTACAAAAAAATAAATAAATAAATAAGTTAATAATGAACTCGACTCGGGATTTAAAGACTAGGCTTTTTTAGCGCAGAACCTCGTAATAACGAGTCGAGTCATTCGAATTTCGACTCAAAAGACTCTAGTGCCTACCAACACTAAGTGACGCTTAGTCTAGGTTACATGTTAGTTACTCGAAAGATACAATAATGGACCCGACCCGGGACTTAAATTTGGTTTTTTTAGTGAAGAGCCTCGTAAAATCAAGTAAAGTTATTCAAATTTCGACTCAAAAGACTCTAGTGCCTACCAACACCAAGTGCAACCGACGCTTAGTCTAGGTTAAATGTTAGTTACTCGAAAGATCCAATAATGGACTCGAACCGGGACTATGAGTCGGAATTTTTTGTGCAGAACCTCGTGAAAACGAGTCGAGTTATTCGAATTTCAACTCGAAAGACTCGACTTTGACTAAAATAAATAAAAAATATAGACAAAATTCAAATTTAAAAAAATGTATGAAATGACGTTTACTAACACTTGCACAGGCTGGGCTATCAAAATCGCTGCCAACTTAGCTTGGTCTGACTCTAGCCCCACAGTAAGCTCAATAAGGATTGTGTTGTGGGTACAGTCACGTCTGAAAATATCGATACGAAAAAAGTGCCAAAAAATGTATACACGACTTTATTGTCCATATATTAAGGTAGTTCAGACGTGACCGTACAAGACGACGATATGATATAATATAATAGATAAATACATAGAAAACATCCATAACTCAGGAACAAATATCTATGATGAACACCCTTCTATCTCTATGATGTATCTATGATGAATGCCCTTACCAGGATTTGAACCCGGGACCTCCTGCCACGTAGGTACCTACCAGGCTAGGAGACCGTTTAGATAGTACATATATTAACTGTTAGTTACTCGATATTCTTCTCCTTGATGCTGGAGTCGCCGAACAACTCCTTCATGTTGGTTCGCCTCAGGAACACCGTGACGGTGACGATGGCGCCCGCCGTCACGACCGTCGAGTTTTCGTCGTCGATTACTGGAAACAAGGTAACAAGTTAAAATAAGTTTTTGCCAAAAAAATATTTTTGGTACAAGCTTTTATCGCTGACTGTACTTTTCTTCCCACAGGCAACTAATACTCATCGAGCCAATTCTAAAAACCCCAAACACAATTAGGTTGCGTTGTTTTATCACAGAGTTCGTATGGCCACCTCCTGTCTCCATCATCAGATCAGCTCGATGGTACCATAATATTGCATTGTCACCCGTGTGTAAATACATATCATGTATGCAAATATTCAGCTTCATCGGTAACCGGGAAGTTAGTCAAATTTAACTTGCAAGACTTGACCCGTACATACATAGGTACAACATTGCAAGTTAATAAAAAGCTTGTAAAAAACGTTTAAGGACGTCCGCTAGCGGGGGTGCACGGAGCGGGCACACGTACGCGGGTGCCATTGTAGGTACAATCCATTGCACGCGTCCGCGCCAGTTAGCAACGCCCATACTACTTTTCGTTACCCGCTCACCCGCTCCGTGCAACCGCGCCAACTAGCGGGATACCCTAAGAGGGGGCTATGGACTAAAGCAGAAATGTAGTTTTTATATTGATTTTTTACACGTTTTTATCAAGAACAATGTTATGAAATAATTCACGCGGAAACCAGGCTATATTTGCATGGGCAGACTCCAAGCAAAACCGTAACAGGTTAAAGTTGGGATAGAAAAAAAAAAAATTTTTAACCTGCATACCATAGCACTATAATTTTATTATAAAATACAGAAATGGTACAGCAGTATATTTTTGGAGTCTCGGTCATGTCCTCCGTCGCAAGTTTCACGCGGCGCGCCATATCTTTTATTTCTTTCTAACATCCTGGCTTTACGGTAACTCTCGTATCAGTGTGGATTCAACATTTCACAGCAAGAATACCTATTTATTATTGCTGCGAATTTGAAATAGGTAGGTGGCGCCAATTTACCATGAAACGTATGGCACCGGTCTTCGGTGATGTATGGCAGTTGCAGGAGGGGTTTGTACTTACTAGCAGACAACTTGGCGTATTTTTTAGGGGTTTAAAAAAAGTATCTACCTTGTACAGTCCGTGACAAATAAGCCTACAATCCGCTTGATGGTAAAGGGATAGCTTAACCTAAGGAACTCCAGAGGTGTCACAAGCGCGTTACCGACCCTAAATCTTGTTTTTACAATCTGTATACTAAAATGACAATCCGATTGCCCCAATCTCTCCATCCGATCTGTTTTTTTAATTCCAATATCCGTGCAAAAGTAAGATTGGGTAACAAATACTACCTCAAAGTAAGATACACATATGAAAAATGATATTTACCTTCAGTATTAACCTGGAAGTGTATATAGGGCATATTCCCCAACACTTTGACGACGTCATCATACTGCTTGTCATTCAGAAACCTCATAACTTGCCGCCGCTCGTCCCCGGGCAGCTGTGCCAATTGTAACAGCGACTTGATGTGTTTCTTGCGGCTCGTGAAGTGCTTCAGATGGTCTTCGGTGATGTATGGCAGTTGCAGGAGGGGGGATTTGTATTCCCATAGGCCTTGGACTATCATGGGCGAGAGCTTCATGCAATTTTCGATTGTTTCTATAGTCGGTAGGCGGGGTACTGGAAGAAAATATTTGAGGTTAGAATGTGGTTGACATAACGCTTTTCAACAACTGTTAACAAGCCCTTGGTGGGTGAATCAACTTTTCATTGTGTTATCCTTTCCTGTTGTCCCTGTTCCAGCATTTAGACGCAGCATAGCAAAAACTGCCTCTAAATGACTGAAGCCGGAATTAGTGGAAGGGAGATACGCTCTTGTTGTAGTATAATGCCCATTATGGAAATTGGTTATATGTAACTACCACAAAAATGCATGTTTGATACATGTAAATACCATAAAATCAAGATATTAAGAGTCTTTTGTTTTGTCCGCTGGACAACTAATCGTAACCATGGCAACCAGTGACAAAAAAATTGATTCACCCTGATAATCGTCTGGCCTTATCCGTCATTTTGCCATTTGTGTTTCAAAATTTAACAGAGGTTTACTAAGGTTTAGGAGTATGTATAAGGTTTGTAATTTTAAGGGGCGGTAATAGTAAATTATGATAGTTAAATCTGATTACTTAAGAGTCACGAGAAGTAGCTGCTATGGAGCCGGTCCCACACAATCGAAATTACGCGCTCGGTTTAAAACGACATGCTTAAAATATATGAAACTTGGCATGAACATTAACGTAACATATATCCCCATGGTCTCCACTCGAGTAGATAGATAGATAGATAGATAAACGAAATGTTCATGCCAAGTTTCATTTAATGAAAGCATGTCGTTTTAAAACGAGAGCGCAACTTCGATTGCTGTACAGATCGTGTCATTCACGAAGACGCGTGCCTTGACTCGTATTGTGGTGCTATTAATGGCAATTTGACAAATCTGCGCGTCATCGTGGATGACACGAACTATAACTTCTATTTTGGCGGCGGAATCGTGTGACTTATAAAGCAAGTTTCGGAACAGCATATTGGCTGTAATTAATTATACATTCGTGATTCACGACTACGTATTTTGAATGATAATTCAACTGCTATAAATATCAAGGAATCCACATTAAAATATAGTTGAACTTTCGTGAGGCCCTGTGACTTGACTTTAGTCAATGTCTAAAATATCGGCACGGACGAAGCTTCAAAAATATGTGTACGCGACCTTATTGCCTAGAATCCTATGGGCATCACGCAGTTGACCAAATGACCAACTCTAGGATGAGATCAGGGCAGCGGGACACGACATATCGTCAGTCAGCATCTAGGGCTTGACTTGGTACACTACCAGTAACACAGTGGACACGGTGCACACTAAACAGGTGAACATAACACAAAGGATAGTATGGCAGGTACCTTAAGGGACAGTAACACATATATCAGTAGCCCAGGGGCAGTAACTCAGTTGACACTATGTATAGTAACCCAGAGGACAGTAACAAAGTAGACAGTAACTAACTCACTTTTCCTGGCGTAGGTGAGTGCTATGAGCTGATTCACACAGTTGGCCATCTCCACAATCATATCAGGGCATCGGGACACGATACATCCTCAGTCAGCATCTAGGGCTTGACTTTGATACACTCCCAGTAACACAGTGGACACCATGCACAGTAACATAGTGGATAGTAACATGGGGGACCATAACACTGTGGACAGTAACCCGGGGGACAGTAACACAGTGGACAGTAACATAACTTACTTCTCCTGGCGTAAGCAAGCGCTATGAGCTGATTGACACAGTTGACCATCTCCACAATCAGATCAGGGCAGCGACCCACGATATATCGTCTGTCGGCGTCCAGGGCTTCGCTCGGGAGACGGAGACGGGACAGATGGGCATGGAGCAAGGCTCTGGCTTTGATGCTGTAGGGGCGGCAGAGAGGTTGCTCCTTGTTCTTTTCCCCTAGGTTTGGGAGCTCACGGAGAAGCTGAAAAGATTAGAAAAATTAATAACAAATTCATGTTTAATTTCATACATAGATAAGAATACATATTTTGTACAGCCAGGTCTTGTAAGTTGTTTCTCTTAAAGAAGTAGGAAAATTTGGAAAAAAAAAGAAAACCGGCTAGATTTTAGGTTATTTTTTATATGAAGATCATGATCACTAAATGCCCTAAAATCCCTAAATGGTCAAAGAAAATTATATTGGTTTGATAAAGTGTATTCGGAGATACGTCACAAAAAGATCAAATCCTTATAGATTTATTAGATCAAATCCTAGTTTTAAAAAATTGATGAACACCTCAATCATTAAAATCCATCCAGTAATAGAGCTCAAAAAGTATATCACATGCCAGCCAGATACTCGCCAATAACACTGCTAGGCTTTTAAGTGTAAATATAATGTGTCTGTGTGTGTGTGTTACTTAAAGTCAGAAATACTATTCGCTTAACACCTTTGCATACAAACTTCTATGCAGAATGGGTTATTTTTTTCTGCAGCTGACTGTACATAAAGACAACTAGACACAACTTTGAATTCACCATTCAAGAGTTAGGCTCATAAGATTTTGTTTTTACAAAACAAAAACATGACCTAATAAAAAACTTACTATAGGCACTTCCTCATTATCCGTAATTCTCTCTATGTATAATCTCCAAGTTGTGTCTCCTGTCAAACTCGCGTGATGCCGCGAGGATCATCAGCACTCTCTTCAGGGGCATAGAGGGCGTTTTGTGGCAGAAGTCGAAGTATGTCTGTCTGGTGTCAAGTAAACTTACCATATGCACTTCCACATTGTCAGTTATTCCCACTTTAATCTCCGAGTTATGTCTCCTGTCAAACTCGTGTGATGCCGCGAGGATCATCAGCACTCTCTTCAGGGGCATAGAGGGCGTTTTGTGGCAGAAGTAAGTACGTCTGTCTGGTGTGAAGTAAACTTACCATAGGCACTTCCTCATTGTCAGTGATTCTCTCTATAATCTCCGAGTTGTGTCTCCTGTCAAACTCGCAGGATGCCGCGAGGATCATCAGCGCCCTCTTCAGGGGCATAGAGGGGGTTTTGTGGCAGAAGTAGAAGTACATCTGTGTGGTGTCGAGCAGGACTTGCTCGCCGGAGAAGCGGATGGAGCGGTACCACCAGGTACCGACCTGCGAATTAACAATATGAATTATAATAATAGATAATTACCTATGTTGATTCAAACTTTTTAATTCCAGGGCCACATTACACTTTAGATAAATTTTGCAGGCCAACAATAGGGTTTTTTGGTAGCTCTTGCTATCTATGAAAGAGTGGAGACCCTACTTAACTGATTATTAGTGATAGGAGCTGAGAGTAATTTTAAAAAGTACGGGCAATGGTACCTAGCTGATGAGTTGACATAGAAAGTCGTCAAGGACTTTTCTCATACAAAACGGAGGAACTTGAGAACGGCACAACTCTAGTTTAGGGCCTGGGGAAGGATAGTTTTTATATCATCAGCATTATTCCACACAGACAAAGTCGCGGACAGAAGCTAGTATGACAATAAGATACCTTATGGCAACTGTTAAGCAGCTGGTACTTTTCATTTGTAAAGCAAACATTTTATATTTTTTATACTTAACATTCTCCTCGCACCAGAAAGTCTACTACACCAATATTGGCTAATCCACCTATGCTGAAATCTGCAAGGAATAAAAGCAAAAAAAAAAAACATTTTTTTTTACTTACAACAGTGGGTAAAGCAACCATAAACACCAGTGCATAGAGCCCCAGGACCCAAACGCTGTTCTCCTTCTCTACAATCCAACTGGGCAAGGCTATGCCAAAACTCATGGCTCCGGGGCCGTCTGGGTTGCCATACTTCTCCCAGTTCCGTCGCGCCTCGTCATCTGTTAGAGCCTGGGAAATGTTTAATGTCTCAACAGTGTTGTCAAATGTCATAATTTGAATTATAAAAATAGTTGTGGTGGTGTCATTATAAATGTCATATTTTCATAAAAATTTGTCATTAATTATGACATTCCCACACTTGTGGTATCAAAGGTCCAATTGTCCATTTCGAAGTGCAGGAACTCGACCTTCCGCATTTAAAATCTTAACCATTGTTCTGTTTGAGCAAGTTTGTAAGCAGGTTCAATAATTATATGGATTTTTTTGTGATTTTAACTTTTCATTGTTTTTCTAAGCAGTCAGCCTTACCAGCATAGGATACATACATTTGTTCAGCTTTAAGTTATCTTGTGAAGTCTACAGATCACAGAGCCACTAATATTTTCTAGTCAAGAGTAATGAAAATGGATTACTTTTCTTTTAAATGAAAATATCATTTGCAGTGCTTATCTTCTTATACCCTGCTAAGTTTGCAATTGCTCATCTTTCTCTTTCCAAATACAGGTAAATTATTTAAATGTTCTTGAACTAATATATTACAAAATAAATGATCAACCTTACCTGATAAGCTTTAGTAAGCTTCATGAAAGCTTTCTCATCACCAGTCTCTTTATCCGGATGGAGTATCAAAGATTGCTTACGATAAGACTTCTTGATTTCAGCCTGAGTTGCTCCAGGCGGCAAACCCAGTATTTCATATGGATCAAAATTAGACATTTCATAGTCAAACTGTGACACCTTATAAGCTAAAAATGCGAGTAATACCCATCCTGATATTATTGCGAGTTTAATTAGGAAGTTCTTTAAAGATTTGTAAGGCTGTGATTGTTCTATTATTGACTGTTTCTTTATACAATTTGGACATTGACATCTTTCTGCTTGTTTTGCTGGATCTGTAACAATTAATATTGTTGATTATAGATAATTTTGTGGTATTCTTATAGTAGTTTTCTGTTGGAAACCGCCAGAAGGAAGCCGTGGCTCAGAGCGCCCTGTACACTCTTGGCAATGGTCCGACCTAAGCGAGATACGAGCGGTCGGGTTGAGCTGAAGCGAGGCCAGAAGGCGAGCTGAAGATAAGAAGGTGTGGCACAAGCTTGTGAAGGCCCCTTGCACCTGTGGGGTGCTTTAGCACAACAACAACAATAACAACATTCTTATAGTTGTATATTACATATAGACAAAATACTGGGGGAGGCCTTTGCCAAAAGGCACACAGAAATATAAAGTACACAGTTACTTTTGTTTAAAAAAGTATTTTTTATTATTCTGAACAAAATGCTAAAGTGATTAAAAAAAAAATTAAATTTTATTTAGAAGAATGTAAGCCCACCACCAAGCCCTGTGCTTAGTCATTTCCTCATGGTGTTATGATTATATATTTGTTTAAGATCAGTTCATTATTAATCATACCTAAATCCACACTAAATATCTATCACTACAAATAGACACTTCTAATGCTAACTCAAATACAAGTAATTAAATTTTTTAAATGCAATATTACTGACATTTTAACACATTTTAGGACATTCTTGTGATACCATGAACAGAATAATTGAAAATGCGTGACTTGTTTTTCGGAGCCATTACTATATTTTAGGACATGGGAAACTGATAAGAATCTGTGTCTTTTCTAATTGAAATTAATTTATTAATAGATGGTCACAGAGGAGTGGCTAGGCGTTGGTAGTGGTGATGGATGAGAAATATTCAGACCTCAATAGGAATAGGTAGGTCATGTTGCTTGAATTATTTCTACTACCTACGAAAGTAGTCTAAGGTTGGTAAAGATAATGAGCTGTGTGCAGCGGCCGTGTCACTTACATATTAGCGTTGTGCGACGAATCGGTACGCCGCGCGACAAACCTATTGACATAACGGTACTAGCATCCAACTAGGTACCAACCATGAGTCACGTCAACATCGAAATATAGGATAATCATGAAATAAACATTAACAACTACGATTTTAACGCGCATCAACGACAAAACATGAATTAAAGCTTTACCTTCTTTTCTTTTCCTCGGCCAATAGTAGAACGTTGCGGGCACTAATATTAAAGCGAGGAATGATAACACAAAATAAAAGAATGTTGATCCACTCTCATCATATTCGAATTTCTGGCCTCCCATCGTTATTATATTAAATCATTTGTGAAGAAAATGAAAATCACTACACGCAACACGAGCTCGATAGCGGAGACGTGTCATTAAACGTCACTTAAGTCATTGTCAAAATGCTGTTGTCATTTGTAATAGAACAGGTTGAGAAGACGCGTTCCATTTTACATAATCGTCAAAAAAGGCAGTTAAAGAGATGACTGGAATAACATGACTACTGAAGAGTGACAATACCTTGACATTTTATTTTTAATCATTTGACAGAATCTAAATCCCATGAAAATTCAAAAATAATATAAATAATATAGACCAATATTATGAAACAGTAAGGAAAAAAAATACGTTGTAAGTATACTCATACTTTTGATCACAGTACAGTGCAATTCGTTTCCATATATTCTGAATACATATTACGCAGTGTGTTTGCAATTAGACGTTTATGTTTCGTAAGTAATTTTTTTTTGGCAATGCTAAGGCACGTTTGTGTTTCATAAAGATATTAGTAAATTGCGATTCATTTCCCCTTGGACTTTGCTTCATTAGTAAATAATGCAATGAAATTTTCATTGCATGAATACGATTTTTAGATGGCGACCAAAACTATTGCAAGTGCCACTGTGAGGGCTGTGAAGAAGCGATTGCTGCCTGCTCGTGCTGCCCTGGTGCTTACTCCCTCGGCAGTAAACAAGATCAAGGAAATAATGGCTAAAGAAGAGGCTAAAGGATTCATCGGGCTTAAAGTGGGTGTCCGGCAAAGAGGTTGCAATGGGCTCTCCTACACACTGGATTATGCTAAAACTAAAGAGAAATTAGATGAAGAAGTAAAACAGGACGGAGTCACGATTATTATAGACAAGAAGGCACAGTTAACATTATTAGGTTTGTATTGATTTTTTAAATTGTTTTACTATAACCTTGTGCCGCCCATTGTACATGACAATGAACACTCAGTGTCAATGTTTCAACTGTCATTTCATGTTCAAAGTAGTATTTCTTTTATCTCATAAAATTTTGGAACATGAAATTCAACCCAATTAAAATACAATTAGATTCAAACTTCCTTAGCTATAATTTTGTATAGTGGATATGATAAACTACAGCTGTCATTTTTGCCATCTAATCGTAATTTCATATTTCCTTTAGTATGATTATCTTTTGTCAGAATTATTTGCAAGATGGTTAACTTCATACTTTTGAGTGCCTTATTGCCTTATTACAAAATGCATAAGGTCTACCAATGAACAGTTAAGAGTATTGCTGTTTGTACAATAGTAAATGTTAATTTGTGATGGTCTCTTAAGGCCTTTCTTGCAAGCTTTTCAGTTACTACTACAAAATTAGTGTTAAGTTTTTCAGCTTTCTCATTTAGCCTTTTGATATAATAATGTAATATTTTCTTTCAGGAACTGAAATGGACTTTGTAGAGAATAAATTAGCAGCAGAGTTTGTGTTTAACAACCCAAACATCAAGGGCACCTGTGGATGCGGAGAATCCTTTAGTATATAGAAAATACTAGATAAGAAAGCATTCATGCTAGTAGTAATAAATTAGAAAAGTTGCTCTATGCAGTTTAATAATACTTTATCTCAATAACCGTTTAAAAGTCTTGAGTATTCTGTATCAAACAGTAGCATAAAATAAGGATGCTTAACATGAAGAATTTCATACAATTACAGTGCGAGCGGGACAGCAATATATTTATGTGCATGCAATAGACATAGGAACCGACGGGTCAATGTACAAAATTCCTTGAGTGAAGTATCCTTTCTTTACTCTATGCACTTTATTAATATTATCTCAAATCTCAATAACCATTTAACAGTCTTGAGTATTTTGTATCCAACAGTAGCATACATATTTAAAAAAATGATCTGTAATGAGTGAAGATTTTTAGACAACTTGACTGAAGATCGACACTTTAACAAGGGCACAAATGCTATGCTTGATGTTCCAGCCAATTAGATACATTTATGCTGCAATAAATCTAGAAATTGACCATAGGTATGAAGAAAAAAACCACTCCATTCTATTTTCAATGCAGAAAGCGACCAAATCCACTGAGTTATGGTGTAAGTCACTTTGACAAAAATAAAAAGTTGGTTGCTTGCTACAGAACTATGGTCAATTGATATTATATCTTGAAATCATGCAACAGTATTCTCTTTTACAGAACATCTGATAAACCACATTACTTTAATATTTGAGATCATGATTGCAATCTTATGTGGCAAAAAAAATATTGTGACTGAAACCAACATGGTTGGCAATTCGATGTATATTTTTGTAATATACCTGTAAGTTATATGCTTAGCTATAGTTAAAAAAAGGAATTTTGTTAATTTATCTGATCTATCTGAACTATTAAATAGATTGAACAATAAAAGTTTTTTTTGACTCATTAAAATTCAAAGCAAGTATTAAGTAAGTTTTCGTGTTTTTGCACCCTACTTTAGTCCACCTTTAGTCTAGCAAAACACAACTTGTCAGTCAGTAAACACCAGAAAAATTATACTCATCTCTTTCTTTTCCGTGCTAGTACTAGCGTAAGACAAAGACAATATGTTTCTCTCAGTCTATGTTTGAAATAAGACAGTCTTGGGCCAAACTATTAATCTGTTAAGTCATTTCCGTCAGTAAAAAAAAGCGGCAAATTTAAAAAATGTTGGCGCAAAGGGTAATCGTCCCATAGAAAATTTAAAATTCGCGCCTTTTTCTACTGACAAAGATGTTTGACCGGCATGTAAACTTTTTCATTTGATTGAACATGAAATAAACAAATGTACTTAATGGTTTTTTTTTACTTCGGCGGTAAACGTTAAGCGTTGTTTCCAATAATTTAGTAGTTTAAAATACAGATTTTTCTGAATTATTAAATATTATACTTATATGTTACAAAATTTTTGAAAAAGTGGCCTCATCAATATTAAAAGAAGAAAAATTGTATGAACGTAGATTTTTCTGGAAATAACTAGATTATGAACGCGTCCATGAGTGACTAGTACAAATATCTTCCGTCCCGCTCGCACAAATAACATGGAGGATCGCTGTAGAAACTGACTTGAGCGTATTTGTCTTTGTTTACGTGTTGAATTAATGAAAGCAGAAAACTGTGGATATAACAAGTGCACAAAAAAACATCCTTCTTTGGGTTATGAGATTTTTACAAAGACATTCTTACAGAATTACTGCGGAAGACTAAAATTAGTGAAATGAATAACGGAGACATCGGGGGGTCTAGAGGCAGAGGCCGCGGTTGGCAGCAGCCAGAAAACCAACCGCGAGAGCTTCGGCGCCCGAAGAACGTCGTCGAGGATGCTAAAGGTAACAGGACGCGGTATAAACCGTACTTTCTCAAATCGAGCCAGCGCGCGATGACGTCGCCATAGTCGGCCAGAACTGCGTTTTTATTCAAGTCTTCAGGTGAAAGTAAGGATTTCAATTTCTAATGACGTAGACGTAATTTGACAGAAGGAAGACGGCCGGGCGCATACTTGCGCTATTTTCCGTTGAATCCTTGATTCGTCGTCAGAATTATACGTTTTTAAAGTTTACGAAAATTGCTCATTTTGTATAAATACCTACCGCAATTATCTATTGTGACAATTTAATCTGGTGCTTTGACCTGCGATTTAATTTCTTTGAGGGAGCCACATGTGTCCGGGATTTTAAGAAATACTGTCCTATATTCATGCCTGAGTAAGCAGCTTTTCATATATTATCAGAAATTTGTAAACAATACTAGTTTCATTATTCAAAAAAGCCAGTTTTCTGTCATAATTTTCATATAATATATACTCCAGACTTAAGTTAACTACTGGTAGGCCTTGATTAGGAGATCAGAATCAGATTTGTTGCTAATTGGACTTTGGAATGGGGCTGTTTGTCACTTACATGATAAGCATCATGGATAAGTTTAATAACATGTTATCTAATTTATTCTACACAAATAACTTCAAGTTTGTTTCATTTCACCAACCTAAAAATCTTGAATAATAATTAATTCATGTAAAAAAAAGAGATATACAATCTAAAATATAAAAGGGTTGTTTTATGTTTTTTTAAACTATGCAGGTTGTTTTTTACAGCCATTATTCAGAGATTTGTAAATATTATACCCCTAATACCTAAAAGTTGCTCAGTATGTATATTAACATTATTTGCCTCACAAAATATCATCACATTGTTGGTTATCAATTAAGGTGATTTTAAATTTGCATCATTATTCAGTTACACCTTATTGAACACAACAATAAGAATGGAAATAACACATTTACTATCAATATTCATGTCTATATGTTTCTTTTTCATAAGATGTCTTAAAATAGATGCAAATATTATTTAAAATATAATACACATTAATGTACAAACTACTGTTTTTTTCAGATGTTTGTTATGTTTTTATTGTATTTGTCAATTTTACTTAAACTGAGTTGGCCCAAGGGTCATACACATTATAAAATTTTTGTTTTGCTAAAATAAAAGTGGTCAATAGGCAGGTCCATACAGAGCGAGCGAGAGAGCACATACATGCGAGGCAATTTCCTCGCGCACAAACCGGCCAGCGTAAACGTGCCTCGGCCGGTTTGTGTGTGGGGAAATTGCTTCGCGCGTATGCTCGCTCTGTGTGGACCCGGCTAATTGTGTCATATTTAGATTTACAAATTTCAAGTATGTTTGTGTTTAATAATTTAAAATTTTTCTTCTATCAATTCTTGTTACTGGAGAGCAATTTCGTCCAGACATTGTTTGATAGTGCAAAAAAGTCTAAATGTACAATTGTACATACATACAGGTTCGTTTATATAACTTAAGAAGATATTTTCAATTATTGATAAAAGGGTTTTTCAGTAATGCAATATACACAAAACTACAGTATATAAACTTACAAATAATAATTCCCATAATTTCCACATGTGAATTATTTTTCTAACTTTGCAATTTTATTGACCAGTGGAAGCACCCAAGTCGAACCTGTCTGCGGAGGCGAAGGAATGGTACCCACCAAACTACACCCCGCAGACATATGCTGCCGACCCAGCCCCCTATAGACCCCAGAGGTTCTCTGTGCAGAATCGCCTGCGGCAGGTTCAGGACCAGAACCCGTACAACTTCGACACCATGTCCTACTCGCTTGAGGAGGCTGACAACATGGACTTGAGGGTATGTGTACAGTAACATAACGTTATGCGCTGTTTCACTCTAATGTAAATTTTAAGTTTTGCCTTTAATGCCTCGCATTACACAGATTGCTTATATATACTCTGGCAAAACCATCCTTGGAAAAAGGCACGAAATACCAAATTTGTATGGGAGGACAAGCATTCACAACTACATTTTGTAAATTTGCCTCCTTTTTCTTATAACGGAAATGGCTTGCCAAACTATACTTCTAAATATTATTCTATATTGAGTATACTACCCACAGATTTATGCTTTGCCAGCTTACCCCCCTTATTCATAAAATTTAGCAACCTCGTACAACCCTCTGTTAAATTTTGTCTATTTCTTATTAGAAATGACCCCCCCTGTTTAGTATTCTAAACAGACATGACAAATAGGGACAGAATTATCAACGTGTTGAGAAAAGAAAACTTTGTAGTGACGTAAATTTACTGCTTTATCTTTTGACACATAATTAAATCTTTTAGAACGCCATTTTACTTTGATCCTTATTCTTTCACTGATATGTGTTCATATTCTTAAATATCAAAAAGTGGCGAGGCACGCCATATTGTTTGTTTCTAATTTCTTCGCCCCTTTTAGAGAGAGAGTTCAGTTCTTGGATAATTATAAAATATTTTTTTTATTATAATAGTTTTTTTATGTTCAGGTGCTGCATAACTTTATTTATGCCTATATTGTAAAGAATCAAGTCCTCTCTGAGTATTTAGCCTCCTACACCTATGACCGAATATATACTACTCTGGACTTTTTTCAGAAAAGTATACATCTTATAATTAACATTTCAGAATCAGAATCAGAATCAGAAATATTTATTGTGCAAACTGTGTAGGTACAAGAATATGACTTAGGTACATTTTTTGATGAGTATCAACAGTTTTACCCTTCTCGGGTATACAATTATTTTTAACTTAAACTAGGTTTTAGTATTTTATCTTAAACTATATTTTAATATACATTTAGGTTTACATAGTTATAAAATTCTTTTAAATTATAGAAAACTTTGTCTATTAAAAAGTTTTTTAAGCATCTTTTAAAAGTATTTCCTTCGAGGCTTTTTATTTCGTTTGGCAGATGGTTGAAGACATTAATAGCAGATATGAACGTACTTTGTTTATATATTGAGGTGCTAGTTCTCGGAAGTACCATATTGTACTTATATTGTGATCTGATATTTTCTTTGCATGAACGCTTTGTGAAATATTCAGGGTGTTTTTTTACAAATTGGCTTAATTCTAATATATAAATACCGGTAAGGGTCAAAAAGCGCTTCTCTCTAAACACTTCACGTAGCGATTCATCCATGTACATTCTAAAAACAGTTTTTAAGCATTTTTTCTGCAATATAAATGTTTTATCAACATCAACAGAATTTCCCCAAAAAATTACTCCGTACGTCAGTAATGGGTAGACTGTTCCATAATATGCACTGATAACAATTTTTTCGGAGCAAGTTTCTGACAATATCGATTTCATTAGGTACATTCATTAGGTAGTAGGTAGTATTAATGGTTTATGATATTCATTAGGTACTATTTATCAATTAGATGCATAAGATAACTTATAAAGGATATTATCATTGCCAAACAAGGAGTAAACAAGATATAATTTACATTTATTTATAGTATGTGAAGGTCATTAACCATTACTGAAATAATCAAAGTCATTAAATATATTATTTTTCACAGGAGAACATCGGCAACCTGATAACAGTGATGTGCGAGATAACCTTCGACCCGGGCAAGTTCGACACCCTGTGCGGGCCGTTGGTTGACTCGTTCGCCTCCATGCTGCACGAGCGGAGTTACACGAGGGCGCTCATCGACGCCATCGTCAACCAGGTGAGCTTACCTACGGTCAAATACCTGTTACTACAACCCTTTACTACATATATCGGAGCGGCTAGGGTGTTCACAAATATCTAAACAAAGCCTCTTTTATTTACGCGTTACAGTGCATGTTCAGATATTTTTGAGCAGTCTGGACGCTCTGATATATCTGATGGCGACTGTAACAAAGCAGTGCCTTGGTCGTTTACCAACGAAATAAGGTTGATACCTGTTAAAACTATTGCTGCGTTGTCAACATACATAAATAACTACAGGATTATCCGAAATTTGTTACTGCAGACGCTAAATATCAGCACATACCTATGAACGTGAGGCATTCATATTAAATAATTAAAGCTTCTAGGCTAAAAATCAATTATTCCAGAAGCGCGTATTCAGGGTATTCAAATTCAGCAATACATAAGTGGTTCTTTTCATGTTGCTGGTGTCCAATTCCCATCAGGCGCTGGGCGCTGACCGATTCCCATCAGGCGGTCCTGCTCATTAGCTGAAGAAAAAAATCAGAGAGTGTTTTGTTTGATTCTCCATTGTCAATCATTATTGTAAGAAATGCACTTTCCTGGTTTGTACTACAACTAACCTACATATTTGCACCAGTCGATCGGCGAGCCCAACTTCCGCTACAACGGCGCTCGTCTCTGCTCCATGTACGACTCGCTCGCCCCGCCGGAGGAGTCCACCTTCCGGGCCTGTCTGCTCGAGCGCTGCTCCGCCGAGGAGAACAAGATCATCACCGGCCTCGAGGGCTCGGAGGAGAACGTGCGCGGCTTCGCCATGTTCCTGGCCGAGATCTACACCCAGCTAGAAGACAGCCAGGTTAGTTACATGCCTCTAGAATTCCTGCCCACTCCCAGTGTTTACATGAATCTGTTGGTTTTAGTTAAGACCACATTTCGCTTTTTACATACATTTTGGTAATGGCTGTTGAGTTACCCCACAATATAATTCCATATCTGAGGATAGAACATACATATCCGTAAAACACTAGGCAGTTTTGTGTGGTGTTATAAGAACGTGCGAGGCTTTGCCGAGAACTATGCACACGCACGTACATGCACGCAGATATAATGCATATGTACGCAGTCGGGTTAGTTACATGCCTCTATAATTTCTTCCCAATTCCCATTATTTACATAAATCAGTTGGTTTAAATTTAGACCCCACATAGCATTTATGTAGCGCTTTTGAGCTACATAAACTTTGGGCATGCTTGAGATAACCCACAATATAATTCCATATCGTAGGTCATAACATACGTATCCGTAACACAAAAGCCTCAGGGGCTTGGGGGAGAACGTGCGTAGTGATCGAAACGAAACTCACTATCGCACTAATACGGAAGAGTGATAGAGAAACACAAAGCGTTTCGTTGTCGTAGCGATAGTAACCTTAGCTAGGCACCCTGTGCAGCTTTCGGAGGAACTGAACTCACGGCTCGTTGAATGACTGTGTGTTGTTTTTCCCAGGGCGGGCGGATCCGGTCGCTCGGCGAGAGCCTGTGCAAGGTGCTCCTGCACCTCCTCGACACCGACAACGAGCCCAACATCAAGTCCGTGTGCCAGCTTCTCAAGGTGAGTTACTTGTACCAGTCTAGTCTGCATACCAGCTCTGAGGCCGCTGCTGGACGCACAAGACTGCGGCGCGGCGAGCGGCATATCAAGATTAAAACGTTATATATTTGGTCGAGCGTAAAAAAAATCTCAGAAAATTTGACTAATATCTTTTTATGTATAGTAAATTTAGTCTTAGAATGATTACTTGCACTGCTGTTTTAGTGCCCGGTTACTGGGTGTACCGTACCATCGAAGTGCCAGATTATCCAGATTTCACTGTAATTAATATACGAGGTGGCCAAAAAATAGGCTCCCATAGGAAATGGACCAGCTAAAATGTATGAAACAGCAAGAAATTTTTTTCGCAACTTCGGGGTTGGTCCCATAGTAAAAGTTGCTCAGTATAAGCCCAAAACCTCATTGGCAACGGGAATGCACATACTACTATCTCCATCATCAGATCAGCTCCATGGTACCATAATCGTTAACATGTAAACGACTCGGTGACTGTACTGTAAGTTTATTATGTGTCTAAATAAATAAAAATGAAATAATATTGCATTGTCACCCGACTTACATATGTATGCAAATTTTCAGCTTCATTGGAAGTTGGGAAGTGGGTCAAATTTAACTTGCAAGATTTGAGCCGTATGAACACGTATGACACATTTAAGTAAAAGCTTGTAAAATATTGCTGACCTATTGAGAAATATACGAATCCTTGTACTGACGCATACTGCACAAATAAACGTGTCGCTCGCTGCAATTATTACATATTTATTTTAACGCGGCCATTCGTACGATGACGTCAGTGACCCCAATAATATGGTCGCGCAGTCGTTTTCTCTTAACTTGCAGCTCATGAACGATTTTTGATGATTGACTTTGTTTATATGTATATGTTTTAGTTTTGTTTAACCCGACAATGGTTAAGCCAAAAGGATGGAATTTGAAATAAACATGCTGCAATGATTACTTATTTATTTTAACGCGGTCATGCATAAGATGACGTCAGTGACCTCAATAATTAGTTATTTACGGTCGCGCCGTGATTTTCTCTTAACATTTTTTGATGATCGTATTTTTGTTTTCGATCGATGTTGTGATATTTTTTTAAGATAATATACTTTCACTTTAGCGACTTTACTTGTCCATAAGTAGGATAAAAGTAAGTTTAAAAATGTTAGTACAATACAAATTTACAAACTTAAAAACCACAGTGAAACGCTGTCCTATTTTTAATGTAATGTAAAATAATAATAAAAAAGTACATTTTTGAAGACAATTTTTATCTTTTGTTATCAATTCTCGAGTAATTGTGGAAAATTTTCTGTAACATTTATGCTTGAAATTAATGCCTAATTCATAAGCTGTTGAATGATTTCTATTTTTTTTATGTGCGATTAACCAAGTGCAGTCGTGTTTGGCAGCATGAAACTTTGAAGGGGTGCAGTTTTAAAATGATTGAGAAAAAACATAGGTATGGGGGGTGATTTGTCCATAAAATTCATCGTACTTATACATGGTTAACGGCTCGACTATACTTGGACAAACAAATACATTATATATTGAGATGTACGTGCGCGGCGCCACTATTTTTCGCGTTTTCGCTGTCGCCACTTGAAGGGTTAAAACAATTTTTTATGGTGTTATTAATGTTTGTTGATAAATGAAATATATTAGCAGATATTCGACGGCGGGAAGCAAGTCTGAGGTAACGTTGTCGTGTCCAGCTTTCAGGCATCGCCCTGGACGCGGACTGCCCGGGCGGCATGCACGCCATGTTCGAGCGGCTCAAGCGGCGCGCCGCGCTGCCCGCCGTGCGCGCCGTGCTGGCGCTGCGCCAGGGCCGCTGGGGGCTCGCCGAGCCCCAGAGGGGTATGTAGCCCCGCCCTCCCTTCCCCTGACACTTTTATAATACGCTGTAATATTTTAGCTTACGCTTTCTATTTCCGGATATCGGTACAGTTCGGGGCTAGGTGTGAACATTGTCCCCAAATATAAGTTTACGTATGTTTGTTTCTGATATATTAGGTCGTTTAGGTACAGTGACGAACGGCGAGCCGCCGGGCGCGGGCGACGGCGCGGGCGCGGGCGGCGGCTTCCTGGCCGACGGGCACTCGCTCACGGCCGAGGAGTGCGCCTTCCTGCAGAGCAACCTGCCGCCCAAGGCCGCCGCCTTGGAGGAGGACATCCTGTGAGTACCCCGTGCCCCGTGCCCCGTACCCCGGCTGCGACGCGTACGAGGTTAGGTTAGGGACATATTCCCCGATAGGTCCGCGCGGAGCGAGCCGCCTCCCGAGGAAAATGCCGCACGAGGCATCTTATATCGTGGGTTCTCATTTTAAAAATCCTGTAGTTTTTCTGAGTTTATTATGCCTCAAAAATTCCAAAAAAGGCGATTGTTACCGAGGAGATCTAGACGCAAAAAGGTTGTGAATCTCCGCTTTATAATATGAATTAAGTACACAATAAGTAATATTTAATGATCGCCATTTTTAACTTTTTACTTACTTGTCCGATCGGATTTGATATATATCAAAATTGGAAAAATAAGGTGTGCCATTTTCATTATTTTTCACACAATTTTTACATTGTTTTCAAGGTTATTTATTTAGTTAAAATTGTCTTATTATTGCAGGACAAATTTTAAGGAATATTTTTTTGTAATACAATCTAAAATCTCTTTCAATAAAATTAACTAATTAACGGCCTCTCCTAGCCTAAGCATAATAGTCGATAATGTGGAGGTTCCGGGTTTGAATCCGAGTAAGAGCAGTTATTTGTGTTTATCAAGAATATTTGTGCCTGACTTATGTATGTTATCTTATCTATGTATCTATTATGTACTCTTATTTATCTATACATGTATATCATCGCCTAGTACCCATAGTAAAAGGTTTTTCAGTAAGGGTGGGTAGATGTTAAAATAAAATAAAACAAGCTTTATGTGAGGTATCAATTTCTTTTTCACCACACCAACTGGCAAAGGCCCTCTTAATTGTTCAAAATCTAATGAGACAGTTGCATTTTATCCACATGTGGGGCAAAATAATCAGATTTTAAGTTGCCTTCTTATGTTAGCTGGTAGAATTTACTCATAAATGATGTTTTTTTTTTTATTACGTTCATTTGGATTTGATTGGGTTCGATTTTTTTTGGTATTTCATAGTATTTTCCTCGCGTTGGTGTGGTGAAAAACTTTGTACTTCACTCAAAGGCAAAATTTGTTTAACCGCTCGTGCTAATATTGATACCCGGGCAAGCAAAAGATTCCAAAATTGAACCACGAGCATAGCGAGTGATTCACAAAGTGGAATCTTGTGCCTTGCGAGGGTTTCAAGGCACGAGGGTTAAACCTTGCCTCCGAGTGAAACAACAACTTTGCCCATTGTAAAACAAATAACTATTTTTTGTTTGAAAAGGTCCATATGTGCCATTAAGTGTGGAACTTGACATCGTTCAAAAGCCCGCCTCGGCTTTTTACAATGGCGCGGACTCTGACTCGACCGTGAAGGGCCACCACGTCTGTCGTATAAAGGACGTGCTGTTCAATCGTGTAACTTGCCGTGGTGATTTGGATTAGTAACTGAATAATAAAAAAGATTTGACAGCTATCGCCAAAACAAAATGGCCGTCACAGGCCGCCAAAACAAAATGGCCGTCACGGGCCGACAAAACAAAATGGCCGTCACGGGCCACCAAAACGTACCCCCGCCAATTGAAAAACCCTTAGCTTTGCTTAGTTTGAAGCTAGGTCAATTTCTGTTATATTGTCTTCAAATATGTATCTATTTAGTTAAAAACGTTTTTCCACTTCTAAATATTTTTCATTCTCCATGATTTCCAGGGTTCCGTACCCGAAGGGTAAAACGGGACCCTATTACTAAGACTCTGCTGTCCGTCTGTCACCAGGCTGTATTTCGTGAAACGTGAAATTTACACAGATGACGTATTTCTGTTGCTGCTATAACAACAAATACTAAAAAGTACGGAACCCTCGGTGGGTGAGTCCTGACTCGCACTTGTCCGGTTTTTAAATATGTTATTTATACAATGAAAAACTAGGTTTATAGGTTTTCCTTTTTTTTTTCAAATGTTGCAATACATTTTTTGTTATAAACAAAAAGCGAAACCTATAAACGTAGAATATGTTATAATATGCTGAAGCGATCGACATCAAAATCAAAGTGATTTGTTAAGATTTACTTAGTGGAAAACGTTTTCTCCCGAAATGGAATTTCATAGAAAAAGTACCTTTGTTTCGCTAGGATCGCAAAGCTATTCTTTCCTCGTAAATTAGTAGTTACAGCTTCTATCAAACAGGCTTCTAATATTTAACACTAGTACTAATATAGCCAGTTTTACTAAACATTATTTCTTAACTATCAATCAATAAGATGTTATTGTATATATAAAATTTCAGCGAGGAACTGGAGAACGACGCCTGGGACACAGGCATGGATGCCGAGATGCAAGCCGGCTTCCTCGAGTTCCTCAAGATATCCAACCAGATCAACCGATAACCTAGGTCTAGGTGTGCGAGCTAAAAAAAATATAAAACACAAAACTATAAAAAGATTTATCCCTAGAGCGACCAAGTTTGTAATCACTCTAGAAGTTGGGAAGGATTTTTCAATGTTTTGCCTTATTCGGCGAGGCGAATATGTTTAGACGCAATCCCCTCGTGTTGCAGGTGTCCATGGGCGACGGTAATCGCTTACCATCAGGCGATCTGTCTGCTCGTTTGCCTTCTATATCATAAAAAAGTTTTGTGGTTCATACAATAAGGCAATGATGTCGATGTTATGAACCAGCATTTTTTTCGCGTTTTCGGCCCCATAGCCAATCGTTTCGTAAAAATCGCAAAATAAGACAAAATGTTGACGAATCCTAGATAGACTAATAAACTCGCCTGTGTGTACAGCTTATTTACTCAACGAATCGAAACTCGAAACAGAGGGCCTGCCGCGAACTATGTTCGACGTGCTGCCTCTGTCCCACTTGTAAATTTGTACGTAGGTGTGACAGGGAGGCAACACGTCGAACGTGATTGGCGGTAAGCCTTCTGATTATGCCTTTAACAGACGGTTTTAAAACCCAAAATGTCGTAGTCCAAGGCAACTGCACCGACTTGGCAAACGATAGCGTGAAAGTGACACCATAAACGTGAAATCTAGGAAAATATTATATGAATAAAAGTTTATAGTGTAACTTACGGTGGTATTCCACCTGTTCAATTTCTTGGTCCAATGTGTATTTGCGTCTCAAACTTTACTTAATGAGAGAGTGAGACGCAATGCACATTGGACCAAAAAATTGGACAGGTGGACACACTGGTCGGTGCAGTGTTAAAGTAAGGACGCTAAGCATGAAGAATTTATCGCACGCGCGTAATTATATTGCTATCCCGCCCATGATGCTGGCCGTCAATGCCACTGTGCGAGCGGGACAGCAATAAATTTATGCTAGTGCGCTAAAGATAGGAACAGGCGGGTCAATGTATGAAATTATTCGTGTTTAGTGTCTTTACTTTAGCTTAAAAGGACTACGTGGAGGGCACTACGTACACTGTAGCTTAATGTTTTTCGTGAATAAGTCATTTTATGCGCCATCTATATAAGATTAAAACTTCAGACGTAATTTGAAATAAGAAAAGTTTTATTCCCGCGCCGCTAGATGGCGCCTTTTAGAGTGGTTAGACAATTGGACATTATTTAAGAGCTTTTTAATTTTAAACATCGTGCTTGTTTCTTGAATAGCATAATAGGATTGTCGATACAGTACATTCGTTATACATGTTAACGGACTTACTGTGGGATTTACGTGTAAATATATCTATTGGATATTGAGAAATTGATAATGACATAAAATATCTTTAATTCACCCGGCGTTTGGTTATTTCCAAAGAATTGATTGTACGAGACGTGTGAAGAGTAAGACAAGTTGTGCTTCGAATTTGACAGAAGATGGCGCTTTACGGTTCCGTACGTCGTGTGTATGGAAGGTAGAGGCAAGGAACTGAAACTCCTTAGGCAGAATGTTTGCAAAAGTGTCTAGCTGTCTAACTATAAATAATAGTTCCAAAATCTCTCCAGGGTAGCGCTAGAGTAGCTAAGAACCTAGGCGTTATTGAGTGAAGTGCGCTGTCTATGATTAAAAATTTTTATCAAGTATTCTAGGTATTGTAGCGCCACCTATTCATGGTTTTTTGTCGGACACTTTTTAGTATATGGAGATTTTGTTACTTGCCTCTACCTTCTATAGTCGTGTGGTAACTCTGGCTGTCAACAGTTGACATTTGACAATTCAGTAACAACATAACATGGTGGTATAGGAATCGACTTCAGCCATCGCGGGCACGTTATTATTCTTAGGGCGTCCGCCAGGCGTACGCGGGCGCACTTCATGGACGCACGCACGCGGGTGCGTGTGTAGGTAAAATCCGCGCACGCGTCCGGGCCAATTAGCCACGCTCATACTATTTATTGTTAACCTGGTCACCCGCTCCGTGCAACCGCGCCATCTAGCGGACGCCCTTAGAATTTAAATCTCTTCTACAATCAATAACTTTGGTTTTGTCTATATTTATACGTAAACATGTGGAATATTTGCGATTATTATGAATTCCTTGGATTAAATGTAAACAATTTTGAATATAATTGTTCTAGAATAACACTGCGGCACACGCTACGTACGTATGCGACTTTCATTTTAACCTTTTCACATTCTCCATATTTATAAATGTTAGGTATACCCCTACTTGAGTTCAAAACAAAGGATCCCAATATTACGTCATTCTACAAGATCATCTACATAATATCTTTTATTTACTATAAACACAAACTAGTTCATTTGAAATCATGAATGTTATTTCGACTATTAAAAAGCCTTTAAGTTTCGTAATGCCCGAGGTCGTGCGCCGCAGTGGGCACACTTGTCAGTCTTACATTTGACCTTGTTTACATTTGGCCTCATTATGTTAGTGATCTCATCTCCATTTATCCTGCCAAGGTCGACGTTTGCCTCGCTTGTCTATAGCAATACAGAGGGGCCGAGGCAAACGCCAGACATTTGAAATTGCCGTAAATCGGTGAAATTTCCACTGTGATGTGCATTGTGCAAATTGCGGAAACTTTCCAAACACTTGTTAAGCTCTCGGAAAATTCGCAAGAAATTAACAAAATGTTTTTTTTAAATAGTTTCCGTTATTATTCCATGTAGAAATTTCGCAATTTTGTAAATTTTCCGGTGGCGCATCAGTGCTTTTAACTGACCAATTTATTTACCTTTTATTGCGTTTGAAGTCCGTTATCAAGTTGTAATTCATTATAAATCAGCCGCTGTTTCACGGTCGCATTTTTTATCACTTGTCACTTTCGCACTTACATACTTGTTAGAAGGTGACAGCCATAGTGGCAAGTGTTAAAAATGCAACCGTGATAACGGCGGCTGATTTATAATGAATTGATTAATTAAGAAAATAGATACCTTAGCTTAAAGAAAACAATAAACATTCTAAAATAACTTTCACCACCCGTCCCCAACTTTGCCTCATCATTTTTTATTATGAAAACTATACTAAAACTTATTCGAAATCCTAAATCTCGAATACGCCCATATATACAAATATACAATTTATAGTGAAATTATGATTAAATGCTAGCTAAACCATTGATACCGGGGTTGATTGTAATGTAGCAGGGCCAGGTTTCCGCAACTCAACGACTGACGCCTATTTTGCGTGATTTTAACCTTTATTGCAATGTCATAAGGTACACAGATGGTCAGTTAAAAGTATTGTTGTAACATATCAACGGCCGATAAATTCAAAGGCTGATTGTCCGTATTTTAACCATAGACAGAGCAGCAGGTAGGTGGTTTTTGGAGCGAGCGAACTAGATGACGCCAACGCCATTGGGTTTTTTGATTCGATAAAGGAATAAAAAGTGAGAAATTTTAATATTTTGGTCGCCAGTTTGCCGGGTAAAGTGGATGGCTGCGTGGGTCCAAATTCTTTTCGTTATTTTTTTTGTCAGAAAATGTGACGGAGTGGTACATTTCGAATGAGATGAATTTTGGTTTCTAATTTTTCTCATGTAAAATATAATCTCACTTTTTTCATTTATTTGATAGAAGACAGATACAAGCGTGACAGAGTGGTCAGAAACAACACTACGAAAAGAATGTTGACCCGCGTACAGATGAATGAATGAGGTGGCTCTTGTCTGGGTTGTCGAACGTTTGCTCTTGACGACCTAGTTACAGCATGATGTGTGCACGTTTAATACACGTTTTAGTAACTTTGTCTTAGGTTTTTATTGGTAACTGGATTATCCAATGTTAGTAGAATGTACAATGCCTTGCAGCGCCATCTAGTTCGTATTTCCACGTTTTTATTATTTCTCTTTGTGTGTTTTATTCCTCTGTCTGTTTTAAGTGATTGTTTATAAATTATAATGTACTTTTTCTATAATTCAATGCATTATTTTATGGATTGTATGTTGCCGAATGAACAATTGTTTCGAATAAAATGTTGGGTTTGGGTTGCGTGAGCCTTTAGCACTAATATCGAATTTTATAATGAAATTACAGAGTCTAGTTCATAAATATGTGTGCATACAGGTTTAAAAATATCTGAACACTGATGCCTTGGGAATGGAATGTTCAACTATTTGTGACCACCTTATATCTAAATCTAAATAATAAAATTAAATATGAATTTATCTCTTTATTTTCTTAAGAGAGAGTGAGAGAGAAGATACCGATGTGCCCTGAGCAAATATTTCAAACCTGCACACGTATTTATAAATTCGACTGTATTCGCCTTTTCTCTATTCAAAGTGTTAAAGAAATGTACGAAATTAGTTACGTGAATATTGGGGCCGCCATACTTTTTTTGTTAACTTTTTATGATATTTGAGTGCTTGTATGAGGAATAGACTTGATATCTTTGACATGCTTCCACCATAAGTGCTGCTAAAGTGACCACATACCATAGATAACAGAATAGATGGTTTTTAGGAACCTTTTGCTGTAAAAAAAAATCATTATAAAAGTGCAATAATTTCATTCATTGACTTTGCATTGGTATATTGAGACGTGTAATACGATAATAGTGCGTCACGCTCGCACAAATGCATGAGTACAAGTGCGATGCTCTGATATTTACTGCCATAACGCGCTACGCGTCAAGCTGATAACGTAATTATTTCCGCTTTGTTGCGAAAAGCGCCCAGAGAACCCGCCTAGCGTCTCACTGGCAGTGAATGTGCTAATTCAAATTTGTGTAATATTTTACAATAATAAAAGCCCCGTTGTTCACTAGTACTATATACAGTTAACTGACTATTTTTAAACCTTATTGCAATTGTATAAGTTCTACGAATGATTAGTTAAAAGGGGTGTGTTATAAAGCCAGTCCAGCGGGACAATTTTTCTCCTAATCATTTTCAATTTAGTGAGGTGGTCTTGACGCAAAAATGAAATTGAAGGACATCGGCTTGCCGATTCCACCTTGAAATTGTGTACGTGTGGACGCTAGATAAGATTGACGCGATGAGATCATACCGTCTGGACGGGTCTTTGAGATCTCGTTGTGTACGAAGTTGAAACACGCATATGCTTAAAGTGGATATCTGATAAAGCTACTTAAAAATGCTCTATTCTGTTATCTATAGCCATATACCCACTGAGCTGATAGATTGCAATAATATTGAACTCCAGTTTTTGAATATTTATTCAGTGCGGGATTTATTTACTTGCAATTAGGAGAATGTTTATAATATTCCATTGTATTTTTGTTGCAGTGATATTATGAATGTTATAAGAATAAATGGATATTTTAATAAAAGTCATTTCAATAAAACAATATCTTAGTCTTTATTTACAAGCCAATCTTACTGTAGACTCCAGGGTCAGACCAATATCAAGGTTGGCGACGATTTTGATAGACCAGACAGCGCAAGTGTTATTTTAAACGTCAAACATCTATGAAATTATGATGTTTACTTACACTGTCTGGCTATCAAAATCGCTGCCAACTTATCTTGGTCTGACTCCATCTAGTCGCTTCACGCACTTTCTTAATTCGGTGACGGACGACGGGGACGCATCTATACGTTGATATTGCCAACGTTTTCGTAGCGCTAGGCTTGTAGCTTTCCCGCTTTGTAGAGGAAAGCGACTAGGAAGTAAGGTAAGTTAAGCGTTTAAGCTTCTAGGCAGAGGCATTTTTTTATTGAACAAACTCACTACCTACTTCAAATATGTTTATTGTTCTTTAAAGGCCAGTCCAGACGAGAACAATTTACGTGGTTTAAATACAGATGGTGCGAACGAAAACGCCGATTTGGCGATTAGAATGGATTGACGCCAAATTCTTTTCTGGACTGGCCTTAATCCCACCCAGAATTCGGTAATAGCCTTTCCAGAAGGACGAATAAAAAAAAATGGGTCAAAAACGTTCGGAAAAGCCGGCGCGGCGTCTTTTTTATAAACATTACAACTTTTGGGATACATTTATTATGACATTCTTAATATATAAAACTTAAAAAGTTGGTTTTAATATGCCTACAAGGATAAAGTAAGGAAATTGAGCTTATCCATTTATTTTATGATGTCCATCATAGAAAAGACGCATAACGTTACCCTTCAAACAAGCAGTGTTCTATTTTCAATGAACTGACAACTGATATTCGATCAATCATAAAATTCATAAATTATTTATTTGCGTGAATAGGGTCAGATTAAAGTATTTATATATACATAAAGTTTCTCCTAATTCAACCGTCCACAAACAGCATGCAAATATTTGATGTATTTATTAAACTAAGCATTTAGTACAATATACATTATGTACTATATATTATATCATTGTCATTTTGAAACTATCAGCTTCTAAAGCTTACAGATCGTGTCATTCACGACGACGCGTGCCTTGAATCGTATTGTCATGTTATTAAAGGTTAGATTTGACAAATCTGCGCGTCATCGTGAATGATACGAACTATACCAACTTATAAAGTTTTTGACCCAAGTACAAGTTACTAGAATACTACAAGTCGGAGCCAGCATCGAAACGGAGTAATTTGGTGAGGGTAGAGCGTAACTCGGGAGTCTGCTTCATTCTGTGCGTCGTCGGGTCGCTCGGCGTGTTGGATTCGCGCCTGTTGAAGACGAGCAGGATACTGTTCATTCAGCTATATTTCCTTAGTGCCTAATAGCAAAGAGAATTTGAAATAGAGGTGTATTGTCAAAAACCATAAGTTTAACCATAGAGACTATACATCTCTATTGTATTGTAGTAATTATTTATTTTAATTAATGTTTACCCAGGTATTGGCTGTTGTATTTTATAAATGTTGTTAAGTGTTTTTCATGTCACTATATGATGTTACTATAAATGTTGTATTGACTTGTAAAAGAGCCCTTGAAGCCTACTTGCAGAGTAAATTTTTGAATTTTGAAAGAAAACTTTGTAGCGACGTTAATTTACTGCCATCTTTCGACGCATAATTAAAATACGTTTAGAACGCCATTTGACTTTGATCCTTATTATTTTACTGATATATGTTATATTTATTAAATATCAAAAAGTGGCGCCATCTAATACATCAAATTTCTAAAAGTTTTAATTATGTGTCGAAAGATGGCAGTAAAGTTACGTCGCTTACAAAGTTTTCTTTGACAATAAACCTCTATTTCAAATTCTCTTTGCTAATAGGAATGACGGTTGGTAACTATAAATGCTAGAAGCATATTAGTGAATGAATTTTAGACGACTAAAATGCTTCATGATCCGGCGACAGGGACGCAGCAATACGTAGAAGTGTCAACGTGTAGCGGCGTCCTTGTCATCAGTTACTTTTTCTTGCACTTACTCGCGCGCAACCAGCGAAGTGACAAGGGCAGCCATCTGTACTACATCTAGGTGTGCGTAGGTGGCGTTCACCACGCGGCATAGCTCCTGGATCAGCCACGACCCGTAATAGTCCCGCCAAGACACGTAATCTGGAAAGTTATTATGATTCTTCATACTCGTATAGCGTGCAGGACTTAAGATTAAATGAGGTAAGAGGAGCATTTGGGGCAAGAAAAACACTTGTAGGTAATCCTCATACTATTTCTCGTCCCGAGCAAAATAAACTACGTTTCTCTTAATATATGACCTGTTGATCGAGTCTCGAGGACGAAACACGGTTATGTGAGGAGATGAAATTATAAAGGTTCCGTTGCTGTTTAGGCTACAGAAACCTAAAAACCTTACTAACACATATTTACGGTTCCCTGACGCCGAAGCAAATATTTCATTCTCCTTTCGCCGTCCTGTCACTTCTATTTACCTTTGACAGAGGAGTTGAGCAGTAGCTAGGGTGTCTATGAGGATCCACGCGGGGAATATCCTACCTTCCACCTAGGAGGTGAGCACAAGTGTGTCCACATGAGAAGGCAGCCGGCCGCGGTGCCTGCACTCTTCTATCAGTTACACCGCCCGTCCCGCATCTACCAGAGGAATGTCCTACCTTTCACTGAGGAGACTGGTGAGTACCAGGGTGTCTACGTGGGAAGGCAGCTGGGCGAGTCCCCGCAACCGTCAACTGCAGGCGGTTCACTAAAAAAATGGCCTACATTTCACCGAGGTGTCCACCAGAGGAAAGGTCCTACATTCCAATGAGGAGGTGTGCACGAGGGTGTCCACGTGAAAAGGTAGCCGTTGGATCGTCGGAACCGTCCAGCTACACCGATCGCCTCGCGTCCACAGTGGAGTGTCCTACCTTCCAATGAGGAGATGTCTACCAGAGGTATGTCCTACCTTCTACTGAGGAGGTGAGCACGAGTGTGTCGACATGGGAAGGCAGCCGCGCGGGGTCCCCGCAACCGTCCAGCTGCACCACCTGCCCCGCGTCCACCATACCTCCGCGGCAAGCCTGCACGATGACTAGCTTCGGCTTGCCTACCTACAAATAAAATTCCGACTTATAAAGGATTTTTTGATAGACAGGTCATTACACATCATTACACAAATTGACTAAGTCCCACAGTAAGCTTCAATAAGGCTTGTGTTTCACAGGTCAGTTTTACCATTTGACTGTAACACTAGAGTCCGTTTGCACCTTGTGGTGAAAGTGCCACTATTAGACGTCATATTCGCATACGAATTTCACGTTTATAGTGGCAATTTGAAACGGTTGTGCACGAAAAACCCCTCTACTCTCGCCGTGCGTAAGCACGCACACACGCACGAGTATGTTACACGCACTGGAATAGCATCATGTAAGGTTAGTGAACGTACCAGGCCGGGCGCGTTGTATTGCAGCTTGTTCAGAAGATCACTCATTTCGTACGGACGGTCGTGCGCAAACAACTCCCCTCCATTCTCCCCATGCGTAAGCACGCACACACACATGCACGATGTGTTGGTATGTGGTTTCGCGCACACTGTAATAAAGTATACGACGTCACATAGAAAATTATGAATAAAATGTGGTTTACTTTCTTTTATCTAACTTTCTACTGGTTGAACAGGAATTTTAAAGCATTTAGAACCTTAGCAATACAATAAATGGCCGCAATTTTGAATTAGGTCACATCGAGGCCATCGAGGGTCCTTTTAGCCGATGTTAGTCAAGAGCTTCCAATATCAGCGGGGAAATTGCCACTATGCGTGATATTCGCATGCATGCAGGGCCGGATCTAGGGTAGAGCGAGTGGAGCGGTCGCTCTAGGCGCCAAATGGTAGGGGGGCGCCAAAATGGCAAATGTGAAAAAACTATCTAGAAAAAGAAGTTTTAAATGGCGCGGGCGCGCAAATACGCGCGAAATGGCGGGGCGAGAGATCACTTAGCTAACGAAAATCCATATAGACCACGATGCAAGCAGAAATGACTTGCGGGAGATAAGAGTTCGGATACGACAATAGTTTTTTGTGTTACCATGTACAATTGTAAAACATGCACAAGTTCTGTGCTGTTGCTGGAGCGCCATGAAGGGGAGATTCTAGCCTCGACGAACTACATTGTTCCCGTTGCGTGGCCGAAGACCGAGTTGCAAGCAGATAAAGTTAGGACACGACCCAAAGGCTAAGTGTCTATTCCGACGGATAAAAGACCTGAAGGGATTTCTTACTTTCTAAGGCTACGCAAAAAATAAAAACTGAGTTCCTCATAAAGCCGAAGGCACAGAGCGTCTCAGCGAGGCGCGATTTTTTACCTTTTTGTAAGCCTTGCTTTTGGCCTCGAACGTAAGATCGAATCCGACGCCCCGGGTCATCATCTCTATGCAGAGCTTGCTCTTCGGCCTTGTTTTTAAAATTCAGCCATTTTTTCTTGTCCGAGCTCAGCTGCCCCCCATGAACACGCCCCGCAGGAAAGCTTCGGCCTCGCGTACATTTGGCCTTTGGTTCGATTCCAAACTTTGCTTTCTCGACTTCAGCTTTGGGCTTTCGGACCTAGATCATTTTTGAGTTTTCGAAAAAAGACGACTTAGTAAAAAGACGTCCAAATGCAGTGACGGTACCCCTTTTGCTTGTTATGATATACTCTAAGAGCCCCGTTTAGGGCAACCTAATATTGTGACGCGACGGACGGGTAACTACGGAACCTAATACTCAGCATGGCCCGCCATGCTCTTGCCCATTTTTATTACTTTTATCAAATTGCAATTTGGGTAAAAAAGTTTAACCAAGGGCGCCAAAACTCAATCTCGCTCTACCCAGATCGAGTGCTCGGGCCGGCGCTGCATGCATACATGATCTGATCGTGCGCCTTATCATGGCGCGATTTGAATTGGAAGCCCACTAGCCCAGTTTAGATAAGGTGTCGGTTAAGAAAAGCACGTCGCTCAATGTGCCCAGACTCACCTTCAGCTTAAGATTGGAAAAGTATATACTTATCTATGTCTGGTACTCACACTCTCCGAGTATCGTCATGATCTGATCGTGCGTCTTATCATGGTGGGGGGTGACTTGGAAGCCCAGTTTGGAGAAGGTCTCAGTCAGGACACGCACGTCGCGCAATGTTCCCGTACGCGACGTTGGTTTCTTGTCCCTGAAACCACATGCATTAACCTCCTTAAGGACCTCTACTCCCCTCGCCGACCTTATCTAAAATCGCATTAGGGAGGTGAGTAGACCCTCACCAACTTGAAAATTTCGAAAGTTCTCAATTCGTTGAGATCTAGGGTATCTACTATGGTGTGGGGTAGCGCTGGATAGGTATTTTAAAAAGAATGGAGAACTTTAAAATATTTGATAATGTTAAAGTTCTCCGAAATAATCGCGGCGAAAAATAAAAACGTGTCCCAAAAAATAATCATGAAAGTAAAGCTTAATAGGTAAAGACTTTCATTGAAACTATTTTGAACATGATCGGTTAAGTCATTTTTGAGTTTTCGCCAAAACTCATCCCTTCTTATTTAAAAGGACATACATACATAAGGGCGGTAAAGGTACTTCCCTTTGCATAGTATATCCATATTATCTACGAAAACCCCCCTTTTAAGACTGTCTGTCTATTGTGACAGGCGGGCAACTACGTAACCCTACACTAAGCTTGGCCCCGACACGCACTTGGCCAGTTTTGTCTTCCTCTATCAGTTTACCTACCTGAAATAACGCGTCTTCTTGTAGGTATTATGGTTGAAGATGACCATAATCTTGTCTCCCGACATGTCGTAGTACCAATCCCGAGGGTCGTAGTTGAGGGCTGCGAGTGGCGGTGGCTCACTGTTTTCATGTTTATTATCTTCAGCCTGTGACCTGCAGATATATATAGGGTGAGGTTGGGTTACTGGTCTGTGGGTTGGATTGATCGACAAGCTAGAGAAGCGTAGCCTAGCGGTAAGGCGTGTGACTTTCAAACCGAAAGTGCGTACCCTGGCTTGTAATGAGTTTCTCTTTACTTAACTCTTTAATAGGTACGCAATATAGGTTATCTTCCTATATAAAAGCGTGTCCTACCTGACCGTCCCGACTGACTGTTTCATCAACGCAAAGCCAAAACTACAATAGCTAATAAGTTGAAATTTGCACATCATATTGCATCTATATTGTGAGAAATCAGGAGCGATTTTGAGAAATTCAACCCCTAAGGAGGCTAAAAAGAGGCTAAAATTTATACGGGGATTAAGTTTGATTTTAAAGTAGGAACTTGAAACTTCGTAAAAAGACATTTTGATAAAATACAAGATAAGTTATTTCAGCGTTTTTGAAAATTCATCCCATAAAGTGGTGAAAAAGGGGTTGTAAGTTTGGTACCGGTAACGATTTTTTTTTGTGAGTGAGGGACTTGAAACTTCGTAGGAAGACACTATTTACAACACAAGAAAAGTAATTCTTGCGTTTCTTTAAAAAATGGTTTGTAACGGGAAAAGATTTGAGTAGAAACTTGAAATTCGGAGGAAGACACAATATTTTCTAATCTAATATAATATAATTATCTTTCTAGTAATAAAAACAATAATTTAAGTACTTACTTTTGAGAATTCATCCCCTAATAAGGTTAAAAAGGGTTTGAAAGTGTGGGTCGGGAAATAAATCCACGCGAACGAAGTCGTGGGCAACAGCTAGTTTATAATGTATGTGTAACTGTAACGTAATACTTATTAAGTAGGTAACAACAAGCGGACTTATCGCTAAATAGCGATCTCTTCTAGACAACCTTCAAATAGCGAGATGGCGAACAAAGTTAAGAACGGGTACATACGGGGTTACGGGTAAAGAAAGTACATACTTATTCGTCAAATAACAAACTTAATAACATAGTATGTAACTTATGTATGCGTATATTATATTTATGGTATGTATGTATGTTTGTCTTCCTTATAATGAACGAAATCAACAACAGGATAATTTGCACGAAATCGCGAAAATAAATTGGTTTAGTAACTTAATTATTAGTTAAGTCAGGGGTTCCCAATCTTGTCAATCTGGGGAGTACTTGCAAATTTAAAATGTATTCTCGGCGCCCTAACCTAGCTAGGTTATTTGAAATAGATAGGTATGGGTACAGTCAACATCAATAGTAGCGGATGAAACAATGCGCCAAAAGTGTCTGATGTTCCGGATAAGTTTTCCAAATATAGATAAATCTCTAAAATTCAGTTCAAACAGTGTTAATTGTTCTACATATAGAGCTATCACTTTTTGTCAAGCTGTTACAGAATAATAGATATCTACTTTTTGAAGCGTTGTTTTGATCCGCTACTTTTGATGCTGACTGTCCCTAGGTAACATGGTGAGGAGGATTGCCTCACGGCGCCCTCTTTTCTGTCTACGGCGCGCAGTTTGGGAACCCCTGAGTTAAGTAATGATTCATTGCGGTATTATGGAAAACTAGTTTGGTTCTTAGTGTTTATTGGACATTGCGTTCACTCCGAATTATGATAGGTACTTATGCGTGTGTTTGCATTCCGAAACAAGTTTTTTTTTGTAACAGAGTATACGAGGTCACATTTATCTGTTACCAACCGATTGTTACCTATAATTATAAACGATGAGACAGACCAGTTGTTTAGCAACTTGCATACGAGACGAGAGAATTTATTTTTGGTGCCTTTGTTTCTCTTATTTGACAAGCTTTTATTTAACTTGTTTGTATGTATTATTATTGTATCTCCTTGGATTTCACGGGCCTATAAATCCCGGTATTTTGATAGGCTTGCGTGGGGATATAGATCCAACACGTAGAGGCCTCTTGGAGAGCTTTAATGTCATGTAGAACGCCTGCTGGAACCCGTTCACGGGCGCAACAATAGACACCCATGAACCGGTCGCAACAGGCATTGGGACTATTGTAGTAAAGTGAACAGTATAACGGTCTATGGATTGAAATTTGGGAGGACAATGAGACTGGGTTATTGCAAAGAGGTCCGGACACCTGCCATAACAATGTTTTCACTAGTTATCGAGGCAGGCGGTGACTCGCCGCCCACTAGATGGGCCCCTGAAAATGCCGTCGTGAAGACGACCAGGAGCAACACCGGTGTGAGCGGCTCAGGGGTGTCGAGAGGTGTACGCCGCTTTCTACCCAGTGGCTGATAACAGCCACTGTGGCAACTCGCGTCTTATGCAAGTTTTCACTTCCACCCCTGGAGCATTTAGCTCTAACGACTCCTCTCTGGACGGCCAATGAAGGCAAGCCAGAGCTGAGGGTCCTGCGGGTCCAGCGGGTCCCTGGAGTCCACTCCGACCGACGAAGACACGCCGGAGACGGAGACCCTGACCGACTCTCGGGAGTACTCGGGTCCGTGGGGTCGTTACTCCCCAACAGCTCGCCACAAGCTGCCCTGCGATTATTATTATTATGTATTATTATTACTCCTTTATTTCTCTTTCTTCTTAGGGTTATGTTTTTTACAATATGGATATAAAAGTAAAATATAAAAATACATTAAAAAATACTATCAAAACACATATAAACACATTGTAAAAAACTTAACCTAGTGTGCCGCCAGCAGCGGGGCAGGGCCCAAGCTGCCGGTGGTCAGGGCTGCAGAGAGAGGAACCGCCGCACTATCCGCGCCGTGTCCAAGATCACCGCCTTCTGCATCTGACCCTTGATCCAACCACCTAGCGAGAGTCTCTCAAGGTGTTGGTCGAGACTCTTCGCTATGAGACCGTTCGCTGAAACGACTGTTGGGACAATGATCGTCGAATCAACATCCCACATGGCGGTTATCTCGTGAGCCAAGTCTAGGTACTTGCTGTCCTTCTCGGATTTCACGAGATTCTCATCATGGGGGATGGTGATATCGACGAGCACGGCCCGGCGTTGCGATCGATCTATTATCACGATGTCAGGCTTATTGGCTACAATAGTCCTGTCAGTGATAATAGATCGATCCCAATAGAGCGTGGCACGACCATTTTCGAGAACTGGCGCAGGTGAGTACTTGTAGTACGGTACTTCGCGGTCCACAAGGCGGTATAGAAGAGCAAGTTGCTGGTGAATAATTCTGGCTACGAGATTATGTCTGTGCAAGTACTCACCGTTAGCAAGATGAGAACAACCGGAAATGATATGCCTGAGTGACTCTCCGGGACGGCGGCATGCCCGACAAATGTCGACCGTACCGTCCTTCAGGATATACTTGCGATAGTTGTTCGTCATCATAACTTCGTCCGCAATTGCATAGGCAAAACCCTCGGTTTCTCCGAAGAGGTCGCCGAATCGTAACCAGTTCACCGACGCGAGCAGGTCCACGTCAGGTCCCGTGAGGGCCTTGTAGAACCGCCCGTGTAGCACCTTACTCTCCCATGCCGCCTTGCGATCCGCAGTACTTAGTACCACAGGTTTGCGCCAGTTCTCGTTTGCCAAGGAGAGCGGCGTGAGGTTCCTGTCTACTGCCACGTCACGAACTATAGATCTCGTTCAAACCAATTTTCGGTGGAAGTTTGTATGGTAATGTATATCATATATTTTTTTTAGATTTTTCTTTCTGTTATTTTAGAAGTTACAGGGGGGAGGGGGACACACATTTTTTCACTTTGGAAGTGTCTCTCGCGCAAACTATTCAGTTTAGAAAAAAAATATATTAGGAACCTAAATATCATTTTTGAAGACCTATCCATAGATACCCCACACGTATGGGTTTGATGAAAAAAAATTTTTTTTTTAAATTTATGACGTATTAAAAAAAAACTACTCACTAGATCTCGTTCAAACCAATTTTCGGTGGAAGTTTGCATGACAATGTATATCATATATTTTTTTTAGTTTTTTCATTCTGTTATTTTAGAAGTTACGGGGGGGGACGACACATTTTACCACTTTGTAAGTGTCTCTCGCGCAAACTATTCATTTTAGAAAAAAATGATATTAGAAACCTCAATATTATTTTTGAAGACCTATCCATAGATATCCCACACGTATGGGTTTGATGAAAAAATATTTTTTGAGTTACAGTTATAAGTATGGGGGACCCCCAAAAATTATTGTTCTTTTTTCTATTTTTGTGTGAACATCTTAATGCGGTTCATAGAATACATCCACTTACTAAGTTTGAACAGTACAGCTCTTATAAGGTAAAGGCACCTATTACCGTGGTAGTTAAGGAACTTTTCAAAAGAGATCCAAAAATTAAGGGTATCAATGCTGTCTAACAGCCAGGAATATTTTTTTTATCAGAGCATTTAATGAACTTTCCGTTTCACACGTTTTTGGATTCATTTTGGGTTATTATATGTATTAAAATATTTTTTGAAGCCAAAATGATCAAATCTTCTATTACCGTGGCAAGGGATAGGCTGTGATTCTATTATCGCGAATTGATCTTTCATTACCGAGGGTAGAATTGGCATGATTTTTCTGCACTCGTTAATAGAAACCAAACTCAAAATTCGAAACCTAATACCGAGGGTTAAAACAATAATAACGACGTGGGTTCTGTATATTATTTTTGTGTCATTCATTAAGTTTAATAATGACACAAAAATAAAAAATAAAACTATAGGAGTATGTTTAAAAATAAGAGATATATTCGAATAGATTATAATTATACTTTGGCACAATCAAATACTATTAAATAGTTAACTTACCAAGTACCCACGAGTACCTGTATAACAAGTTATAAGTTGAATGTTTTACATGTAAAACAACAAAAAATATTGTTAGTAAAGTTTTACTAAGGACGTATATGACAAATAGGCCTGCCTGTTATTAAATAAAGTAATTTT
Source organism: Cydia pomonella (assembly GCF_033807575.1). Lineage (NCBI taxonomy): Eukaryota > Metazoa > Arthropoda > Insecta > Lepidoptera > Tortricidae > Cydia > Cydia pomonella. The sequence goes on along the minus strand of NC_084709.1, from coordinate 20,635,441 downwards.
TAAATGCTAAAAAGATTGATAAGAATTTGTCTTACTGACATAATTAGCTGCACAAAAAAACAAGTAAGTAACATTTTCTCATAAGGCACAGCGTAAATTATAGTCGAAATTTTATAAGCTGGACGTTTACCACCTGAGTGAAAGTTTACCACGGTGAAATGGTAAACGTCCACCTTATAAAATTTCGACTATATATAAAAACATGAAATTTTTTAATTCTAATATTTTTGATAAGGTAATTAAGTTAAATAAAGTCTCTCACATATTATGTGTTATAATTTACCCGTTTATAATTTACAAATCACAGTACTTTTCTTATTGCTGATACTTATAGCTAAAAAAAATCATGTCTGAGATTTTGGACTACTGTTTAAATAAAATTATATATAAAAAAATCTAATTGGTATTGTCCGGCAGTTGGGTACCCTTCCTTGTCAGAGTAATAACTGAATCAGAAAACAGAAGAATTTAAATCTGATAATGATAACTGAAGTCTAAATTTTATCAACGAAATCTGTACTTGCGGTACCCTAAATGCGATATTTCAATACAATACCAAATAGTCACTCGGTAATAGATAACTCTTTAAGAGCCTATTACTGACCCATTCGATATTTCTCTGGGTCGGTAATAGATTTCTATACATTCTATTACCGAGGGTAATCTGATCATACCATCGGTAATAGGCTTAATTTGGAGTTTAATTAAACCTAATTCCGACCCATAAAAAGAATAAAACACAGATGGTTTTTCAAATCAAATCAAACACATATATTACAAGCTTCTTGTAAAGACAAAATCACATAACTGGCAAGTAAATTTTAGGTTTTAACTCAAAATAAAAAAAAGTTGACAGATTAAGGGTTCCCATAGAAACAAGGAAATCGGTGCTGAAGTTTTTGTTAAAAATTAGGGGTTAGTTGAATATTTTCCATACCACGGAAATCTTTAATAGCGTGAATAGATCAAGATTGGAATAAATAAAAGAAATTATAAAATTGATAATTTGTACCAAAACTAAAGAGTAAATAACAAAACTACCACTTTTTCTATTACCGTGGCATACCACGGAATTACTTACCACAGAAGTAATTGGCGCCTATCACCGCTGTATTTTATTTTCAATTTTAAACGTATTTCCCGGTCAAAAACTAAGTTAAAAGTAATTCAAAATCGTGTAGAAAACAATACACAACCTCTTAAAAGGCATTGCACTAGTTTATTTGCCATAACTATTACGTAAAACACTAAGTAAGATTGGAGTGCACTTACCTGTGGTGTCACGCGTCTGTATGGAACAACCGGTTCTTGCGCCGCCGTCGCACAAACTGACGAATCGCGAGTTTTTTGTTACACTCACACAAATGCACACTAATGGGCACGATAGACCAATGAATGAGCTTGTTTTGTGTATGCTTTATTTCTTAGGGAATAGATCTGTTTGCTTGCAAAATGCGTATTTGTAAACACCGCGGTGTTAAGACGTCGATTTTGATACCCGCGTTAATAGCCGCCGTTACCTTAGTTTCGGAAAAAAGTGGCTGTGACATAATCGGACAGACAGACGGACATGACGAATCTATAAGGGTTCCGTTTTTTGCCATTTGGCTACGGAACCCTAAAAACAGTTAGAATTCACAATTATTTGTGCAGTAAAATGGATCGAGGATCATCGAGACGGTTGATTTTCAGTCCCCAACCAAAAAACTTAAAGTTAATTCAATGTATCAAGGGCTTATTTTAGATATAAGCTAGTTATTAATACTACCTCTGTATTAAAAAAAAATGAATATATCCATTATTATTATTGTATTCATTGTTCGAAGTTGGAACGACAAATAAATGCCCAATTTGCACAAAATAAATTAAAGTACCTGCCTACATTCTCGCTAGAGTGTAAATACCTTGCGTCATATCAAAACAACCAATATCATAAAATAAATTGATATAAGGTACTTATTTATATTTATTAGGTATTACTGGTTTACCTGTCTAGCTTCTTCTTGAAGAGGTTGCCGAAATCTACCTCGCTCTCCGCCATCTTGCTCGAAACTGAACTCTCTATCGGTGTTAACTCTACAATGGATCATTAGAATTAATAAAATATAATATTAAGTAATAAATAAATAAAAATAGAAATGTGCTTAGCTTAGATACGCAAAACTTTTAGTCTCCGTACAGAAGTCATCGAGAATTGCACGCGCTTTACAATACATTGCTGCTAGGTACTAAAAGTCCAGCGAATTTATCGATCGATCAAATGTCGATATGTATTGAAAATCACACGTATTATTGGTAATATTCATGATTCGTGAAGTTCCGAGGTTTGTGTCGTAGAGCGAAATAGATTGGGAGCATAATTCGACATACCTATATGTCGATCTCATTTCGTGACATTGCTGCCTTATTAACATCTCGATGAATATAATTTTATATCCAGTTAAATAAGTAATTACAGGTCTATTTACCATTTATTCCAGCTTAGTAGCTAGTGACAGTGTTGGCTGAACGTTAATTGGAATTGATAATAACCATTACAAATTGAACCGTAAACTGTATCCGTCCGTTTCGGTTCAATTTGTTAATAAACGCGTAGCCTACTGTATACGAAGCAAGAGATCCCGGATTCGAATCCCGGTACGGGCAATTTTTTGTGTGTTATATAAGTAATAATATATTTGTATATACATATTATGTATTTATATATATCTACATATATTGTCGTCTGTAGGCTTAGCACATGATTGGCGCGACAGTATCTCGCGGCGAGATATACTACCAGTCTTTTTCTAACTATGTTAATTAAAGAGGGACGGGTAGTCTAATAGTAGTTTTTGTGACTGCTACGTCTGCCAAAGATTGAAAGGCATTAAAATATGAGTGTGGGTTTATGAAACAAGCTGAAAGCGAGTTTCATAAAACATCACACGACTGTTTTAATGCCTAATTGTTTACTTACATACACTGCTTTATCTACGCCCATAAGCTATCTAGGATGTGTTCAGAAACCGCATGTTACGACCACCATTGCGACATTAGATCACACACTCAATATAACGTCATCTCGACTGGTGACTACTACAAATGAAGTCAAATCTGATTCCTTTGTTTTTCAGAGACGTTCGAAATTTTAATGTTATTAGGCATTAAATCGATATCGTCGTTATTATTGGGCAATAATAAAATTTTCACAGTTAAGAAATTGGTTGTAAAATAATTTATCTTTATCCTGGTCGTAATTTGTAGTTTTTGTGCGCATCATAGAGGGTTTATGACACATTTATCTACAAAATGAACATTATACCGCCAATCCTAGATATCTTAACACACCTGTTCAAATTCTCTGAATACTGGATTACGGGACACTTTCGGCACAGAATATGTGATGTTTATCTGTTTTGAACACAAAGCAAAATGTATAGAGCAACGCGTGTTATCGGCTGGACTGATACCGCCAACGGCATTACATGCTCGATAGGCTCCTATCTATTATCACAGATAGTTGATAAGCAGCCATTAATTCAGAGAATAAATACAGCAACAAGCTAGTTGCGGCTAGGATTTTTTAAAATCAAAAATCCTGTATTCTCTTAGATCGTCAGTAATAAGGCAATCATTTCTTAAATATAAATTTCTTTTCACCACACCAACTGATTTTTCAAAAACGAATGAAAAAGTTGCTTGTTATCCACATGTGGGGCAAAGTAATCAGATGCAAATTTTGAGTTGTTGATTGATGAATTCCTTATGTTGCTGATAGAATTAACTTTTGAATGATACATTTTTTATAACGGTCAGTTGGATTTGGTTCGGTTTTTTTTTTTTTTTGCATTTCATAGTTAGTATTTTCCTCGCGTTGGTGTGGTGAAAAAAATTGTGTTTCACTCGGGGGAAAAGTTTTGTCCCCTTTGTCAAACAAATAACTGTTGTAAAACAAATAATTGTTACATTCTTACATGTGTGTGTCATAGTGGGCTGGCTTACATCACTAGGACGCCAAAATGAAAGTCAGAAATCCAAAAGTTTCTTTATTCAATAAAAAAATATAAAATAGGTATTTAGATCAGTCACTGTACGTATGCTAGAAATATAATAAAGTTGAAAGATCCTACCCTACTCATCTTACTAGCACCATCCTGGACAGACATAATATATAATAGAACAAATTAAACATGTTAGGTATTGTAATGTACGAGTAATAGGCATTCAATGATTAAGGGCCTGATACCAGTGCCCTTAATTGAGAACAATAGAACACCGAAGTTCCATTCAAAATTCTTGATCAGGACGAGGTTAAATATATCGTCGACACTGTAAACTAGCAATTCGCTGAGACATATAAGGTCCAGCAATGGTCCAATGTAGGTATATCTCAGGCGGTTGGTGAAGAATTGGTTGGTTGGAAGTTGGTAAAGAATTTTCTAGTAGAAGATACCTGACTTCTGGTCTACAAGTAGTTGATATATTATATTTTTTCTTACGTAACATAACACAAATCAGCTTCATTAAGCCAAGCTTGTACTTAACCGTAGTAACTTCTTACCAACTGGCTCAGTTAATCGATAGACCTATTAAAAGTGTAGCTGGTAGTGTGATGATGAGTTACTATCTAGACCGGGTCAGAAAAGCGCAGGGTTTTGAGGAGAGTGGATCTCATCTCCGGCGTTTGCTTCTTGTTGTGCGCCCAAAGTCTCTTTGAACAATTGGATACGCGCCTGCAATAAATAACAGGAATGAATGGTTACACACACACAGCTGAATTAAACACATTTCATAAAAAGGTTTCTGTGGGCAACACAATGAAAGTAAACGACTCCAGTGCATATAGGTATATGTCACAATTTTCTTTTTAGAGTCACAAATACTGAAGAAATGTATCCCGCTTATAACGATCATTTGCATCAGATCCAGTCGGCGATGTTTGGCGTCTACCAGGAGAGAAAACTTCTGGGTCCAAGCAGTCACTGTTCCCAAGCAAGAACTGAACTAAGTCGCGAGTCACCAGTCTGCTGACTATCGCGATGAACTGCATCAGGTCTATCTGGCGATGCTTGCCGTCCACCAGGAGAGAGAAAACCCGGATCCAAGCAGTCTTTGTTCCCAATCGACGTGAACAGAACTCACTCGCGAGCCACCAGCCTGCTGGCTATGACGATCATCTGCATCAGGTCCATCTGGCGATGCTTGGCGTCCACCACGCGGCAGAACTCCTGAATCAACCAGGAACCGCCACTGCCGCGGAAGGACCTGTAGTCTGAAATCGATCAGATTTAAATCACATTTGAGAAATACTAAACGTTTGTTATATTTTATTTTTTCATGCTAGTTCATTACAAATTGCGTCATAGGCAATAAGGTGCATCCAGTTAACTTTTGTGGAGCAACTGTGGAGAAAGAATGTGCAACAGTAAGTAACTAGGTATGTTACCTATTGGTAACGTGTTGATCCATAAAAGGCAACTGCGGTGTGGATGCACCTTTACATGCATACGGTAGCGTGCGGAATATCAACCGGCAGCGCTAAAAGTGAGTACAAGGCAGTCGATAGTTAACAGACCACTGTAGCCAGTGGTCCTCCAAAAAGTATCCGCTCAACGAGGGTGCGGAGTGTTAGGGTCGGCAACGCGCATGTGACTCCTCTGGAGCGCATGTGGATGGTGTACATAGGCTACGGACACTGCTTACCATCAGGCGGGCCGTATGTTTGTTTGCCACCGACGTAGTATAAAAAAAGTATAAGTTTTCACTGCGTAAGACTGACAATAAGCAACACAGGATTGAATAGTCACCGAGTACTGCAAGGTTAGAAGGTTACTGTGACCTACCTTCCACAGAGGAACGCAGCACAAGCGTGTCAACGTGCGAAGGCAGCAGCAACACTTCCCCATTCCCGTCCAGGTGCACCTTGCCCGCGTCCACCAGCAACCCGCGGCATGCCTGCACGATCAGTAGCTTTGGCTTCCCCACCTGCAAATAAACTACGTTTCAATCTGGGACATAATAATACGTTTACAGTACATATGGTGCTACTTTATAGCACTAGTGCGAAAATTAGCATATTACGTTACTGTGTCGAACATTTAAAGGGCCATATGTACTGTAAAACGTTGTACGATACATGTGCGAATAGATATTTCGCAACTCGTGTCGATTTAAAACACTCCCTTCGGTCGTGTCTTAATTTATCGCCACTCGTTTCGAATTTCCTATTTTTCGCACTTGTATCGTAATGTACTATTAATTCTATTGAGAACACCAATCGAAAATGACTGTATAGTGCCAGCTGCAACACTTTGCAACCCGTGTATTCTGAACGGATGTTCTAGAAACGTTTTGGATTGCATTGACAAAAGCTTGAATAAATACGTGTAGGTAGGTACAGGTACCCTATAAAAAAAAGCAACATAAATAAATAAAATATATAGTCGTTGTTAGGTACTGACCAGGCCAGGCGCATGGTCTTGCAGCTTGCTGACGATGTCTGCCAGGTTGAAGGACTTGTCGCGTGCGAACAGCCGGCCGCCACCCAAGCCGTGAGTGAGGATACACACGCAAACGCAGGACGTGTCTTTGTGATCCTGCTTGCAAACTGAGGGAAAAGTACAAGTGTGGGCTAAACTAGTCACAATACACTCGAAAAATTTGGGTTTCCAGTTAGGAAAAACTATTTCAAGTAATGCCTTTTTAACATTATATTTTTTGTACAAGTATAATAATGACCCAGTTTTCTAAAAATAGGACGTAGAGTTTCCACAAAATAAATGGCGCCGTACAGCGCCGTGTTTAGCTGTCAAACTCGGGCATGATTTTTTTAAACTATCAAGTAAAATCTATACAATAAGCACTCACAATCGTCCATGATGCAAAGAATCTCATCGTGAGTTCTATCGTGGTATGGTGTGACGTCAAAGTTCAGGTTTTCGCCGGTTTTAGTGAGAGCTTCCACGTCGCGATACGTGCCGTTGCGCGTCCCTGGCTTTTTTCTGGAACATTAAAGAAAAAGCGCCATTTTAGTTAAACGCAAGAAGGTTACTCATACATATTAGGATATATCGGATTCTACGGATGTGAAAGAAGAAGGTTTCAAAAAAGTTGAAAAAGTTCGCGGAATTTTCCTGAAAGTTTTAATAGGAAATGAAGGAAACTTCCATTTGGAATTGGAAAATTTCGATTCCTACACTTGAACATAGGAAAATTCCGATTTTTCCAAGAGGAACTTTTACAATTTTGTTAACTTTCCCACGGCACGTTAGTATCGGATGACGACGGCACCAGTGGGAAATAAATAAACAAATGTTTGGGGACAACAAACTAAGCAAAGCTTGTACTATGGGTACTAGGCGACGATATATATACGTATATAGATAAATACATACTTCTAAGTATATACATAGCTAGCACCCATGACTCAGGAACAAATATCTGTGTTCATCACACAAATAAATGCCCTTACCAGGATTCGTAGGTGAGATCACTATACCCACTAGGCCAGACCGAATAGACAGAATAGGCGTAAAGAAAATGGGGTACCGTCGAGTTTCGTATCTTCGCCTGGATTTTGACACTTTTCCCAAAAAATCTTTCAAATTTGAAAGCATTTTAGTGCGTTATGGCAAAAAAACGTTTTTTAGTACTCCTGACTATCTGTATATACCACTAAAGCTTTGAATTTAATTGGTTAACTTGGTAATAAATGGCCACGAAGGCAATAGGCGAAGTATGGGTATTTTTCCCAATCTTCGCCTATGGCATGCCTTACCGCTAATAATAAACTTTTCTGTGACTTATGCATGTTAAGTGTTATCTCCTTGGAATGTGTTAATATACTATGAACCTTAACTACACCAGACTAGGCATATTTTTTAAAAACGGTGTGGTAGGCGAAGTTTGGTACCAGACTGAAGTTGTTTACATACATTTTCTATAATGAAGCTAGGGCTGCCAAAAATTAACCAACATGCCAAATAAAGGGGAGTAATGGTTTATAAGTAAAAAAATATTTTTTTAATAAAATTGTTTCATATTTAATCAAAAAAATTATCTTTTTTCGCTTATTATTATGATAGTAATTGAGATCAAATCAACCTTATTATTCAAAGTTAGACATAAAAAATATCTACTCAACATCGGCAAGAGTAGAGACAAACATTCGCATATACTCATATAGCGTAAACTAAAATATTTAACTTCTTAAGAGCCCTTAATCCTTGGAGCGTTCTCCGATTTCACGAAATAACGCTCGATAGATGGCGTTGGCGCTCGGTACGCGAGCGCCGGCAACGCGACGCGCGTTTCAATGCAGACTAGAATAATCTTGATAGTTTTCAATATAATTTCAAGCAACATTAATTTTAGTGTCATATGATATCATATGGGCACTCTTTATTTTATTGTATATGCACAGTAGTTTTTTTTTTTTATGTACACTACTACTAAGTGTACAGACTACAGAGTGTACTATAACCCTTGCTCTTTATTCTGTCTCTTTCACACCAATGGAAAATGAAGAAGTTACTAAATGACTGCAGGTATAAATAAAGTATATTAGTGCGATAGAGAGACAGATAGTGTTTCGTTGTCGTATCGTAAACGATTGGCATGTTGGCCACACACTTGCTTAGTGCCTAGCCAAAATACCAATCGTTTGCGTATATTAGTACGATAGAGAGAGAGTAGTGTTTCGTTGTCGTATCGTAAACGATTGGCATGTTGGCTACGCACCCATGATACCTAGCCAAGAAGCCAATCGATTGCGCATATTAGTGCGATAGAGAGACAGATAGTGTTTCCTTGTCGTATCGTAAACGTTTGGCATGTTGGCTACGCACCCATGCTGCCCAGCCAAGATGCCAATCGTTTGTGCATATTAGTACGAGAGAGAGACAGATAGTGTTTCGTTGTCGTATCGATTGGCATGGTGGCTACGCACCCATGCTGCGTAGTCAAGATGCCAATCGTTTGCGCACATTAGTTCTATAGAGTTTCAGTGTTATTTGAAATCACGTTAGGGTTTGTATTATTATTTTTGACCCGAATGAAGTCCATCCAGGTTCTTATGATGGAGTCAGGAGTTGGTCACCAGAACTCCTAATCTACTCATTATAATTCCATCGTGCTTGGGCTCAAAAGATTTGCCCTGACGAACACCATCGATCTAGATGAGGTCCAGGGTCTCATGACGGAGTCAGGAGTTGGTCTTTTTATTGCGTTTGCACTACGAATAACAATAATAGTACCGACTTTGGCTTACACGTAAAATAAGTAATAACATATCAATTTTGCGACAGCTATACAGAATATGGCCATTTTGTTGGCATTAAATAGTATTCAACAAAATCTATCATTCTAAAATCATGTTAAGTACTAAGGTCTTCAACAGGAACTGTATAAAGGCATTTCGGTTATATTTTCTTTAATAAATTTCCATTAACACTTACATAATAATTAAGTCTTAAATCTCAGTCAGCTTTTTTTAAACTTTATATCAACACTTAAATAATAATTAAGTCTCAACTTTCAATCAACTTGTAATAGACATAAAAACCAATAGGTAGGTAGGTACTTTTATTTGGAAACTACTGTAAATTGTATTTACTTAAATTGATATTATTGAATACAATTTGTCCCCGTCGAGAAATTTTTGGTTCGGGCAATATTAAAAGAATGTCATATAAATGCTTCATAGTACATGCAGATGTCAACTCTTGGGTAGAAAAATACGAATCCTGTATTAAATTTCGATTCTTTCACTTTCCTCACGAATTTGATTTCGGGGACGTTACCTTTCATAGTTATTACTTTTCCTACAAAATGCTTTACACTCTTTTTGGTTACGAACTTTGCCAAAACCCAGGAGCCTGTATTTAATTTCTTATCGTCCTCTATGAGATACCCAATATCAGAAATTCCGAAAGGTATCGGCGGTTCTAAATTTTCTTCTTCTTGTTGTAAATACGCCGCGATATAATCGTCCATTGTCCCATATTCGGAATCATCCGTAATCTAATCTACTTATTGACTTTCCTCCAAATTGTTAAAGCCATTTCCGAAAAACCAAACACAAGAAAATATTTAAATTTGGAAACAATTAAGTAATGTCATCCACCAATTAATGTGGTACTACAAATTTGACAACCCTAGGTGTAGGCGAAATTTGGCAATAAGACGGACGCAAAGTACCCTCACCATTGTTTTATCCACTTGTGACTTCTAAATGTAAGCTAGCCATTAAATACTAGTTTCATTTGAAAAACAAATAGTTATAGGATATAATCATCTAAAAAGTTTAACATTACCTGGTCCGTATCACTGTTTAAAACTTAAGTTAAGAGCAATTCCTAGCTGAGCAACTTTTCAAATCTCGAATTTTTGAAGCTATGTTTCTGTCGCGCTGCGATGGGCGGGAGCGGGAGCTATCTAAGTGTGAGTGCGCACACACAGACGCGAGACTCGAGCGCTCGCTCATTGCGCGCCGTTGCGTCGACATGTCGACGTCGCCCGCGAGCCGGACGGAATTCATCCTGCGCTGCCCGAAGCAAGTTGTTTTTGGTCTCATATCACGATCTCATATTTTGATCACATAATATTGTTTTTCATTTTTATTAGGGTTCCGTAGCCAAATGGCAAAAAACGGAACCCTTATAGATTCGTCATGTCCGTCTGTCTGTCCGATTCTGTCACAGCCACTTTTTTCCGAAACTATAAGAGCTGTACTGTTCAAACTTAGTAAGTGGATGTATTCTATGAACCGCATTAAGATGTTCACACAAAAATAGAAAAAAAAACAATAAATTTTTGGGGTTCCCCATACTTAGAACTGAAACTCAAAAAAACTTTTTTCATCAAACCCATACGTGTAGGGTATCTATGGATAGGTCTTCAAAAATGATATTGAGGTTTCTAATATCATTTTTTTCTAAAATGAATAGTTTGCGCGAGAGACACTTCCAAAGTGGTAAAATGTGTCCCCCCCCCCCCCTGTAACTTCTAAAATAACTGAATGAAAAATAAAAAAAAAAAAGATATACATTGTCATGCAAACTTCCACCGAAAATTGGTTTGAACGAGATCTAGTAAGTAGTTTTTTTTTAATACGTCATAAAATTAAAAAAAAAATTTTTTTTTCATCAAACCCATACGTGTGGGGTATCTATGGATAGGTCTTCAAAAATGATATTTAGGTTTCTAAAATCATTTTTTTCTAAACTGAATAGTTTGCGCGAGAGACACTTCCAAAGTGAAAAAATGTGTGTCCCCCCCCCCCCCCCCCTGTAACTTCTAAAATAACAGAATGAAAAATCTAAAAAAAATATATCATATACATTACACCATGCAAACTTCCACCGAAAATTGGTTTGAACGAGATCTAGTGAGTAGTTTTTTTTTTATACGTCATAAAATATAAAAAAAAAATTTTTTTCATCAAACCCATACGTGTGGGGTATCTATACGTGGGGGGATAGGTCTTCAAAAATGATATTTAGGTTCCTAATATAATTTTTTTCTAAACTGAATAGTTTGCGCGAAAGACACTTCCAAAGTGGTAAAATGTGTGTCCAAAGTGGTAAAATGTTGAACAAGATCTAGTAAGTAGATTTTTTTTAATACGTCTTAAATGGTACGGAACCCTTCATGCGCGAGTCCGACTCGCACTTGGCCGCTTTTTATATTATACTGTATCTATTAATTACCATATAGGTAAAAACTGCAAAAAAGAATGATGTCCCTGCTTCGGTCGTCGTCGTACAGTCAAGTGCAAAAATATGTATCGAAAGAATCTTCTCATAAATATGGTACTACGCTCTTATTACACTGGTATAAGATGCTATGAGACATATTTTTGAGTAAGATGTGTACACCCATATTTTTACACTTGACTGTACCTATCCGTGACAGTAAGTTGGGTATGATCATGATGTGTTGTGAAATTTTGTAAGTAGGTATAAATATATGGTTAAACTACAATCTATTTAACTTGTAGTACGATGGGGCTAAACTTGGGTCGCCTTATTGAAGAACGTATCGCAATGACAATCTGAGTAAAGTATGTTGGGGTAATGCCGGACAATTTTGGGACCAATTGAGAGAACTCGTAAAAAAACGTTTATTCAAGATCTCAGCACATGACAGATTCTTGAAGTACGGAGCAAATCGTTAAATAATAACCGTAGATTCGGCCTGAATTTTGGTAATCTTCAATATAGAACGGTTTCAGTTTTGTACCTGTGTAAAGATGAGACATACTTTTTTTAGGGTAACGAGTGTTTTGCCATCAAGGGAGAACATCGGATGGTGAAAAAAAGTTGCTTCTAATGGAAAGAGAATAAGATATCACAAAGAAATAGGTCCGGTTTCTACCCTTCTCAAATGTATATAAATTGTAGCCACCAATAATTACAAACTTAAAAGTTGTCATCGAAAGTTTTTATTTCGTATTTTTGAATCCGATCTTAACCCTGATACAAAAATTGGTAAAATTGTGGCTCTCAAACTTTGATACCTATGTCAGAAGGAAATTGTGGCTCTCAAACTTTGATACCTAATATAAGGCAATTTGATATGTAAACAATGTGCTAAGAAACCTCTTATTGTAAGGTTTACCCGAAGTAATAAAATAAGAAAAACGACTAAAATAATAGATAGGTTTCGAAGTTTTGACAATTTAAGATCTCGTGAACTGTACAGGTTTAGTGAAAGTGTAAATGTATTGTTTATTGACTCCACGACGCCCAGTTCGGGTTTAGGTCAGGTCTATCAACCGAGGCTGCGGTTCTGTGCCTCAAGCATACTGTCCGATATTACACAGATCGTAGAACACCGGTCTATGCATGCTTCTTGGACTTATCCAAGGCATTCGACCTGGTGTCCTACGATCTCCTATGGAAGAAGCTAAACCAAGCGGCGGTACCTGGAGAGCTGGTTGAGCTATTTAAATATTGGTACAGTAACCAGAGTAACAGGATAAGATGGGCGGGTTCGCTGTCTGACTCTTACAAATTGCAGTGCGGTGTGAGACAGGGAGGCCTAACTTCGCCAAGGCTGTTCTGCCTATATATGGATCACCTGATTCAGGAGCTCAGCGGCACTCGAGCGGGCTGTTCAGTCGGAGGACAGTGCTTCAATAACATCAGCTACGCTGATGATATGGTGCTGCTTAGCCCTTCGGTTTGCGCACTTAATAATTTACTGGCCATATGTGAAAGATACGCGGAGGTACATGGCCTCAGGTACAATTCTAGTAAGACTGAGTTACTAATTTTCAAAGCCGGCACTAAAACATACAGCATAGTTCCACCAGTCATGTTAGGAGGCGTTCAGTTGAAATTAGTAACACAGTTTAAGTACCTGGGGCATTGGGTCACTGCGTCTCAAAATGATGACATGGACGTTGAGAGGGAGCGCAGGGCTCTATCAGTGAGAGGCAACATGTTGATCCGCAGGTTTGCAAAATGCACAACAAGTGTTAAAATAACCTTGTTCAGATCTTATTGCCAAACTTTTTACACTTGCAGCCTGTGGATCAACTGCACGAAAAAAGCCTATAGTGCGCTGCGCGTCCTCTACAATAACGCGTTCAGGATGCTGATGGGGCTGCCACGGTACTGCAGTGCGTCGGGGATGTTCGCGGAGGCATACACGGACGATTTTCATGCCATTATGCGCAAACGCGTCGCGTCCCTGATGCGTCGTGTTCGTGGTAGCCCCAACGGGCTCTTGAGCGCGGTCGCAGGGGCCCATGACAGCCCGATATTTGGCCACTGGGCGAAATCTCACGCGCCACATGCCAACTACGACAAGTAATTAGTTTAATATAATGTGATTGATAATTTTAATTTAATTTAATTTAATTTATTTGATAATTTTAATGTAATTTAATTGATAATTTTGATTTAATGAAATGAATAATGTTAATTTAATTTATCCGTATTTTTAATTTAATTTAATTCATATTTTTATTTTATTTTTTGTAATTTATATGTAAATATTTTGATTGTTTTACCTATGGATATTGTCCGAAATAAATGCTTTTTATTTTATTTTATTTATTGAAAGGAATGTACTGGAAGATATTACGTGCTTAAGTAGGAGGGACAAAAATCGAAATAAAAAAATAATCGTGCCCAGTCATTTTTAATGAAGGTCGCCAAAAAAATAAGAATCAAACTTAGAAATCAAAAAGACTAAGTAGTTCTTTAAAAAGGTCAAGGTCACTGAGAGCCCATCTTGAAGTATGGAAAATAAGTAAAATTGCGATTTTGTTGGTATAATTTTGAAATTATATATTTAGTTGATATACAATCTTTTTTTTTATAAAATGTAAGGATCGTATGTAAAGAGTAAAGTAAATATATAGGAAAAGGGAGCCCTCTTGAAGCATTTTAAGGAAACTAATTTCGAAGCCCTATCTCTATTTTGTATCCGAAACTAGCTATGTATGTATGCGTGCACATCTACATATGCATCTGTATGTGTAGGTACTTTATTGCAAAAAATTGCTCATTTGCTATCTATTTTACTCGATTTTGTTATAAAATTCAACATGTATCATCATCCCTATACAATATAAATAATCTTTATTGCACACCTCAATAAAAGAAAACAATACAAAAGAAAACAGAAACATAAGCACAGGGAAACAACATGCGGTCTTATCGCTAAAAAGCGATCTCTTCCAGGCTACCTTTGAGTTGCGGAAATTAAAAAAATGACATTGTCCGTAAGTAGGTGTACATACACATACAATATACATACATACAAAATAGACTCCCAAAATCTCTTCCTTTTGATTTACCGTCGCGTTGGTAGTGGTACTGGATAAAAATAATGGTACGAAAGTGTGATCAAGAAAACAATAAATGTGATAATTAAGTAGGTCAGTAGGTAAATTGAAGAAAATTTAAAGTTTGACAATCACTGCTGTTTTTTAAATAGGTAAAGATCGGGTTGTTTCTCTCGGATATCGGTCTGCGGCAGTCCTAGGTCTGTTTTGATTGGATAGTTATATAAAAAATATCGAAAAAGAAATTATACATTAAAACAAACACAGTTTCGTCACAATACGCAAAATAAATTACAGGGCGAAGATCGGATAGAAGAAAAAAATTGCGAAAATATCTTGCTCCCTGTGATTGCGCATAGCACAAGCCCGACGCCCTGAGCGACGCGGGGACACTGGCAGTCGAGGCGCAATGAAATGGCATCTTACACAATGTTGCCAACATTAAAAAAATAAAGCCAAATTAGGGAGACATGAATGTCCTACGTTCTTCACCCGCATCCGGTATTTACCCAACATACCTACCTTAATCGTTGAACCGCCGCATTTCAAAATGGCCCTTATTTTGATATCGGCTAGCCGTATTGTAATACGGTGGATTATACAATACGACTGCGATACTTATATATAAATCCCCTCGTTAATGTAATTTCATTTTTGCTATCTAGTGGCAAACATCAAAGTAGTTATCTTTTACTTGTGACGCACAAGTCTGAGCAATGTAAAATACTATAAGTATTTCTAAAAAAAATTGCCTTAATTATTGTGATTATACGTAGTAAAAGAAATTGTGATTAATTGATTATTAAATGCAAAATGCTGTCGTTTTATTTAAAATAATGAAATAATTAGACCAGTTCCGAAAGTACCGGGAAATCCCTGTTCCTATTTCCACCAGTACCGAAAATCCCGGTTCTTTAAAACAGTACCGGTTCTGCAATCCCTAATAAGGATGTTATGCCCATCACTATTCCTTCTGTGTACGTATATTTATAAACTGTCTCCGCCTCCAATTCGTGCGATAAGGACAACTGCAGCTCGGACTAAAATTCACTCGCAAAAAACTCAAAAATCGAGGTTTCGCTCTCGACTGTTTCCTCCTCCAAAACGCAACTAATCATTATGAAATTTTGGAAATTGCAAGAGGATGAAATAATCTATGCCGCTATGTTTTGATTTTTTGGATATTTATTGTCATATTTGTATACTGTGCCTTTTTTTACAGCCAATTCAATTGAGCCGTTTTTGCGATTTTTGAGGCGCTGTAAGTTTCTTCAAAATAAAATAATCCAAAAAAGCAAAACATAGCGGCACAGATACTGATGATATTGATCTTATTTGAAAAAATCATTGCTCTAGGTTCAAAATCCAGGGAGGAAACAGTCGAGAGCGTTTGTATGGAAAAATCACCACTAGGAATTCCTCTTAAAACACTGGATTAAAAAAACGTCTCGTCGGTGTCGCGAAAAAACCTCACTGAACGTCAACTGTGTGAAGTTAGCCGCAGGTTGTTCGAAGAATGTTGACACCCATAAAAAATACTTTGTATTTAGCAGTTTTATGTAAGGCTTCCATTAGAAACATTTTGTTAATGGCAACTAATGTCAAACTAGGCGAAAATAGGTAGCACAGGCGAAGATAAGAAACTCGACGGTATACAATCATTAAATTATTGGTTATAAATGATATTCAATAATAATTTAAAGTATCTAGAGGATTTACACTAGTTATAGTAGGAGTTTTACGGTACCTTAGTTCTGGGTAATCATCATTGTACTCGAAATGGTTGAAGATGATCATCTTCCTTTCCCGTGACATGTCATAGTATTCGGGTTCTAAAGACATATCATCTTTGTCGGGGATTGGCCTGCGAACAACACAAAACAATAACTACAGATGCAAACTTACACGACTAGTTAAAGTATATAGATTGTTAACCAAGGGATGAAAGACCCTTATTTCTTTCACCCGCGGACAACACTCTATCTTTCATGAAATTCGAATACGAGGAAAGTCAAATACAAGTGTTATTTTTTTTTTAAATTAACCATTTAGGTAAAAGTATCGTTATTTATGGAATTGGGAGTTAAATATTAGAATGGAAATAAGGAAATTGTATAACAAATCAATTTTAAACCAAATTTCAAATACTTATCGTAAAAAGATGACAAAGTTCTAAGTACGTGGAAAGTGCCAAAAATATGAATAGCAATCTAGTAAGTTTATCGATTCGGAACCTCGATAGAAAAAAATCACAAACACAGGTCTAAAACGCACCACCACCACCACAAAGCAAAATGTATTATTACCTTTTTTGCACACAAGCTTAAAAATATGAAAATTACTTCTAAAAGTGCGCAATTTTATTTTTGATCGAGCTCATCGATTAGGTACTTACTTTTTTTGTTAAGACACGGCTAACGCAAAATTGCAGTTTTTATATTGAATTATTACACGTTTTAGTCAAGGGCTATCAAAGAATTTACTCGGAAATTAGGTATATTTGCGAGGGCAGACTCTGAACAAAACCGTAGAAGCTTATAGTTGGCTCGATAGAAAAAACTCACGAAAACATGTCTAATTTTCATTTATTTTCAATTTTATATCGTTACCCTTCGTATATAGCAATATAATTTTAGTATAAAATAGCTAGTGATATAGTCGAGGGATTTGATTTGACTAGCTAAATTCTATGCAGAAGTATACATTCAGAGTTATTGCGGTTTTGACGTGTAAAAGCCACGAAATCGCCAAATCTTCCGTGGCATGTTTCATCTGGCGCGCCAGTATTGGCGGAAGGTTAATTAGAATTGAAAATATTGAAAATTATACATTATAAATTGAACCGCAAACCGTAACGGATGGTTAATTTTCAATTCTGATTAACGTTCGGGCAACACTGTGGCGCGCCATATATAACATATCTTTTGTTTCTTTCTAATTTCCTGGCGTTACGCTCCCTATTAAAACTAACTAAAAATAACAATTCAAAACAATGATATCCCGGGAATCCCGGTTCGCGAACGCTCACGCACGCTCAGTGAGATACTTGGAGAGGAGAGCTTGAACTTACGGCGCCTTCTGCTGGATATAAATTTACGTGTGTTTAATAATGGTAGTGAAAACCTGAAAAAATAATAGTTACATTTGGTAACCGTTTAAGCGATATTCTATAAGAAGAGTATAGTTACTTATAATATGATTTGTCCACTTGCTTACTCTGCGATATGCACAAAATCAAGTGTGTGCATAAAAACCCCGTCCGTAGGTACTGTTGCAGTTCAATGAAAATCAGATTTGGCAAAAAAACGTACTTACCTATCCTAAATTCGTCTTAGTTAAATAGCTTTTAATCATACATCTTGGGGGGCGTCCATTAATCGCGTCATACGTTTTTGGCTTGTTTTAGACCCCCCCCCTCCCCCATGGTGATCTTTGGTGATATTTTCAGGACCCCCCCCCCCCATCCAATATGACGTGTATTTTTTTCGATAACTAAAGAACAGTTTTCTAACAAATGAACCTAAGTACACGTGAAGGATAATAAGGGCGGAAAACTATTATTTTTATTTTATTGACTATAATACAGTATAGCACAGATGAAAAAAAAATACACGTGATAAGTGTCCATACCCCCCCGTCCCCTGTGGTGATCATTGGTGATTTTTTGCTGACCCCCTCCCCCCCCCCCTATACAATATGACGCGATTAATGGACGCCCCCTTGTATTTTCTTTTATTTGGTACTTTCACAGTGCCTTGGTTTTACTGTAAGACTGTGTTGCTTATTAGATCGATAAAATAAAATAATTCCAATAGAATTTTTATTTATTTACTTCATGTTCACATATTTATACGCAGCTCCATTTCTTAGTAAAGGTATTGTTTTATAAAGTGTTGGTTGTTGGCACAGTCACAAGTGGCTAAACGGGCCGAGAGTGTACAAAATTATGTACACGCAATTCTCTGGATCAGAAAGTTATATTCACCACCCATTTTGAACACCTCTTCACATGTGTACTGTATGCTGTATATAATGAGTTTAGAAAAGAAAACCTTCTGAATATTTTTTTCTAAGTACAAAACTTCCATGCTTTCGCCTTCCTCTATCCGCCTAGAGACCTATAGAAAGGCCTTCCATTCTATTATATTTTGAATCTCTATATTGACAAATCAGAATTGTAATTAATTTGGCAAGTTTTAATTTGCGGGCGGCTAGAGGTTAATAAATAATAAATATAACGATAGTTTGAAGGCTACAATGCTACTATATTAACTTTCATTCGAAAAACTTATCTTCTTAATAAGATTTATTAACTTCTTTGTTTTCTTTTCTTCACGGGTTAAAATTGCACATTTCACACAGTTAATACAGCTAAGTAATATGTCATCTTGATTAAAATTTAGGTACTTACTCTGTATCTAATTCCTAATACCTAAAGGGAGAAAAATAACAATTAGGAAAAGGTCTTTAACCGCTGTTTGGTAGAGAATTACTGTTTTTATTTATCAAGCAGTACCTACAACTTACTTATAAGTACTTGTCGATATGAATTTACAATAACTAATGAAAAATAATCCACATCCATTATTATCACTATATTTTAACTTGTTCAAATTTTAAAGGAACTTGCCCTGCTCTCAATTAAAGACACTTTTAATACCTAATAAATAAGTACCACATAAAATATGTGTTATTTATTGAGGAAATTGGGCTGAAGAATTTATGATGCAATTCACTAGAAATCGGGACCAAAAGCCTTATCTCTCCTTTTTCTACAACCCTATACCATTGGGATACATATTTCACAAATATAATTTTTGCCACATCATTGAAATGCACTAGGTATAAGTGTTATAACAGCCACTAACCCGTCGATATCATCTTCTGGAATGTCACTAGAGTCAGCACCGTTTCCCGCCATCGTAAAAACCTTCAACGCGTGCGTTCGCCTTGGTTCACTTTACTGAAATGACGTGATTTTGGTGGCAATGGTGGCCGACTGGTCGTTCCGCCGGCGCGCGCGCAGACAGACGTTGAGGTCCGTCCAAGTCCTCCAACCAATCGCTCATCCGGTCGAAAAAGCATGAATCACTATGTATACGAGTGCACACATTCGCATTATGTTAATGTATTGTTTTATTTTGCGAGCTTCACACGAGATAATAAATACAAAGTTGGTTGCGTATTAAAATGATTATGCTATCAGTTGGCGTCGGGGTGTGGGATTAGGGTGACCAGATGTCCAGCATTTTACGGGATGTCCCGTATTTCTGGCAAGAATTTTTCATTGTCCCGTAATTTGGCGAAATCAATACGAGACAGTACAATGTCCTGTAATTTTTTGATTCAGTGGAATTTTATGATAAAAATACCTATTCGAACCATATTTTTTTTCTCGCGCAAATTGTTTCATTAATTTTACAGATTGTTTAATTGATTATACCAAATTTGAAAAGTATTAAAAAAAAATGATTTTTAATAAAAAAAACCGCCTGTTTAATGCAGTTGTACGGGTTGTACCGTAAAACCGGATCAGATCTGGTCACCCTATGTGGGATGTAGGTTAGTGAAGGTATAGGTTAGGTACCAGAATTCTTTCTACGGTGAAGATAAGTAGTTTTTAGGGTTCCGTTGCCATATGGCAAAAAAACGGAATTCCTTATGGATTCGTCATGTCTGTCTGTCTGTCCGTCCGTATGTCACAGCCACTTTTTTTCGAAACTATAAGAACTATATTCTGTGAACCGCATTAAGATTTTCACAAAAAAAAAACAATAACTTTTGGGGGTTCCTCATACTTAGAACTGAAACAAAAAAAATATTTTTTCATCAAACCCATACGTGTCATCTGTGGATAGGTCTTCAAAAATGATATTGAGGTTTCTAATATCATTTTTTTCTAAACTGAATAGTTGGCGCGAGAGACACTTCCAAAGTGGTAAAATGTGTCCCCCCCCCCCATGTAACTTCTAAAATAAGAGAATGATAAAACTAAAAAAATATATGATGTACATTACCATGCAAACTTCCACCGAAAATACGTCTTTTAATACGTCATAAATGGTACGGAACCCTTCATGGGCGAGTCCGACTCGCACTTGGCCGCTTTTTTCAGAAACAATATGACTATAGGTATTTCAAAAGAAAAAAAAATTACTCATTCAAAACAACTAGGTACTCGCATTTAAGTAATTTCATAAGTAAAGGCAACTTCCACGTTCCAGGTTTAGCCAACAAACTAGGAGTTAAACCATATAAGTACGTGTTCTCAAAGATGCGTTTACCGCCCATAACATATTTAATGCTAATAATACTTCGTAATTGTAATGTACAAATATTTATGCGGTTCACTTACCTACAACATTAACCAAGGTCAATTAATCGAGTTTTGATCATTTTATCACACAACACGTAGGATAGATAGGCAATAATAATAAAACAATGGCATGCCTACGTGATCGTTATCATTCAACAATGAAAATGTGACCTTTATTGGGTGTTTTCCCATTTGTTCCCACCGGGCGCTTTTTCACAGAGTTCCTATGGCCTATGGCCACCTTCCGTCTCCATCATTAGATCAGCTCGATGGTACTATAATATTGCATTGTCACCCGACTAACATATGGATCCCAATTCCGGAAAGTAGGTCAAATTTAACTTGCAAGATTTGACCCGTACAAAAACCTAATAGGTATATATGTTTTTGGCAAAAAGAACATTTTTGGTACCTACAAGCTTTCATCGCTGACTGTACTTTTCTTTCTACGGGCAAGTAATACTCATCGAGACAATTCTAACAACCCCGAACACAATTAGGTTGCGTTGTTTTATCAGAGTTCCTATGGCCACCTCCTGTCTCCATCATCAGATCAGCTCGATGGCACCATAATATTGCATTGTCACCCGACTTACATATTTATGCCAATTTTCCGCTTCATCGGAAACCGGAAAGTAGGTCAAATTTAACGTGCAAGATTTAACCTATTTTTTATTTAAAAATTTGATTCAGGCAACAAGGCCCATATTACAAATACCTTACAGCTAGACTAACATATACATTTTATAAAATCACAACTAAACACTATTTAGGCAACAAAACGGCGTGGCCCCGTTGAATCGGCTGCTCTTGTGTCGGATTCGGCAGTTTGCCCCTGAACCCCCGAAACACGACACCCTTCGGCCAGTTTTAACCCACTGTACTATTGTGGTACTATCATGGACTGGATATCGTCGACTGGACAGAAACGGTTTTGGACAGAGAAGCATAGCGGTCTTTGGTGTCGGAGGCCAAGATCCACATCGGGTCGCTGCTCGCTGCGCCACAGCAGTAAGTAAGTAAGTAAATACTAGTTATATAAAAGCTTGTAAAATTCATCGCTTTGGGCAAAACTCGAACTTATTCGTAATACGACCTATTGGAACACCGGTCTGATTGTGATTACCACACAGACCAACCCAGAACAGTGCAAATTTTAACCTTTAGTTACACGCGGGAGGTGCATAGGGATATCTATACGTGTCTCGACTCTCTGGACATTGATCAAGATACCGAGTAGAGTTCGTTCTCATATATTTTAAAAATTAAAATAAATCATCAATAAATAGGAGCATTCTGTATTAGTCGTTCACAATGACAAGAAGATTAAATTGACATACTCTTTAATTACCTTCTACATAAAGGATGTTCCGAAGTAATAAATCGTAAATCATTAATTTCTCTGTCAATATTGTCGCTTTCGGAATGAGACTTTGTACATAGGTTAGAAATACCCTAATCGACACGTCCTATTCATCTAAGTCCAGAGGGTATAGTATAAGTAAGATAAGAATGTTCTAAGGTGAACTGTTAAGAGCAATTCCTAGCTGAGCAACTTTTCAAATCTCGATTTTTTGAAGCTATGTTTCTGTCGCGCTGCGGTGGGCGGGAGCGGGAGCTATCTAAGTGTGAGTGCGCGCACACAGATGCGAGACGCGAGCGCCCGCTCATTGCGCGCCGTTCCGTTGACATTGCCGGCTCGCCGGCCGGAATTCATCCTGCGCTGCCCGACATAAGTTGTTTTTGATGTTATCACATAATATTGTTTTTAATTATTATTTTGACGACCATTTTGGCCTAGTGGGTATAGTGACCCTGCCTACGAAGCTGATGGTCCCGGGTTCAAATCTTGGTAAGGGCATATATTCGTGTGATGAGCATGGATATTTGTTCCCGAGTCATGGGTGTTTTTTGTGTATTTAAGTATTTATAAATATTTATATATTATATATATCGTTGTCCCTGTAAGTACCCTCAACACAAGCCTTCTTGAGCTTACTGTGGTACTTGTCAATTTGAGTAATAATGTCCTATAATATTTATTTATATTGATTATTTATTTATTATATTATACTGTATCTATTAATTAATTCAGATAAAGACTACAAAAAAGAATGATGTCCTTGCTTCGGTCGTCGTACCTATCCGTGACAATAAGTTGGGTGTGATCATGGTGTGTTGTGAAATTTTGTAAGTAAGTATGGTTAACCTACAATCTAAATAGTAGTAGTAGTACGATGGGGCTAAACTTGTGCCGTCTTATTGAAGAACGTATCGCAATGACAATCTGGGTAAGGTATGTTGGGATAATGCCGGACAATTTTGGGACCAATTCACAGTGTGACAAGAAGCCTCATTTTTGGAGATGTTCTGTTGATGGTCAAAACCGGTAGCCTAGACCAAAACAATGCTACGACTTAAGCTCCCGATTGCCAAATATTGCTAGTTTTTGAATAAAAAAATATTGAAAATCAACATCTTTTTAACCGGGTTTTTATACAAATATAAAAAACGAGTAAATTATAAGCTTTAGGTCAATATTTTAAAATAACTCAAATACAACTTTTTAAAGACTTCACTGACCAGTAATTGAAACACGCAGTAAGTGAATCATTTCGAAGTTATTAATATTTTTTTAATATACATTTATATTTTTTTTCTCGGAAACTACTCGATATTATTTTCTGATTACTAAACATAAAAATAGCATTCTATTTCTCCTACAAGCTGTAAAAATTTGGGAATTGTATTGTGTGGACTATCAAAGTTATCAACAAAGTTAAGTTATATCCGGATTACCCGGTTTCAGGGTTGGCACTAACAAGTTAAAACAATTTATTTTTAATGGGATACAATTTGTTATTTTGGCGTATTTATGATCATTGAGGTATAGTACTAGAGTCGGCATCTCTATCAAAATGTTTCCGCACCTCAATGAAGTGCCGGAACTTCATTTTGTTTAGTACGTCTCCAGCTACTGGCGAGATGCCACGAATGTAACGAAAATTAAAAAAAATATTAAAAATGCCTTTGTGCGTTATGAAAATGTATTCTAATAGTATCAAGAAACATAATAAAAGCAATACAATAAAAATCCACTGCAAAATATTCTTGTTTTAAGCTCATTTAGATTATTTCGAAACGTCACTTTAAACACTCGTGGTGATATGCCATTTTTACTTTTTACATTTCGCAGATATAACACATAGCTACTAATGATTACCTACCTTATTGTTTGCAGAATATATACACAATAATGATATATTACTCTTTATATTGTAATTATTTGTAGTAATTTTCTAACATTTAAAGAGTATATTATGCTATAAGCGCGATTTTACCAAAATTGCTACGAGTACGAGAGTCAAATAGAAAGAGTTTTATAATTATTTTTATAAATTTTAATTTCGCCAGTGTCACGTATGTAAAAAAAATCAATACACTTTTAAGAAAATAAATACATTTAATCTTATTATATTATATTAGGTTAGACAATATTCAAATATGGCATCCCTTCACGCGTGTATTAGGATTTTGGAATCTTTACGCAAGTTAGGCTATAAAAACGAAGTGAAGCAGTAGCGCATAGCGCAAAATTTGGAAGAATACCGCCTCGTTAAAACAAGGACAGAAAAAATACAGGAAGATATTCGGAATAAAATAGGAGTTTTAGTTGTGGCACCACAAACGATGGTAACACAGCACGTACCGTATTATGTTATGTGATAAGTACCGACATGTTTTTGCAGACATTATCGGCGTTGAGAAATTGCTGCTAGACGGACTATATACAATATTAGTCGATTTATCTAGTAGCTTTCCAATCGTCTCTCTCAAATTTGCTGACTTCTGCAAGCAGCTTGCTTACAATTACGCGGAAGAGCACCACTACCGCTGGCACCCTATGACTGTGACTGTACATATAATCTTAGTCCACGGAGCCGCAATCATAGAAAACTCTTCTGTGCCAGTAGGGATGCTCTCGGAGCAAGCGGCAGAATCCTGGAATAAATTTTGGCGACATGATCGCGAATATCATACCCGTAAGTCAGATAGGATCAAAACTATGTTTGATCTTTTTCACAGGGCATTGGTATCTTCAGATCCAATCGTTTCTGCCCAATTGAGAGAACTCGCGATTTTTTTTTCTAGATCGTGTCAGATTCTTGAAGTACGGAGAAAATCGTTAAATAATAATCGTAGATTCAGCCTGAATTTTGGTAATCTTCAATATATAAAGGTTTTAGTTTTGTACACGTGTAAAGATGAAACATACTTTTTTTAGGGTAACGAGTGTTTTGTCATCAAGGGGTAACATCGGATGGTGAATAAAAGTTGGTTTAAATGGAAAGAGAATAAGGTATCACAAAGAATAGGTCCGGTGTTTAGCCTTCTCCTACGTATATAAATTGCAGCCAAGTGCTATCTCTATTTAGTATCCGAAACTAACTACATATGTGTGCGTTAACATCTACATATGCATCCGTATGTGTAGGTACTTTCATACTACATAATATTAGGTCTACTTCGGCGGTATACATGTTAGTTTTTTGTTTGATTTCTTGTAACTTTCATAGTTTTTCTGTTTACAAGATATTAAACAAAATACTAAATTGTAAGCCACCCAAGTAGACCTAATGTTATGTAGAAAAGTTTTAAAAAGAATGGAATAAAAAAAACATACTTTATAGTAATGCAAGAATATGTTTATTGCTTTCAATTTGGTATACAAGATAGTAATAGACTAGGTGTTGTAAGTACTTCAGCTTCTGATTTTGTTTGGAATTGTTCTTTTTTTTACCTATGTTCATCTTTGTGTACAAAGCTGCATTAGCTTCGTCTTCTGTGACTTGTGTCTCAGTCTGACTGACCTAGAACTCTTTCATGTGCTCATAACTGACTTGCCTAGTTCTCAACTGAGCGTTTCTTCTTTGACCTTAATATCCAACTGGACGTGAATTCAAGATATTCCGGAGGTAAAGTAAGGACAGGTATAGTGTATGTTAGGATAATTCCTGGTAATTTCGTCGTCGTTCGTTAGAGGAATAATAAGTTCATATCAATCATATCTGTTTAAATTTTTTTTGACAGTAAACAACAGTTGCTAGGTAACAACATTATGAATGAAGATATGTAAGTCTTGCTCTTGACATACGAGGTATATGCAACCTTCTTAATGTTGTATTCATGCCTTTAAATTTTGTCAATCTTATAGTGATATCTGGTGATGTAGTTTGCATAATCGGCAGCTTCAGCTTTACGCAAAAGTATGTTATCGGATCCCATTAATAGAAATCGCCGCCATCTTTACTAATGTTAACTACATTTCTAAGTGTTGCCCCCCTGATCGTATGTTACTATTACTTCATTCCTTTGTGAAAGTTGAAAAAAAAATAAAACTTTTGAAATGTTTTAGGTCCTGTATTTTTAATCATTTCCATATAGTATTTAAATATTCATTTTATTGCGAAAAATTGCTTATTTGCTACTTATTTTACTAGATTTTGTTATAAAATTCAACATATAGAATCATCCCTTTACAATACAAATACTCTTTATTACACACCTCAATAAAAGAAAACAATACAAAAGAAAACAGAAACATAAGCACAGGTAAACAACATGCGGTCTAATCGCTAAAACACAATCTCCAGGCAACCTTTGGGCAGCGGAAATTAAAAAAATGATATTGTAAGTAAGTAGGTGTACATACACATACATACAAAATAGACTACCTAAATCTTTTCCTTTTGATTTACCGTCGCGTTGGTACTGGATAATAATAACGGTACGAAAGTGTGATCAAGAAAACAATAAATGTGATAATTAAGTAAGTAAATTGAAGAAAATTTAAAAAATTACATACACTGCTGTTTTTTAAATGTGTAAAGATCGTATTGTTTCTTTCCGATCTTTACCTGGAAGGGTCAAAATCGGATATTGGTCTACAGCAATCCTAGGTCTGTTTTTGATTGGATTGTTTTATAAATAAACATCTAAAACGAAATTATACATTAACACAATTACAAACACATTTTCATCACAATACACAAAATAAATTACAGGGCGAAGATCGGATACACGAAATTTACCTTGCTCTATGTGATTGCGCATAGCACAAGCCCGATATCCCTGAGTGGCGCTGGGACACTGGCAGTCGAGGCAATGAAATGGCGTCTTACACAATGTTACCAACAATAAAAAATAAAGCCAAATTAGGGAGAAATGAATTTGCTACGTTCTTCACCCACATCCGGTATTATCCCAACATACCTTAATCGTTGAACCGCCGCATTTCAAAATGGCCCTTATTTTGATATCGGCTAGCCGTAATGTAAATTTGCTATCTAGTGGTTAATCAAATTGTTAATGGGTATTTATGATGTTTTAATCAAAATAAGCAGGTTGTACCTATTATCTTACTTAGCTTTGTTTACAGGCCTTTAATAGTAAACATAACTAAACATAAGCACTACATGTCCTGCAATGTAAAAAAAATACAATAAAACGGTTTGACGTGACAGGCCATTACGGGTACATTTTAGAATAGAATAGAATATAAATATTGATTACGAAACTATGGTACATAATAGTTGTTACATTAAAGAGTGTGAAAGCACATGGCACCCTTTTCTTAGAACTACGTGGTATTTTGGTTATATTACGGCGATCGACTGTTGGTTGTCGGTGTATTTTTTCTCATTTTAACCATTAACATGTTATGCCCATCACTATTCCTTCGTGTACGTATATTTAGAAACTGTCTCCGCCTCTAATTCGTGCGATAAGGACAACTGCAGCTCGGACTAAAATTCACACGCAAAAAACTCAATAATCGAGGTTTCGCTCTCGACTGTTTCCTCCTCCAAAACGCAATCAATCTTTATGAAATTTTGGAAACTGCAAGAGGAAGAAATAATCTATGCCGCTATGTTTTGATTTTTTGGATATTTTTTGTCATATTTGTATACTGTGCCTTTTTTTACAGCCAATTCAATTGAGCCGTTTTTGCGATTTTCGAGGCGCTGTATCTTTCTTTAAAATAAAATAATCCAAAAAAGCAAAACATAGCGGCACAGATATTGATGATATTGATCTTATTTGAAAAAATCACTGCTCTAGGTTGAAAATCCAGGGAGGAATCAGTCGAGAGCGTTTGTATGGAAAAATCGCAACTAGGAATTCCTCTTAACTGCACGAAACGCAACTGTCACTGTCGCACTAAATATAAAAGAGTGATAGAGAGAGATGACTACGCCACGATACGTATCGTTAACGATTGGCATGTTGGTTACGCGGACAGGATCCCAAGCCTAAGTTAGAGCTCTTTCCCATTTACGTCCAGTTTTTTGCGGGTACGTTTTTTGCAGGCTCCCGTTTTAGTAGTATACGAGCTAATATAGTAACGTTCACACGAGCATTCTGTTTGCATTGTTTTATATAAAAAATTACCCTATTTGTTTATAACCTGTGACGGCAGTGAGCCATGTAACCATTTTAGTGGTAGAATCTTCAAGGATTTTTTGCGGTACCCGTTGGAATCTATGTATTACCGGGGGGAGACACTGCAGCACTCTGGTATTCTCGACTCCGTTCGGCTCTGCATTGCTACGAGCAATTATTAGGGTTGGCACAAAATTACGTCCCTTTGTGTGCACAACCACAGTTGGTCCCATAATAAAAGTTGCTCTGTATGACCAATATATTCACCCCGTAAATTATTGCAGTAGGTGACTAAATAAACAGTACCTGTATTAGAAAGGGACAGAACGATTCGTCCTTGAAACGCTGTCAAACTTCGGGTTTGTAGATTTCTTTTCTGGACGATGGTACTATTACTTATTCTGTGGTATTACTTTTAGGTGGCCATCATCAAACCTGTTAATGTTAAGGGCCGTTCACGTTCAAGCATATGTACGTAAGTCCCCTGGCAGGAAAAGTAAGCGAAGGCCTTTAATGTCAAACTTAAACCTTCTTGATCTTAACATTCGTATATCCAAATCGTGAACTTGTTTAATGTCCTCAGAATGGACGCCTGTTTTCTCGAACGTTTTTGACCCGTTATGTGAATCGTTAGAAATGTTAGAATAGAGGAACTTCGAAAATAAACACAATGGTACACCACTAGTAATGTCAAAATTAAAATTAAAGTCTATAAGTAAGAATAATAAATTAAGAATAAAAATCCATTACTGGGTGGCTAAGCCCTTTAGTGCGAAGTATTACGAACTTGGATGGCCCTACCCTGATGATCGGTAGACCCGTCTTCAAGAACTCGAGGAACTAAAGTATACCTACAAATTTAGAAGCTCCCCCTTTTTGGAGTCTGTTAAATATCGGAATCTATACTTAAGTTAAATACTGATTCGGTTAAGCGGGAAGTGGATGCTGAGGTGCAGTCGGATAATTTACAAAATTTCGAAATTTGCGCATAGATAAATTTCGGAAATTTCTCATATTTTTGTATGGGAATCGAAATTGTCTATTTCCAAATAAAAGTTTATTTTTTTGCCTGTGAAAATTCTAAAAACTTCTCCAACTTTTCAGAAACTTTCTGTAACTTGCAATGTAGGTACTCATACTTTTTGTAAACACGTGCCAGCTAGTTTGTGTATAAAGTGAAGTGTAAAACAAAACAACAACAAATTAGATAATTATATTTATTCCTCATAAAGCGAGTCTCAAAAATCTTACAAGAATAATAAGGTATTTGTACAAATAGCGTATTATTACTATATGCTTGGGTCAGAGCTGAGCCGTGGCGATTCGCGGCGGCGTCTGCAACAAACAGAAAAACAATTTTAAGTTTTCAATTGCAATAAAAATGGAAATATAATCATTTCGAAAGAGATCCGAATTTGACCTTTCAAAACAACGGTCTCATCGTTTTAATCACATCAAGCAGCCGCAGCCGCTCACCGTGCCCGCTGTCGGTACTATACTATAGTATACAGGTTATATTTACGTTGGTCTGCAGATGCGGCGGCGGCTCGGGCTCGTCGAGGTCCAGCGCCGCGTCGATCATGGTGGTGTCGTGCAGCAGCCGCAGCCGCGCCGCGCTCAGCGCGCTCACCGTGCCCGCGCTCGAGACAGCGCTATTGTTGACCGTCGCACCACCGATGCACACCTCTAAATGTTAACGATCATTTTGTTCAATGTGCTCGGAAATCCGAAATACAACTTTGGGAACTAATCAAATTATTTAATCAAACATTTTAAAATAGTCACGGTACTATATATATATATATATATATATATATATATATATATCAATTATAAACTAAAATAGATTTCATATCCTAAAGAAAAAGTGACGTAGCCCTCCAGTGGTAAAGGCAGGATTCGTACCTCGTCTTTAACTACCGTGGCTAACGCCATGAACCCCCAGGCCACCCCATCACGGCGGAATCTAGAAAGACTACATGCCATCTTAAAAAGACTTGTCATTCACGACAACGCGTGCCTTGACTCGTATTATCATGACATTAAAGGTTAAATTTAACAAATCTGCGCTTCATCGTGGATGACACGAACTATAGGCCTCTTTAACACATTCACTGCCAGACAAAAAACGGCGCACTACCCCAGAAACCAGTGGTCTATAGCTGCGTACAAAACAACCCGCCCAGCGGGTTGTCCGGCATCTGAACAAAGTTCACGAGCGCCCACCAGGTGGGTTCCCGGCAGTGAATATGTTAACCAACTCTACTACTAGAGGGCTTCGTCACCTTTTCTTAATATACGACATCTATTTCAATTAATGCTAAAAAATGTTGCACACTCAAATAAAACATTCTAAATCATTATTGTACTGTTGAAATAATAGCAATTCGTGGATTCGTCTCATTGCTCAAATGTCAAAATCGAGTCTTATCCACGAATTGCCGTTTCCAGGCAATAATGTACTATTACGTGAGAGATTTAGTCTGAAGTTTTTTTTATGTAAGATTAATAAAATAAAACTAGATCTTTATGAACCATCTTCTGATATAAACCAGTTTAATTTGCTATCAAAGAAAATATATATATTAACGTATCAATGTCAATTAGGGATTATTAAGAGCTGGCAAGGGTAATCTTAAAGCATCGTCAGGTAACTTGTTATAAAAATGAATGCATTGCCCAACGAATGATTTTTGTACTTTGCGGACACGAAACTTTCTGATAGAAAGTTTATTTTTATTTCCAGTGTTATAGTTATGGACATCTGATTCTTAGTGAAGGATTCTAGGTTCTTAACAACATAAATAATACAATAATAGATGTATTGGGATGCTACAGTTAAAATATTAATTTCTTTGAAAAGTTCTCTTAATGATTCACGTGCTCTTAAGTCATATATAGAACGAATGGCTCTCTTTTGTAAGACAAATATAGTTTGTATGTCAGCTGTTTTCCCCAAACCAGAACCACTATGAAAATAACTATATGTTGGACTCGACATGTTGTCGACTTGCGAAATCCAACAAAACGGTATATGTTGCGGGGCCAGGTATCTATAATAAACTACCCGACAACATAAAGAATATTGAAAATGATCTGATATTCTACACTCGATTAAAAAAATGGCTGACTACAAATGCCTTTTATGACATGTCAGAATATTATAATAATGATTTGAATTTTAATTTAATTTTAATTTTAATTGGATGTATGGATTGTGTTGATTATTACTATTTTATATTGTTATATTTTATATTATTTAATTTGATAATTATGACATGTCAGAATATTATAATAATGATTTAATTTAGTTTATTGGATATTTGAATTGTTTTGATTATTTTTATACTGTTTTATTTTACTGTAATTGAATTTGATTATTATTATTTATTATCTTAATTGTACTTAAATTGACATCGACCTAATTATATATTGTATTACCTTTTGACATGTAAAATTTGTAATTTTATCAATAAAGGAATATGAATATGAATATAATAGACAAGGCGAGCTGTCTCAACATTGGTCAATTGCCTGATTTTCCTAACGGCGTAAGCGGCCGAACTTAATTTGTTTGCTAGCGTTCTTATATGAGGACTCCATTGTAGATTTTTGTCCAATGTCAAACCAAGAATTCATTATTCAAAAGTATCTTAGTCTCGGCTGGTTTTAACATTCGGCAAAGAAAATCTAATACATTTGGTTTTCTTAGCATTAAGAAGCAAATTGTTAATAGTAAACCAGTTAAGTACTTAAAAAAATTAAAACAAGAAATATTACTTTGCTAATCCGCGAGAAAATAACGTGTTAGTCAATCAGTGCTAACCCGTTATACTTACTTGCGTATTTTTACATGCAATTAATGTTCCCACCCTCCCACCGCAAAAATAAATACGCAAATAAATATAACAACCCACCACCAAAAGTACAAAACTCGACACGTGTTTCGCCTCTCTACGAGGCATCCTCAGGAGATGCTGGAGATGTTGACGGTCTGACACCCGACAACTGACTGAGCTGTCTAGAACGGTCGGCCATATTTATACCTTGACCAGTCCCCCTACTGTGCAAGTGTGAATGAGATGGAAAAATTCGTAATAACGGCGATGACGCAACATTCAACTGTTCGTTAAGAATTATCCCCCTATTGTTGTACCTAATTATTTCCAACTGTTCCAGAACACTCAAACGCAATCCTTTCTCGCAAACATGTAAAATATCAAAAGAATGATTCTCAGGTAAAGCATGGCCACTGTCTATCAAGTGCTTCGCAAAATTTGACTTTTCTGGATGGTTGTGTCTGTATGACGCAACATGCTCCTTATACCTGGTAGTGAAATTACGGCCTGTTTGCCCCACATATACTTTATTACAATTATCACAAGTAAGCTTATAAACTCCAGATTTTTTTCCCTTCTCAATCTTATCTTTCCCATTACAAAGTTTAGAGTGCAAAGTGTTGTTTGTCCTAAAAGCCACAGGAATGTCGTTAGATTTTAAAATTTTTGTAAATTGCATCTGACAATTTGCCAACATAAGTTATGCTCGCTTTGTATTTCTTAATCGGCTCAGAGGATCGTGCAGCATACAACATATTGTTGACTATACTATTTCGCTTTTTTCTGATGATTCCATCCACAACTGACTTATCGTAGCCATTCGAAACTGCTAAATGATAAATATTCTTTAGTTCAGCTCGATAGTGTTCATCAGAAAGAGGCACAGTCAACATCCGATGCACATAACAATGAAAAGCAGCCAACTTATGCTGCCATGGATGCGTCGAAGAAGCCGGGATAACCGAATCAGTATGTGTAGGCTTACGGTAAATTTGGAAACGATGCCTATTATTCACTCTCGAAATTGTTAAATCCAGAAAATTCAATGAGTTGTCTTGCTCCAGTTCCTTTTTAAACTTAATTTTCGGATGCTTACTATTAAGTTCAGCAATAAAAGCATCCAGTTGGCCCAAGCTCCCCATCCAACAAATAATCAAATCATCTACGTATCTAAAATAATATAATATATTATTATTGCCTACAATGTGCTGGTTCTCAAAATGGTCCATAAAAATGTCCGCCATTAAAGGACTCAGCGGAGAACCCATAGCCAAACCATCACTTTGCAAATAATACTGTCCCCCAAATCTGAAATAATTTTGTTTCATACAAATCGCCGTTAGATCTATCAACTCATCTACCTCCCCTGGATGCAACCGTTGCTTTTCAAAAAGACCCCTAAGAATATCCAAAGTATCCCCATATGGCACATTCGTAAACAAACTGTCTACATCTAATGAAAGAAGGACAGCATTCTCTGGTATGTTAATATCTTTTATTTTCTCTATTAACTGCAAGCTATTCTTCAAACAATATTTCGGCTGGAACTGAGACTTCTGTCTAATAATACAATTCAACCTCTTAGCTAGATTATAAGTCGGCGCACCCAAATAAGAGACCACTGGACGAACCGGAATATTATCCTTATGGATTTTTGGAAGTCCGTAAAGAATAGGAGCTCGTGGATTCATAGGCACAACCATGCTCTTTTGATGCTCGGTTTCAAAAACAAACATAGAATTTTTTATTGCATGTCTGAGATCTTTCTGGAACCCTGGAGTTGGGTCCCTATGCAAGCTCGAAAAACCATCACCTTGAATAAGATCTAATACTTTCTGATTATATTGTCCCTTCCCCATGATCACAATGCAATTGCCTTTGTCCGCTTTTGAAACCACCAAATCATTGTCTTGCACTTTCTGTTGTATAGATCTCAGCACCAAAACATCAGAAACAGCACCCTCAGCCTGTGCTGGACTAGAACTCTTAATAACATTAGCTACCATGGTCTTCGTATCTACATCACCACGGCCCCGCACTATTGCAACCTCTGAATCCACTGCTAAATTCTCTAGAGTTCCCTGAGTTATTTTTGGCCGGAAATTATATTTTAATCCTTTTCCTAAAAGCCCAATTTCATTCTCAGCAAAGTCTACATTAGTTAAATTCTTTACGCGAGGATGGAAATCATGGTGTGTTGTTGGTTCCATTTCCCTCCTCCTTAAAAATGAACTAGAACTTGACTCTGTTAACCTATGCAATTTATTAAGCTGGGTGGTATACATCTCGTGTGCAAGTTCAGAAGCAAAGTACCTCGCCTTTTGATCCAATATATCGAACTCGAGATTATGCAACTTAAATGAAAGTTCTGAATATAACACCTTAAGATGTAATTTCAAATTATCTCTTACTGAAAACCAGTGGCGAGATTCTTCGTTCAACCAAATTCTCTGAGCCCCATTAACAGCCAACCTAGCAGCCCTAGAATTACCACTACAGCGAACATGGATGTAATTAGGAACAACCTTCAAACGCTTGCACTGTTGGTTAAACCAAACATTCTGGACAGCTGCACGATGTTGTTTAGTTAGTTTAACGTAAAGTCGTGCCTGTTCGGCTACGCAAGCCGTTTTCAAATAATTAATAGAATCAGGCGTTACTTTGCGGAAATCCATGCTAATTAAAACAAGAAATATTACTTTGCTAATCCGCGAGAAAATAACGTGTTAGTCAATCAGTGCTAACCCGTTATACTTACTTGCGTATTTTTACATGCAATTAATGTTCCCACCCTCCCACCGCAAAAATAAATACGCAAATAAATATAACAACCCACCACCAAAAGTACAAAACTCGACACGTGTTTCGCCTCTCTACGAGGCATCCTCAGGAGATGCTGGAGATGTTGACGGTCTGACACCCGACAACTGACTGAGCTGTCTAGAACGGTCGGCCATATTTATACCTTGACCAGTCCCCCTACTGTGCAAGTGTGAATGAGATGGAAAAATTCGTAATAACGGCGATGACGCAACATTCAACTGTTCGTTAAGAATTATCCCCCTATTGTTGTACCTAATTATTTCCAACTGTTCCAGAACACTCAAACGCAATCCTTTCTCGCAAACATGTAAAATATCAAAAGAATGATTCTCAGGTAAAGCATGGCCACTGTCTATCAAGTGCTTCGCAAAATTTGACTTTTCTGGATGGTTGTGTCTGTATGACGCAACATGCTCCTTATACCTGGTAGTGAAATTACGGCCTGTTTGCCCCACATATACTTTATTACAATTATCACAAGTAAGCTTATAAACTCCAGATTTTTTTCCCTTCTCAATCTTATCTTTCCCATTACAAAGTTTAGAGTGCAAAGTGTTGTTTGTCCTAAAAGCCACAGGAATGTCGTTAGATTTTAAAATTTTGTAAATTGCATCTGACAATTTGCCAACATAAGTTATGCTCGCTTTGTATTTCTTAATCGGCTCAGAGGATCGTGCAGCATACAACATATTGTTGACTATACTATTTCGCTTTTTTCTGATGATTCCATCCACAACTGACTTATCGTAGCCATTCGAAACTGCTAAATGATAAATATTCTTTAGTTCAGCTCGATAGTGTTCATCAGAAAGAGGCACAGTCAACATCCGATGCACATAACAATGAAAAGCAGCCAACTTATGCTGCCATGGATGCGTCGAAGAAGCCGGGATAACCGAATCAGTATGTGTAGGCTTACGGTAAATTTGGAAACGATGCCTATTATTCACTCTCGAAATTGTTAAATCCAGAAAATTCAATGAGTTGTCTTGCTCCAGTTCCTTTTTAAACTTAATTTTCGGATGCTTACTATTAAGTTCAGCAATAAAAGCATCCAGTTGGCCCAAGCTCCCCATCCAACAAATAATCAAATCATCTACGTATCTAAAATAATATAATATATTATTATTGCCTACAATGTGCTGGTTCTCAAAATGGTCCATAAAAATGTCCGCCATTAAAGGACTCAGCGGAGAACCCATAGCCAAACCATCACTTTGCAAATAATACTGTCCCCCAAATCTGAAATAATTTTGTTTCATACAAATCGCCGTTAGATCTATCAACTCATCTACCTCCCCTGGATGCAACCGTTGCTTTTCAAAAAGACCCCTAAGAATATCCAAAGTATCCCCATATGGCACATTCGTAAACAAACTGTCTACATCTAATGAAAGAAGGACAGCATTCTCTGGTATGTTAATATCTTTTATTTTCTCTATTAACTGCAAGCTATTCTTCAAACAATATTTCGGCTGGAACTGAGACTTCTGTCTAATAATACAATTCAACCTCTTAGCTAGATTATAAGTCGGCGCACCCAAATAAGAGACCACTGGACGAACCGGAATATTATCCTTATGGATTTTTGGAAGTCCGTAAAGAATAGGAGCTCGTGGATTCATAGGCACAACCATGCTCTTTTGATGCTCGGTTTCAAAAACAAACATAGAATTTTTTATTGCATGTCTGAGATCTTTCTGGAACCCTGGAGTTGGGTCCCTATGCAAGCTCGAAAAACCATCACCTTGAATAAGATCTAATACTTTCTGATTATATTGTCCCTTCCCCATGATCACAATGCAATTGCCTTTGTCCGCTTTTGAAACCACCAAATCATTGTCTTGCACTTTCTGTTGTATAGATCTCAGCACCAAAACATCAGAAACAGCACCCTCAGCCTGTGCTGGACTAGAACTCTTAATAACATTAGCTACCATGGTCTTCGTATCTACATCACCACGGCCCCGCACTATTGCAACCTCTGAATCCACTGCTAAATTCTCTAGAGTTCCCTGAGTTATTTTTGGCCGGAAATTATATTTTAATCCTTTTCCTAAAAGCCCAATTTCATTCTCAGCAAAGTCTACATTAGTTAAATTCTTTACGCGAGGATGGAAATCATGGTGTGTTGTTGGTTCCATTTCCCTCCTCCTTAAAAATGAACTAGAACTTGACTCTGTTAACCTATGCAATTTATTAAGCTGGGTGGTATACATCTCGTGTGCAAGTTCAGAAGCAAAGTACCTCGCCTTTTGATCCAATATATCGAACTCGAGATTATGCAACTTAAATGAAAGTTCTGAATATAACACCTTAAGATGTAATTTCAAATTATCTCTTACTGAAAACCAGTGGCGAGATTCTTCGTTCAACCAAATTCTCTGAGCCCCATTAACAGCCAACCTAGCAGCCCTAGAATTACCACTACAGCGAACATGGATGTAATTAGGAACAACCTTCAAACGCTTGCACTGTTGGTTAAACCAAACATTCTGGACAGCTGCACGATGTTGTTTAGTTAGTTTAACGTAAAGTCGTGCCTGTTCGGCTACGCAAGCCGTTTTCAAATAATTAATAGAATCAGGCGTTACTTTGCGGAAATCCATGCTAATTAAAACAAGAAATATTACTTTGCTAATCCGCGAGAAAATAACGTGTTAGTCAATCAGTGCTAACCCGTTATACTTACTTGCGTATTTTTACATGCAATTAATGTTCCCACCCTCCCACCGCAAAAATAAATACGCAAATAAATATAACAACCCACCACCAAAAGTACAAAACTCGACACGTGTTTCGCCTCTCTACGAGGCATCCTCAGGAGATGCTGGAGATGTTGACGGTCTGACACCCGACAACTGACTGAGCTGTCTAGAACGGTCGGCCATATTTATACCTTGACCAGTCCCCCTACTGTGCAAGTGTGAATGAGATGGAAAAATTCGTAATAACGGCGATGACGCAACATTCAACTGTTCGTTAAGAATTATCCCCCTATTGTTGTACCTAATTATTTCCAACTGTTCCAGAACACTCAAACGCAATCCTTTCTCGCAAACATGTAAAATATCAAAAGAATGATTCTCAGGTAAAGCATGGCCACTGTCTATCAAGTGCTTCGCAAAATTTGACTTTTCTGGATGGTTGTGTCTGTATGACGCAACATGCTCCTTATACCTGGTAGTGAAATTACGGCCTGTTTGCCCCACATATACTTTATTACAATTATCACAAGTAAGCTTATAAACTCCAGATTTTTTTCCCTTCTCAATCTTATCTTTCCCATTACAAAGTTTAGAGTGCAAAGTGTTGTTTGTCCTAAAAGCCACAGGAATGTCGTTAGATTTTAAAATTTTGTAAATTGCATCTGACAATTTGCCAACATAAGTTATGCTCGCTTTGTATTTCTTAATCGGCTCAGAGGATCGTGCAGCATACAACATATTGTTGACTATACTATTTCGCTTTTTTCTGATGATTCCATCCACAACTGACTTATCGTAGCCATTCGAAACTGCTAAATGATAAATATTCTTTAGTTCAGCTCGATAGTGTTCATCAGAAAGAGGCACAGTCAACATCCGATGCACATAACAATGAAAAGCAGCCAACTTATGCTGCCATGGATGCGTCGAAGAAGCCGGGATAACCGAATCAGTATGTGTAGGCTTACGGTAAATTTGGAAACGATGCCTATTATTCACTCTCGAAATTGTTAAATCCAGAAAATTCAATGAGTTGTCTTGCTCCAGTTCCTTTTTAAACTTAATTTTCGGATGCTTACTATTAAGTTCAGCAATAAAAGCATCCAGTTGGCCCAAGCTCCCCATCCAACAAATAATCAAATCATCTACGTATCTAAAATAATATAATATATTATTATTGCCTACAATGTGCTGGTTCTCAAAATGGTCCATAAAAATGTCCGCCATTAAAGGACTCAGCGGAGAACCCATAGCCAAACCATCACTTTGCAAATAATACTGTCCCCCAAATCTGAAATAATTTTGTTTCATACAAATCGCCGTTAGATCTATCAACTCATCTACCTCCCCTGGATGCAACCGTTGCTTTTCAAAAAGACCCCTAAGAATATCCAAAGTATCCCCATATGGCACATTCGTAAACAAACTGTCTACATCTAATGAAAGAAGGACAGCATTCTCTGGTATGTTAATATCTTTTATTTTCTCTATTAACTGCAAGCTATTCTTCAAACAATATTTCGGCTGGAACTGAGACTTCTGTCTAATAATACAATTCAACCTCTTAGCTAGATTATAAGTCGGCGCACCCAAATAAGAGACCACTGGACGAACCGGAATATTATCCTTATGGATTTTTGGAAGTCCGTAAAGAATAGGAGCTCGTGGATTCATAGGCACAACCATGCTCTTTTGATGCTCGGTTTCAAAAACAAACATAGAATTTTTTATTGCATGTCTGAGATCTTTCTGGAACCCTGGAGTTGGGTCCCTATGCAAGCTCGAAAAACCATCACCTTGAATAAGATCTAATACTTTCTGATTATATTGTCCCTTCCCCATGATCACAATGCAATTGCCTTTGTCCGCTTTTGAAACCACCAAATCATTGTCTTGCACTTTCTGTTGTATAGATCTCAGCACCAAAACATCAGAAACAGCACCCTCAGCCTGTGCTGGACTAGAACTCTTAATAACATTAGCTACCATGGTCTTCGTATCTACATCACCACGGCCCCGCACTATTGCAACCTCTGAATCCACTGCTAAATTCTCTAGAGTTCCCTGAGTTATTTTTGGCCGGAAATTATATTTTAATCCTTTTCCTAAAAGCCCAATTTCATTCTCAGCAAAGTCTACATTAGTTAAATTCTTTACGCGAGGATGGAAATCATGGTGTGTTGTTGGTTCCATTTCCCTCCTCCTTAAAAATGAACTAGAACTTGACTCTGTTAACCTATGCAATTTATTAAGCTGGGTGGTATACATCTCGTGTGCAAGTTCAGAAGCAAAGTACCTCGCCTTTTGATCCAATATATCGAACTCGAGATTATGCAACTTAAATGAAAGTTCTGAATATAACACCTTAAGATGTAATTTCAAATTATCTCTTACTGAAAACCAGTGGCGAGATTCTTCGTTCAACCAAATTCTCTGAGCCCCATTAACAGCCAACCTAGCAGCCCTAGAATTACCACTACAGCGAACATGGATGTAATTAGGAACAACCTTCAAACGCTTGCACTGTTGGTTAAACCAAACATTCTGGACAGCTGCACGATGTTGTTTAGTTAGTTTAACGTAAAGTCGTGCCTGTTCGGCTACGCAAGCCGTTTTCAAATAATTAATAGAATCAGGCGTTACTTTGCGTGAACGTGTCGAGTTTTGTACTTTTGGTGGTGGGTTGTTATATTTATTTGCGTATTTATTTTTGCGGTGGGAGGGTGGGAACATTAATTGCATGTAAAAATACGCAAGTAAGTATAACGGGTTAGCACTGATTGACTAACACGTTATTTTCTCGCGGATTAGCAAAGTAATATTTCTTGTTTTAATTAGCATGGATTTCCGCAAAGTAACGCCTGATTCTATTAATTATTTGAAAACGGCTTGCGTAGCCGAACAGGCACGACTTTACGTTAAACTAACTAAACAACATCGTGCAGCTGTCCAGAATGTTTGGTTTAACCAACAGTGCAAGCGTTTGAAGGTTGTTCCTAATTACATCCATGTTCGCTGTAGTGGTAATTCTAGGGCTGCTAGGTTGGCTGTTAATGGGGCTCAGAGAATTTGGTTGAACGAAGAATCTCGCCACTGGTTTTCAGTAAGAGATAATTTGAAATTACATCTTAAGGTGTTATATTCAGAACTTTCATTTAAGTTGCATAATCTCGAGTTCGATATATTGGATCAAAAGGCGAGGTACTTTGCTTCTGAACTTGCACACGAGATGTATACCACCCAGCTTAATAAATTGCATAGGTTAACAGAGTCAAGTTCTAGTTCATTTTTAAGGAGGAGGGAAATGGAACCAACAACACACCATGATTTCCATCCTCGCGTAAAGAATTTAACTAATGTAGACTTTGCTGAGAATGAAATTGGGCTTTTAGGAAAAGGATTAAAATATAATTTCCGGCCAAAAATAACTCAGGGAACTCTAGAGAATTTAGCAGTGGATTCAGAGGTTGCAATAGTGCGGGGCCGTGGTGATGTAGATACGAAGACCATGGTAGCTAATGTTATTAAGAGTTCTAGTCCAGCACAGGCTGAGGGTGCTGTTTCTGATGTTTTGGTGCTGAGATCTATACAACAGAAAGTGCAAGACAATGATTTGGTGGTTTCAAAAGCGGACAAAGGCAATTGCATTGTGATCATGGGGAAGGGACAATATAATCAGAAAGTATTAGATCTTATTCAAGGTGATGGTTTTTCGAGCTTGCATAGGGACCCAACTCCAGGGTTCCAGAAAGATCTCAGACATGCAATAAAAAATTCTATGTTTGTTTTTGAAACCGAGCATCAAAAGAGCATGGTTGTGCCTATGAATCCACGAGCTCCTATTCTTTACGGACTTCCAAAAATCCATAAGGATAATATTCCGGTTCGTCCAGTGGTCTCTTATTTGGGTGCGCCGACTTATAATCTAGCTAAGAGGTTGAATTGTATTATTAGACAGAAGTCTCAGTTCCAGCCGAAATATTGTTTGAAGAATAGCTTGCAGTTAATAGAGAAAATAAAAGATATTAACATACCAGAGAATGCTGTCCTTCTTTCATTAGATGTAGACAGTTTGTTTACGAATGTGCCATATGGGGATACTTTGGATATTCTTAGGGGTCTTTTTGAAAAGCAACGGTTGCATCCAGGGGAGGTAGATGAGTTGATAGATCTAACGGCGATTTGTATGAAACAAAATTATTTCAGATTTGGGGGACAGTATTATTTGCAAAGTGATGGTTTGGCTATGGGTTCTCCGCTGAGTCCTTTAATGGCGGACATTTTTATGGACCATTTTGAGAACCAGCACATTGTAGGCAATAATAATATATTATATTATTTTAGATACGTAGATGATTTGATTATTTGTTGGATGGGGAGCTTGGGCCAACTGGATGCTTTTATTGCTGAACTTAATAGTAAGCATCCGAAAATTAAGTTTAAAAAGGAACTGGAGCAAGACAACTCATTGAATTTTCTGGATTTAACAATTTCGAGAGTGAATAATAGGCATCGTTTCCAAATTTACCGTAAGCCTACACATACTGATTCGGTTATCCCGGCTTCTTCGACGCATCCATGGCAGCATAAGTTGGCTGCTTTTCATTGTTATGTGCATCGGATGTTGACTGTGCCTCTTTCTGATGAACACTATCGAGCTGAACTAAAGAATATTTATCATTTAGCAGTTTCGAATGGCTACGATAAGTCAGTTGTGGATGGAATCATCAGAAAAAAGCGAAATAGTATAGTCAACAATATGTTGTATGCTGCACGATCCTCTGAGCCGATTAAGAAATACAAAGCGAGCATAACTTATGTTGGCAAATTGTCAGATGCAATTTACAAAATTTTAAAATCTAACGACATTCCTGTGGCTTTTAGGACAAACAACACTTTGCACTCTAAACTTTGTAATGGGAAAGATAAGATTGAGAAGGGAAAAAAATCTGGAGTTTATAAGCTTACTTGTGATAATTGTAATAAAGTATATGTGGGGCAAACAGGCCGTAATTTCACTACCAGGTATAAGGAGCATGTTGCGTCATACAGACACAACCATCCAGAAAAGTCAAATTTTGCGAAGCACTTGATAGACAGTGGCCATGCTTTACCTGAGAATCATTCTTTTGATATTTTACATGTTTGCGAGAAAGGATTGCGTTTGAGTGTTCTGGAACAGTTGGAAATAATTAGGTACAACAATAGGGGGATAATTCTTAACGAACAGTTGAATGTTGCGTCATCGCCGTTATTACGAATTTTTCCATCTCATTCACACTTGCACAGTAGGGGGACTGGTCAAGGTATAAATATGGCCGACCGTTCTAGACAGCTCAGTCAGTTGTCGGGTGTCAGACCGTCAACATCTCCAGCATCTCCTGAGGATGCCTCGTAGAGAGGCGAAACACGTGTCGAGTTTTGTACTTTTGGTGGTGGGTTGTTATATTTATTTGCGTATTTATTTTTGCGGTGGGAGGGTGGGAACATTAATTGCATGTAAAAATACGCAAGTAAGTATAACGGGTTAGCACTGATTGACTAACACGTTATTTTCTCGCGGATTAGCAAAGTAATATTTCTTGTTTTAATTAGCATGGATTTCCGCAAAGTAACGCCTGATTCTATTAATTATTTGAAAACGGCTTGCGTAGCCGAACAGGCACGACTTTACGTTAAACTAACTAAACAACATCGTGCAGCTGTCCAGAATGTTTGGTTTAA
Organism: Cydia pomonella; assembly: GCF_033807575.1. Classification (NCBI taxonomy): domain Eukaryota; kingdom Metazoa; phylum Arthropoda; class Insecta; order Lepidoptera; family Tortricidae; genus Cydia; species Cydia pomonella. The sequence goes on along the minus strand of NC_084709.1, from coordinate 20,591,809 downwards.
CCAACAGTGCAAGCGTTTGAAGGTTGTTCCTAATTACATCCATGTTCGCTGTAGTGGTAATTCTAGGGCTGCTAGGTTGGCTGTTAATGGGGCTCAGAGAATTTGGTTGAACGAAGAATCTCGCCACTGGTTTTCAGTAAGAGATAATTTGAAATTACATCTTAAGGTGTTATATTCAGAACTTTCATTTAAGTTGCATAATCTCGAGTTCGATATATTGGATCAAAAGGCGAGGTACTTTGCTTCTGAACTTGCACACGAGATGTATACCACCCAGCTTAATAAATTGCATAGGTTAACAGAGTCAAGTTCTAGTTCATTTTTAAGGAGGAGGGAAATGGAACCAACAACACACCATGATTTCCATCCTCGCGTAAAGAATTTAACTAATGTAGACTTTGCTGAGAATGAAATTGGGCTTTTAGGAAAAGGATTAAAATATAATTTCCGGCCAAAAATAACTCAGGGAACTCTAGAGAATTTAGCAGTGGATTCAGAGGTTGCAATAGTGCGGGGCCGTGGTGATGTAGATACGAAGACCATGGTAGCTAATGTTATTAAGAGTTCTAGTCCAGCACAGGCTGAGGGTGCTGTTTCTGATGTTTTGGTGCTGAGATCTATACAACAGAAAGTGCAAGACAATGATTTGGTGGTTTCAAAAGCGGACAAAGGCAATTGCATTGTGATCATGGGGAAGGGACAATATAATCAGAAAGTATTAGATCTTATTCAAGGTGATGGTTTTTCGAGCTTGCATAGGGACCCAACTCCAGGGTTCCAGAAAGATCTCAGACATGCAATAAAAAATTCTATGTTTGTTTTTGAAACCGAGCATCAAAAGAGCATGGTTGTGCCTATGAATCCACGAGCTCCTATTCTTTACGGACTTCCAAAAATCCATAAGGATAATATTCCGGTTCGTCCAGTGGTCTCTTATTTGGGTGCGCCGACTTATAATCTAGCTAAGAGGTTGAATTGTATTATTAGACAGAAGTCTCAGTTCCAGCCGAAATATTGTTTGAAGAATAGCTTGCAGTTAATAGAGAAAATAAAAGATATTAACATACCAGAGAATGCTGTCCTTCTTTCATTAGATGTAGACAGTTTGTTTACGAATGTGCCATATGGGGATACTTTGGATATTCTTAGGGGTCTTTTTGAAAAGCAACGGTTGCATCCAGGGGAGGTAGATGAGTTGATAGATCTAACGGCGATTTGTATGAAACAAAATTATTTCAGATTTGGGGGACAGTATTATTTGCAAAGTGATGGTTTGGCTATGGGTTCTCCGCTGAGTCCTTTAATGGCGGACATTTTTATGGACCATTTTGAGAACCAGCACATTGTAGGCAATAATAATATATTATATTATTTTAGATACGTAGATGATTTGATTATTTGTTGGATGGGGAGCTTGGGCCAACTGGATGCTTTTATTGCTGAACTTAATAGTAAGCATCCGAAAATTAAGTTTAAAAAGGAACTGGAGCAAGACAACTCATTGAATTTTCTGGATTTAACAATTTCGAGAGTGAATAATAGGCATCGTTTCCAAATTTACCGTAAGCCTACACATACTGATTCGGTTATCCCGGCTTCTTCGACGCATCCATGGCAGCATAAGTTGGCTGCTTTTCATTGTTATGTGCATCGGATGTTGACTGTGCCTCTTTCTGATGAACACTATCGAGCTGAACTAAAGAATATTTATCATTTAGCAGTTTCGAATGGCTACGATAAGTCAGTTGTGGATGGAATCATCAGAAAAAAGCGAAATAGTATAGTCAACAATATGTTGTATGCTGCACGATCCTCTGAGCCGATTAAGAAATACAAAGCGAGCATAACTTATGTTGGCAAATTGTCAGATGCAATTTACAAAATTTTAAAATCTAACGACATTCCTGTGGCTTTTAGGACAAACAACACTTTGCACTCTAAACTTTGTAATGGGAAAGATAAGATTGAGAAGGGAAAAAAATCTGGAGTTTATAAGCTTACTTGTGATAATTGTAATAAAGTATATGTGGGGCAAACAGGCCGTAATTTCACTACCAGGTATAAGGAGCATGTTGCGTCATACAGACACAACCATCCAGAAAAGTCAAATTTTGCGAAGCACTTGATAGACAGTGGCCATGCTTTACCTGAGAATCATTCTTTTGATATTTTACATGTTTGCGAGAAAGGATTGCGTTTGAGTGTTCTGGAACAGTTGGAAATAATTAGGTACAACAATAGGGGGATAATTCTTAACGAACAGTTGAATGTTGCGTCATCGCCGTTATTACGAATTTTTCCATCTCATTCACACTTGCACAGTAGGGGGACTGGTCAAGGTATAAATATGGCCGACCGTTCTAGACAGCTCAGTCAGTTGTCGGGTGTCAGACCGTCAACATCTCCAGCATCTCCTGAGGATGCCTCGTAGAGAGGCGAAACACGTGTCGAGTTTTGTACTTTTGGTGGTGGGTTGTTATATTTATTTGCGTATTTATTTTTGCGGTGGGAGGGTGGGAACATTAATTGCATGTAAAAATACGCAAGTAAGTATAACGGGTTAGCACTGATTGACTAACACGTTATTTTCTCGCGGATTAGCAAAGTAATATTTCTTGTTTTAATTAGCATGGATTTCCGCAAAGTAACGCCTGATTCTATTAACCAGTTAAGTACATCAACGAGTGTGCTATGAATTACACTGTAATCGGTAGATTTCCGATCAACTTTAAAAAGTAGTGATGTATCATCAGCAAAAAGAACTATTTCACAAAGGTTTTCTACTATACATGGCAAATCATTTATATAAACTAAAAACAGGAATGGACCCAAAATAGAACCTTGTGGCACTCCTAATTGGACTACAGTTCCGCTAGACTGGGTTTTGTTTACAACAACGGTTTGTGTTCTACTGCTAAGATAGGAAGACATGAAGTTTAGGGCATTTTCTGATAGACCATAGTGTTCTAATTTCATAATGAGCGTTCCATGCTCCACACAATCAAATGCTTTAGATAGATCACAAAATATGCCAATTGCATCACAAGAAGTTTCCCAAATATTATAAATATGTTTAATGAGTACCGAAGCAGCATCGGTCGTGGAACGGCCCTTAGTGAAACCGAACTGATTACTTGTAAGTAATCTGTCTGTTGAAGTGACCCAAGAAATCATTTAACATTAACTTTTCAAAAACTTTACTTAGTATAGGGAGTATTGATATTGGACGGAAATTAGTCATATCACTCGAATCACCCGATTTAAAAAGAGGTATGACTTTACTATATTTCATAAGATCTGGAAAGACGACCTGTGAGATTGAAATATTATAAATTACGGCTAAGTAAGGCGCTATTACGTCTATGATATGACTAATGACTCTAACTGATGTTCCCCATAAGTCTTCCGTTTGTCTTTAAATTGAGTGACTTGAATGTTTTAACAATATTTGCTGAATCTACTTAACTAAATTCAAAAATAATATTACATTTCTTAACATTAGCGCAAAGTAATGAATGAGCTCGAGACGAAGATGATTGTAGGCATTTCGTGGTAGTAATAGCTATTTTAGAAAAATAATCTTCGATTGGATTGGTACAATCAAATATGTATATAATAATTACCATGTAGAGGCGTGGGGTCGAGGTCGAGGCTGTGATTGAGGTAGGCGTGGTTGCCTACCGGCGTCACTGTGAACAGGTTGCTATAACTCCCAGTACCTGCATCACACAAACATTACAGTGTAAACTAGTTTTGTAATACAGCAATTTGGAAAGAACATTCGCTCTGTGCATGACTGTGGCGCTGCCCTAATTGGTGGGACATATTGCTTACTTGACGGTTGGCAGCATTGAGCATACACATAATAAATAAATAATCATTTAAAAAATTGAATTGAAACTCGTGTAAAACACAAGAGAAAAAGGTGAGAAAGCACTTGGTCTTGTACTTTTGTCTTGTTATCCTCTTGATCATTCCATCGTTCCTAACACGATCCGTACGGTACAACGTTTTACAGCACATATGACATTGCATTGCAGTGACTATTAACGATAACAAATTGATTCGTACAATTTGTAATGGTTAATGGTCAATTGCATTGACGTTTCGGCCAACACTGACATATGGCCTTTTATAATTTCGACATAGGCACGGATAGTGCTGGTTCCCACAATAGTGCGGGAAAGTAGCATCATATATGTACTGTAAAATGTTATTACATCCCTTTCATTCTTTATTATCCCTTCGGACGTGTTTTATTGTATCACCACTCGTTGCGAATTTCCCACTTTTCGCACTTGACTCGTACCGTAAATAACTATTTAGATCCCACGTGGATCTCACTTTGACATTAATATCGATGGAGCCAGATATCCGCAGTTACCGTTAGGCTCGGCGCCGGGCTGCGGCGCGAGCGGCGGCGCCGGCGCGGCCGCGGCCTGCAGCGCCGCCACGAAGGCCGGCGGCAGCTCCGAGTGGCAGTCCGGGCTCACGATGCCACGCCTGGAATGTAATATCACTTCTATTCTTATAAAGTGCAAGATAAACACCGTTAGGCAAATTGCGTGAGAGGTGCGAGGATTCGTAGCGAGATTGTGGATCTTTGTGAATGTTTCCACCAGAGATGTGGGATGTGTGAGGTAGCTAGGGTGTGTAGCGGAGTCAAATAAGCGAGCGAGGTACGGTGAGGCGGGAGCGGAGCGCGCACGCCATTGGCCGCTGCTCACGTCTCGCAACACGTTCGTCGCACACATCCTTCCTCAACCTCACTTCGCTGACCGCTGAGCTGTTTCCACTAGAACTGCGCTGAGCGAGGTTAGGTAAATGAAATGGTGGAAGTGAAAACGCTAGGTTGGGTACACGGTAATCTTGTAATAGTCGCTTGCAAGCGTCAAGTTGCTCTTTCTAATTCTGGATAGATACATATGTATAGACTTGAACAACCGTTTAAAAAAACACTGACTTCAAAAAATATATTTTTCCTTTTATATTTTATATTGACGCTTTTTAGGGTTCCGTAGCCAAATAGCAAAAAACGGAACCCTTATAGATTCGTCATGTCCGTCTGTCTGTCCGATTATGTCACAGCCACTTTTCCGAAACTATAAGAGCTATACTGTTCAAACTTGGTAAGTAGATGTATTCTATTATTCTACCGCATAAAGATTTTTACACAAAAATAGAAAAAAAACAATAAATTTTGCGGGTTCCCCATACTTTGAACTGAAACTCAAAAAAACTTTTTTTATCAAACCCATACGTGTGGGGTATCTATGGATAGGTCTTCAAAAATGATATTTAGGTTTCTAATATCATATTTTTCTAAACTGAATAGTTTGCGCGAGAGACACTTCCAAAGTGAAAAAATGTGTCCCCCCCCCCCCTGTAACTTCTAAAATAACAGAATGAAAAATCTAAAACAAATATATGATATACATTACCATGTAAACTTCCACCGAAAATTGGTTTGAACGAGATCTAGTAAGTAGTTTTTTTAATACGTCATAAATGGTACGGAACCCTTTATGGGCAAGTCCGACTCGCACTTGGCCGCTTTTTTAAACTTGGCTTGGAACCAGCTTCAAGCATATCAATTGCTAGAGCATATAAAACGGATAATAAATAAAACGGATAATATATAAAACGGATAATATATTACATTGTATCCTTTTGAAAGCCGGTCGGTTTCTTTTTTTAAAAGTTTATTTAAAGTGTAAGTTTTTGTTATAAGTGACGCAGCGTTCTGCAGGATTTGTTTCTGTCTGGCCAAACAGTCACTGTAAAATTTCGCACTTCGATTTCAAGTTTCAAGGTCTGAATCTGAATCCGTCAAGATTTGAGAAATTCCCTGAATTCCTCTTGGTACCCATCATCAAAACTGAACCTTGAAAAAAATGTCTATGAGGCTGGACAGTTGGCGCAGCCGTTTCGGGCATGTTGCATATGTAGGTGGATCCTATGTCCATAGTACAAAGATTGGGGATGTAGGTCATCTTGAAAATAATAACGCACCGCGCGCGTCTTGTATGTGTGCGTGTGCGCCATAGTATCTATGCGTCGCCGCACGAACACTTAAACAAAATCTCGCCCCATTTCTCAGTGCGCCAATCGGGGCTTTTGTTCGAGTGTGCGTGCGGCGACGTAATAGTACATTACTATAGAGGCCGGGAAACGTAGGGTTGCAGGCCAAGTAGATATATGGATAGAGATACGCGGCCGGCAACCCCGTTTCTCGCCGAGATATGTATAGTGCTTTTCTCAAACTTGCAATTGAAACAAAAAATTGTAGTCAATTTGTTTTGTGGCGACCTACTCGGCTCGCCACTCTACCAGCGGTGTACACCGCCGTTGCTTAGCAACGAATATGCACAACAAATCACCGTACCAAGCTAACTGAAGCTAGTTGATGGTTGGATACCAAGACGTTGTGTCACAATTTGACGTTAAAAAACAAAAGAAGGTTGCTTTACAGTCCTAGGTGTGTAAGGCAGTATGAAATTCCTTTACATATCATGTTCACTCATGCCACCTGATATGTAGTATTTCCGGACCTAATTTGACGTAAGTCATGTCATCATTTCATAGCAAGTTTGAGAAAAGATACTTTACAGTACATATGGTGCTACTTTACCGCACTAGTGCGAAAATTAGCATATTACGTTACTGTGTCGAACATTTAAAGGGCCATAATATGTACTGTAAAACGTTGTACGATACATGTGCGAATAGGGAATTCGCAACTCGTGTCGATTTAAAACGCTCCCTTCGGTCGTATTTTAATTTATCGCCACTCGTTTCGAATTTCGTTTTTCGCACTTGTATCGTAATGTACTAATGGCGCACACGTACAAGCCGTGCGCGGTGCGCTTGTATGAAGATAACCTACTTCCCCACTCCTTATACTATGCTATGTCGGTGCAATGAGGTTCACAATAGCCGTACCGGTCTATGAGGCTGGGCGCGAGCGGCCCGCACAGCACGTGCCAGCAGTTGGCGCAGGCGTTGCCGCGCGAGTACGGGTTCGGGTTCCCACTCCCACGCCGTGATGAGAATGAACCCTTTATCTGTAACAATTCATTTACTATCTTCAATTTACTAGTATCAAAAGTACCAGTAAGAAGATACAGTCAACTTCAATAGTACCGGATGAAACAACGCGCCAAAAGCATCTGCTATCCTGGAATACTCCCAGCTAGAGATAACTCCGTAAAGTTCGCGTTCATAAATATCTGTTACAGACTAAGTCTACATAATATAGAGACATACCTATCTGTTTTTGTTGTGCTATTAGAGAATACGCTACTTTTGATGTTGACTGTACATCTTTGGACACATTCTAAAGCCAATATATCACGTGAATATCAAATTCAATCATACTACGTATACTCCATTATGGCATATGGCGTAACACTGTGGGGAAACCCTTCGGACCATGAGAATACTGAAATTACAAAAGCAGGCTGTAAGAGTCATTTTAAATGCTGGATATAATATTCTATTTATCTATCTAATGAGCGGGTTCATAGGGGGCGCTCGCCGCCCGTTTGCATCAAAAATCATCAATTTCCCCGCGAGGCGCTCTGTGTTTTAATGTTTAATTACTTACATCTTCATTGGTAGTCTGATCTGTGGAAGCGAGGTACGTATGGAAGCCGGCCAGACCCAGCACCGACCATACGGAAAGGAAGCACACTCCAGCTGCCAACGCTGACGCTGGCTCCTAGAAAATATTACAATAGGTTAATATTAACGTGTAGTATAAAAACTTCACCCTTCCTATATTTCTCCCGAACTAACAATTAGTACCTTGCGCAGCGCCGCGGCAAGACCCAGCGACCTGGCCTCGAGAGCCACATGTGCGACGGCGCACGCGAACACGAACACCGCCAGGAAGGAGAGAGACACCACAAACGTGTAGAACGCGCGGTAGTTACGTCGGCCTACGCAGTTGCCCACCTGGAAGCAAAAAAATCGTTTTAATAATGAAAGTCAGTTATCACACAGGGAGCAGTGACCCGCGCGGCGGTTGAACAGTTGTCACGTGAAACAGTATTGTACACAATGTGTATTCATGTTTGTCTTACCCATGGGCAGTGGTGGTCGAACCTCTCCACGCAGTTATCACACAGAGAGCAGTGGGACGCGCGGGGCGGCCGGAATAATTTGCATGTGAAACAGTATTTTAGTTTCACTACGCGCCCGCGGACTAGGACCTCTCTGCGAAAATCAGACACGTTTATTTTCTAGCCGCCCACAAATCACAAACGTTACCAAGACACAGACGTATGCAGTGAAAGGCCTTTTTTTTACCGATATACAATTGTTACATAATGACTAGCATATGCAAATGACTGGTTTTACTTTACTCTTTCTGAATGTGTTGCATTAGCACTGCACCGACAGTATAATCACTTGCGTCAGTACGTATAACGAACGGAATTGAGGAATATGTCACTACATGTCTTGAGTAATAAGAAAAATATTGAGTTACAATGAACGCACAGATGATTCAGTTAATTGAATAATCTTAATTGAGCTTTTACACACGACATGTCCAGGTTTTTGTCATGCTATAGCACGACTGAGATTAGTTGTTTAAACTCTGTATCTTTATCTTTCTTTCTCTGTATCTTTAGGTATTTAAAAGAAGGTAAACAAAATAGCAAATAACAATTCCATATCTAGCGTAAGCCCATCGATGTCATGGAGGACACGCATGGAATATGGCTCCCGCACAGCCAGCAGAACCCCGCCCCAGCCGGCGTCGCCTGCACGGTCTCGCCGCGCGACGCGCCACCCACCGGGGAAAAGCTCGCCATCACTAACAGAGCTTGTCAAGAATGTTTCAGTTAAGGCAATAATGTCACAATTACACTGGCCAACATTCATAAAAAACATATCAGTTTTCGATCGCAATCCTCGAACATTTTGATAGTAAAACGAAAGTTTTTTATGCCGGGGGCTGGCCGCTGACGCGGCTTTTCCCCCGGCCTGAACGAAAGTTCTGTCGCCAATATTTGACACATATTCCTTCGGCCCAGTTATTAGCTGACAGCACTAGCTCAGAAAACTTTTTGGGGACTCCAAGTTTAAACGACGAATAGTTTCCACGAGGCTTCAGGGATTCAACCGTACACACATCACTTTCACAGATGGTGTTCAAATGCGCCAGCACTTGCTCCACTGTAGTACTAAGCCCTTAAGCCAAATGCCTTAAATGGCTCCTTAAGCCAGTTGAGGGTAGATGAAAAGGTTTAAAGTCAGGTCGTTCAGTGACAGATCCAGGCGGTTTTGTATTTGGTTGGTTAGCCAATAAATATTAAAACTACCCGAAAATGTACAAATTGTTTGTTTACTTTTATTTAAATACCTAAAGATACAGAGTATAAGTATTTCTTAAATCTAGTTTACCATACTGTACTGCCTTAATAAGACAAATTGCAGTATCGCAAAAACAAATGATTTGAGATACCGCAAAGGATGGAGACTTATGGAGGTAGCATATATGTATTATTTTCGTTGCTGACTGTGACATTGGTGTATACATAGTAGCATCTAGCTGAATCATTCAGCGCTGCTTCGGCAGACGCCGCGCGCGGCAAAATGCCCGGGTCTGTGAGCGCAGTCCAAAGTAATTCTTGATACTGTGATGCTTAGATACTGTACCTCGCTCGGGGCGGAGGCCTAGCAGCCGTGGCCGAGGGGGCATCTAGAGCCGCCTCGGCGGGCGCCGCGCGCGGCAAAATACCCGGGTCTGTGAGCGCCGTCCGAAGTAATGCGCATAGCGTTAGGGCTGCAAGGGCGGCGCCCGCGGCGGGAAGCGCGGGAGACACGCGACGGGCTGGAAGAGAAGGATCAAGTTATAACATTACAATTTCAATTTGAATATTACAATCAAACAAAATGTAATTGAGTATATACCTTTATTTTATTATGCCTTTTTGGTCCTGAAAAATCAGGTTTATGTACATAAAGAAGTTCGAGGGTCTCGAAAATGCCCTGAATAGCTTCGAGAAAACTGGGTACGGCTGAGCCTGCTTTGTTTCTTTTGCTCGACTTGGCGGGGGGGCGTGCCTCCAGAGTCATGATTCACCGCCTGACGGGCGACAAAAGTTAAGTTACCATTACGGCGATAGTCATAGTCATTTATTAGTAATATTATAAATATTACATGTCCGGTTATTAATCAAGGCATTATTCAGTAACAATATAGCATTCAAATTAATTAAAATATGACGATAGGTACAATGTAAATTATTAAATTAAATTATTAAAACAGGCATTAATCAGTTGCAATTTAACATTCATAAACAAGCATACAACCTAATCGATGGTAAACGGTTACCGTGTAAAAGATAATATATAGGCTTGCAACTATATACGCATGTTAATAATTGTCGCACCAGTGTTGAAGTCCACCAGTGAAAGAGATTTAAGTACGTACTTTCACACTGTGCATCAAAATGGTCCCCAAGAGCTTATATATGGCTGATGTACTATTTGAAACGGACGTATTTATTTTGTGAAGTTACACGGGAAGCGAAATACTTAACCAAGACAGTTGTAATAATTTATCGAAGTTGACGTCCATACATTGAATAATACACCGACCTTTTGAACATTCCGCCGTCGGCTTGCTGACTGAAACTTGGTCAAGCTTCAATCAAACTACCACCGCGGGGTCAAGTAATGCCATTCGGATCGGGCATTCTGAAAGAAATACTACTTATTATGTGCTAGAAAAGTACTTACCCAAGTAAGGCCCGTCGAAGGCGAGGTGTAACGCTGACGTAGCAGCAACCAACGCCAGGGTCAGAAGAAAGACCCCAGGTTGGGGCGCGGTCATAAGGCGCCCATCGCACCAGAAGCGGTTGCGGCCCGCGAACACCTCCCACTTGCGCGTCACGCGCCGCCGCGCCATCTCACCATTACGTGCAACCTCACCCTGCAATCATCAAGTCAATGTGGAGATGAGCATTTGATCACTGATCATTTCCATCCGTAAAAAAACTGATTATTTCTATAAAAATCATATATAATTTATATTTATATGTATGTTTATGTATGTCTATTTGTATTCCTTATATGTGTATGTTTATTCACTGTAATTGTGTGTGTGAATCTAGGCTTCATAACGGTTTAGCAACACCTACTTTTTATTATCATTAACTTCTCTATTTCCGCTACCCAAAGGTTGTCTGGAAGAGATCGCTTTTTAGCGATAAGACCGCCTGTTGTCTGCCTCTAAATTTAATCCATTGTTTTTTTTTGTATATTTTTACTGAGGTGTGCCAATAAAGAGTATTCTATCTATCTATCTATCTATCTAATACTAAACTGCTAATCTTATATTAAAAACAACAGAGATAGATACAATTATCATTAAGTAATGTCGGTAGAATACCCTCTTATTTTAAATAAGTACCTTTAATAATATTTCTGGTTTGTCCACTCGTTTGACCTTCTGTTAAGTAACTACCAACAAGTTACTTGCTCACTCCGTTCCGTTGGCTCAGTGACCCAAAATGAAAAAAACTAACTAAGACTTAATTAGAGATAATGGAAACAACACTCTCCAGGTCCCTGACCCAGAGCTATGATGATGATGATGATTATCGCGTCTCAGTGGCACTGACGAATTCAATATAGTCTATGACTGACGATATGGTGAAAAACCAAACAACAAATAACATAGTTGTATAAAATGGACTAAACTCTGACCACGCTAACTTGGTATGAAAACTTAGCGTGGACCGACTTCACTTACATGTGTCGATTTACTTACTTACTTACTGTTGTGGCTGGTGTTAAGGTTGTCTGGAAGAGATCGCTTTTTAGCGATAAGACCGCCTGTTGTTTACTTCTTCTTTATGTGTTATATTATTTGTACTGTTTCTGTATTGAGGTGTGCAATAAAGTGTATTTTTATTGTATTTTATTGTATTGTATTGTGGCGCAGCGACCCGAAGTGAATCTTGGCTTCCAACACCAAAGACCGCCACGCTTATCTGTCCAAAACCGTTTCTGTCCAGTCGACGGCGCCGAGTTCGCTATAGTACATTACGATACAAGTGCGAAAAATAGGAAATTCGAAACGAGTGGCGATAAATTAAAACACGACCGAAGGGAGTGTTTTAAATCGACACGAGTTGCGAATTACCTATTCGCACATGTATCGTACAACGTTTTACAGTACATATGGCCCTTTAAATGTTCGACACAGTAACATAATATGCTACTTCTCGCACTAGTGCTATAAAGTAGCCCCATATGTACTGTAAAGGTATTTTTGCACTTCGTCTCAGCGAAGCTTGGACACTAACACAAAAGGAAGAGCGCGCCCTACTGATAGCTGAGAGAAAGATCTACCGAAAAATCCTAGGTCCCACACGTGGAGAGGATGGAACCTGGAGAATCCGCAGGAACCAGGATTGAAGATCTTGGCGTCCGAGCCGAACATCAGTGGAGAAACATGATTGTGAAGACTAAAGAATAAAATTTGTACCTCGACGTACAGTCAGACCCCCCTGTATAGACTGATTGTATGCAGAGGGGGTCACCTCTCTCGCCATCCACATTCGCTGCTGAATTAAATTTGATTCGATTCGATTAATCTTTGCCCAAAACACATAACGCCGTATAGCGACATCAAGTTCCGTTGATAATATTCGGGGCACGATTTTCTTGTAACTATAGTGCTGTTCTACAGTAAATAAATATTTTGGGGAGGGTACAAACTTATACAGATCGACTTAGCTTCAAACAAAGCAAAGCTTTTATAAATAAATACTTAGATACAGATAACATCCATAAATAACAAACAAATATTCGTGATAAACCTATAAATACCAGGACTCGAAGCCGGGACCTCCCATCCCGTAGGCAGGGTCGCTACCAACTAAGCTAGGAGGCCGTTGATAGAGTCTGTGTGGAAAGAGAAGATGGAATGTATGGGGCCCAGTGCATTCCACGACTCTTCACTATCTGAACAGACTCTAATGAATAACTTTTTGATACAAGTAATACAAACCTTCCTTGTATGGTAGGAGCTCCACACGTTCTTCAATATCTGAGAGCATATGCACATGCTCCGTGTGCCCGCGTCATCTGTAACAATGGCCTTATCGATTATAATGATCTAATTAAAGCCTAATTATAGAATATTGTACTATTTTGGTAATTAATAAACGTTGTTTCGTCGCTATTATTAGTGCCTGTGCTAATTCTTGGAATTAGGTCAATTAGATAACGCTAGGCAATGATAAACTATTGATTGGTTATATTCATACATAAGGAGCACAAACTACTTTCATATTTATTTAATGAATTTGTTTTTGTGGATTATTTGTTGCATTCATCTTTGTTACAATCGTTGTTGAATATAAGCGTGTTTCTTTCTCTTGCGGTGTGCGGGAGCACGTGCACATCTTACGATTGCCTAAGCTCGACTAAAGATCAATTGTACAGTTTGTACAATTTAAGCGCTTCCATTTTGAAACGCATAACCTATCTGGAGTTAATCATTGACGCTAAGAAGATGATAATGATGAGTAATATTTTTATACATATAACAGATACTAAACTGGCAGTTCGATTGCCCCGATTTGTCCAGCCTAACAGTATTAGGTACAAGCAAGATGATTAGGTAGGAAATTGGTCAATAAAACTGTCATAGAAACAAAGTTTAGACCTAGAATTTATTTCCGGAATTCTCGTAATTGTTTTACGTTTTATGTCAAACACAAACCAAAGAATGAAGCAATACCTAAGCCTATCCTATGTCTACAAAAAACCACTAATCTCGTACAAATCTTGTATCTACGCGCGCCGCAGCTAATCTTAAGGGCGTGAATTTATGGGGCTCTGTCTATCGCAAGTCTGTTTAAGCGGGTTTCAAGGGCTGTTTGAAAATTTGAAGACACTCCCTGATGATTGCCGGGGCGTTCCAGCGTTTAGTTATAATATAACAATGGGGTACTAGCGTGGTGAGATCACTTTAAATCATGGCCGAATAAAACTGAGTCCTGTTCATGTTACGAAGTCGCGTCAATATTCAGCGCCATCTATCGAACGAAAGTTGAGCTATTTTGACAAAAGGTCTAAGCGCCGCACAAAATGGTTGGAACTGAGACCTACTGGCTACTGCGTTAGTGACGCCACCTGGAAATAAAATTAATATTGGCGGATTGCGTTTTTAAAATAGACATTCCTCTTGTTTCAGTACGTCATAGTCCATGCTTTAAATAAATCGTTTTACAGCAGTCATTAAATATTATAGCAAAAGTACAATGTATGTTAAGGGCGGCAAACAAGAATTTACGAACGAGTATGAATTGAAGCCCGAAGCCGAAGGCTTAATTAACACGAGTAATTCCTATACCACCCGTGGCACACACAAGGTTTTTCATCACACTTGTGAGGAAAAATAGGGAAATAAATAAACTTTTGCCTAATTTCGTACGTTAGTACAGCCCTAGGTCGAAATTTAGGATTTACGGACCGCATCGCCTACGTGTAATAACACCTCTACAAGCAAGTGTGATGAAAACGTTCTTAAGCGCTTTCAATGATGTCAAAGATCAGCAGTCCCTATTACGATCTTATTAGACAGAGTTGACTGTCCTTTCGAGAACTTTACTGAACATAAGATCTACTAGGTATCGACCAGTCAATGGCGTAATATTTTTTACAGTACATAAATATGGTGCTACTTTACCGCACTAGTGCGAAAATTTGCATATTACGTAGCTGTGTCGAACATTTAAAGGGCCATATGTACTATAAATCGTTGTACGATACATGTGCGAATAGGTAATTCGCAACTCGTGTCGATTTATTAATTTATCGCCACTCGTTTCGAATTTCCTATTTTTCGCACTAGTATCGTAATGTACTATTACCCATTGATGGAAAGGAAATAGATACTTCACTAAATACAACAGTAGTTAAACCAGTAACATGATATGATAATTCTTAATTCTAATGATGTGGAACTCTGATAGTAAAATAAGTTTACGTGTTGATAATACTGATAAGATTAAGGATTAGGGCCATGACGAAAACGCACGTGGTTCGATAACCCTTACAAGAATTACTGGGTAATTCCCGTTTGTATTACGCGGTTATCACACCGTCACCGTTTGTAATACGCACGTCGCTCCGATGTTCATACATAATGCATAACAGCGTTATGCACATTATTCGCTAGGTGCACGACGGGTGTTGAACTCATTTTGTACGTTTTCTGCGTTAAATCTTATACAGTAAAATAAGTTCGAACGGCTGCCGCTAGTGCGAATGTGAGACATTCCATAAGATTACACCGTGTGTTTGTGACAATCAGCGCCACTTCTCCCTCCACCGACCGGAGCAACGTGCGAATTCACATTAAATGTGTAGATCACCTTATTTAATGATTTAAGGCCAAACCATACCAACTGTTATTGTGTCACAATCGGGTTGTAATCGGGTTATCATAAAGTTTCCTACATTGATATATATTTTAAGAGCTGATTGGTGTTGCTGATGTACGATGACATTGGTACCATTGACTAAGATCATAAATGACAAGTTCAAAGAGCCAATAAAAATAAATAAATGTACATTTAACGTATATAAAACGCGCTGCAACAGTGCAATGGAATTAATTCATAAAGTGGGTATTATGCACTTTTGCAGCTGTGTTTCCATAAATGTAAGATATTCGATCGCGCCACTACGTGCACTTCAACTCTTTTGTGGTGAGCGTACCGCGGCCGCTGTATGGGACCATCGAGTGCGCCGGCTTCTGGACGAAGCGTGTCGTGTTTCGGAGGTTCCGGGGCAAACTGTCGAATCCGATACAAGACCAGACGATTCAACTCATTCAACGGAGACACGCCGTTTTGTCGCCAACATAGTATTTAGTTTTAAGTACATGTATGTTAGTTTATATAAGGTGTGCATCTATGGGCCTTTGTTGCCTGATAATAAACGATTGTGGATTAGATATTCTTAGAGCTCGCTTCGAAAACTGTTCGCGGAGCTCTTATGAGAACACTTCGGTCTCGCAAAACGGTTAAATGCGTTTTTGATTTGTTAATATAAATTTCGGGGCGTTAAACACCTGTAGTTGACTCTGTTCACCCAGCTCGGATTACCCGGGTCAATTAAGGAAACTAAAAATACACTTATACCCGTTGGGCGAGCTAATAGTGGCATTTTAACCTGAATTTTCTTTAAAACCGCTTTCTTCTTTGCTTAAGCAAGCCATTGGGAACCGAGTTCAATGGTCACCCCACCACTGGAAGTTATGCTAGCTAGTTGATGACGTTAAAGCGAATAACTGTCAAATTTCAGGAAGAGCGAATAATGTCGCCGCGCGTTCAAGGCCGGGTCAATCAGTGCCGCTAATGCCGCTACGCTCACAATCATAGGCCGTAGGCCGAATAACTGCACCTTTGTATGCCGATTATACAATCATTTTGAAATTTAACTACACACGTCACTTCTTTTTAATTTGGAAAATGTATTATTCAGATACCATTTTTCGTGGACTACTTATGCATCGTTTTAATGATGGTTACAGAATGGATAGTACGATTATTGTATGAATATTAGGGTGATACTGTTTTTTTTAATTAACTATGCCATTTAGTTTCCTTAAACGTAATTACTCATACCCCGGATTTAACGGAATTCAATAATTAAACACGGTGTATAGTGTAGGAGCAAGGACTCAATTTTTTTTCAAAAATTGATGAAAACCAGTAAGATTCAATACAGTAAGAGTCATATTTTGATATTTTTTTAATAAATTAGAGGTAGAAGTCATATGTGTGTGACTGTACACACAATCATTAACATAAGATTACTACACATTACATTCGATTTTTTTTACTATTGCATTAGATTTACTGACAAGATTAGCAAGGAATGTTACATGTTAATATAATTAGCAACTCATTTTCTCATCATATCACCAATGAAATGAGTTGAACAGTATATAATTATATTTCTGTCTGTATGAGTAAATAGACCAAGCTTGACCAAGCTTGCCAAGAGTGGTCCCATCACCAAACTTTAGTTTTGAGTATCATTTTCTATTGTCATTAATATTTTATGATCTTTGCCTCACAATTATAAACTCATATATTTGTTAAATAAAGTGCAGTAATTTTTGAAGCACTTTAACTACAAATGCTTTCCATAAAGTGCTAGCAGGGATTTAGAAATATTGGTGTTTTATGGCATAACATTGAAATTTGAATGAATGAATATTTTTATTTCATGTAACCATGGTGGACACATATTTTTATTAGTAGCAATAATAAGGGTTAGTAGGTACAGAGATCTTAACTATTAACCAGGGATGCTGCGTGTGCATGCATGGTAGTATAGAAACAGTTCACATGCGCCATCCACACACACACATTTTATTGTCTTTTATAAATTTGTCAAAAGAATAATATCGGATGACAACATTAAAACTGCTAGACTAGGAGTAATATGTGCTAATTGTAAACACAGAAATGGTTTAAACAAAGAATTTTACCGATGATACATTCAAAATATTATTTGTATATTATTTGTTTACCAATTACTTTTCAGATAAGGATAACATGGTGAGGAGACCGGGCTTATCCTAATATGGCTGATGACTTATCCGAGCAAGGTTATGTTGACAATGAATATGAGTATGAATAATGATATTCAAATATTGCTATCTTGATATTTTAAAGAATGTGAACTAAGGCATGCAGAAGTAAAAGATGTCTTTATTCCACAGGAAATTATAGTAAAGAATAATGTAGGAGTGATTCAGGGCAGTAACTATCAGCATGAGCTCCAGGGATTGCTCTGAATGAAAAAAACAAGCAATGACTACACAGATTACTTTATAAAAGACCCTTTTTAGATTGGCGTCTTCTGAAAACAATTTTGGGGATAGTTTCAAAAGGCTACTGAGGTCAAGAGTCTAGGAAAGTTTATCCTATTCTAATTTAAAAATGAACACTACTAAAAACATGAGCATCTGTTAAATACCCACATTATATGCATACCTCAGTCAGTCAACCTGTGACCTCAGTTTGACAGGCTATTGCTTAACAAATATAATATACAGGTGATGTCATCGCCCATGGCCAGCGCCGCGGCGCCCTGCGCGGGTTCTCCAGGATCTAGCACGTCATTCTCATCACAGAAACCTCCCACGACTACGTCTGCTCATACCCAGGGTTTGTAAACATGTCTAAACGCGTGAAAATAACGCATAAACATGTAACGAAACAGCCCGAGGAGGCCGTGGGCGGGATGAGCCCGCGGCGTCCGCCCTCGTCCCTCGCACTCACCTGTCGGTCGCACGGACCATCCAACCCGCGCCAGGGAAGCTCCGACGCGACGTATTGGCTCTAGTAAACACTCCCACACGACACGACACTTCACAAGCAATTTACGGACTCCTTATCTATCGTCCAAACTTTGGTGGCACGATACAATACACTTAAGTACGTACCGTCAAGAAAATGTATGCATAAAAATATTTGTCAAATGTGTCAATAAATAATGAATTCATTATTAATACTTAAAATGAAGTAACAAACTTTCTCTTGCTTTTTTTGGTTGTCTAACTAAAATTACCACAGATTCGATCACATGATAACAAAATGTTAAGTTGTCATGTTCGAGTATGTCAATCATTCTTTGTAAAAATAATAAATAGTACCAAATTGGTGATTTTTCAGAATCAACTAATTAAAATTGTGAAAAATTTGCTATTTTCAGAGTAATAACTGTTTTTGTTAACAAACTAAGTAATTAAGTTTTATGTAATTATCACAACAGCATTATAATCACAGTCTAGAATAATCTTCTAACGTCACCAAGACAGTGACAATGACAGAAAAGTGACACATTTCAGCTGGAAATATTGCCCTGCCAAAGGCCGCATCAAACGGGACGAAAGAGTGACGAGCGAATGTTGCGACATTTCAAACAGTGAAGGGCAGCCGTGAGAACGAAATGAGGGATTTGGTTCGGTGATGCTGCTCCCGGGAGCGCGCTGGCTGCGCTGGCGCTGCGGCGCGGAGGCGCGCGCGGCGCTAGCTGTGGGCGCGCTGTGCGCTGCATGGTTCTCGTGCTCGGCGCTGGGCAACGTCGTGGGCAAACTCCTGCTAACAGACTTCCCGCGGCCGCTGACGGTGGCCATGGCGCAACTTGCGTGCACGGCTCTATGCTCCGCGCCGATAGTACTGCGCGAGCGCGCGCCACCCGTGCGCCCGCTGCTGCGCGCGCTGCTGCCGCTGGCGCTGGCCAAGTTCCTGACGACGCTGTGCTCGCAGGTCTCCATATGGAAGGTGCCGGTTTCCTATGCGCACACAGGTGACTTAACATATTTACAAATATTTTGTATAACACTGGAAAACAAGAGTAGGACCATTTCCAAGAGTTAATGAGAGTAGTTACCTCTTGACAGTTGTATCTTAAATATAGCCCAAACTTTCCACATGAGAAGTGAAATAGGCTAATTTACTTCATGGTTTTATTCACACTTGGTCAATCAAAGTAACCGTGACAAATTTAATCAATTTTGGAGTTATTTGTTCATGTAAGTATGTGCTAAATATGCCCTGGTAGTGAATTTTGTATGGGAAAAAATGTAATCTACATATAATTTATGGTACCTATTATTGTCTATGGTCACCACAATAGTTTAGGCAAACTATTTAGACAGATTATATGTATTATATAATGCTTGTCAATAGACAATTAGATAAATAAAAATTCATCTTCTGAAAATGTGGACTCCAAATTTGGTAAGCATATTCAAGAAGAGGCCTTATGTACGTCTTATACTACTTGATTTGTAGTTGTATAGATGGCAGCACCATCTCTCTTACTATTTCTTATTGATGTATAAAAGGTGCAAGCACGTACTGCACGCCTAGTCTTTCTAAGATGGCATGTAGTCGAGAAATTGGGATAGGTTCCGCTGTGGATGTGGCAAGTTGGTCTAGGGTTTCAAGGTCTCAGCAGTGATAGCTAAAGACACAGGTTTGAATCCGGCCTTCAACACTGGAGGGCCTAGTCACTTTTTCTTTAGAATATGGCATCTGTTTCTTCAGTCTATAATTGGTTGTATTGTCTCAATAGAGAGATTTAACTTGCCAACATTGTAAGGGGTATAATGTGACTATGAAATAATTAATAATTTCAATTAGCAGGGAACCAGAAACAGCTACATAATATATCATCTCATATTTCAGTGAAAGCGACGACGCCACTATGGACAGCGGGCCTAGCGTGGCTACTCTTTGGTGAGCGGCAGCCACGTGGCGTTGCAACGTCACTCATACTCATCGCCGCCGGCGTCGGCCTCGCATCCGCCACTGAGATGCACTTTGATGCAGCTGGTTTATTCTCAGCCCTCGCCGCTGCAGCGCTACTTTCACTACAACATTTATACTCAAAAAGGTTGCTAGCCAGAGCCAGTTGGTCACCACTTAGAGTCTTAGCAGCATTAAGCGCGCTAGCTGCAGTCATGTTTTTCCCTGTTTGGGCGTGGAGCGATGGAACCGCGTTACTAACGCAACCTCTTTCACCTCGCTCAGCAGGATTACTCCTATTAGACGGGGTACTTGCGTGGCTGCAAGCGGCAGCCGCCTTTAGCGTATTAGCACACGTAACTCCATTAACATACGCTGTATTATCGTGTGGCAAGCGAGTCTTAGTTGTAGGTGCTTCGTTGATTTTATTACGGAATCCAGCGCCGCCTTTAAACATAGCTGGCATGGCTTTGGCAGCGTTAGCTGTGCTACAATATAATCGTGCGAAATTAAACGCGCGGGCGGACGGAGGTAAGCCGCTGTTGCCGGTATGATGGACATAGGTAATTGATTTAGTTAATTTTTTGTTTTAAGCTTGCGTGGATGGTTGTAATAGTACTTTGGCTGTATTTGCGTAAATATGGCTCTAATCTTGCCGTTAATGGCGGTCATTTCGGTTTGTTTTTATTATTGAATTGCGTTATATCATCCTTCCTCATGAGTGACGCAGCGACTTAACACAATACATAACACAACACGAAATGAGTTTAGTTAACAATTTACTTAACGGTATTTAAATGCCGTATACCTAGTGCCGACGGCTAAAAAGAGGCAGAGCAATATTTAGCAGATAAAGACAACGGGCGTAGCATACGGGCGGGCATAAAAGTGAGCAACGAACATTTTCCTACTAAACTGTTCTTGCACACGGCACACGTATGCGAAATAACGTGCGCATTGCTGGATATTAAATAAATGCGCGGGTTTTATAACCCATAATGTTAACAGCAGTACAAAAAAGCAAGTCCAGTTAGTTTACCAACTTGCGCGATCTGTGCGACTCGCGCAAATAAATGCGCGGTAATCCAAACAAAATGTGCATGCTGCTTGCGCAAGTAGCTCGCGCCAGTTACATTCATCATGTAAAAACAAGCGAGTAACTGATACATGTAACATGTTAACTGACAACTTGAAAACGTTATTGCAAAAATGCAAACGTATGGTCAGTAAAGATTGTTGTTTTTAGTCCGGCTACATGCGCGACAATGCTCAAGCTACATGTGCCGTGTGCAAAAGCATATTGAGACTATCTCATGATTAACTATTAGCTATACTGTAAGACTTGTAGAATCAAATCTCTAAACGAAACACTCAAATGTTTTGTAAAGTAAAGATGCCAAGCACGAAGAATCTCGCACTTTGACCCGCTTTTTTCTAATCTATTGCACAAGCATAATTGTATTGCTGTCCCGCCCATGATCAATACCACTGTGCGAACGGGACAGGAACAGGCGGGTCATTGTACGAAATTCTTCGTGATTAGCGTCATTAGTTTAGTAGTGGTCATGGCATGACCCAGAAGATGATTAATTGACCTTTCGTAAACCTTATTGCAAAGGTATAAGGTCCATAAATGGTTACTTAAGAGTGTTTCTGTTAATACTTCAAGTTTTGCTAAAGTGTGCAATTTGTAAATAACAAATTTGTAGCTAGAAGCTTTTAGAATGTTAGTATTTGTTCTATTGATTCATATTTTAAATAATATTTAATTGCTCTTATATTTTTTAATCGCATAACACTCAGTGTTTGTTATTGTTTTAAATATTGGTTTAGTATTTATCCGCTAGGGATTAATTATTATTTGTGACATATGTATTATCTTATCTATAATTAATTATTTTGATTAATATCCCGCCCTTTAGGTATTGTGAATTTACAGTATTTTTAACATGCATCACATAAAAAAAAAATTGTGACGCAGTCGCTACTTTTGTGTTAATATCAATATTTTTATACAGTGTAACGTGTAAGAGTGGTTGCTCATGCTTGGAACAATGTTCTTGTAATATAATCAGACTCCATTGATTTTGTATCAATTTCGGTGCAGCATAGTTAAAAGAATTGCTAACGCAATAATGCTGCACCACGTGTTACTATTATATATTCTGTGTCTACACCAGAATGAGGCCTACCGTAATTGATAAAAAAAGGGCCAAGTGCGAGTCGGACTCGCGCAGGAAGGGTTCCGTGCCATTATCTATAAAAACGGTCACCCATCCAAGTACTGACCCCGCCCGACGCTTAACTTCGGTGATTGGATGAGAACTAGAGATGCAACGAATATTCGGCCATTATTCGGTCGAATACCGAATAGTGGCACAGTATTCGGCCGAATACCGAATAGTACGTTGACACGTAGATACGGCGAACGAGGGGTAAAAAAAGTAACAAACTACAAGTACTTAATCAATAGGTAAATCTTTCAGACTACGTTTATATTCATAGATAGTACAAAAACATGACAAAAAAATAATACCAATTTATTTTTCACACACGACGAAATTTAACGCATCGCAATGTCCGCAATTCAATACGCACTGCGTGCAGAATAAGCGCAATTTCTATCAAAGACTGCCTACACCGAGAAATAAGTATCAACTTGCAAAGCGCACGCACGCGCGCTTTCGAATTTACTTCATTTTAGGTAAAACTTCTAGCCGAATATTCGGCCGATGGCTCCGCCGAATATTCGGTATTCGGCCAAGCCACTATTCGTTGCATCTCTAATGAGAACCTCGAGATTGGAAAGAAATATTTATTTTATTCTGTTTTTAGTATTTGTTGTTATATCGGCAACAGAAATACATAATCTGTAGAAATTTCAACTGGCTAACTATCACGGTTCATGAGATACAGCCTAGTGACAGACGGACGGATGGACAGCGGAGTCTCAGTAATAGGGTCCCGTTTGACCCTTAACGTTCAGTGCTGGCCGAAACGTTAATGCAAATAACCATTACAAATTGAACCGTAAACTGTAACCGTCCATTACGGTGTACGGTTCAATTTGTAATGGTCAATTGCAATTAACGTTCGGCCAACACTGACTACGACACATCAAATTTTAAAGCAATATTATATGAGCATGCAAGTCAGAATTTTGGCCGTGTCTGAGTGTGTTGCGTAGTAGCTCTAAATGGCTCTAATAAGAAACGCACTTTAAAAATAGTTTATCTCTATGTTTCTTTCTTTTTCTGATTTATATCATGAGATTTTTTGTAATCCTAATGCTCTGTATAATGATTATGAATCATGGTTTATTCTCAATAATATGATATTGTGATTGTACAGTCAAGTGTAAAAATATGGGTGCACACATCTTACTCAAAAATATGTGTTAAAGCTCTTATGTCGGCGAATTAAGAGCAATGGGACATATTTTTGAGGGAGTTATATGCGCACATATTTTTGCACTTGGTTGTACCTGCATTTAGGTAGCAGAATTTTTTTGTTGAATAAAATATATATTTTGTTTTAAATTCTGCTTGATTCATTATTGTAGACTCCTACTGTGACAACCCTATGAATCTATACAATCATTCTCTGAAGTACTCCATACATATGTAGGCTTTTACTATGAACTAATGTACACACCTAGTAATACTTATAACTTACTTCAAACTTCAATGAGATTTTTAATTGAATGGTGATTATATACTTTCAAATATTTCAATCAATACCAACCAGTCATTATTTATTCAGGTATGATTAAATGTCATGATGTAATAATGATGATTACGATTATCAAATTATCGATTTTAATCATGAGTACCTAAGACGAATATTAACCCTTTTCCAGGCATAGTATGATTTATCAACCACATATGCGCCATTAGAATTTCAACTTTAGCAATTCGAGTTAAAGTTCAAATTAGATTACACTTTCTGGAAAAGTCACTTGTCTTCAAATGAATCATCAAAGCTGGATTAATAGGAATATATTTGGATTTTTTAGAAAAACCTTGTAGATTGGTGTGGCCTGGAAAAGGGTTAAAGAAATCTGATTACATCAGACATTTTTTTTAAGTCTCTTATAACCTTTAATCAATTAACTTTGATAAATTGATGAAGGTTTGACTCAAAACATAAAACAAAGATTTATTTAAGTATTCATTCATTATTTTTATTATCCATTAAACAGTGCATATGGTATCAGATTAATATGGAGTAAAATAGTTTACTTTCTAATATACTACAATGTAATACATCCTAAATATATAAGGAGTTTAAATATATTTTTTTATAATAACATCAACCTAGCTACAGTGCCAAAATGGCAAAAATCACATGAATTTTGGATCAGGA
Source organism: Cydia pomonella (assembly GCF_033807575.1). Classification (NCBI taxonomy): domain Eukaryota; kingdom Metazoa; phylum Arthropoda; class Insecta; order Lepidoptera; family Tortricidae; genus Cydia; species Cydia pomonella. The sequence goes on along the minus strand of NC_084709.1, from coordinate 20,567,141 downwards.
AGGCTTGGTCTTTTTCTAATTTGATTTTTTACACTTTATTATTAGACCTTAGCCTATGGGTGAACTAAAATATTTAAATAAAATCTTAGCAATAAATTGTACAAACCCACAACTCCACTTCCATTTTTATAAAGCTGAAATTTTTTTTTTTTTTATAGTTTGAATATCACTAATTTGGTTTGGAGATATTGAGTCAGAGATTCATCTAGCTAAGAGTCAATTAATGAATATATATTAATCAACAGTAGTCAAAATGGATAATTGTAAATTCACACTTAGTTCATAATATATTCACAATATCTTCTACCATGGACCAAAGACCAATTAATGCTCTCCTAATATAGACACCAATTTCATCCCACAGTCTCACTCTCTCCCCAAAACAGTGCTGAAGCACTCAACTTATTTTCCATATCTTCAAGGCTCCTTGAAGAAATCTGGGCGACTCTTGATCTCCTTAACCAGTCCACGTGCAATAAGTGGCGCTGAAAAACGGTCAAAGGGCAGTGATGCAGCCACCCAAACTGGACGCTGTAAGGCGAGTGCTAGTCGCCGTGCTAGGCCGGCTGCGCCGTCGCCAGCTTTCTCCTCACTCAGCGACGTCGCCAGCGCGCCCCGTTCAGAAACCGGTAGACCTAAAGCCAGCTCTCCCAGCTCCGCGCTCGTGCCGCCAACCCACAGCAGCATGGAGCCCTTCATGCGCAGCGCGGCCACACGGCACACCAGCTCGCCGCTCCACACCTCGAACTCGTGCACAGCCCAGGTGCTCCGCCGGTACACCACGCGCCGCTTCGACGTTGTCACAAGAGGACCCGACTCCGGCACCATTTTGATTGGTTTTTATATTGAAACAACTAGTCGGTTGAAGAAGTATTAATTAGATTTTGGACGTCAATGATAACCAAATCACAAAATATATATACTATGCTTTATGATTTCATTTCACTTTCGCACATCACGCACATGACATGACAATCATGGCTTCATGGCATACTTGCATTGCAATGACAATGACACATGACAGTGACAATCAATCAGCTGACAGAAGTCAACGTTTTCAAAGATAGTTATAAGAAAACTGGGTCACTAAATGCCATAAAATAAATTAAAAATCTCAGATTAAGGATGACAATGTAATACTAAGAATTTTGCTCAGAGTAATAATTAGTTATTATTCTAAGATATTTTATAATATTTTCCTCTGATTTTCCTAGAAGAAGCTTAGCAAAGAGTAATATAATCATTAGACCTACCAATAGCATAACGACACAAATCAAGACAAGATAACTAGGATTGGTGGATTGAATGGCGTGGTATCATATGATTGGCCAATAGTGAGATAAATAGGTATTACTCCAATAGCAAATCGAATCGTCAGAGTTCTTCGCTAATCCCAGCGGAGCGGTATAGTTTATCACCTCCTTTCTTTTTCTTACTTTTCTTCTATCTGTCAGTTTCAAACAGATCGCGAAGACATAAAGAAGGCGAAGCTACTATTTCGTGTTAACCGGCGCAATATAATTAAATATTAATACATCGTTTTTGAATAAGTCTTTGTCACCCGCGAGGGAGAGCTAACAATGAAGTACTTTTTGTTGTTGGGATTGGGCCTCCTACTCCTCTCAGGTAAATATCCTCCCTTTTTGTCAACGTAGCACAAACGGGATTTTCTGTCTAAAGATTTTGTTTCTTACGAAGTCTGAATTTCACATGAGTAGATAAGGTGTAGTGGACCATTTTATTCTAGTTACGTTCTCGTAAGTACCGTTACCATCTGATTTCATTGAAGGGGTCGACTTTCGACGCCGGGCGGCGTGAACCTAGAACTTTCTGTGGGCGCTGCTGCTTCTGAGCACTGCTAAGTGTCATTGTTTTGATAACATACACTTGTGTGTGATACTCGTGTTTTTTCATTCATATCTACCCACTTAGATTAGAGGATTCCAGAGAAATTTGGTCTGTTGATGAGATATGTGTGTTTTCAGGTTGGACCGTGGCGCAGGAGGGTGTGGGGACCGTGGAGGAGATGACGGTGGATGCCGACCTCGGTATTTCAAGAGAAGGTTCCCGGACTGGTGAGTTCATTTTTCATGAAACTATGTAGCTCATTAAGTGGCATATGCCACTTTGAGTTGTTGGAATTTTATTTTATTTCAATTAAACAAATTGCAAATTTAAACGACGTAATCGGTTGGGAGTCGACGGCCTATTACTCCAGGGGATAAGTTTGTAATGCACCACATCTAAATAACAAGTGGGGTAACATATTTATAATGTTTTTACATCAATATTTTATACTTACCATACATTTTTATTAGAATTTTGCATCTACTGTTTTTTTAGGGTTCCGTAGCCAAATGGCATAAAACGGAACCCTTATAGTTTCGCCATGTCCGTCTGTCTGTCTGTCTGTCTGTCTGTCTGTCTGTCTGTCTGTCTGTCTGTCTGTCTGTCTGTCTGTCCGAGGCTTTGCTCCGTGGTCGTTAGTGCTAGAAAGCTGAAATTTGGCATGGATATATAAATCAATAAAGCCGAGAAAGTCGTACAATAAAATCTAAAAATTTAATTTTTTTTAGGGTACCTCCCCTACACGTAAAGTGAAGGTGAATTTTTTTTTTCGCTTCAACCCTAGAGTGTGGGGTATCGTTGGAAAGCTCTTTCAAAACTAATAGGGGGTTTCAAGAAACATTTTATGATAAAGTGAATATATTCGGAGATAATCGCTCCGAAAGAAAAAAAAATGTGTCCCCCCCCCTCTAACTTTTGAACCATAGGTCCAAAAAATATGAAAAAAATCGTGGAAGTAGAGCTTAAGAAAGACATTAAATGAAAACTATAGCGGACATGATCAGTTTAGCTGTTTTTGAGTTATCGCAAAAAGTTTTCCCTTCATAGTAAAAAGACTTATTTTAATTAGGTACTGATTATGCAAATTTGCCTATTTGTTTAACTCAGGTGAAAGGTACCGTTTCATCCCTTGGTTAACAATTTACTATACTTTAAGCTCGAGTTTAGCTTATTGTGACGGAAGAGTAACTACGGAACCCTACACTGAGCGTGGCCCGACATGCTCTTGGCCGGTTTATTTAATGTTTATTTAATATTCTCTTACAAATTTGTTCATTTACGACACGTTTTTACCTACATATTTGTTAAATGCTCTCTCTAGTTTCTCACTACATTTTTAGGGTTCCGTACCTCGAAAGGAAAATAAACGGAACCCTTATAGGATCACTTTATTTTCTGTCTGTCAAGACCATTTATCTCACGAGCGCATGGAAGAATCAAGTTGAAACTAAAACCATAACCCAGGTCTACAGTCCCTTAAAGCTGTGAAAAAATCAAACTTCTAAGTTAACATAAAAAAAGATATGGCTGTTCTTGCTCCCAAAAAAAAAACATATTTCAACACTCAAGGGAATTAAATTAAAAATATCTGGTATTTTCCGTTGACCTAGAACTATGAAATTTGGCAAGTAATATTATCTTATACTACAAGTACTGGGAAAAATCTGACAACTGTAAATTTGTTTGAAATAAATAACAAATTACTTATATTTGAATAGAACCCTCGGTGGGCGAGTCTGACTCGCACTTGTCTGTTTTTTTATCTTGTGTTGATCTTTAAACTCATAACGAAAACTATAAATATAAAAAAAAAATACTGATTTTTTTTGTAAATTAACTTGAATTTTGGATAGTTACTAAGACAAATAATAATGGCTAAAAAGATTATTGCGAGTTAATCTGTTGTTTAGTTATCTGTGCCAGGTTTACCACTGAAGCTTATCTCTTCACTGATAATGCTATACAATATTACTAGATTGACAGTGGTCAAATCTAATTATTTTTACCTTGGCAAGATTAAGAGCATGCAGGAAAACTGAGGGTCTACCGCGAACCACGTTCGACGTGCTGCCTCTTTGTCGCACTTGTAAATTTGTACGTAAGTGTGACAGGGAGGCAACATGTCGAACGTGGTTCGCGGTAGGCCCTCTGAGATTACAATAATATTTTATTTAATTAGAAACACATGAAATAATTAGACTTTATTTTTATTATTATCAATAGCATATCAATGTTTGAAGTGTCATGGAAATGTTACTGATTTAAACAATTATTATATACAGTTTCATTTATCAGGGCATTTTTAGTTTTTTTTTGGTGTATATCAGGGGTCTCCAAACGCCATGTAGCACCTCAGAAACTTTCGCACGGGCCACTATCGGTTTTTCGGCCAGGGGAAGGGTCCAGGAGGTCTAGTTATGCAGGCTGTCGCTTGAGGTGTCCGCGGGCCGGATTGAAACGCCTTGCGGGCCGGGGTTTGGAGACCTATGGTGTATATTATAGGAATTCCTCTATCTTATCCTAAGAATGACGTCGGAGAGACATCCCGGGGGAGCATTTTTATAGTGTCAATGTTGAGGACTTTTTTATCCAGAGCCAGCAACATAGGTATTGGCAGCCCGATCTCCTAAGTATCCCGTGCTTTTCATTTGTGTACACAGACCACCTTAACTAATATGACCATATAAGACAATCATGGTTACCACACATAAGCATTCTGTACAAATTTAGTATGGGAGTGCAACTGCTCATTTCAGTTAGGCTAACAATTACACTTGTATTGGGTAATAATATTTGCTGGAGTTGTTATAGTATAAACAGGTGGACCCGGGTATGCCCTTAAACTACGTCCAAAAGAGAGGTATGAGCACTGTGAATGTCATCTCGTTTTGTGTGGTAGGGCAAAGCACAGCACATGTCATTCCAGATCTAGAGCAGAGCCCAACTGGGGAAGTACCTCCAGACCTCCACCTTACAGAAAACTGCAGCCAAATAACACTAGACTAGTTGCCAGAGCTCAACGAGGGTGTTAGAGTTGGCAACGTGCATGTAACACCTCCAGAGTTACAGGCGTCCATAGGCTACGCAGACTGTTTACTATCAGGCGGGCAGTATGCTTGTTTGCCATCGACGTAATATTAAAAAAAAGTGCAGTTTGTGCTGCTTCAATCTTAGCATTTTACAAGTGACCGTCCTTGAATCTTAGCATTTTACGACTAGCGTCTGTAACTCTGTATAACGGGGAATGTTCTGAAGAACTTTTTGATTTGGTGCCATCGTCGTGTTTTTATCACCGCATCTCCCGCCAAAGAAACAAAGCTCATCTTACTTCCTCGACACGTGGTAAACCAAGAACAAGCGGGCATCTCGCTCGTTTTTGTTTTGTCCAGAACGTGCAAGTTGTGGAATGAGCTTCTGAGATGTCTCCCTTGCGCTATGACATGGGGTTCTTCAGGAAGCAGGTAGGTATTGGTCCTCGAAGGTTGATGGCAACGCATAAGTAGCTCCTCTGATGTTGCTTATGTCCATAAGTGGCGAAGACTGCTTCCCATCAGGCGGCTCGTCTGCTCGTTTGCTGCCTACTACATAAAAAAGTGAAATTTCACCAATGTGTGGTGACCTCATGCTTCGGTGTCTGTGTAGTCTATGTTTGTGTATTATCGTCGCCGTTGCGGCGGCTCCACGAGCTCCCGAGCGCGTAGTTTGAGCCACGCGGAGTCCCTCAGGCCATGATGTAATCGCCGGTCATTCCGAGGAGCCGCCCAGATTTGAGGGGTATACGCCTCCCACCATCCGTACCTGCAAAGACCAAAAAAATTAGCTTTTTAGCTGTAGTCATTTTTTAAAGACGATGTTGGCGGCAAACAAGCATAACGTCCGCCTAGTGAAAAGCGGTCACCGCAGCCTATGGATGCCTGCGCCTGCTGCCTTTTCTTTCGGTTCCTGCTTGAACATGACTGTTCGGAACCGCTCTGTTCACACAGTCCTGCTGTCTTACTGACTCGTGCGAGGACTGCACAGGCCTAGCGTCGGCCTCGGCCCCAGCTTGAACATGTCTCTATGGTCAGAGGTGTTCTTCATACGTTACTGTTCACACAGTTATGCTGTCTCATTTACTCGTGCGAGGACTGCACAGCCCAGCGTGTTTCTCTCTCGGCCCCAGCTTGAACATGTCTCTATGATCAGAGGTGCTCTTTATACGTTACTGTTCACACAGTCATGTTGTCTCACTTACTCGTGCGAGGACTGCACTGGCCTAGCGTGTTTCTCCCTCGGCCCCAGCTCGAACATGTCTCGCACTTTATTTAGAGCCCGCTCTTCAGACTCTGCTTCCACGGTTTCCTCGCGGCCCGCGCGGCGCCAAAACTTGTCTGTCACCAAAGCCGCTAAAATCATAAAGTAAGTTTATTAATTTGTTATTCTGGAAAAATAGTGAGTCGCGGAGATCTTCACGTTTACAGAAAGCGTATTAATCTCATATTTGCCGTGTTATCTTGGTTTAAAAGTCGTAACTTTACGTTCACTAGTTTAATCGTTGTTCGGCCTAGTTTTCAAGTCGCAAAATTATGAGCTGAATTACTGGTGAAAATCCGAAAATATTAGTTAGGCCAGTTGGAAGTCGGCTACATTTACAATTAATTAAAAATACTACGACGCGTGTATTCAGCAGCAGAAATAGTTAAGCGGGCGAGATGGTCAAATTAAAATGACCTACACAATTATTATCTTAGGGTTAGTTATGCAGGTCCAAAATGCGCTGGACTGACCTAACATACCACTTAACATTGAAGTCTCTGAAACGGTTGAGCTGCGAAGACCCCGAGGGCGACGGCCGCCGCTTAGGATTCGCACGGGAACTGGGCTCCTCTGATAGCATGATAAACATTGGCCAAGCCTTTCCAGAATGCTCGCAATTTTATTTAAGCTTACGTAGTTTGAGCGGGCGAATAGCCGACTGGTTCGAGTGTCCCGGCACGCGTTGGGCCGCGAAGCGGAGCTTGAAGGAGCGCGGGTGTCGCACCGGGGACCCCGATGGCACCGGTGGCGGCGGCGGGCGCCGCTTAGGGCTCGCGCGGGAACTCGTCTCGGGCGATGACATGATGTTTAAGTTGGCGTTTGCCTACAGAAATCAATTGTTGAGCAAAGCGTGCTTGCGCTTTGAAAAATATTCTCTACTTAAACAAAACCAGGCTTATTATGACCTTATTACGTACTGTCGTAAGTGAAATAGATAGAGTATGCAATTATGTTCAAGTATCGATGTTAGGTCGATAGACGTCGCTACGACTACGAGCGCGCTTGCGTAGATGTAGGTATAATCACTGTAAACTTTATACGCGATACACAATACTTACAAAACAAGTCTTATCAAAAACATAGTTTCCGCTTATAAAATCCGCACAAAAAAATTAGGTTAACTTCTTATTAAGAAAAATAGGCATTTTTGAATCATATCTTTTTGCTTGGATGTCTTTTTAGTTATAGGGTATGACACAATATCAGTAACTCCTTTTACTTTTGGACCCGGGTACGTCCTTAAACTACGTCCACAAGAGAGGTATGGGCATTGTGAATGTCATCTCGCTCTGTGTGGCAGGGCACAACACACCGGATGTCATTCCAGATCTAGAGCAGAGCCCAACTGGGGAAGTACCTCCACCTTACAGAAAATCGCAGCCAAATAACACTAGACCCTACTCATACTGTTGTGTTCCTGCCGGTGAGTAAGGTTGCCAGAGCTCAACGAGGGGTGGGAGGGGGTTAGGGTCGGCAACGCGCATGTAACTCCTCTGGAGTTGCAGGCGTACATAGGCTACGGATACTGCTTACCATCAGGCGGGCTGTACGATTGTTTGCCACCGACATAATATAAAAAAAAAAGTTGGAAAAACTTACCAAACTTGGTTATCATAGGAATATGTAGGTACCTATTTATTTATTTAATATTTATTGTACATAAGAAAACACACTGTACAATAGGCGAACTTAATGCCGTAAGGCATTCTCTACCAGTCAACCTTTAGGCAAAGCAGATAAGTTGTAGGCGGTACATAATTAAACATGAGGTATAGATAATACAATTAGGTACATGTACGAACACAATACACTCATAAGAAATAGACAAACATAAACATACATATATATAAATAATATTGATACAAATACATATACTTACATATACATACATAGATATGAAATCAGATGAACTTACAAAGCAGAAACACTAAGATTTTCCAGTACTGCCAGCAAAGTGCTCGCTTAAGGATTTGTTAAAAGCAAACCTGTTCGGACACTGTCTATTTTTGACAGATTTTGGTTTCTAATTTCACTTTATTGAAATATAACCTATCCGTATTTTGACGCGCTAACTTGTGCGGAAACGAATGTTCCATGCCTCGATCATATCACATGCTCTAAATAGTTTAAATATTTTTCTCACGCAAATGGCGTTTTTATACATTAACTTTTAATTTCAGACGCGGAGACAGTTGCCCGTGAAGCGGAGGCGATCAACCCAGATGGCCTGAGTCCCGCGCAGATGGCCGAACTGCGGGCCAAGGCCTCCAACCACACCTTCCAGACCGAGGTCAACCGCATGATGAAGCTCATCATCAACTCGCTGTACCGCAACAAGGAGGTAACTTACTACTTATGACTTCGTGGACAGTGGTGGCTATTAACACAGTGTAAAAACCTTCCACCACGTACCCGTTTTTTTTCCAATAAACGTGTGTGAACGCACCTTTCCTTAACTTCCTTAGTACATATTTTAATACATCAAAACATATAATATAACGCTAGTTATATTATATGTATATTATTATGTGTATATGTGAATTGTTTATTTTAACTTGTTCTTTATGTTTTATGTTAGTATAAATTAGCATTTTATACTTCGATAAATCTCACCAAATCGTTGGTGTCTAAGGTTACTCCACTCCATTGTCTAATTAGGGACAGACATATAAAGAACAAGTTAAAATAAACAATTCACATATAATATGTTGATATCATACGTAAAAAAGCAAAATATAACAGCAATTAGATAATGGAGTAATTTCTATGTTTTTTTGCTCGTAAACTTGAAATCCGTCTATTTTCCCCCGTTTGACGGTAACCTTCTTAATCTTACGTACATACTTGTGGGCAAGTGTGAAATCATTAACTTTCGTGGCTATTCCCTTCTTTCTTTAACCCTTGAAAGAGCGCAACGCGAGTCAACCTCAGTGCTTGAAAATGCAATAGCTTGAATGTCGCGTGACTAAAATACGTCACCAGTCGTGAGTCACGACAGTTTCTATTCGACATAACATCGACTCTTTCTTTTCAGATCTTCCTCCGTGAATTGATCTCCAACGCCTCAGACGCTCTCGACAAGATCCGTCTCCTGTCCCTAACCGACCGCAAGGTGTTGGACGCGACGGAAGAACTCGGAATCCGCATTAAGGCGGACCCAGAGCGCAGATTACTGCACATTATCGATACTGGTCTTGGCATGACCAAGAATGATCTGGTCAATAATCTGGGCACCATCGCCAAGTCGGGCACGGCTGACTTTTTGTCTAAGATGCAAGACGCTGAAAAGGTAAGGGTTACTTTGTAGTTTTGCGAGATCGTAAAAAGGGATAGGATGAGCCCATATTTTATTTGTGTTCATGTAAAATTTGTCAAGTTCAAGGCACTTGGTTGTGTCCGTTTAACACCTTCATATCTGAGCCGATCTAAAAAAGTAATACCACCACAAACTGCATTTTTTTTCTGTTAACTGGCCAACCTGTTTGGAGATTTTTTTATTAGTCGACTGATCGACTCATCCATAAAATAAAGCATAAGCAGTCTTCAAAAATTGCCAATAAAAATTATTCGTAAATGCTCGCAAACGCTCGTACTTTTTTGCCACAGATCTGACGTGTTCAAGTGCAGTAATATATTAGGGTCCGTCTAAGCTAACTTGACATGTTATAGCCACAATTCGTCATAGCAAACGCGATGCAGAGTTAGCGTGGTCCATCTTTTTAGTGACTTGTTAACTAACAAAATGTTATGGTTGCAGAGTGGCGCTCAGGAGATGAACGACATGATCGGGCAGTTCGGCGTGGGCTTCTACTCGGCCTTCCTCGTCGCCGACCGCGTCACCGTGGTCTCCAAGCACAACGACGACGTGCAGCACGTCTGGGAGAGCGACGCCAGCTCCTTCAGCGTGGCGCCCGACCCGAGGGGAGACACCCTCAAACGCGGCACTCACATCACGTATGTACTATAGTTTGAGACACAGCTTCTCGGCCCTCCTCGTCGCCGACCACGCCTATAAATGCTCAGAAGCGGTTTCCATAGCCCTTCCCATTAGGTTGGGCGGCCTGGGTATCCTCAAAATTTCCAGCGTTGCGCTACCTGCTTTCTTGGCTTCGGTACACGGTGCTCAAAACCTCATCGGGAAAATTTTGCCCCTCCAAATTTCCCCCTTCAATTTTGCCCTTCAATTTTTTCTAGTCATGGAGGCCGGTCATTAACGTACCCTAATACACACCCGCCTGTCAACTCATGTTCGCAAAGGTAGTGGGACAAGCCTCTCTGTCGTCCAACAAGGAACCCTCGCTTAGTCCGACAGATCGACAGAGTCGGGTCTGTGGTTACAGACATTCCCGACGATTTGACGACCATTTTGGCCTAGTGGGTAGTGACCCTGCCTACGAAGCCGATGGTCCCGGGTTCAAATCCTGGTAAGGGCATTTATTCTTGTGATGAGCATGGATATTTGTTCCTGAGTCATGGATGTTTTCTATGTATTTAAGTATTTATAAATATTTATATATTATATATATCGTTGTCTAAGTACCCTCAACACAAGCCTTATTGAGCTTACTGTGGGACTTAGTCAATTTGTGTAATAAATAATGTCCTATAATATTTATATTTATTTATTTAATTATTTTATTTATTTATTATTCCCATCCACAACAATAGGTATAATACTGGACAATACGACATTCCGATTGGGCACATGTCTCAGAATAAAGGCATCATCAAATCTACCCCACTGATGCAATGCGGGGTTAGGGTGGATAAACCAACCACCAACATACTTGTGTGGACTTTAACTGGGCCACCACGGCCTCTCATGAGTCTCGTGCACCTGTAATGCTGGGAGGAACCCTCGCCACGCCAGCCTCAACGACGTCATCTGAAGGGCCCTCGTCAGTGCCAAGGTACCTGCGGTCCTCGAGCCCAATGGTCTAGCCAGGGTCGACGGCAAGAGGTCTGAGTGGATACCCTGGCATCGTCCCATATTCCAAGCACCAAAGTTGGCGCTGATGCGGCTGCATCCTCGGCCGAAAACCTCAAACGTCGCAAGTATGGTATGGTAGTAGCTACATATATATTTGCGACGTTTGGGATTGAAACCCTGGGGCCGTGGGGGCCTAGCGCGAGTCGCCTTTATGAGGAGTTGTCAAAGCGCCTTATAGAGGCTTCTGGTGACCAGAGGGCTGGCCTATATATTTCGCTCAGCGCTTTGCACCGTACCGAGCGACTAGGATGTGGGGCACAATTTTTATTTGTGTTTTTTTTTTATTATTACATTTTATATATTTATCAGGCTGCACCTGAAAGAAGAAGCCGCAGACTACCTGCAGCCTGACACCATCCGCGCCCTCGTGAAGAAGTACTCGCAGTTCATCAACTTCCCCATCCACCTGTGGGCCTCGCACACCGAGACCGTTGAGGAAGAGGAGGCCGACGAGCCAGCTCCTGCTGCTGATGATGAGGATGCTCAGGTACACTAGTGAAGTACTTGCAGTTCATCAACTTCTCCATCCACCTGTGGGCCTCGTACACCGAGACCGTTGAGGAAGTGGAGGCCGACAAGCCAACTTGTGCTGGTGATGATGAGGATGCTCAGGTACAGTGGTGAAGTACTTGCAGTTCAACTTCCTCATTCACCTATGGGTCTCGCACACCAGGACCGTTGAGGAAAAGGAGGCCGACGAGCCAGCTGCTGATGATGAGGATGCTGAGATACACTAGTGAAGTACTCGCAGTTCAACTTCCCCATACAGGTGGTCATCAATATCATCATCCAACAAGTGTCTGGTAGACTTCGATATGGCTGTGGTTCCATAGAGAGAATTAATCGGTTAACCCTTTGACTGCCAAAGACGTCAACTGGCGCTAGTGGAATTATCAACCTTTGTGTATGCCGACAAGGTTCCCGATGATGCGCACACCATAGGCGTGACGTTCAAAGGCTTAAACGGCAGGTCAAGGTAAAGCTTGAACTTTATTTTTGCTGCGTACTCCAATAACATCAACATGTAATATAATGTATAAATAACAAAATCATCTGTTAGCAATTTCCAAATATTGCTACCAATATGCGTCTTTAAAATGTCTTCTGAAAATTCATTTGCTATGGGACATTAAGGAAAACAGATCTGGGAAAAATTGAAAAACGCTACACCTAATTTAAGGCAATCGTATAAATGTCAAATGTTTCATTATGTCAGGTCGAGGATGTGACAGAAGAGAAGAAGGAAAAGAAGAAGACCGAACGCACCGTTTGGGACTGGGAGCTCATGAACGACAACAAGCCCATCTGGACCCGCAAGCCTGCCGAGGTGTCTGACGAGGAATATGTCACCTTCTACAAGTCGCTCACCAAGGATACCAGCCCACCACTTGCAAAGTTAGTAGTTCTACCCTTACCTTGTAGAGCAGACAAAACCAACGCACCAACAACGGAAACTAGTACCACACAGACATTTTACTTGAATATTCTAGAAAACTATTAGAAAGTCTTTGACAAATATCTCATTTTTGGTACAAGCTTTTGTCGCTGACTGTACTTTTCTTTCCACAGGCAACTAATACTCATTGAGACTAACAACCCCAAACACAAGTAGTTTGCGTCGTTTCATTACAGAGTTCCTTGTCACCTATTGTCTCCATCTTCAGATCAGTTCAAGCGGAGTCTTAGTAATAGGATCCCGTTCTTTGGTTTTTCGCCACGGGCGGCAAAAAAACGCATAGCGCGAGCACTCAAGTCAAGGGTTAAAATTTATGGCAGCATCTCGTATGTCTCTTAATATTTATAACAGATATTTTATTTTATTTATTTTTCATCACACTTGCTTGAAAAAGATCTTATTTCATGCAGGTGTGCTGAAGGACAAAGGCCTATTTTGTTCCCGATTGTAAAAAAAATGACTCCTAAAATATTGCTTTAATTATGTCACTAAAAAAATGATCTTTATTATGTCACTTATTCATACAAACCAAGTAGCATAAATGAGTTTTTACTTTTAAAATACTGACGTTTATAGTTTATTATTTTTGTTTATGTATACAATTATTTAATTTGATAAATTTAACAGCCGATTAAAATATTTTTACATAATATTCAATCGTGGCTGAATGCCGAATAGGTCTGTGCCTTCGATGCTTCACCTGCCAAGGAATTACAAAATGGCAGACGAATGTTTGATATGTCACCATATTTAACGTTTTGACCGCCAAAGACGTCATATGACGCGCGCGGCTACAGCCCAATATCAACCTTCATGCGTACCGACAAAGTTCACGATTACGCGCCGCGTGCGATAGGCGTGGCGTTCAAAAGGTTAAGAATAATTTCGTTTAAAATTTAGTTTTTTCTTCGCAAGTGTGATGAAAAACATTGTGTGTAACTCCGCGGGTAAGAATATTGCAAACTCGGGTCTTTAATTAGCACCCTCGTATCCAAAATTTGACTTACCCCCCTCGTTGCACAATATTTCGTGGGACCGTGTTCACATCGCGTATCGGTGGCAGGGCGCACTTCGTGGCGGAGGGCGAGGTGTCGTTCCGCGCGCTGCTGTTCGTGCCGCGCGCGCAGCCGGCCGACTCCTTCAACCGCTACGGCTCCAAGACCGACCACATCAAGCTGTTCGTGCGCCGCGTCTTCATCACCGACGAGTTCAACGACCTCATGCCCAACTACCTCGCTTTCATCCAGGTATGTATCATATACAGGTGACCCAAAAATACTTTGACAAACAATTTTTAGGTTTTTTTTTACTTAAATGACTTTTACAAAATGTCTAAAAATTTAAACTACAATAATTTAACTTAAACGTTAATTATCAACAATATGCACAGTAACTAATTGAAATTGAACTATTTATTTCAGGTATTATACCCATATATGTAAGATTAGTTACAAATTTTCTTTAAGACTATGTTAGTAACTTAGTATCCACAGTATAATTATTACATTAATTTTAAATAAATAATCACAGTCACAAATAAATAAATTAATTAAAATAGTTATTAAGTAATGAACTAGTATAATATATAAATTAAATTAATATCACAATTAAAATCAAGTTCAAATGAAAATTAAAATCAGATTAAATAGAGTATAAAAATAAAATGTCAGCAGCAGCACAAAAAAATCTATGTCAACGTGTTTTTGGGCTATCCTGTATTAAATAAATAAATAAATAAGTCCCACGGTAAGCTCAATAAGCTTGTATTGTGGGTACTCAGACATATAATATACAAATACTTCAATACAAACAAACATCCATGACTCAGGACCAAATATCTGTGCTCATCAGACAAATAAATGCCCTTACCGGGATTGGAACCCAGGACCATCGGCTTAATATGCAGGATCACTAACAGCCAGCTGGCCAGACCGGTCGGGAGGTGTATACCAAAAAGAATGTGAAATAGAGGTGAATTTTCAAAGAAAACTATGTAGCGATAGTAAACTTACTAGCCACAATAAATTTACTGCAATCTTTCGGCACATGATTAAAACTTTTAGAACGCCATTAAACTTTGATCCTTATTCTTTCACTGATATGTGTTAAATTTAAAAAAGTGGCGCCATCTACTCGAGCATAGGCCAAAGGTATGGCGGCATCTTTTCGAGCATAAAAACAACATTCATTATTTTTGTCTTTATCACAGGGCCTGGTGGACTCCGACGACCTGCCGCTCAACGTGTCCCGAGAAACGCTACAACAGCACAAACTGATCAAGGTCATCAAGAAGAAACTCGTCCGCAAGGCCCTCGACATGCTAAAGAAGATCCCTGATGATGAATATGAGGCCTTCTGGAAGGAGTACTCCACCAAGTAAGTGCTTTGCGATATGTAAAATAAAAATTCCGAATTTTAAAGTAGCAACTGATCATTCAGAATGAATGCTGCAGACAGAGGTAATGTGTATTTTTTTTTTAATTTTCTTTTCTTTTCATCAGTTCCATTGTTTAGTTGTAAATTCAGTACTAGACCTTATAATGTTTTATCCGCGGTAAGAGTCTGGTGATCTACATAATACAGGTGTATAAACCTAGTTCAGACTACACTCTCTCACAAAGGACCACCATCATGTGGTATAAATTTCGGCGGCCGATCGTAAGATCAAGCAGATCGTGAAATTCCTAAGCATATCATGAAACGTGAAAATCTTCGTCTCATTACCTGAGTCGACGCGGGGCTCCTATTTGTTTGACAGTTTGCCCTTCGGGCATTTGGTTTAATTTGACTACCGTCAAAACATTACACAGGAACATTACGATCTGCCTGATCTTACGATCGGCCGCCGAGACATATAGAGAAGGGACAATAAGTCAAAATGTATTTTATTATGTACCGCAACACAATCTGCATAGGCTCGAGGCATCTCATTCACTTTAAATATTCTGTCTCAAGAATCATGAAATCTTGAACATGGAATCTAAATCATATGCAATGGTAGTTTCCTACTAGTCAAAACAGTTTCTTTTTTCAAATTGTCAAAACAATTTGCCTGTATGGAATTTATATGAAAATTGCACAAGTGCTGTCATGGTCAAATCACCTACATTTTTTTACTTCTATTCAATATATTAAAAATATATTATGTCAAAAAATAACTGCTATATTTTTCTGATAATTATCTGGTGCTTTATTTCGTAAATAATTTATTTTAAATACAGGTGACATCCCTATTGATCTCCATGCCGGCTCAGTTCATTGCTAGAGATAATATAATATTTCCTTTACTCACCATTTGACAAAAAGTTCAAATCGAGTCATGTAACCTTCTTTTTCATCGTAGCATCAAACTGGGAGTAATGGAGGACCCCAGCAACCGCGCCCGCCTCGCCAAGCTGCTGCGCTTCCACTCGTCGGCCTCCGAGTCCATGACGTTCCTGGCCGACTACGTGTCCCGCATGAAGAAGGGCCAGAACCACATCTACTACATCGCCGGCTCCAGCCGCGCTGAGGTAACTGCACCTGCAGCGGCCAGGAGTGAGGAGCCAGACTGCTGGCTTCCACTCGTCGGCCTCCGAGTCCATGACGTTCCTGGCCGACTACGTGTCCCGCATGAAGAAGGGCCAGAACCACATCTACTACATCGCCGGCTCCAGCCGCGCTGAGGTAACTGCACCTGCAGCGGCCAGGAGTGAGGAGCCAGACTGCTGGCTTCCACTCGTCGGCCTCCGAGTCCATGACGTTCCTGGCCGACTACGTGTCCCGCATGAAGAAGGGCCAGAACCACATCTACTACATCGCCGGCTCCAGCCGCGCTGAGGTAACTGCACCTGCAGCGGCCAGGAGTGAGGAGCCAGACTGCTGGCTTCCACTCGTCGGCCTCCGAGTCCATGACGTTCCTGGCCGACTACGTGTCCCGCATGAAGAAGGGCCAGAACCACATCTACTACATCGCCGGCTCCAGCCGCGCTGAGGTAACTGCACCTGCAGCGGCCAGGAGTGAGGAGCCAGACTGCTGGCTTCCACTCGTCGGCCTCCGAGTCCATGACGTTCCTGGCCGACTACGTGTCCCGCATGAAGAAGGGCCAGAACCACATCTACTACATCGCCGGCTCCAGCCGCGCTGAGGTAACTGCACCTGCAGCGGCCAGGAGTGAGGAGCCAGACTGCTGGCTTCCACTCGTCGGCCTCCGAGTCCATGACGTTCCTGGCCGACTACGTGTCCCGCATGAAGAAGGGCCAGAACCACATCTACTACATCGCCGGCTCCAGCCGCGCTGAGGTAACTGCACCTGCAGCGGCCAGGAGTGAGGAGCCAGACTGCTGGCTTCCACTCGTCGGCCTCCGAGTCCATGACGTTCCTGGCCGACTACGTGTCCCGCATGAAGAAGGGCCAGAACCACATCTACTACATCGCCGGCTCCAGCCGCGCTGAGGTAACTGCACCTGCAGCGGCCAGGAGTGAGGAGCCAGACTGCTGGCTTCCACTCGTCGGCCTCCGAGTCCATGACGTTCCTGGCCGACGTATGATGCTGTACTGATGGATTTTTCAAAGGCGTTCAATACGGTTGACCATGTCTTTTTCTTATTAAGAAAGGACTTATTTCTCGATGAAAACCATACAAAAATTAAAATAAAAAATCATTTTGAAAACACTCACTACTCAAACACATTCATTTCTACAAAAACGAAGTCCGAGATGATATTCAGGTGTTTGTCTCTTAGATAATTTCTTACTACCAAAATATAAGCTTTTTCGATAACTTCGGATGTACCCCAAGGAACCGGTCTAAGCTCGTTATTGATGTCCCTAACAATAAACAATAATGGCATAGAGGTCGTAACAAATCTTTTTTTGATGGTTCTTTCATAGTTTTCTTCTCCAGATCTACTAAAGTAAGGACGCTAAGCACAAAGAATTCCGTACATTGACCTGCCATGCCTTTTCTCTATCGCATGCGCATACGTATATTGCTATCTCACTCGCACAGGGGCATTGACCACCGGCATCATGGGCGTGACAACAATATAATTACGTACGTGTGATAGAGATAGGAAATTCTTCGCACGTTAGGTACTTCACATAATCTCCAAAGGAGTGTAGTTAAATAGCAACATTTGAATCCAGGTGGAGAAGTCTCCGTTCGCGGAGCGCCTGGTCCGCTCGGGCTACGAGGTGCTGTACCTGACGGAGGCCGTGGACGAGTACTGCCTCGGCGCGCTGCCCGAGTACGACGGCTTCAAGTTCCAGAACGTGGCCAAGGAGATCTTCGACGTTAACGAGAGTGAGTCGCTTTTAAATATTTTACTCCTCCAGGACTTTTATTTGTCGATTAATTGACTGCCCAATATCTAAGTAAACTTCATTACAAACGCGGCGCGTGGGGCGAAAAGGCCTTTGTCTATAGGATCATAATAGTAGTGTTACTACGAATATTCATACAATATGGTCTAACTTTATTTAACTTAATTTAACGTGTTTTTTTGTACTAACTTCTAGGCAGAGATTTACAATCCAAATTGATTTAATGTATAACAACAATAATGTGTGAGGTACGCCACACTTAGGACGAGTTGCACTAACCACATTTAAGCCCCATTTAGATCAGTCAAAAACTTGCATGCAACATTCGACACAATTTCATATTTTATTACCTTAGCTGTAAGTTTTCCTATGAAAAAAAAAACTTACTACGGAGTACAATGAATTCAGTTAATCTACCAAATACCGCAATATAACGAAAATATAAATAGGGCTTTAACGGACTGATCAACATCACTCACTAGATAAAATTTAGCGAATGCTTTAACCCTTTGAACGCTAGACGGCGAAGGAATATCCCGTGCCCCGGTCGCCAGGCGATCGCGATTATTTAAGCGGATTGAACTTTACCGTACCCCGTAGTCTCGCGTAAGTCCCTATTACATTGGCAAAGCTGACGACTATGGCCGTCGTTGGCGTCCTTTAACATCATTCACCAGAGAACTATGAAAATTCCCATAAAATTTAGCGACCGCTTTAATGGTGACAGACGGTTTGGTGCAGCCTATCCTAAGTCTTAATTTATTTTATTTATTTTCTTTCAACAAAAAAAAAACTTAGGACTACATACAACAGCTTCGCGAAACTGAAGACAGTTTGTTGGCTAATAGTCCGTAACCTTATGTAGAATATATCTAACATTGTGGCAAGTGGTCATTTCCCTTAATTCCCACACCGTAACGACCCTGCCAGAATCGGATGGGTTAAAAAAAGTACAAGATAAAATGTACATAATTTGGCAGGCGAGCAACAGAAGGAGCGCTGGGAATCATACAAGGAGCAGTTCCAGCCGCTCACCAAGTGGCTGGACCAGCAGCTGCAGCAGTTCATCACGCGCGCCGCCGTGTCCAAGCGGCTGGCCAAGTCCCCGGCGGCGCTGGTGGCCACGGTGTTCGGCTGGACCGGCAACATGGAGCGCCTCGCGCTCTCCAACGCGCACCAGAAGGTGAGGCGGCTTCTGACGCTCTTCTAACTCATACAAGGAGACTCGATTGCCACTAGACTCCGTCTAAGCGGGGTATTCCACCTGTTCAATTTCTTGGTCCACTGTGGCTCACTCTCTCATCAAGGAAAATATGAGACGCAAATACTTACACGCGAAACGTTATTTGTGTGTCCCAGGCTGACGACGCGCAGCGCAAGCACCACCTGTCGCAGAAGAAGATGATGGAGATCAACCCGCGCCACCCGCTGGTGCAGGAGCTGCTGCGGCGAGTGAACGACGCGCCCGACGACCCCGCCACCAAGCTGGCCGCCATGTCGCTCTACCGCACCGCCGCGCTCAGGTATACCCAGCACTTCCCTAGTTCCCAGCAGCAGCGGGCAGCTTGTCAGACTGCGGGGGGCAGGTAGCTTGTCAGACTGCGGGGGGCAGGCAGCTTATCATACTGCGGGGCAGGCAGCTTGTTAAGACTGCGGGGGGCAGGCAGCTTGTCAGACTGCGGGGGGGCAGGCAGCTTGTCAAAACTGCGGGGGGCAGGCAGCTTGTCAAGAATGCGGGGGGCAGGTAGCTTGTTAAGACTGGGAGGGGTAGGCAGCTTGTCAGACTGCGGGGGGCAGGCAGCTTGTTAAGACTGCGGGGGGCAGGCAGCTTGTCAGACTGCGGGGGGCAGGCAGCTTGTCAAAACTGCGGGGGGCAGGCAGCTTGTCAAAACTGCGGGGGGCAGGCAGCTTGTCAGACTGCGGGGGGCAGGTAGCTTGTCAAGACTGCGGGGGGCAGGCAGCTTGTTAGAACTGCAGGGGGCAGACAGCTTGTCAGGCTGCGGGGGGCAGGCAGCTTGTGAGACTGCGGGGGGCAGGCAGCTTGTCAGACTGCGGGGGGCAGGCAGCTTGTTAAGACTGCGGGGGGTAGGCAGTTTGTCAAGGCTACGGGGGACTGGGCGAGTGTCAAGAGTTTTTATACAAATCTCAAGTAACCTAGAAGAAGCTTAAAGTTTGGAGTTGAGCTGAGGAAAGGGAAGTTTATGCTGTAGCTAGAGCCTGGTTGCTGTACCATACGGTGGCGACAGCAATCAGAGAAAGAGCATAAATGAGACAACCGCTACTTCGAAGAAGAGGGGTAAAGGGGGGTTTATTTTTATAGAAATTACCGTCCAGGAAATGTCAGGAATTTAGGGTGATGTGCGGTGCGGTGTTAGGATATTCCATTTTTTTATATGGCAACCCTAGTCATGGTACACATGCAGGCGTGGTATGGATGGCTTTATCTACGTGTTAAAATAAGTGTCACTTGTTACCACGCGATTGAAAGAGACGGACGCTGCCAAGCAGAAAAATACTATCATCATATCCGTACTGATCGCCATATACAGAGTTTCATGTGTATAAAGTTCACTTCTCTGACTCTTCTTCGACACGTTGTAAGTTTAGTAGTTGGGTGTTTAACTCCGATAACTTTCCCCTCAGATCTGGCTTCATGCTACAAGAAGGGCAGGCAGTGGAATTTGCAGAGTCCGTGGAGCAGATGCTGGCGCAGTCCCTCGGCGTGCCGGCCGACGCCGTGCCCGACGACGACGACTTCCTCGACGTCGGCGCCGACGCAGACTCCGACGCCGCCGAGGACGTGCCCGCCGAGGACCACGACGAGCTGTAGGACTGAATGTTTAGAGACTGTATGAAGCCTGGAGCTGTGTACGAGCAGCGCTCTGCCCATTAGTGGACCTTATGTATTTCCAATAAGGTTTACAATCGGTTAACTGTTTGAATGTACTGAAAATTATGATCCTTGGAGATATTGAGCATGCTTTTACGGCGAGAACGCTACTGACAGTTTATTTAACCTCGCGAGGCCGCGGGTCTTAACGGCCTCGGGTCCCGAGTAATTAAAATAAAATGTCCTATTATTAGAGCACTGTCTTTTTTATTTCATGTGTTTTCAAAATAGACCTTAGGAGGGTAATGTCCATATTTTACTATTCCAAGGGATCGTGCTCAATATTTCTTGGACTATCAAAATTGAAATTATTTGACGTATTGCATATCAATGTCTAGCTTAGGTTCCAGTTACTTTTCGGGTATGTCAAATAATTTCAACCATCCTTATAGAAATTATTGTGATAAATAAGTTTCCTTATTGTCACCTATAAGTATATCTCCGAATTCCATAATTTCATATGCCATGATTTGTTATTTACATATTTTTTCTAAAGTCGTTTCTGTAAATGACATGCCACAACCACAATTTAGTCATAATTTTTAGTGAAAATAATATCAAAATATGTTATATGAAATTATGGGATTTGAAAGTAAAAAAACGCTTGCCGCGTCGACCATGTTTATCATTTCATGAAGTATGCTGAGTTTGTGTCTATTATATAAATTATTTGTCAGTAGGTATGCTAGAAACCTTTATCCTGATTTCGTGAACACAAATATTTATCAGTTAATGCTGCTTTCATACCGTGCCGCCTCGCTCTCTAGTTTTAAATGCAATGTATGTCGGAATAGCATCTAGTTTTATCCTTTAGTCGGCCAGAAGCCTTTAAAAAGATCTCCCATTCATTTTGTTTTGATAAATCAAAGTTGTGTTTGTCTTAGCGGCTAAAGGATATGTTAATTTACATAAATAAACTATGTATTACAAAATCGCGAGCAATGTTCACCATTTTTGTCAGCCAGAAGTGCATTTTTTTTCCGCGTTTGGTCGTCGCGGCGGCGCCACTAGCGATAAGTTCTCGTGTGTGAGTGCGACGGGAGATATGTGTGCCCGTGTGATGCGAGCGAATGTTCGCGTTGTTGTGTGGAGAGCATTTTTGTAACGGGAGACGGCGTAAGCTGTAAATAAATTATATTTATTAAATGGCTCGTTTTATTTCCTGATTGGATTTGAAATAAAATTTCATTATTTCAAATTATTTACATCGTTAATCCTTTATAAGGCATAAAGGTATTAGGATTTGTGCTAAATTGAACCCTATCATTATGATACTTTAGTTTAAATTTTGATGGGAAATATATTCCCTCTGCCTTGTAGGGTAAGGTTCTATGGTATCAGCGTAATTCGTCCCATTCGTTTTTCGTTCATTTCTTATGTCCGTCTCATTCTGTATTCGTCACTCATTCTTTATTCGTCTCGATCGCTATATGTCCCTATCGTCTTAAGTCCAATTATGTAGCCTGTCTCTTTCTTAATAAGTCTTTTTCGTTTTTCGTCACGGTCTTCCTAGGACTATGTCTTTGTTTGTGTCTCTCGTTTTTGGTATCATTCGCACTTTATCTTTAGTCACTTTCGTTATTCGTCTCACTCTTTTTTTGTCTTTAGTGGTAACTCATTCCGTTCTATTTTGGGCACGTTCGCTAATCGTCCGGTACTACGTAGGTCTTAGTTGCTATTCATATCTCCTCCGGATCGGAATTGATAAACAAATTGAAGTTTAGGGGACATATACAGAACGGAAAAAAATGAATAACTACTATGAAATTACGTGAAATTATGACGATCACTCGGTCAATAAGATATAATTAAAAAAATAATTAAGATTGACGGAAAAATACAAATACAAAATCTCTTTATTAACAAGGTAGAGGCAGGGTTGACAAACGTAGGTAATTATAAATTTTATATACATTGCGGTTAGATTAACAGTAGCCCTCACACTAGGTCAAGCCTGTGTCGTGAGGACTTTGGTGAGACAGTAACAGCAAAACGAATTAACAACTAGTTGGTGCTATATAATACATGAGAAATTAAAAAATTACAAACTATGAGGTGATCAACTAAAATAATTAAAATAAGTTACATGCAGGTAAAGACTATAAAAAGGAGAATGAGTGGATGCAGAATATTACTTAATATTAATAATGATGAATAATACTACTGTTTGTGCGTGTGTGTATGTGCGTGTATGTGTGTAGGTGGGTGGGTGTGTGCCTGAGTGTATTTTACTGCAAGGGTTTCAATACCTCTTCAGTTTCCCTGTAATTAGTAGTAGTGTAAAAAGATAGTAGATAGATTGACCGAGACGCAAAACCTCAGATCATAGAAAGTACTAGATGGCTGACGGAGGCGTGGCGCGTGTCGCCGCGACATGGCCACATCGTGGCCATACCGGCCCGCCGCAAGACAGTAGCAAATTAGCTGTCATTGAACAATGTGCGCGTCAATTTTATTGAAATGCCGAATTATAGCGTTATTTTGTGTCGAAATAGGAGTGCATCCAAAAACTATAAGGATCATGGAGTTACATACCACATGTGAGTACATTTTTTTTCACGTATTAGTCAATAAAACCACACATTTTAACAAATAAATCCAGTGACATATGATTTTTCTGAGTCAGACCATGTTGTCATACAAACGAGTGGCAATTTGTCTATGCATCCTACATTGACGCTTTGGCATGGAAAACTATTTGTAGTGTCCTTAGCAACGGCGCAATGCATTAAACCGCTAACGATATTCACAGGGGCATTATTGTTTCTTGGTACGACCGCCAACCGCTCCCTTCATTGACGCCGCGAAGTAGAGTGGTGCTCGTGCATATAATTGATCTTTGAGCGTTATCGATAAATATGTTTGGATATAGTGTGTATGAAAGTAATTATTTTTCAAGTAAAATTTTACAATTATTTTATATGCACCTAATGTTTAATTTAATACTTATTAATTTGGATTAAAAATCGAATAAGTAAGCCAAAAAATAAACTGATTTAATTAAGTACAATTTATTTATAACATTATAGTTTATACCTATAAGTATATTTTATTCAGGTTCTTAGCAACGATTCGAATAACTGCACTAGGTATAATCAAATATTTTCATGATTGCAATTTTTTTCAGTTTTCCGAAAAATCCCAGTATTAAAGAAAAATGGATAGATGCTACAGGTAGTAGAGGGCCCTAACTGGTTTACGAGCGAGAAAAGTGTTATTTGTTCGCTCACTTCGCCTCATTTATATAACGATAGAATATAAATGTGTTTAAAATAATAGTATATTGTATACTTAGTCGATCCAAAAGTTCTAGCAGAAAGATTTTTACTGATAATTATGATTACTCTTTCCTTATTATTCGTACATATGATTTAAAAGCTTATTTAATGGTGCATTATACTTACAATATAATTTACTATGACTTGCTTTCGCAGTTCTTCATAACTCTATGTAACATGCTAGAATTGCTTTCAATTGGTGACGAAATATGCTATAATAAACTGAAACTATTTTTTTAATGAAGCGCTCGCGTCTAACGACAATCCCAAAGTAAACAATTTAAACAAACATTACATCAAATAATGACTAAAATTTAAACCAATTTGATTAGTTAAGCATAAAAAAGCTTTCGCATCATGGTACATGTTTTTTTTTTTTATTAAAAGCTTTGTATTACATTTTATCAGTAAAAATCTTTGTGAGAGAACTTATGGATCAACTAATATACCTTACACGTACCTTAAAATTCTTAGCTCGTAAATAAGGTCAAAAATTTAAAGGAATATAAATTAAGTCTATGGCAATTATTACTTAAAACAAAAATGTCAAAACTCTAAGGTCATGTTCAAATATGTAAAATATCGATAGCTCTATCGAATTGTCCTCACTTTAGTGCCGCCGCTCTAGGCTCCTACACCGCGCGGTTTGGCCAATCACAGCGCGTGAGTTGGTTGTCTGGCCACGCCTTTAATGATGTGGTGGGGGACGGTTGGAGACAGCGAGACTCGTTGAAATTATGTTTCTTTATAAATCTCCTTACTTCTTATATCTATGCGCAAAACGAATGTACCGAACTTAGAATTAGACTGAAAATGAATGAGACTAATCACGAATGTGACCAATAACGAATGCTTGAAAAAAAATGAGACGAATAAGTGAATGAGACCAAAATCGAAAGGAAATAATTAAGAATGAGTCATAGGAAGACCGTGACGAAAAACGAAAAAGACTTATTAAGAAAGAGACAGGCTACATAATTGGACTTAAGACGATAGGGACGTATAGCGATCGAGACGAGACGAGATGAGACGGACATAAGAAATGAACGAAAAACGAATGGGACGAATTACGCTGATACCGGATCTATGTAGGACAAATGTAACTTTGCATGTCTATGCAGTGTCACTAAATACTAATTCACTGCAAACGACATTTTTCTATAGGAATTTGAAGATTTAGGGTGTCTGCTAGCGGTGCACAGAGCGGGTGCTGTTGTAAGCAGGGATCTAATACCGATATATTTTCATACAAATTAACCGGTATCTAATTTCGGTATCTCAGTTGCTTATTTATATTTTTGCATTTCACTTAGGTAATCTGATAATTCATTGGTGTTACCTAAATACCATTCTAATCTATTAAAGAAATATTTCGAATGCTAAGTGATTTTTTTATTGTTAGTTAACCCTTTACCAGGCTAAGGGATATTTCCCACATGCGGCTCTTCATACATGTGTTCTATTTTCGATGAGTAAGACAGACATTCGATTGTCATTTTTGAACTGTCAGCCTGGTAAAGGGTTATACCGGTAACGATTCCTAATTATAGGTAAAACATCGTAGAACGCGTCCGCGCCAGTTAGCGTTTCTCATACAATTTTTCGTCCCTGCTCCGTGCAACCGCGCCAGGTAGCGAACGCCCTGATGTGGCACTTTTGTTTGTGCAGAATTGGCTTGATCTGATGCTACGCCTATTTACTATAATAGTACATTAGTGCGAAAAATAGGAAATTCGAAACGAGTGGCGATAAATTAAAACACGACCGAAGGGAGTGTTTTAAATCGACACGAGTTGCGAATTACCTATTCGCACATGTATCGTACAACGTTTTACAGTACATATGGCCCTTTAAATGTTCGACACAGTAACATAATATGGTACTTCTCGCACTAGTGCTATAAAGTAGCCCCATATGTACTGTAAATAACCCTTTCGACCCGGCCACGACTTTACGCGGCGGCGGCCATAGGTGGGAACGAAAGGTCGGATCGCTGTCTCGCTCCAACCTACGGTCGTCGGACGCCGCCGCCGCCGCCGCTGCGCGATGTCGTGGCCGGGCCATTTGGGCGTCCGCTAACTCGCGTGTGCACAGAGCGGGTTAACGAAAAATAGTATGAGGGCCGCTACCTAACGCGGGCACTTGCGGTGGATTTTACGTACAATTTTACCCGCGCGCGTGCATCCGCGCCAGCAAGCGGACGCCCTTTGATTTCAAACCATC
Organism: Cydia pomonella; assembly: GCF_033807575.1. Taxonomy (NCBI): domain Eukaryota; kingdom Metazoa; phylum Arthropoda; class Insecta; order Lepidoptera; family Tortricidae; genus Cydia; species Cydia pomonella. Next base: position 20,540,855 of record NC_084709.1, on the reverse strand, counting down.
CTAACTCTGTTAACTCTTCCACTTGAGCTAAGATTCATATATCCTGGCCTAATTCTAAGACGACGGTCGCAGAAGTGTATACCTTCCCCGCAAAATGAGAGAAAAGTAGGTTCAATGCAATAGTCTGTCTTTGAAGCAAGAAACCTAAAATGCGAAATGACCACGTAGAAAAATGAATGCACAGTAGATAGCGAAATAGGCTAACTTGAATAGCTACCTAAATCGTTACATGACTGTCGCAAAATTACTACATTTGTACTTCCGTACTTCCATATACGGTCAACAAAAACGCCATAGGAAGTCACTTTTTGTATGAAAAATTTTTTTCCCCACTTTTAATATGTAGCAAAATTTACGTTTACGTCTAAAATAACGTAATATGGTTCTTATATCATTTTAGCTCACTGCATGACACGTAAGGGAACATACCTATACTACGTGGCCCATTTTCTTTTATCCTGCTCCCTCCCCTCGATGCCCGTAGTGTATACCAATCTTCAAATGTGTTACTAAGACAAAAACTATCTGTGTATAAAAAAATCCCCATATGTATACGGACAAGTATACATGCTGGTATATCGTCAGGTGACAAGCAAAATTGAGTAAAAACTAAAAAATAATTAAACAAAAATCAACCTTATTTTAGTAGCAATATGGTTCATTGTGGCTTTGAACTTGTGGTGGTAATTAGTGACTTGCTTGTCACCTGAAGATATGTTTTATCTGTAAATAATTGTTAAAGAAACGTATTTTTTTTTACAAAAATTTAATATTGACTTTAAGACATGTTTGATTTATTATTTCCATTTGTTGTACATTTATATAATCTTATTATAATACCTATCCTTAATTAGTCTTACAATAGATGTTTTAAAGAATTTAACAAAGGCAAATAACACTACTGGGAAAAAAATCCCAGTAGTTACGACCAAACCGAGTTGGTGGTAATTAGTGGGACTTTTTTCCCAGGAGTTACCAGTGTGGTAAAAGGTGAGGAAAAAACATCCCAGAAGTTACCACTACTTGGTGGTAACTAGTGGGAATAACCCACTATTCACGTCCATACTACAGTCAATAACTCAAGGCAAAAAAACCAAGTGAATGCAACAGGGGCGTAGCTACCGCCGTATCTGCCGTATCAATTATACGGGGCCCCCGGGCCACGGGGGCCCCCAACGTACGTTTTTGTGAGAAATCTTTACCCTTCCTAAGGGTCCTCAAACAAATTTTTATACGGGGCCCCGCCAAGGCACGCTACGCCACTGGAATGCAATCTTCCCATTTGTGCTCGCCCCCTTTACGTACCCTTTCTTAGTCTAATCTTCTTCGGAGAAGAAAATTTAAGAAAGGAACTAGCCCCGCCAGTTCTCTACTCGCTACTATTAGTATCACCATTTCTTCGTAAAACACACAATTCCGTAACAAAACGACAAGTGCAAACAACATTTAATATAAAACATCAAAATTAACGATGAATAACATTAAGGCTTAAAAATACCACAAATATCGCACTCGCCTCAGATTCAAATTGCGGGGTTATTTCTCTTTTACTCACACTAAGACGTAATAAGAGTGAAAGAGAAAAATGCCCGCAATTGACGAACTTCAAACCGACAAAGTAAACAACTGCGTGTCGGACCACGCATAATGGAGGGTTTTGTACAGTCAGCGTCAAATACTTCGTAGCAGTCAAAGTAGCCAAATAGTTCGGTACACCATATATTTAGTATGGTGTACCGAACTATTTGGCCACTTTGACTGCTACGAAGTATTTGACGCTGACTGTACCTTACAATAAAAAAAATGTACAAGCTAAGAACATTATAGATCGTGTCATTCACGAAGACGCCTGCCTTGACCTTTATTATCTAAAGAAATAATATTTTCGGTTCAATACTTAATCGTGTAAATTAAGCGTAATTAATGTTACCATTGACAGATTGAACAGGATCCGATCATAATCTCAGGAATAACCTCTATAATTGTGTTTCAATTTTTGAGATGCCTAAAAGTACAGTTGCTATTGTCTGGGGAAGACAATTATATCCAGCTTGAAACGAATGTAGTATGATACTTACCTTTGGGTTTTGATGCTTCAGACAGACTAGCGTCCCGTCCCCTCTCCCTGATGCAACCCCCCCCCCCCCCGCCCCCCTTTTAGCATCAAATATGCCCAGGTTGACAGTTTACGGGACGGGAATGGTATTTTTTTTTACATTTTCCTACATAAATCAATTTTTTTTCACTAAGAAATGAAAGAAAAAGTGACTAATAAAAAAAAAAAACTTACGGACGAGCAGAGTCGCACTATAAGGACCTCGTACAGAACCCTAAAAAGGCGTAGCGTCATCTACTATGCGTAAAGCACCGTACCCAAAGTGTAAGTGTAGTATCGCGTTAGTTTCAATTTGGATATAATTTGCTTTTCAAAAAACACAATTTGACCGAATCATTATGCTCCATTTATTTATTTAATATTTATTGCACAATACATGAAGGTACAAATGGCGGACTTAATGCCTTAAGGCATTCTCTACCAGTCAACAATGGGTTAAACCAGAAAGATTAAGTAGGTGCAGTGTCTTTTAAAGTAAATGAATTTGTAACCGAGACTATATAAGAATATAAACTATATATAGATAAACTTACACATATACTTAATACAAATAAACATACATATATTAATACATACATAATTATACCAAGTGTGAATCAGTAAGTTGATGAAGAAGAAAGTTTGTCAAGGAAATACTTGCGCAACATGCGCTTGAATGTGAATTTGGTCTGCGCTTGTCTGATAGAGAGTGAGAGAACGTTTCAAAGTCTGATTGCCTGAACAGTGAAAGAATTGGACATGAAACCCGTTCGGTGTTGGGGGACAATGAGCTTAAGACTACGGGAAGAGCGAAGATGTAGATGTGATCTCCATCATGTAGATGTGATAAGTGTTAGAAGCAGCCAAACCATTCATAAGGCTTGTTAAGTTGTACGAATAATGGGGTGGTTAACAAATCACATCGAGAGGAGAGTGGGAGTGAACAACCGTTCCTTCATTTTTATTCCATTATTTTATTATTATAAGAATTAGGAGCGTTCAAACGTTTGTATGGATTTTTTTTTCGCTCATAACTTTGATAAAAGGGGAAATAATGTAATAGTACATTACGATACAAGTGCGAAAAATAGGAAATTCGAAACGAGTGGCGATAAATTAAAACACGACCGAAGGGAGTGTTTTAAATCGACACGAGTTGCGAATTACTTATTCGCACATGTATCGTACAACGTTTTACAGTACATGTGGCCCTTTAAATGTTCGACACAGTAACGTAATATGCTAATTTTCGCACTAGTGCGGTAAAGTAGCACCATATGTACTGTAAGATCCAGAGAGGATAATGGGAACTACGTTTGTATGGAGTTGGGAGATGCGGTCGCGCGCAGTGGTACACTCATCTTAACAACTGGTAACCCTTATTGCAAAGCCTTAAGGTCCACCGGTAGACTTGCCGCAAATACTATTTTATACAATAGAGAACCGAGTTGAACCTTGCTGAGTTGCCTAAGTAAGTTACGGATTGAAAAGCTTGATTATATCACTATTGTATACAATACTTTTTCTACGAGTCATCTTAAATAATACTTTTTTTACTATAAAACCTAAATAATGACAATTGGTAAGTATCTCAGTAGACAAAAATGTAGAAATAAACATAAACAAAAATGTAAAAATGTAAAAATAAAAATAAATAGAAATAAACGCCCATTTAGTCTTTTCTAAGGGAGCGCGGCGGCACGTGATTGGTATTTTTTTTTAATAATTGACTACAGTGTATCGAACTGCATCTTATAGTCGAGTGGTTTGGTATACAAAATCTTAATTCAACCATTACAGTCGACGAGTAGAAAAACTAAGTAGCGAGTTAGATCGTAAAGCATCGGAATCATGCTATCACTTTCGCACTTACACGGTCTTACGGAGCGGAACTAGCAAGAGTAGTGCGGATAGTATTACGCATAAGGTACGTTACCTGACTTATTGCCCGACTCGCCACTTAGCGCTGCGGCAAGTATAGTTTTTATACTCTGGAGGATATATATATACACTTCAATCTGTCAATTAAATGACCGACAATTATTTATATACTTATAGGATCATAATACAACTGCTTAACAGTCATCTTATGAATATTTATACTATATATTACAACTATTAAAAGGATATACAAACCGAATTGATTGACTCTTGTAAACTTACGATTTTATTTATATTTTTAGGTGTTTGCTGATATCTTAAAAAACAATATGCAACGAGAGATAATTATATAGGTCTTAAAATTATCGGCCCCGTATTTACAATACTACTACTTCGTCTCGTTTTGTAACTTTGGCCCTTGAATTTTTACCCTTTGTACCTATAAATTGTATATACAGATGTCAATAGTCGGGTCCACACAGAGCGAGCATACGCGCGAGGCAATTTCCTCACGCACAATACGGCCGTATTGTGCTTGAGGAAATTGCCCCGCGCGTATGCTCGCTCTGTGTGGACCCGACTATTGACATCTGTATATCAGGCTAATCACAATGAAAAAATCGACTCGAACCCACATATTTGGATTGCCGGTCCTTTGTACCTGTTGCACACGAAATACTGTAAGAGTGTTGCTAACAGTGCCTATGTACCATCAGCTATAAAAGTGCATGGCGACTATGAATAAATTCATTGCCTCGCGCACAATACGGCCAGTGTAGACGTGCCTCGGCCGAGGCGGCGCGCGCGGTTTCCTCGCCTGAGCGCCGCGCTCAAGAAAATTGACTCATGCGTATGCTTGCTCTGTGTGGACGGGTATTCATAATTTCTCCATGCAATTTCGCAGCTCTGTAGAAGTATATGTTCACGTGTCTTCGTCAGCCGGTTCCTGTTCAGGCTCGGTCGTGGCCAGCGTGACGATGAGGTCCAGCGTCTTGTCCGTCTCCGAGTGCTCGTTCTTGAAGCGCAGGTAGTTGAGCGCCTGCCACAAACGTTGACTATTAACGAAAGACGAGACAAAGGGTGTGGTAGTTCGGCGGTTCCATGGGAATCTGGCGAAAACTACCGGAACAAGCGACATACTTTTTTATTTTATTTTATTGGTATTCAACAGTAAACTGTCTCGCAGAAATAAATTTTAGCTCTTAAGGTTTTATACAATACAATACAAATATACTTTATTGCACACCTCAATACAGAAACAGTACAAATAATACAACACATAAAGAAGAGGTAAACAACAGGCGGTCTTATCGCTAAAAAGCGATCTCTTCCAGACAACCTTTTTATTATTGTATGTAATATGTTAATTAGTAAGGTATGTATCTATGGGCCTTAGTAGCCTGATATTAAATTATATATAATTTATTATATTTATTTATTATTATCTCACATCTGAGGATGCCGAAGACCGGGCAAAGTGGAGAAGATTAAGTAGGAAAGCGGACCCTGGCGCTAGGCCGGGAAAACGCTAGGTTGAAGAAGAAGAATTAATGCACACAGACTACAAAGACAGAGCATGATTACAAAAACTGATAAGCCGCTGGAAAGTTTCCAAAATAGGCCCGAGGCAATGCGGCCTAGGCACGTCTACGCAGGCCGAGCTGTTTCGCGCGGCAATGTCCTCGCGAGGCAGCTCGATCGGTGCGAACCCGCCTAATTGCGAAATTACTTTGAAAATTTTCGATATCTCTTTATATATTTGTATGGGGATTCAAATTTTCCGTTTCCAAAATGAAAGTTTCCTTATTTCCTATGAAATTTTCCTGTAATTTCCGAAAACTTTTCCAACTTTTTAGAAACTTTCCGTAACTTGTATTTATAAAGCGTTTATGAAGATCACGATATTAGCACACACGTGCAATTTTATAATTTGCTCTACCGTGAGTAACTACTGAGTTGCATCATACATAATTTTGTACTACAACAATCCATATTTATCCCTAGATCCTAGTAGACTAATTTTTTACCTTTTAACCGCGGAGACGTCAACTGATGCGCTTGGCTACATCCCATTTATGGAAGGTAGAGGTAAGGAATACAATCTCCATAGGCAAAACTGTTGCAAAAGTGTCCAGCTGTCAGCTATAAATGATAGTTCCAAATCTCTCCAGAGTAGCGCTAGAGTAGCTAAGATCCTAGGCATTATTATGTTACGACCTATAATGAGCGATTACCTGCAGAAATAAGGACGGAAACATCCGATACGATTTTCAAGCGTCGATTGAGAAACTTGCTGGAGAACCCATTATATTCAATTATTGAATTTTTTGACATAACTGTATAATTTATTTTTGCATATTTGACATTGTTTTTGTTTCTTATTGATTCTATTTAATTTTTATTTTATTATTGTTTTTCAATAAACTCTGACTTGACGATCCTTTTCAGGTGAAAATTTCCATTTATTCATTGTTGCTATCTGGTTTATGATGTTATTTTTGGTCATTATTAGAATTTATTTTTGACGATCAGAATATATATTCATATAAATTGACATGAATGTAATTTATAATGCAATCGTATGTTGTGTAATAAATAAATCTAAATCTATTGACGGAGTGAAGTACGCTGTCTATGATTTGTTTTTTTTTTTTCAAATATTTTAGATATTGTAGGGTACCTATTTAAGGTTTTTTGACGAACACTTTTTGTTACTTACATGGAGATTGTATTTCTTACCTCTACCTTCCATAATCCCAGTATTAACCTTCGTGCATTCCGGAAAGGTTCACAATGACGCGCAAATGACGTTCAAAGGGTAAGTGTCGGTTGTACCAAACCGCGTGTCACAGTTAAAACGTGCAATTTTTCTTATATGGAAATTTTCATATGTTGATCAGTCAGCTAATTGTGGCTGGTGCAACTGGTCCTTAATGTACACGAGCACAAGTTGTTTACTGACACTTACACACATCTAGAAGTGAGTGTACCTGGTCGAGGGTCAGGTGGAAGCAGTCCTGCCTGCTGGTGTTGAGCACCGGGTTCTCGAGGTCGCTGTGCGTGGCGCGCCGGTAGACCAGTCGCCGGCCGCTGTGCCGCCCGTTCACCGTCACCTGCACACACGTCACATGCCAACTAGCTGGACAGGCGGAAGACAGGCCTTAAGACTGCAAGAAAACCGCTTTCGACGAAATGTAAAATAATCGAATTTACAGTACATATATGGTGCTACTTTACCGCACTAGTGCGAATATTAGCATATTACGTTACTGTGTCGAACATTTACAGGGCCATATGTACTGTAAAACGTTGTACGATACATGTGCGAATAGGTAATTCGCAACTCGTGTCGATTTAAAACACTCCCTTGGGTCGTGTTTTAATTTATCGCCACTCGTTTTGAATTTCCTATTTTTCACACTTGTATCGTAATGTACTATTTATGCCACGTTTTGGCAACTTGATTGATAGCAGTCACCACTGCGTATGGACGCCTGCAACCCCTTAAGAAAAGTGCTGAAGCATTTCAGCTCCAGGACTCCGAGAGACGGTAATGTGCATGCTAGGTTAGACTGCAACATTTATATTGTATTTTCATCTCCTTCATATTTTCGTTTTTCTTCTTAAAATATGTTAATGTTAATGATGTTATTACGTCACTTTTCTGTCGCAAAGTGCAAATTAATTAAATCAATTATCATCATTTCCTGCTATTCTTTTAATATTCGTTAAATTTTATTTATTAATAGCTTAAATAAATGGACGACAATAATGCTTGGGCTCTAATAATTATTGAAAACTAATGTACTATGTAATGCTAATGCTGTGCAGTTTAATTCTAATTTTAATTAAGTATTTTTATTATTATTTAATGTTCATTGTGTAATTTAATTGTTTTTATTTTAATTGTATGTAACCATTTTATGGGCTCTTGGCCCGAATTAAACGTTATTATTATTAATTCTAAATGTCCTACTGTACCTATATTGTTTGTCCTAAGATACTGCAATAAGCTGTGGTTATCTATAATTGGACAAACATCTACCCTTAATGTTATGTAAGCTACAAATTATTTTTACACGTTGTATTTTCTGTTGGTGATCCTAAATAAATTAAATAAAAAATTAAATAAAATAAAAAGAGGGGTAACATGCACGTTGTCGACCCTTTCGAAACCAGTACACTCCTTGTTGCACAATTCCATACTTTTAATTTTAACTCTGCAGATACAGCTTTTAGAACCACTGGATTTTTGTACCGCCGGCGGAAGGCGACGCGTAGGTATCCTAGTTCGCGCGAGTGTTCCATAGTCCTGCTCTCACCTCGTACGTGTATTTCATGGCCTGGTCCTGCGGGCCTAGATGCTGCACTAGAGCGCAGACGCCCCACGTGCGCACGTCCATGTCGACGCGCAGGTGGAACAGCGCGCCCAGCGCCGCGACCACGAGCTGCACGTGCTGCTCGGTGCGCACGCCGAGAGGGATGACGTGTTGCGTGCCGGTTTTGAAGGATTCTGGGTGCTTAATCTGAAAACACAGTGAAGTTGTAGTAGCCGCAACTGCGACTGAAGTCATAATGCCATGCCGCGCAGCTGGCCTCGTGCTTGGGTCTGTGTACATGTTACTGGTCACCTGGCAGTGCGCGGCCAGCTTGACGCGCGGCATGGGCGGCACGGCGCGGCACGGCGGCAGCGGGCAGGCGTGGCGGCGCGCCGCGCAGCTGGCCTCGTGCTTGTGTCTGTGTACATGTTACTGGTCACCTGGCAGTGCGCGGCCAGCTTGACGCGCGGCATGGGCGGCACGGCGCGGCACGGCGGCAGCGGGCAGGCGTGGCGGCGCGCCGCGCAGCTGGCCTCGTGCTTGTGTCTGTGTACATGTTACTGGTCACCTGGCAGTGCGCGGCCAGCTTGACGCGCGGCATGGGCGGCACGGCGCGGCACGGCGGCAGCGGGCAGGCGTGGCGGCGCGCCGCGCAGCTGGCCTCGTGCTTGTGTCTGTGTACATGTTACTGGTCACCTGGCAGTGCGCGGCCAGCTTGACGCGCGGCATGGGCGGCACGGCGCGGCACGGCGGCAGCGGGCAGGCGTGGCGGCGCGCCGCGCAGCTGGCCTCGTGCTTGTGTCTGTGTACATGTTACTGGTCACCTGGCAGTGCGCGGCCAGCTTGACGCGCGGCATGGGCGGCACGGCGCGGCACGGCGGCAGCGGGCAGGCGTGGCGGCGCGCCGCGCAGCTGGCCTCGTGCTTGTGTCTGTGTACATGTTACTGGTCACCTGGCAGTGCGCGGCCAGCTTGACGCGCGGCATGGGCGGCACGGCGCGGCACGGCGGCAGCGGGCAGGCGTGGCGGCGCGCCGCGCAGCTGGCCTCGTGCTTGTGTCTGTGTACATGTTACTGGTCACCTGGCAGTGCGCGGCCAGCTTGACGCGCGGCATGGGCGGCACGGCGCGGCACGGCGGCAGCGGGCAGGCGTGGCGGCGCGCCGCGCAGCTGGCCTCGTGCTTGTGTCTGTGTACATGTTACTGGTCACCTGGCAGTGCGCGGCCAGCTTGACGCGCGGCATGGGCGGCACGGCGCGGCACGGCGGCAGCGGGCAGGCGTGGCGGCGCGCCGCGCAGCTGGCCTCGTGCTTGTGTCTGTGTACATGTTACTGGTCACCTGGCAGTGCGCGGCCAGCTTGACGCGCGGCATGGGCGGCACGGCGCGGCACGGCGGCAGCGGGCAGGCGTGGCGGCGCGCCGCGCAGCTGGCCTCGTGCTTGTGTCTGTGTACATGTTACTGGTCACCTGGCAGTGCGCGGCCAGCTTGACGCGCGGCATGGGCGGCACGGCGCGGCACGGCGGCAGCGGGCAGGCGTGGCGGCGCGCCGCGCAGCTGGCCTCGTGCTTGTGTCTGTGTACATGTTACTGGTCACCTGGCAGTGCGCGGCCAGCTTGACGCGCGGCATGGGCGGCACGGCGCGGCACGGCGGCAGCGGGCAGGCGTGGCGGCGCGCCGCGCAGCTGGCCTCGTGCTTGTGTCTGTGTACATGTTACTGGTCACCTGGCAGTGCGCGGCCAGCTTGACGCGCGGCATGGGCGGCACGGCGCGGCACGGCGGCAGCGGGCAGGCGTGGCGGCGCGCCGCGCAGCTGGCCTCGTGCTTGTGTCTGTGTACATGTTACTGGTCACCTGGCAGTGCGCGGCCAGCTTGACGCGCGGCATGGGCGGCACGGCGCGGCACGGCGGCAGCGGGCAGGCGTGGCGGCGCGCCGCGCAGCTGGCCTCGTGCTTGTGTCTGTGTACATGTTACTGGTCACCTGGCAGTGCGCGGCCAGCTTGACGCGCGGCATGGGCGGCACGGCGCGGCACGGCGGCAGCGGGCAGGCGTGGCGGCGCGCCGCGCAGCTGGCCTCGTGCTTGTGTCTGTGTACATGTTACTGGTCACCTGGCAGTGCGCGGCCAGCTTGACGCGCGGCATGGGCGGCACGGCGCGGCACGGCGGCAGCGGGCAGGCGTGGCGGCGCGCCGCGCAGCTGGCCTCGTGCTTGTGTCTGTGTACATGTTACTGGTCACCTGGCAGTGCGCGGCCAGCTTGACGCGCGGCATGGGCGGCACGGCGCGGCACGGCGGCAGCGGGCAGGCGTGGCGGCGCGCCGCGCAGCTGGCCTCGTGCTTGTGTCTGTGTACATGTTACTGGTCACCTGGCAGTGCGCGGCCAGCTTGACGCGCGGCATGGGCGGCACGGCGCGGCACGGCGGCAGCGGGCAGGCGTGGCGGCGCGCCGCGCAGCTGGCCTCGTGCTTGTGTCTGTGTACATGTTACTGGTCACCTGGCAGTGCGCGGCCAGCTTGACGCGCGGCATGGGCGGCACGGCGCGGCACGGCGGCAGCGGGCAGGCGTGGCGGCGCGCCGCGCAGCTGGCCTCGTGCTTGTGTCTGTGTACATGTTACTGGTCACCTGGCAGTGCGCGGCCAGCTTGACGCGCGGCATGGGCGGCACGGCGCGGCACGGCGGCAGCGGGCAGGCGTGGCGGCGCGCCGCGCAGCTGGCCTCGTGCTTGTGTCTCCGCGGCGCGCGCAGGAAGCGCCCGCAGCCGTGCCGGCACGGGTAGCGCAGTACGCCTGCCACGTCCTGTAGATAAGGAAGTGTTCCCCTGAGTATTAAACCTATACCTATATTAAACCTAGATATCCACAGTTTTAGGAATTTCAAAGAGCCGCTGAAAGAGATGTTGTTTTGACAGATCTAAGAAATTTATTTTTCTATTGTCGTTTGATGAGTCGCAAACGTGCCTCCAAGCGCGCGAGCCGCAGATTGCCATACCCTGGTCTACAGTAACATATACAATTGTACAGTGTATATGTTACAGCGGCTCCATCCACTCCATACACTTAACACTACGTGCTACTGCAAGCCCCCTCTGCAGAGCATCTACGGAGGCAGAAGAGACAGAATTCTCGAATGCCCATCGGCCACAACACCTCGGTTCACCGAGAGCCCGGTGAACCCAGAAGCCGTCGGTAACATCAGACTAAGCTTCTTAGTAGAGTTCGGTTGGCAAAAGTAGTGGCGTCAACACACCACGCAAAATAGGCGCAATTTATAACGTCGAGTTGCGGAAACCAAGCTCGCGTTTACCTATAACTTAACATGTAGCATACCTCTATGGCGCACGTGTCGTGTCGTTTCGAGCCGCTTGCGGCACGTGCTAGTGGCCGTGATGGACACTCCACACACTCCAGTAGATCTACATTAACAAGTCGTACCTCCATAGCGCGGTTTCGTACTGATGAGAAGGGCGTGCGGCACACGGGGCATGCGTCGAGCCGCTTGCGGCACGTGCCGCACACTAAGTGGCCGCGGCGGCACTGCGTGATGGGCGCCTCCATCCATTCCATACACACTGGGCACTCCAGGAGACGAAGGATGCTCTACACAAAAATGTCCTCATCATTTACATGCCTTTGTTATATGGAGTTTTCAGAAAAACTAGCAACTCTTGGTTTTTTTTTATTGTAACTCAAAAACACGAGGAGTATTTGATCACAATTCACAACAAAGAAAAATGTTCCTTAGTTTTTTATACAAATTTTCGGTGTAAGTTATGCGACGGTCCAAAAAACAAGTATGTAAAAATGCGACACAAAACTGTTTTTTTTTTCTGACACATTTTTTCCTTTATAAATAGATATATAGGAACACATTCACATCGAGTTTAGGTTTATTAGAAAGGCCTCTAGAGGTACTTCATAGACACACGAATGAGAATCAGTACAGTCAGCAATCAAAGTGTGTCACCAAATTATTTTTGCCAGTTACCTGTTTGGCTTAACTTGACACCAGTCTTAAGGTCAATAATTATTAAACATGAATATTTAACTCACGTGGTTGAGAGCAACTCCCGAATCATGCGTTTCTCCTGTAACCAAAATGATACAGTCACGTATTTGGTTATATACTTATGGCGTTATTCATAAACGCATTTTAAGCCTAAATTTGCAATGAATCGTTCGTCTTTATGTGTAATTTTGACTTATTTATTTGTAAGAAAGGGATAAAACATAAGTTAACAAATCCAGGATCGTAAATTTTTATGAATAAGAGTGTTAAGGTGTTTATCAACCCTTAAGACTTATTCTGCTGCTTGATAGAGCTGAATGTCTGGTCGTATCGTACTGAATAACTTTAATTTAAAATTTGCAAGTCAAAAAATAACCTTGACTTTTTTAAATTTAGAACTAAACTTTAATTGTCATATCTGTGGGAATAAACAACACAAAAAAAACTTGGCTGTCCCATTAAAAAAATCGACATCTGAACCCAAAAACATGAACAGAAATTTCGAGAGTTGGACAAATAGTGAAAGTTGTTCGAAACCTATAGGATTGATTGACCTCGCAGAGTACCTATGGGTTGAAAAACATACAGTGGTTATTTTTGATATAACCGCAAACGTACAACAAACGTAAGTTTTAGTGCTGTAAAACAATTCTCATTTTTTTTTGTCTTAACTACTAGATCATAACTAATTTTTGAATTTTTGTACGGCTCAAATCTTGCAAGTTAAATTTGACCCATGTCCCGGTTTCCAATGAAGCTGAAAATTTGCATACATATGTAAGTCGGGTGACAATGCAATATTATGATCCATCGAGCTGATCTGGTGATGGAGACTGGAGGTGGCCATAGGAACTCTCTGATGAGATGTATCAAAGCAGCCTTATTGGATTTGGGGTTTTTAGAATTGTTTTTATGAGTATTAGTTGTCTGTGGAAATAAAAGTACAGTGAGCGATAATAATAAACGATTGTAACAAAAATATTTTTTTGCTAAAAACTAATTACACTTGACGAAACATCAATGTTATTTATAAATTTAATCTGAAGGTCAACTGATGTTATTAATTTCGCTCATAAAGAAAATGAAACCCACCTTCTCTTTTTCTTTTGATCCCTCGCTGCGGACTAGCTTCTGCTGAGGTGTCTGCAGGCTCCTTATATACAAAAACGTACATATTTACATTTAGGAAAAAACGTCGCAGGCTACGGACACGGATCCACGTTAGTAGGTATTGAGCCCTAATTATAAACTAATTAGAATTTAATCCTTACTGCGCGGCCCAGGTTAACGCTGTGAAATTATGAGTCTAACCACATACTACACATGAACCAAGAAAGTGACGCCATCTAATAGATCAAAGACCAAAGGTATAGCGACATCATTTCGAGCGATGGCGCCATAACCTCTAGGTAGTGCCCGGTAAGATGGCGCCACTTTTTGATATTTAAGAAAATGAACACATATCAATGAAAGATTAAGGATCAAAGTGAAATGGTGTTCTAAAACTTTTAATTATGTGTCGAAAGAGGGCAGTAAATTTACGTGGCAAATGCGAGTCGGACTCGCGTACGAAGGGTTCCGTACCATTATTTATGAAAACGGCAAAAATATGTTTGTTGTATGGGAGCCCCCATTAAATATTTATTTTATTCTGTTTTTAGTATTTGTTGTTATAGCGGCAACAGAAATACATCATCTGTGAAAATTTCAACTGTCTAGCTCTCACGGTTCATGAATATAGCCTGGTGACAGACGGACGGACGGACGGACAGCGAAGTCTCAGTAGGGTTTGACCCTTTGGGTACGGAACCCTAAGAATATATGAAAATTACCGTTTCATTGTTCCCGGCCGGGTGCGGGGCGGGCTCAGCCTCAGGCTCCACCTCGATGATCTCTTCTTCAAGCAGGGCACCCGTGGACATGTTCAGGGGCTCCTCTGCTGCATACAAATATGATGCATTCAGGCGGTGATATAACCCTTGTCAGAGTTGTAGCCGCCTAGTTAATAGCAGGCATGGCTCACTCCGCATGTTATAGCTGTGTTGGCTGAATGTTAATTAATATTGACAGTTAACCATTACAAATTGAACCTTAAACTGTACCAGTCCTTTACAGTTTACGGTTCCATTTGTAATGGTTACTGGTCAATTATTTATATATAAGTTATTGTTATACGTCAAGATTAGGCGAGAAAACCTTCTGTAGGTACTTTAGTACTATTTATTGTGTGCTTATATTAACGTGATTAAGACCAAAAACACAGTATAAGGAAGGTGTCTTTTTAGAACCAGTGGTCCAACTTCGAACATTATATAATTCTCGTTCGAAACTCAAAATCTCGGATGCAGGGCTGTGCCATGGCATTCCTTTTATTACGTAATTTTATAGAAGTTTGATTTGTTTGTCAGATTAATTTGATAAAATAGATATTTACTTGTGTTTACATACATTTATAACGAAGTTCGTGGTTCATAACATCACGGACTATGCTCATTTAAAAACCCGACTGCCGAGACGAGTCTAAAAGTAAAAATAATTCATAAAAAATGTCTTTAGTAATAAAAATATAACTAATATTTTTTGCCGGCGACGGTCCGCCCGGGCGCAACCCTTAGCAAACATGCTTAAATCTGTCGAGTCGTCACTTGCTTTTCCCCGAAATCTGCACAGTTTTTTGTTCGAAGTTGGATTACACGTTATAAATCGGTGTACACTGCCAAAACGACCATAGGAACAGAGTAAAATAGAGTAAAAAAATCGGGCCCATAATACATTTTATCTACACACATATCATAAACCCTCTATGATGCCTTCAAAATCCGTAAATAATGGCCAACATTACGATAAACTGTTTTGTTACAACAAATTTCTTATCTGTGATAATGTAGTTATTGCTTCATAACTACATCGAAATCGATTTGGTTATGCATTCAAATTTGGAACAACTCTAAAAAAAAGCAATTCGATTTGACCTCTATTCTAATATCAGTCGAGATGCCTTTTTGTTCGAAATGAAATTTTAATGTCAATTGCATACAATTTTGACATATGTCGCATGTTAGTTTGTATTGAATGATAGGGAAATAGGCCCCCGACTCTAGTTTGTCTCTGAATTAAAAAAAAAACTACATGCGTGAAAAAAGTTTTCATTTACCGCCATTTGACGTACAGTTTATATTTTAATCAGGTTTAAGTATAAAATGAATATGTTTTGTTGTTTTTAAGGTAACTATAGCAAAAGTTTCGTGTAAAATATGCGATAAAAATATTTAGGTGACGCCACCATATATCTGTAATTTGGGCTGTAATTTGGGTTAGTGAATATTTCATAGAAAGTTTATAATATATGTGTAGATAAAATAGTGTATGTAACTGTACATAATTAGGCATTAAAACACTCATATGATCTTTTTAAGAAACTCACTTCGTTCGTTTCTTAAACCCACCCTCGTGTGTTTTAATGCCTTTTATTATGTAGCAGTCACATAAACTACTATTACCTGTCATCGCCTCGTCAGCAAAATAATCGGCGTCGGCGTCACCGTCGGCGCGCGGTGAGAAGGTCGGCGCCGGCCCCGGGACCGGCTCTGAAACATCTTCGAACTTAGTACAAATGTTTACATAATAGCTATTGGGGTTGCACGTAAACTGCATAACCACAGGGCGCCTACCGCGAAAAACTAAATTTCGATATCTGCCTCTTTATCGCACAAATATGGGGTCATCAATTAATTAAGTCACGTTTGGAAGGAGTCAAGAAAATGTGACATGTTGTGACAAATGGGGAGGGGAGAGTCACAAACATTGTGACGTCATTTTATCTTCATCAGTAACCGAAAATTTATTTATATATTTTTAACCGACTTCAAGATTTCAAAAGGAGGAGGTTCTCAATTCGGTTGTATGTGTTTTTTTATTTGCTGCACAGTTAAATAACGAATTTTTGGAACAAAAATCGTTTTTATTCGTGTGATTTTCTTTCCTAATCGTTTTTGTGTTACAATATTTCTTTCTTCAAAAGTATGTATTTAAAAAAAAAATACCTAGAGTCAACCAAGATAAGTTGGCAGCGATTTTGATAGCCCAGACAGTGCACGTGTTATTTTAAACGCCAAATATCTATGAAATTATAACGTTTACTTAACACTTGTACAGGCTGGGCTATAAAAAATCGCTGTTAACTTAGCTAGGTAAGCTCTTAACTAGTATTGCCCATTTCTTTGAAAACAAAATTGACAAAAATGTGACGTCACACCAGGGGGGAAGGGTTTGCAAAATGTGATCAAGTGTGTCAAGGAAGGGGAGCTGTCAAAAAACCTAGAAAATCGTGTGACGTATTTTATTGGATGTATCTTAATCTTACATTTACCATACGCTTCAAGAAAACGTTGCGATTCTAAATATAGGTTTTTTTTGTTTTGTGTGGGCAGTACCTAAGTATTGGCGTGAAGTGGCAGATCCCCTAACAAGCACAGTCCTATTGCCAAGCAAGATTACACTTCTTATACGTAGACCAGAACTCTTATTTAGTTGTTAAGCCCATATACCTTTATCGGACTCTCTCAGTCGAAAATGTCCTAAAAAAGTATAGATGGAATAGCCCCTATGGTCTGGTCATAAATACCTTCAATGTCATCAAGGTCAATAGGCTCTGGGTCGTGCTGACGCTCCTCAAGTTCCCGAGTGCTGCGGTCACGGTCATCGCGGTCGCGGTCGCTCCGGTCACGGTCACGGTCGATGCGGCCTCTGCCGTCGGACTCATCTTCACCGCGGTTTGACTCCGGGGCTGCACGCAGGACCAACACCGGTCTTGAACTTGGACCCGTTACTGTGAAAAATGAAAATTCTAAAATTTATTCTGTCTCAAGTCTATACAACATTAAGAAAGAATACAAAGTAAAGATAATTTATTTCAAAATTATGGTAACAAAACATACCACGGCTGCGCCTGTATCGCGGGGAACTAGTTACAAATTAAATATCAGAACTAGTCACAAATTCAAGTCCACCGCCCCCGGGCTTTTATGCAACGCCGCCGCCGACAAATGTTCGGCGTGAAGTCGGAGAGATTTTTATTGTTAATTAACTACTTACTTGGCCTCTCATATCTAATAAATCGTCTGTAACTAAGGTGGGATATCCAGCAAAACTCTGAGAACATTGATGTATAAGTTCAGTTCAGTTCAAATATATTACTATTAGATTATAAATAACTAACGAGCAACAAACCAAATTTTAGTATTAACACAAATTACAGGTAATCCATAAACGAAAATTACATTTTCATTTCATAAAATTGGATGTCGGTATTTTTAAATGTTAGCGTCAGCTTAGCCATAGTACAAAGAGAGGGAAAGTAGGTTATCATCATATAACGCACCGCGCGCGGCCCTATATAATGATATAGGGCCGCGCGAGTAATACACAAGAAGCATTGCTATTATGCTTCTTAGATCATTAAGGGGCTCCATATGGTCAATTTTTAAATAGATATTCGTTAGACGTTGAGCTTTACGCCACTGGCAGGATCGCCATGTGATGTTGGGCGCCGGACGGTGTAATTAAACACAATCCGAGTAGTTAGGTTAGGATTTGAACTGTAATAACTAACTGTATTTTGCTATACCACTATACCTCACCAAACGCCAACTGAACTAGTTACGTATCTGCCAAGTTCCCATGGAACGAAGCATGCTAGGAATAAGAAAAGCTGATCGGATAAGGAACCAGGTGATAAGAAGCAGAACCAAGATGCACGACATTGTAACAAAAATTAGAAGGCAGAAATGGAAGTGGTCAGGTCATACCAGTAGAGGCATGGACAAATGGAGTAAAAAGGTGATCCAGTGGTACCCAAGAGGCTGTAAAAGGAAAAGAGGAAGGCAGTTCAAACGATGGGATGACGACATCAGGCCTGTTGCTGGTGCCACATGGAGCAGGGTTGCCAGAGACAGGAACGAATGGAGAAGGCTGGAGGAGGCCTATGCCGACTGGCAAGCGGGCACCCAATACATTTTATTTATTAAATAAATAAATAAATAAAATAAAATTGAACAACACATCAGTGAAGAAACAAATAAACAGCATTTGGGTGTCATGACAAAAAGGCTATAATAATAAATAAATAAAAACTAACTTTATTTTAAAAGATACAATGCTGCTTTATATAATAAAGTTATCTAGGTTAACTATTAATATAGGTTTATATAGGTTTTCTGCCGTCGGCAGGGTGTTCATCCTCACACCCTAGAACCTAAATGGTCACGCACTGTGCGGTTTAAGAGGAACTTCCTCCCGCGCACGCTCCGGTTGTGGAATGAGCTACCTGCCGAGGTTTTCCCGAGGGTCTACAGTATGAGGTTCTACAAAAAAGGAGTGTACAGATTTTTAAAGGGTCGGCAACGCGCATGTAACTCCTCTGGAGTTGCAGGCGTACATAGGCTACGGATACTGCTTACCATCAGGCGGGCCGTGTGCTTGTTTGCCACCGACGTAGTATAAAAAAAAAAACATCAAACTATTTAAAAATATTTTCTACAAGTGAATATCCAGAGAGGAAAATAGGGATTACATTTGTATAAAAAAGGCGTCGTCTCGCGGTCGTCCACTTTCGTCTCCCAATCAATCGGGTATTTAATAGCCTATGTAGTTACCATTGCCAGTGGTCGTGTACGGCCGCTTGCGCAGTAAGTTGCGCAAAGAACAGTGCAGACTTGACAGCTGGCTCGCGTTGGTTTGGTAGCCGCTACCTGTTAATCATAACAATAGGAGAGTTTCATTCTATCAAAATAAAATTACCAAAGTTTGTTATTTATATAGTTTTTATCATAAGAAATACGAATTTAATATTAGTTTGTTATAAAAACATGAGATTAATTTTTAATTTTAAAATTAAACTCGTAGTTTTATTATCTGTCCGTCACGTGACCGTTTCTCGTGAGTGACGTCACTGTAGCAGAAACAAAAGTCAAATTTGTAACAACGGCGAAAAGTTTGTACCTTGCACTGCACATTTGAAGTTTCTTTGTTACTGCACTAACGTAACAAGAATGGCGGCTGCCTTTTGGGCGCGAACATTTTAAACAATTGTTCTTTGCATATAGCGATATTATTTTCAGGTAATTAAAATACCAGTTAACTGTCGAACCTATACGAACATTAAACACTAGGAAGGTAAGTCTAGTAACAAGTTGTATGAGTCCATAGTTACTTGAAAATAAATGTTTTCATTGTGTTTTTGAACAAAAATGTAGAATAGCCTATTATTCGTTTATTTGATGTACTAAACAGCAACATTCTTAACTGACCGTCGCCGGCAGTGGACCTTATGTATGTTTTTGCAATAGGTTCACAAATTGTCAGTTAACAGACTGGACCATATAAGCAAAATTGGCAGAGGAATTAGAACCTACAGTATAGGAGACAAAGACGAATTTATTTCATTTTATAATATCTGAACAACTGCCTTGCTCGGCATATAATAATGTTGGCAGAAGAATTTTAACTAATGGGGAAGGAAATACATTGGTTCGGCCGTCTTGTACATATTGGGGAAATACTTTATAGCACTAGTGCGAGAAGTAGCATATTACGTTACTGTGTCGAACATTTAAAGGGCCATATGTACTGTAAAACGTTGTACGATACATGTGCGAATAGGTAATTCGCAACTCGTGTCGATTTAAAACACTCCCTTCGGTCGTGTTTTAATTTATCGCCACTCGTTTCGAATTTCCTATTTTTCGCACTTTTGTATCGTAATGTACTATTTTGAAGTTGTCAACCCATATGGTGTACCTGAGGGAGAAGCGTGGCGTGTGAGCGAGATGCGTGTACGGCGGTCGGGCTCCAACAAGTCAGAGAATATTGTAGGTCGGGGCTCGCGCGGAGGAGGCCCGCTTCTACACCTGAGAAAAGTTTGTACACTAGAGCACAGAATAAATAATAGTAGTAGACGGCAGTATCTTCGTGCTGCCATAGTGCTGCATTCGACTGCATTACTGCAGGAAATATGAAATAGGCCATTTTATTTTATACATAGTTTTTTTTTGTTTTTGTCATTGTTTCCGCAACCAGCTGCGAGCAGTATTTACTTGCTCTACACATATTTTATTGCGCATTAACGAGTACTATTACGAGAGATACAAGCGCAAGCGTGAGCAGGCGTCCTTTTCGTTATGGTGCCCGACAAGCACTGTTAGACACCAAAATTGGGTACTTGACACATGTTGAATATTATAACAAAATTTAATTAAATGGATAGAAAATGAGCCATCCATTATAAAAAAGGATTGGATGGATTGGATTTAAATGGATGGATTTAAAAAAAATATATTGAGATTATAAAAAAATACAAGGCTCCGAAGTCTCAAAAAAAATTTTTTTTTTGTCTCACAAAAAGAGAAAAGAAAATGGTACTATTCGATTCCTTACATTTTATTGAAAAATAAATTGTATGGCAACTATACACATAAACGCAATATTTCAGAGTCAAAATGGCAATTTCCTTGATCTTCCATACATTTAAGACAGACTTATATGATGTGATGTCACATCACCTTATCATTTTGTTAGAGGCGTTTCAATCGTCGAGTGCGAGCGTCAGACTAACTCTCATTTCTGACCTTTGTGTTGCTTAAATGCCATGAGTCCTATATAGACATTTGATCCTCAGGAAAATCAAGATCGTTTGACATTATTTACAAAAAACAGTCAAGTAGCCAATTGGTGAGGGCCGCATGTACTTGTAGCGGCGCGACGAAATCGATTTTAAATTTCGAATCATGGATGATTAACAAAGAGCATACCTGGCGCCTGGGGGCAGCCTGCTAGAGTTGCCGAGCAGTGTCCAAAAGAGACGGTCGCGTTCGCGAGGCGTGCGGCGCGTGGTCGGCAGCGGGCTCACGAGGTGACTCGCGCCTGCGGATAAATGTGTATTATGTAAGCTGTATGTAAGTCATACTAGTAATTTTTACTCCATAAAAAGCCACTTTATTATAGACTATAGAGACCTCTTTCCCCTCCTGAATGCGTTACATAGTATAGGTATGTTCCCGGATCAGATCTGAAACTTTCACATACCATAGGAAAGGCAGTCCTTATTTCCAGATAATCAGGTCATAAAAATATTTGCATATTTGTACCTTATTTAATTCCATAATGTAAAAGGGCCCAGTTAAGGGTGGGTACAAATTAATATAAAACAAATTTACGAAAACAATTTTTTTTTCTTAAGAAAACTTACAGCTAGAGGGACAAAATAAGTTGCGAAATAGAAACAGCCAATTACAAGTTTCCACAGGTAGAGAATATGTGCACCCTACCTACACAAAATTATTGCCATAGTATTAAGTCAGTGCATATCTAAGTAACCGTAAGTAATCGTGCTAAGTGAACTCTGATTTAAACATACCAGCATCAGCTGCCTGTCTAAAACTAAATAAAAAAAATTTTTTT
Source organism: Cydia pomonella (assembly GCF_033807575.1). Lineage (NCBI taxonomy): Eukaryota > Metazoa > Arthropoda > Insecta > Lepidoptera > Tortricidae > Cydia > Cydia pomonella. Next base: position 20,519,105 of record NC_084709.1, on the reverse strand, counting down.
TTAGTAAATTGATTCCATCAATATTTTTATCCTGGACTGCTACAGTCTTCATCAGTAGTAGCGAATTAGAATATACGAAACAAAGTATCTATTATTAATAGCTTCCAAAACAAATGAAGTGTGGAAATACTTTCAAGCATGAATTATACAAATAGAAAAAAATTGTGTAAGATAGAAAGGCGTGGAAGGATCTTGTGGAGACCCTATGCACCTCCAGATTGCCCTAGGACAAGCAACAACAACAATATGAATTGTACAGACATATGTGTATTTTCCTTTTTTTGATGTCTGTTTTTTCTATAACAGTTTTGAATGATTCACGGTTAGTTTCACTCCACTTAAATCGACTGGGATATAAACCATGATTAGCATTTATATTGTTTTTTCTGTTTCAATGGAGTATATGTGGCGACTATCATAGTTTTAAGTCAGGTCCCCATTGAAAACCAGCACCATGAATTGCCACGGCATTATGCTGAGTGGGGATCCTATTTTAGCATCCAATTTTTTTTGCGTGTTAAATAAATGTATTTTCTATCTTTTAATTTTTTTAAGAAGCTATTTGAATATTTCGCTATTTTAAGCGAAATTTATGTATAAATTAAATTTTAAGCTATTTTCTTATCAAGCTGCCAATGCTTTTAGAGTCAGACCAAGCTAAGTTGGCAATGATTTTGACAGCCCAGTCTGTGCAAGTGTTAAGTAAACATCATAATTTCAAAGAAGTTTGACGGTTAAAATAACACTTGTACTGTCTTGGTCTGACTCTAGCATATTGTTTTATCTGCTCCTATTAATAATAATAATAATTAGCCCCCAGGGCAGCTTGTGGCGAGCTGAATGGGAAGTGACGTCCCTTGGGTCCCATACCCCCGAGAGTCGGCCAGGTCCCTCTCCGGCTTGCCTTGATTGGCCGGCTGGAGTGAACACTGAGCAGGGGCCGCAGGACTCTCACCTCTGGCTTGCCTTTACCGGCCGTCCAGAGTGGGGCGTCAGAGCTATAAGCTCGCAGGGTGGAAGTGAAATTTGCATAAGACGCGAGTTGGCACAGTGGCTGCTTACAGCCACTGGGTAGAAAGCGGCGTACACCTCTCCACACCCTGAGCCGCTCACGCAATGTTGTCCCCTTCGTGCGAGCTGCCGTTTTCGGGGACCCATATTGTGAGTTGGCAAGTCACCACCTGCCCATTTTGTCTTGTTTTTAAAAACATATGATCAGGGCAGGTGCCATAGTATTCTCCATAGTCTCGGTTACCAGTCCACTTGCAACTCAACCCAATAGTCCTACACTAACCGGGGCTTGACCTTGGGTGCACTGCTATAGTGTGAACAGGGATAATCGTCGGTTGGTGTCACGTTACATTTAGAGTAAATTGTCTTATTACAAGGGGCCTCTACGTGTTGGCTTCGGCCCCACGCACGCCTTTCAAATGTCCGGGATCCCATGGTCCCGAGAATTTGTAAAAGACAGACAATAATAATTATTATTATATAATTATAGGCGAGCAGCTATTTAGCTGATGAGCCTATGTCACACAGTGTCCTGTATTATACAGTTCAAAGTTTGTAAAGTCGTATCACATCACTAAGTAACATCAGTGTAACTTATTGTTTAAAAGCCACTTAAACTTACGTATTCATGCTGATTCAATAATTACCACTAGTCCCTGGCATAGATGCCACACTTGCTCGGTGGACGCCAAAGATCCGGGACAGGATACGGACCTCTGGATTTATCGGAGTCTCTTCATCTGTGACAAGATAAAAAAGATTATATAAGCTCAGAGAACCATGAATCTGATAATTGCTATTGTTTCTGTTAGTAGAATTTAGATTCTGGAGTAATACTTCAATACAATAAATTATGGCCCCTAGGACCAAACTAGAAGCGATAAAGAACACCAATAAAATAATGAACAAGTTAGATAATAAGCAATTATTATCAAAACAGATTCTGGAGTAGGCATAGCAACAAACAGCTAATTACATTTTATTTTTGAAAAAGAGGGGTACTTGTACAAAATATCCATATATACTATTCAAAGCTGAGATTTTCATATATAAAATTATATTGAATCTCCGTGACTCTTAGGTCTACATTATCATTAGTAGGTACAAAGTTATATTATTATATACTATACCGATATTGCCATTAAGAATTGAGAAGTACCTGAGCTATCCAATTCTCTTGTTTCATTATTACCACCATCGTTTCTGCTACTCATAACTACGTAGTTTTGTTAGCTTAGCTCGGTAACCGGAGGCTTTATTATTGTACACAACATCCGTAATACTAGATCGTTTCCCTTACAGATATTTTATCACTGCCACAAATGTATGGTCCTAGGATGCGTTTGGTCGCGGAAAGCCGACCAACGCAAGAGAGTTGAACTTACTAATATTACATGGAACCGAGTTGTTACGAAATATTTATACACCTAAATTAATAACTAAGCAATGTTTTGTATTATCTATAGTATATACAAAGCTCAAGTCAATGTCACGTTTTGACAAACGTGAAGGTCGGAGTCTTCCCCTACGGGCGCTTTTTTATAATAGCTTGAACAGCTTCGAACTAGTAGAGACGTGTTTTGATGGAAAACGCAACTTGTTGCCGCATCTACTAATATTTCAGGAGATCAGTCAAAATTAAGGATTTTTTTTTATACAAAATGACTTTAAGTAAGTATTTTATTATTTTAAGTAGTAGAGTTAATTAGAAATGGCAGAAAAATAATGTAAACAAATATGATAGATTTTGGTAGCATATAATATAATAACCTAACGTTGTAAAAACAAAGGCTGTTTTCACAAAAATATTAATTACTCATCATACATTTTAACTAAACCCTTGGTTGGTATAAATAAATAAATAAATAAATAAATAAATATTATAGAACATTATTACACAAATTGACTAAGTCCCACAGTAAACTCAATAAGGCTTGTGTTGAGGGTACCTAGACAACGATATATATAATATATAAATACTTAAATACATATAAAACACCCATGACTCAGGAACAAATATCCATGCTCATCACACGAATAAATGCCCTTACCAGGATTTGAACCCGGGACCATCAGCTTCGTAGGCAGGGTCACTACCCACTAGGCCAAACCGGTCGTCAAATATAGTTATGCATACCCCAGTAATCTATAATTAATAAGCTATCGATAACATAAAATATAAACCTCCTAAGTTGTGTAGTTACTAGTTACGGAGATTTTATTAAGTCCCCTCCAGACTATGCGCGCGACTTCGCGGAGCGAACATACCGCGACGTTTACGTAGACTCTACACTCGCACAACTTCACGGCGATTTCGCAGTTTTGTTCGCGGCAAGATGGCGCCGAAGCGTCAGCTGATCAGATTTAGTTTGCGGCAAGGCACTGATTCAAACTGGGAACTGTCAAATTGATCTTTGGTTGATCAAGTTCGCACCCAATATAACCAAGTAGCCACCATGGAAGGTTATGACAGTTCAAATTAACCGACTCGTGAGTGAATCGCGGCGCGAAGAGATCGCGAGTGTGGAGTTATAAAGATCTCAACTTGTAGTATGACTGTGGCGTAAGCGAGAACTTTGTTTATTCATAATAGAAGAAACTGAAGCATTTTATAATTATATATTTAACAAGTCTTAGTACAATTAAATATGTTTTTGAGAATATTGATGTTTCATTTGACAGACATATTTTTCCTTAGATAATTGCCTCCACGGCAACGACTGTCATAGACAATTAGTCTTCTAAAAATAAGAAGGTATGTTAAAGTAGAACATACTTCACACCCTCAGAAGCTTTAAGAATTTTAGGTAAAATTCTTAAGTCCCATTCTAGAACTCAAATTCTGTAGTCTGGGCCCAAATAGCGGCTTGGTAAATAAGTCAGCGAGTTGGACTTCGCCTGGAACTTGTTTCACACTGAACTCTTCATTGCTCACACATTCTCTAACAAAGAAGTGTTTTAGTTTGATATGTTTGGTGCGCTTGTGATATTCGTATTTGGGGTTGTGCGCTAAGTAAACTGCTGATTTGTTGTCTAAGTTTAGGATTGGCTTTTCCGTCTTTGTTAGATCGTTAAACAGTCGATTCAGCCATAGTATTTCTTGAGCCGCTTCGCTCGCCGCTATGACTTCAGCCTCCGTTGAAGAAATGGAAACTGTAGTTTGCTTTTGGCTTCTCCAGCTTATAGCGGCGCCAGAGAATAGGCACACCATACCGGAAGTTGATCGTCCAGTAGATTGGTCTCCTCCATGATCTGCGTCGCTGTAGCAGACCAAGTGCGGCGTTGACTTTTTCGTAAATATTAGGCCCTTTTCTTGGGTTCCTTTCAGATATCTGAAGATGCGTTTAACTAGCATCACATCTTCCTTTGTAGGTGCTTCTAGGTGTCTCGAGGCGACTCCAACAGCGTAGGAGATATCAGGCCTCGTACCTACAGACAGATAGGCCAAAGCGCCTACAGCTTGCCTATAAGGAAAGTTCGACTTCATGTTTTCATCCGCTTCCACATCATTATCTTTGATCATGGGTGATGGTGCTGACTTGCAATGAGACATTCCATATTTTTCCAGGATTTTCTTGATATATGACTTTTGGCATAGAGATATGAAGTCCTTTTGCACGTTTATTTCCATTCCAAGGAAGTAAGATGCAGGTTTGGTCGTTATTTTGAATCTAGCTTTTAATTCCTTTAAAAACTCGTCACCTGCTGTCGTTGAGTTGTGCGCTACAAGTCCATCGTCCACGTAAAGAGCTATAACGACCTTGGATTGGCCTTTGGTTCGCACGAACAGGCATGGATCTGCCTCACTTTGCTTGAATCCAGTTTTCAGTAAATACTCTGCTATGCAGGTATTCCAGCAGCGTGGCGCTTGTTTCAATCCATAAAGGCTGCGTTTTAATTTACAGACTTTTTTGGTTCCATCACGATAACCTTCGGGTTGTTTCATATATATTTCTTCCTTTAGTTCGCCGTTTAGGAAGGCGGACGTAACGTCGAACTGTGTCAGTTTCAGGTTTTCACGAATAGCGACAGCCAGCAATGAACGTACAGTGCTCAGACGAACCACTGGGCTGAACGTTCTGTCGTAGTCCACTCCAGGTATCTGGGAATAGCCTTTGATGACCATTCTGGCCTTGTACCTCTCGACGGAACCATCGGGGTTCATTTTTAACTTAAATACCCATTTGCTTGGCAGGGCTTTGCGTCCTTTGGGTAGCTCGACCAGATCCCATGTTTGGTTGTCCTCCAATGAGCGAATTTCACTTTTCATTGCTTCTTGCCATTTTTCACTGTCTGGTGATTCCATAGCCTCTTTGAAAGTTTCAGGTTCCTTCGGTTTATGAAGATTTTCGACTTCTTCAGCTGCAGCCAAAATAAAATCGTCATACCTTTTTGGAGCTTCGATAGTAGACCTGTCTCTCAAAGTTCGAGGTCGAGTTGAAGTTTGTGGTGGTTGCTGAACATCTTCAGTGCTGTTGACCGAGTTTGGATGCAACATATCGTCGAGATCTTCGTCTTCCGTGTCGTTATTGTCGCTACAGTCGCTATAGTCGCTTAGTGGTGTGACGTCTCCATCTTCATTGTCATCAAGCTGTACTGTTACTTGCTTATGTGGTAATCTTGATGGTTCTGAAGGTTCTGGAGATTCGAAGGAACAGTCATTATTGAACATATCGGTGATGTCGTTTTTGTTTGTGTTGTCGTAAAACATGGATTTCATCACACGGATGTCCTTCGATATCACCACTTTATTTTTGGATGGTAGAAGAATCTTGAATGCTTTTGATGTTTCAGAGTAGCCAACGAACATGCCAGGAATTGCTTTAGGTGCGAATTTGTGACCATTAGTGCCTTTGATGAGAACAAAAGTTTTAGAGCCAAATATATAGAGGTGGTGAATAATAGGCTTTCTACCAACCCATAGTTCGAATGGCGTTTTGTTTTCTATAGCACTGTTTAAGCTCCTGTTACACAAATAGTTCGCTGTCATGATTGCTTCACCCCAGCATTTTAGGGGCGCGTTTGCGTCAATCATTAAGGCTCTAGCTTTTTCAATCAGGGTACGATTTTTTCTCTCTGCTAATCCATTTTGGTGCGCTGTGTGCGGGGCACTAAGTCTTCTCTGTATCCCACAGCGTTTCAGATAATCATCGAAGTTCCTGTTGATATATTCGGTGCCATTATCTGATTGTAGTACTCTGAGTTTGTTCCCCGTGTGCGTTTCTGCTAACTCTTTGAACTCTTTAAATTTTTCTAAGACTTCGCTCTTGCATTTCAGCAGGTAAACTCGACTGTATCGGGAGTAATCGTCGATGAATGTGACGAAGTACTTGTTTCCGCTTATTGTAGGTGTACGGATAGGTCCACAAACGTCAGAGTGAACAATTTGTAAGCGTTCAGTCGTTCTTTGAGTTGTTTTCTCGCGAGGAGCTGGAACTCGATGCATTTTGGCTTGAATGCATGCTTCACATTCCGGTAATGTTTCCTTAGGATTAAAGTGCAAGCCAATTATGTTTTTATTTTGAAGTGCTAATTTCATGTCTTTGGTGTTCATGTGTCCCAATTTCTTATGAAAATCTTCGATGCTAGATGATTCAATTTTTGTGGTAATTGGAGGTGTTTCATCATCATCAGTGGCCAGGTTGTAACACTCATGCTTTATTGGTTTGATATAATAGAGACCGTTTTCTTTGTAGGCAGTAAGAATAATCTTATCTTTTTGGTTGTTTACTATCGCCTTATTTTTTGTGAATAGAACTGTACACCCAGCATCCGTTATCTTGCTGACAGACAGTAGGTTGGTGCATAGGCTAGGTACGTACAGGGTGTCTTTCAGGCGTGTGAGTGCATCACCACTGCCATTTTTTGTAGTAAAAGAGACTGTACCTTTCCCTTCAATCTCTGCAGTCAAATCTTCAGTTGCAAAGTTGAGTTGTCTGGATGTTTTCTCAATGTTCTTAAACAGGTCTCGTTGGTAAGTCATGTGAGAGGTGCAGCCGCTGTCCACAATCCATGTGCTGTTTTCAGGCTTCTCATTTTTTGTTAGAAGACACTGCTGCGTAGCGATGTGGTTTTGATGAGATGTAGAATTTTGTTTTTGTTGTTGAGGTTTCTCATTACTTTTCTTCCAGCAGCTTGTACAGATTTTATGTGTTTTGCGTTTGAAGATGTTACCTCTTCGTTTGCAGATTCGACAGGAAGCGTATAAAGCTTCTTCTTGATATGAGGATCCAGGTTCGTCGTCATTGGTCATGTTATGGTTATGACGGGCTTCAAACTCTTCTAGTATTTTCGTTTTAAGCTCATCTGGCTTAGGAAGAGTGTCACGCGTTTCTATAGCGACTCTGAAGTTCTCATATTCGGGGGAAAGACTGTATAACATCATGATGGTTAATAAGTCTTCGTTTATAGTAACATCCATATCAGCCAGCTTGTCAACTGTGTCCATAAACTTGTTCAAGTGTGCTCGTACATCTTGGTTGTCTAATTTAGTCAGGATCAGCTGTTTAAGTAGGGTCGCTTTACGAGCAGGTCCCGTACTGGCATAAGTATTCTTTAATTTGTCCCATACTTGTTTTGCAGTGCCGCAGTTTTTAATTTGTTTAAGCTCGGACGGAGCGATAATAAGGATGAGCTCAGATTTCGCTAATCTATCCTTTTCTTTTTCATCGGCAGATGCATCAGCAGTCAAGGCTTTCTCAACATATTTAAATAATTTATGTCGTACTAGGACGGCTTCGGCTTGAATTACCCAAGTGTCGTAATTATTCTTTGTGAGTGGATCGATTTTTATGTTCGACATTTCGACTTGGTACTCACAGTTTCACCTCTGCTACCATATAAAGATCTCAACTTGTAGTATGACTGTGGCGTAAGCGAGAACTTTGTTTATTCATAATAGAAGAAACTGAAGCATTTTATAATTATATATTTAACAAGTCTTAGTACAATTAAATATGTTTTTGAGAATATTGATGTTTCATTTGACAGACATATTTTTCCTTAGATAATTGCCTCCACGGCAACGACTGTCATAGACAATTAGTCTTCTAAAAATAAGAAGGTATGTTAAAGTAGAACATACTTCACAGGAGTCTTGCAAGTTCGCGTTTCGCGTCTCCTTTGACGCGGGCCAAATACCGACAAAAAACGGGGAATAAGGCGCGAAGGTGTGAACAATCTGCGAAATCAACGCGAGGGCCCTCCACACTCGCGTTCGCGGCTTCGCGCTCGATTCGCGCACGAGTGTGGAGGGCCCTTTATTTGAAAATATTATTGTATTTTGAGTAACTACAAAAAAGGATGAAGGAAGTTATATATAGTCTGTCAAATAACTTTGTCAGTAGAAAAAGGCGGGAAATTAAAATTTGCTATGGGAGAACAATCCTTCGCGCTTACATTTTTTAAATCTGCCGCCTTTTTCTACAGATGGAAATTGCTTGCCGGACTATGTATTCCTACTTAAATTAGAACAATTTTTTGCAACATGAAATGAAAATTGGGTTATCTAAGTTGTTTTGAAATGTTTATTGGACATTTATTATAATAAGTGTACGATAATATTTTCCACCGTACAATAATTCGTCACTTAAGTACGATAATTCACTTCCACTCACCTGGCAACCCCGTTCGAGCCGGCGGTACACTGCCGGCGCGCCTTCTTGGTATTTTCAGTTGTCAAATTGTCAAAGTTCGTTATATTTTCCTCATCTTGGTCGTCGTGTTTGTCCATCTGTTTTTTAACTCTTGGATAGAAGTTTCCTGTTATTAATTTCTTGGTGAAAAATGGCTGAATTACCTTATCAAGCGGAGTATGCTAAAACAGGGCGGGCCGGTTGCAAAGGGTGTAAACAAAAGATTGACCAAGGAGCATTAAGAATCGCGGTTATGGTGCAGGTATGCATTATACACCTTATATTTTTTAATAAGAGTCGACTTTCTGGCTAAGAGTAACGCTGAAAAGAGGGACTAATCGAATTCATTTTGTAGTCCGCGTTTCATGATGGAAAACAACATAACTGGCACCATGAAGAGTGTTTCTTCAGAAAGCAACGACCGAAGATCGCGAGCGACATCGGGAACTTTAATAAACTGCGGCATGGTGACCAAAAGAGGATCAAGGAAGCAATTGGTAATTTTATCTTCCTTTAATTGCATTATTGACTACAATTAATCTGTTGATCAATCCATAATATATTACTAATTGTAATCATTTATTGATGTTGAGTTGGGAGAATTTTTTGTCCTTTGCTGCATCTATTTGTTGTTCTAAATGCTATTGCTAATGCTTGCAGTCCATTAACATTAGTAAAATTTTGCTAGAAATGCTAAATCAATGATGTCATGGTGGTTTTAAACATTCATACTGTGTACACTAACAGAAAAATCTTGTCTTTACTTGCCTAGAGTCAGCACCAATTACGAAGTGTAAATTTTTGGAATATTAACATATTTCCTTAGGAATTTGACATTTATGATGGTATTCCACATTCTGTCACTGTAAGATGTATGCAGAGTTAGCTTTGCTGACTATATAATATTGCAGTACCAATTAATAATTTTAATGAGTGATATTCTATAAGGTCAGCTGGAGCAATTGCAACTATAGTTATATATAGGTATAGATGCAGCTACTCTAAAAATACAACGAATTAGTAGAGCTAGACTACCAACTAAGCATAAGGGCAGTAACTCATTTTGAAATCTCTTTCTATTGTAGAATTTATTGTACAAGTACAAGGTATACAATGGAATATCATTTCTAAATTAGTTACTGATAGTAGAGCCATGTGTACTCATGCCATACAAAAAGAATCGAAATTCATAGCCATTGCAGCCTGCTACCTAAAGTTAATAAGATAAAAATATTATTTTTATTTATTATTAGTCAGGCAGGCAGTTGAAATAACTGATAGTTGCCCGTATCTAAGTGATCTTCACTTAAAATGTATTCTTTGCGCTGGTTAAGTATTTGACTAGCCTGTTCTTAAACTGATTGACATTCAGTGCTGAGACCACGTCTTCTGGTAGTTTGTTCCACTCTTTGACCACTCTGTTGATGAGAAAATGTCTGCGGGGATTGTCAGATTTCTACAGGTTATTAAACTAGGTGACATACACATCACATTCCCAACAAAGTAGACCCTTTTGTTGAATGCTTCTAGTAAATTGTATGTTCAATTTATCCACTTCTTATTCATGCAGGCTTGTCTTTGTGTGATGAGTAAAATCATGAGTTACAGATCCTTCTTAACATATCCATCATTCATTCCAAAGTAGCTAATTATACATAGAGAAGGGTCCTTATTCTTCATGTGCATAAGGACCGTTCCAGTCATACTCATTCCGCCCTGAAGACCACCTCCCCAATGGCACTAATTGTATGCCATGCCATTTGCAATACATTACAGCATTTGGTCAATCAATTGAATTTGTTTCTCCTATAGTATCTATTGTAAGCCATGTGTCGCAAAGTCTGTAGAAACCTTAATTTCGGAGTAGCATGTTTTAGTCTAATTGGTCTTCATCAAATCCCTTTTATGTCCTTCCTATTGTTTTTTTTTTCTTTTATATGGGACACACAGGTTAAGACACTGAAATAGAATACAAAGAATAATAAAGTGTAAGACCAACAACACACAACTATGTTACAACATAGGTTTATAGATACAGTAACAAATTCCTTTTTGATAATTCATCTTTGTATATGAGTAGGCAATGGATGCAAATTTATGCAATGCAATATTTACTATTTACAATGCTCCAGTAAGTTCAATACTAATGAGTTGTTATGCGTAAGCCCCGATCATCATACCTTTGGCCATACTTCACATTTAGCCAAATTCTACTATATTTTCAATATAACGTTTTTGTATACAGAAAACCTAACTGGCATAGTGATGCCAGTAGAAAAAGGCAAAGGCAAGGGTAAAAAGAGAGCCAACGGGGATGCTTCTGCTGCTGCGAGTCTTGCAGCCCTCAAAGATTTCTTCATAGAGTACTCCAAGTCGAGCAGAGCTACCTGCAAACACTGTGAAATTAAGATTTGTAAGGTATAATTTTTTAATATCTATTTCAACAATTAAAATGCAAAGGCTATCTAATAGGCATATATCCCCCTGCTTTTGCAAAACAGGATTTTTCATGATTGACATTCTCCTCCGTAGTCTCTGACTGATAACTTCACCAGTCAACTCTCACAAGGAAAGGTTAGGTTAGGCCGCAGCCGCAGATACGACACGAATTACTGGGTTATTCCCACTTGTTACCACCAAGTTGTTACCAGTGGTAGGCAAGTTGTTACAGCAGGCATTTCCTCTTAAAATTTAAATGATGCTTTCAATTTATATTAACAGGATGAAGTCCGTATTTCGAAAACTGTGTATGACACAGAAATCGGCCAGAAATATGGTGGGCAGCCACTATGGCACCATGTCAATTGCTTCGCCGAGGCGCGGGGCGAGCTGCTCTACATGGCTGGCGGGGAGGACCTGCCGGGCTTCAAGACCTTGAAGAAGGATGACCAGAAAATGGTTAAGGAAGCAATTAAGTGAGTGTAGTAGAAAATGATGAGGTTGCTTCTGTAGTAAGGACATAGGGAGAAAAAGAGAGACAGGATTTTTCAACCTGTTCAATAAGTGTTCATGATGTGATTCTCTTGACATTTAGAGACGTATTTTCCCTCCACTGTGGGTAACCTGTATTATTTTTTTCAATTTGTCTAAAGTTTTGTGAGCACCGTATACCGTGAGTTGAAAAATACCGTTCTAAAATTACCCCTTTAGGGGGGTTCCACACAGAGCGAGCAGCCTCGCGAGGAAATTTCCTCGCGCGGCAAACGACGGGCCTCGCGCGGTCGCGTGCTCGTATACCTTTTGCCTCAGCACGTTTGCCTCAACCAAGCCAATTTGCTCGGCAAGATGGCGACCCTCAGTCAGCTGTTCAATTCATTTGGTGCTGCACATATTCACTGCCGTGGCTCGTGTATGTTTTACTTTCGACGAATGTCTTGTTTTAAGAGTCCTTATTCCTACAGACGAGCGTATTTTGTAAAATGCTTCCTTTTTCATTCAAGATTACGACGTAACTATTAGTATTTATTCAAAAACTGATAACGTACTTAAATAATCGTTTCCTAAACTAGGGGCTCCAACAGTTCAAATTTTCATTTTCTCTTTTAAACCTCTTTTTTAATGAGGTTTTTTGGGAGTCTTTTCCAAATTTTGCAGTGAGATGTGGCGTTTCGGTTCTCAATTTTGCTATAAACAAGAATCATTTGGTACATGAATGACTACAATTTGATTCAACATATCTCGTACGAGGGGCTGGAATGATTAACAATCGAAGATTCATTTGAAAAAACTGATAAAATACCTTCCGAGTTTTCTTCATTTTTTTGGCGAAAACAGGGTTTTATTATATTTTATTTCCGCAAATTGTACGCATATTTTGCTTTAAAAATAATATTATAGCAAACTGTAACTTTATGTTAACCTATAAAAAAAAAATCGTAACTATGGGACCTACATTGCCGTAAATTTATATTTTTTTAAAACACGTATAAATCACGCAGCAGCGACGCCCCGCTCTCAGTCCGCGCGGAGCGCGCTTAGAGGACAGACCTGTGCTCGATTGTCAGGCATTCGTTGCGATCGTAATCAGCTACGGAGTTCCGAGAAGTGCTATATACTGCGATTAGAAAATCTTAATAAAAGTTCATTTTTTACAGTATGCCTAACAGACTCGCTTATTGATGGATTTTCAGTGTTACTTTTTTTTTAATACTAAGTCGGTGGCAAACAAGCATACGGCCCGCATATGTACGCCTGCAACTCCAGAGGAGTTACATGCGCGTTGCCGACCCTAACCCCCTCCCGCCCCTCGTTGAGCTCTGGCAACCTTACTCACCGGCAGGAACACAACACTATGAGTAAGGTCTAGTGTTATTTGGCTGCGATTTTCTGAAAAACGCATTTTCACTTGAAATTACGTTAGGGTTTGCATTATTATTTTTGACCCGGATGAAGTCCAAGTTCTCATGATGGAGTCAGGAGTTGGTCACCAGAACTCCTAATCTACTAATTATAATCCCATCATGTTTGGGCTCAAAAGATTTGCCCTGACGAACACCATCGATCTAGATGAGGTCCAGGGTCTCATGATGGAGTCAGGAGTTGGTCACTAGAACTCCTAATCTACTCATTATAATTCCATCGTGTTTGGGCTCAACAGAGTTGCCCTGATGAGCACCTTCAATCTAGATGAGGTCCAGGGTCTCATGATGGAGTCAGGAGCTGGTCACCAGAACTCCTAATCTACTCATCATAACTCCATCGTCTTTGGGTTCAATAGAGTTGCCCTGACGAGCACCATCAATCTAGATGAGGTCCAGGGTCTCATGATGGAGTCAGGAGCTGGTCACCAGAACTCCTAATCTACTCATCATAACTCCATCGTGTTTGGGCTCAATAGATTTGCCCTGATGAACACCATCGATCTAGATGAGGCCCAGGGTCTCATGATGGAGTCAGGAGTTGGTCACCAGAACTCCTAATCTACTCATCATAACCTCATCGTGTTCGGGCTCAATGGATTTGCCCTGACGAGCATCATCAATCTAGATAAAGTCCAGGGTCTCATGATGGAGTCAGGAGTTGGTCACTAGAACTCCTAATCTACTCATTATAATTCCAACGTGTTTGGGCTCAAAAGATTTGCCCTGATGAGCACCATCGATCTAGATGAGGTCCAGGGTCTCATGATGGAGTCAGGAGTTGGTCACCAGAACTCCTAATCTACTCATCATAACTCCATCGTGTTTGGGCTCAATAGATTTGCCCTGATGAACACCATCGATCTAGATGAGGTCCAGGGTCTCATGATGGAGTCAGAAGTTGGTCACCAGAACTCCTAAACTACTCATCATAACCTCATCGTGTTTGGGCTCAATAGATTTGCCCTGACGAGCATCATCAATCTAGATAAAGTTCAGGGTCTCATGATGGAGTCAGGAGTTGGTCACTAGAACTCCTAATCTACTCATTATAATTCCAACGTGTTTGGGCTCAAAAGATTTGCCCTGACGAGCACCATCGATCTAGATTAAGTCGAGGGTCTCATGATGGACTCAGTAGTTGGTCACCAGAACTCCTAATCTATTCATCATAATGGTAATTTGATGGTGCTTGTCGGAGTAAATCTATTGAGCCCAAACATAATGGAGTTATGATAAATAGATTACGAGTTCTGGTGACCAACTCCTGACTCCATCATGAGACCCTGGACTTCATCTAGATCGATGGTACTCGTCAGGGCAAATCTTTTGAGCCCAAACACGATGGAATTATAATGAGTAGATTAGGAGTTCTAGTGACCAACTCCTGACTCCATCATGAGACCCTGAACATCATCTAGATTGATGGTGCTCGTGAGGGCAAATCTATTGAGCCCAAACACGAAGGAGTTATGATGAGTAGATTAGGAATTATGGTGACCAACTCCTGACTCCATCATGCGACCCTGGACTTCATCTAGATCGATGGTACTCGTCAGGGCAAATCTTTTGAGCCCAAACACGATGGAATTATAATGAGTAGATTAGGAGTTCTAGTGACCAACTCCTGACTCCATCATGAGACCCTGAACATCATCTAGATTGATGGTGCTCGTGAGGGCAAATCTATTGAGCCCAAACACGATGGAGTTATGATGAGTAGATTAAGAATTATGGTGACCAACTCCTGACGCCATCATGAGACCCTGGACTTCATCTAGATCGATGGTACTTGTCAGGGCAAATCTTTTGAGCCCAAACACGATGGAATTATAATGAGTAGATTAGGAGTTCTGGTGACCAACTCCTGACTCCATCGTGAGACCCTGGACTTCATCTAGATCGATGGTACTCGTCAGGGCAAATCTTTTGAGCCCAAACACGATGGAATTATAATGAGTAGATTAGGAGTTCTAGTGACCAACTCCTGACTCCATCATGAGACCCTGAACATCATCTAGATTGATGGTGCTCGTGAGGGCAAATCTATTGAGCCCAAACACGATGGAGTTATGATGAGTAGATTAGGAATTATGGTGACCAACTCCTGACTCCATCATGAGACCCTGGACTTCATCTAGATCTCATGGTACTCGTCAGGGCAAATCTTTTGAGCCCAAACACGATGGAATTATAATGAGTAGATTAGGAGTTCTGGTGACCAACTCCTGACTCCATCATGAGACCCTGGACTTCATTTAGATCGATGGTACTCGTCAGGGCAAATTTATTGAGCTCGAATATGATGGAATTATAATGAGTAGATTAGGAGTTCTAGTGACCTACTCCTGACTCCATCATGAGACCCTGGACTTCATCTAGATTGATGGTGCTCATCAGGGTAAATCTATTGAGCCCAAACTCGATGGAGTTATGATGAGTAGATTAGGAGTTCTGGGGAGTTCTGGTGACCAACTCCTGACTCCGTCATGAGACCCTGGACCTCATCTAGATCGATGGTGTTCGTCAGGGCAAATCTTTTGAGCCCAAGCACGATGGAATTATAATGAATAGATTAGGAGTTCTGGTGACCAACTCCTGACTCCATCATAAGAACCTGGATGGACTTCATTCGGGTCAAAAATAATAATACAAACCCTAACGTGATTTCAAATAACACTGAAACTCTATAGCACTAATGTGCGCAAACGATTGGCATCTTGACTACGCAGCATGGGTGCGTAGCCACCATGCCACTCGATACGACAACGAAACACTATCTGTCTCTCTCTCGTACTAATATGCACAAACGATTGGCATCTTGGCTGGGCAGCATGGGTGCGTAGCCAACATGCCAAACGTTTACGATACGACAAGGAAACACTATCTGTCTCTCTATCGCACTAATATGCGCAATCGATTGGCTTCTTGGCTAGGTATCACGGGTGCGTAGCCAACATGCCAATCGTTTACGATACGACAACGAAACACTACTCTCTCTCTATCGCACTAATATACGCAAACGATTGGTATTTTAGCTAGGCACTAAGCAAGTGTGTGGCCAACATGCCAATCGTTTACGATACGACAACGAAACACTATCTGTCTCTCTATCGCACTAATATACTTTATTTATACCTGCAGTCATTTAGTAACTTCTTCATTTTCCATTGGTGTGAAAGAGACAGAATAAAGAGCAAGGGTTATAGTACACTCTGTAGTCTGTACACTTAGTAGTAGTGTACATTAAAAAAAAAACTACTGTGCATATACAATAAAATAAAGAGTGCCCATATGATATCATATGACACTAAAATTAATGTTGCTTGAAATTATATTGAAAACTATCAAGATTATTCTAGTCTGCATTGAAACGCGCGTCGCGTTGCCGGCGCTCGCGTACCGAGCGCCAACGCCATCTATCGAGCGTTATTTCGTGAAATCGGAGAACGCTCCAAGGATTAAGGGCTCTTAACGAAAACGAACAACGACAAGATGAATTTTAAACGCATTTTATAAAAAGGAGTGATTCGACTTGTTATGTTCACAATTACACGTAAAACTTTAATGGCAAGACACAAATTGAAGAAAGGTTTCACTTTTAGGGAGGTGGTGCTTCCCACGCAGCCATATTTAACGATGGAAGACTCGTACACCAGTCTCAGTCTATTTATTAAATTTTAAATGAAATTAAACATCGATCCTCCCTAAATCACCTATTCATATAGTTGGGATCTCTAGCCTATCATATCATGTGTTTGCTACGTAAAAGGATATTAATTTGCAACAATAGTCTTTATTCATTTTTTCCAATTTGATGTACGGAACAAAATAACCACGCGCACCAAACAAACACGTCTCGACCAGCGCGCGGCAAACGACTGAGGCGCCTGTGAGCCGCCGAAAAACCGACACCGAGCGGCTCGGCCAAGGTCGCGCTCACCCGAGGAAAATGTGCGCTCTGCCTCGGCCGAGACACGTCTACACTGGCCGTTTTGTGCGCGAGGAAATTGCCTCGCACGTAGGTGCTCGCTCGCTCGCTCTGTGTGAACCGCCTAATTAACGCGCGTGGCTATAGTCCAATATGCCCGATACACACGATAGGCGTGGCGTTCCAAAGAAACTTGTCTTTTTTATAGTTTTAGTCTTTTGTTTTAGACCACTAAAGGGTGAAGAAGTTCCAATAAAGAAACTAAAAGCAGAACCAAAGGATGAGAAAGAGTTAGAAGAAGAAAAGGAACTAGAAAAGAAAATTGTAGCTCAAAACAAGCTGTTCTTCAAATATAGGGATGCCCTGAGTGATTACAAAAAGAAAGATATCCAGGACATTCTGGAAGCTAATAACCAGAAGGTGGTGCCCGGCAAAGATGAGGTAAGAATAAGTTTTGCACAACAGATCTGAAATGTATGGGAAGAGTCTCGGATTCAATTGCAAACCCTAGGAAAGAATGCCCTGAGTGATTACAGCAAAAAAGATATCCAGGGCATTCTGGAAGCTAATAACCAGAAGGTTGTGCCCAGCAATGATGAGGTAAGAATCAAAACAAGCTATTCTTGAAATATAGGGATGCCCCGAGTGATTATAGCAGAAACTAATAACCAGGAAGTTGTGTCTGGCAATGACGAGGAATAAATCAAAACAAGCTGTTCTTCAAGGACAGGAATGCCCTAAGTGATAACACCAAGACCACGACATTCTGGAAGCTAATAACCAGGAAGCTGTGTCTGGAAATGAAGAGGTAAGAAACAAAACAAGCTGTTCTTTAGGTACAGGAATGCCCTGAGTGATTACAGCAAAAAAGAAATCTAGAACATTCGGGAAGCTAATGACCAGAAGGTTGTGCCTGACAATGATGAGGTAAGAATCAAAATAAGCTGTTTTTCAAGTACAGGGAATGGCCTGAGTGATTACAGCAAGAAAGACATCGAGGTCATTCTGGTCGCTACATGCGATAATATAATTATATGATTATTGCCAAAATTTGGTTTGACAATTCAGTTATCATAAAATATTCGCCTTAAAACGCCATCTAGTATCACTGTTAAAATTTGAAGCACGATTTTCTCGTAGACTGTTTCTACAATACACGTTTGTACACGTATTTAATGTCATAAACGGGTCTAGTGCGATAAATGTGTTTAATATTCCTTTTATGTAACTCGCAGTTGCGTGACCTGCTGGCCGATATTATGGCGTTCGGGGCGCTCGAACCTTGTCCCGAGTGCAAGGACCAGCTTGTGCTCGATACCTTCGGTTACAAGTGTACAGGTATACCCTTAATATAATCTCTGTCTTATCTATTACTTCTGAACCCAGGCTTCGCTTTCCTAGTTTTCCTCCTCCACTTCGCACGGTCTTCGCCATCCTCTTTAGTAAGACCCATAAGACCATTGACACGCTACGTCCAGCCAGCATCTCCAAGGCTTTCCCCTTTTTCCGGGGCCGAGCGAAGGCGGCATAGCCAGACATTTGTTACCCTACACCTGAATATATATATTTTAATGTTTATTTATTCAGAAAACAGCAACGTTCGTATTACCATTAAAACTTTTCTTCCTAAGTAAAATACCATTTTCCGGGGATAACTCTTAGGCTGGTTTTAGTGTCGCGCTGACCGTCGGTGCGTTGCTATCCGCACCGACCAATTGTAATAAGTTCATGTCTGCGCGCCGTCAGTTTTACTCTAAACCGCTCCCTGAACTTCATACATGTTGGTCCGGTGCGGATTGGCAGGGCGACGCTAAAACCAGCCTTATCTATTGTTATATATCCTCCCATCCATCTCCTTTATAAATAAGATCATTCTTCTCTTCTGTGACTCTTGTGTTCAGTTTTGCGCCAATGTGAGGAGTAGCTATGTCCAGTCTCTTTAGCCCTTTGCAATCTTCAATATCTGCACGCTTCATTTTTCAAATATTTCAATTACGTCATGAACAGATCTGACGACAGGATTTTTTCTATTCGGAATATGAAGCTAAATTTATTATAGATAAATAGTTTTGCAGCAATAAAAAAAAGAAAATGTGTGAATCAATTTTTTCTTGTCACTTGTCGACAGGGTTACGGTCGCCTGTTTCACTTTTAAAATCCTGGTTTCATTGTATTTAAATTAACCAAACATACATTTTTATGGCAGTTATTTCTATTTATTGTCATCTACTTAGCATGCTACTATTGTCGCCTAGCTGACAGTACAGAATAACAACAATAAAGTTGATCCATCCAAATATAATAAACAAAACAAATGTTACCTGTGCTATTTTTAAATTAAAAAAGCCAGTCCACTATAATTAGATATTTTCAGGTAGTATATCCGAATGGACAAAATGCAGCTACGTGACTAAAGAGCCGAAGCGCAAACCAATGAAGGTGCCCGCCGCGTTCAAGGACGGCGCGCCCTTCAAAAGGTTCAAGCCCAAGAAGGGCGTGCGAGTCTTCGACAACGCGCCGCCGCCGCAGATCATTGTCAAGAAAGAAGAGCCTAAAGACGAGTAAGTTGCAAATATAGTTGTTTCCAATAGGTAAGGATGCAGATTTGGTTTTAATATTTTTATATGGTTTTAATTTTATTTCATACGACCTTGAATCACCCTGTAACACTGATTTCCGCTTACGAAGTGCAATCATTAGTTGTCTTATAACTCTCATTAGGCATCTCGCTCGCATTTATAAGTGCGCGTAAGATGCCGTTACAAGAAAGCAGCTTTTCTTTTCTCACCTACATTTATATTTCATAGCAACAAAGCATGTAAAGTTTTCATTAAGAGTCGAGTGAATTTTTCGGATCGTACCTTAATTTTTAGAACAATGCTATTGTGTAGTTGACTACTGAAACCACCCATACTGAATGAAAGAAATTAAACCTTGAGCTTAAATAACCCTAAGTAAACTTTATTAAAAAACCGGCCAAGAGCATGTCGGGCCATGCTCAGAGTAGGGTTCCGCAGTTACTCTTCCGTCACAATAAACTAAACTGGAGCTTAAAGTATGGTAGATTGTTAACCAAGGGATGAACTGTGGGTGTACGGCTTTTTACTATGAAGGGGAAACTTTGCGATAACTCAAAAACAGCTAAATTGATCATATCCGCTATAGTTTTCATTTAATGTCTTTCTTAAGCTCTACTTCCAAGATTTTTTTCATATTTTTTGGACCTATGGTTCAAAAGTTAGAGGGGGGGGGGACACATTTTTTTTTCTTTCGGAGCAATTATCTTCGAATATATTCAATTTATCAAGAAATGTTTGTTGAAGACCACTATTAGTTTTGAAAGACCTTTCCAACGATATCCCACACTGTAGGGTTGAAGCAAAAAAAAATGTTCACCCCCACTTTACGTGTAGGGGAGGTACCCTAAAAAAAAAAAATTATAGATTTTATTGTACGACTTTGTCGGCTTTATTGATTTATATATCTATGCCAAATTTCAGCTTTCTAGCACTAACGACCACGGAGCAAAGCCTCGGATAGACAGACAGACGGATATGGCGAAACTATAAGGGTTCCTAGTTGACTACGGAACCCTAAAAACGGCTTTAATATCTATTCTATATAGATTAAAATCATAATAGCTAAGTAATTTGGATTTTGAGTCCTTTTTGAGAAACGAAACCATTTGTCCTCAGAATAAAAAAAAACATTCCAATCCCACCACTGAAGAACCTCCAATTCTTCATGTATGGCAAGCTGAAGACTGATAAGGAGAAGCTGAAACACCGCATCCTTAAGCTGGGCGGGCTGGTCACCAGCAAGATCACTGATACACTGGCTGCTGTTGTGTCTTCTAAGGATGAGCTCGAGAAGATGAACAGCAAGATGGAGGAGGTACAGAGGGCTGATATCGAGGTATGTTCAAGTTGTAGAATAAATTACTCTTCTTAGTAGTAGTTCTGTGCTTCTTTTGGTTAGTATGGTCGCCAAAATTTGAACGGTTATTTATTTATCGTATGGTTACACGCTGGCCAAACAGCTGAGGATAAAAAAAGCGGCCAAGTGCGAGTCGGAATCGCCCATGAAGGGTTCCGGGCCATTTATGACGTATTAAAAAAAACTACTTACTAGATCTCGTTCAAACCAATTGGATGGGGGGGGGGGGGGGCACATTTTATCACTTTGGAAGTGTCTCTTGCGCAAACTATTCAGTTTAGAAAAATATGATATTAGAAACCCCAATATCATTTTTGAAGACCTAGCCATAGATACCCCACACGTATGGGTTAGATGAAAAAAAAAATTGAGTTTCAGTTCTAACTATGGGGAACCCCCAAAATTTATTGTTTTTTTTTTTCTATTTTTGTGTGAAAATCTTAATGCGGTTCACAGAATGCATCTACTTACCAAGTTTCAAAGTATAGTTCTTATAGTTTCGGAAAAACGTGGCTGTGACATAGACAGACAGACAGACATGACGAATCCATAAGGGCTCCGTTTTTTGCCATTTGGCTACGGAACCCAAAAAAGACTAAAAAAAAAAAATACTGACTTCAAATAAAATATTATTCCTTTTTATGCGCTAGGAACGGATATGTTTGAAGTCGGCGCCAAGCCAAATCTTAAAAGCTTCAGCACATCGTTTTCTCATTTCGTCAAACCGTATGCAAACCCTGGTGCGGTTTGATTAGAAAAAAAAAACTGTCTATTGGGCGCATTGTCATTTGGCTTGGCACCAACTGCAAACACATCTCTTTCTTAGGCAATAAGAATTTAATTATCATATTACTTAATAATTTACGATTAATAATTTTTGTAGGTTGTGGAACCAAGCTTTTTCGATCTGATTGACCCAGAGAACGGATCGATAGCCAAGACTCTCGAGCTGATCAAGGAACACAATATTGCTGATTGGGGATCTGATGTAAGTTGTATATTTATGTGTCTATTCATTTATTTTTACGACATAACCTCTGCTCGTGTTCAGTTTGGAGTGATTTTTTTAGTACTTGCAAAATGCAAAACAATTTTATTTATTTTGTTTTTTATTTGTACAGCCTGCAAAGCGAGTGCCCCAAGATGTAATTGATGGGAAATCGATTCATAAGTCTGGTAGTTTGTACAAGTCCTCAAAGTCTGGACCCACCAAACTGAAACTCAAAGGTGGGTATTATTTTATAGTAAAACAACTTGCTAAAAAGAATAATAAGCATACGTCTGCTAACTCCACAGACCTACGAGTATTACACGGTAACGCTTATAGACAGATGAAGTGTGCGAAAGGGAAGCCATCACGTATATGAACATCTCATGAGTGCGAAAGAGGCAGACTACATATGAGAAAACGTGACCATTTTTGATTTAGAAATCGGCCGCAGTCGGCCAAGAGCATATTGCCGTATTTTTTAGTGGTTTTTAAAATAAAAATGAAAGTAATGTAATGAAGGTGGTGTCGTGTAGTGTGCCAGATTGTAGTGTCACAGGGCCAAATACTTATTTCTTAACGATATTTTGTCAAAATAACAGCATAAAAACTGTGAAAAGGCGGTTTATACAGTTCATTATAAGTTTTTCTTCAACAGTGTGCCAATATTTAATCATATTAGTCAATAATTTAGAATATTTTGTGTAAAAACCTAAACTGTTACTTTACGCTAGGGCTTCACAAAATGTTAATTTTTTTTATACCATGTCAGTGGCAAACAAGCATACGGCCAATTCATATGACTGTATCTATAACTCGTCGATATATTAATAGGTATATAATTATTTCTTCACAAGACATCATTAAGATATTAACTTTTATAACCGTCTTAAAATAATAACGATGGTTATAATTCCTTTTTTGAAGGTGCACATGTTTAGCGGTAAATTTAAACTTCACTTTCCAATGCATTTTAGCCACTTTTCCACGGCTTTGCCGCTAACACAAGGAAACACAAGACAGCGTATACTTGTACACATACACAAATTGGGGACTACTTTTATATTTAGAACCAGCCATTCCCTTTCCTCTTAATTTTTTATTTCTCCCTTTTTCAATTGGTTCTATAAAAAAGTGAACACTTACCCCCTTAAATATTCATAAACGTCTACTAAAGTTACTATGCCGCTAATAACCGTTTGTCCCTTTCCGACGTATTGGTATTATGGAAAGGGACAAACTATTATTAGCGGCATCGTAACTTTAGTAGACGTTTATGAATGAGGGGGTAAATCTCTTATCATGCGACAAACGCATTATCAAGTAGCTATTATAAAATTTATTTTGTGTACAGGTGGTACAGCTGTGGACCCCGACAGTGGTCTAGCGGACGTGGCCCACGTATACCGCGACCCTATGGGCACTAAATACACGGTGGTCCTGGGCAAGACAGACATCGTGGCGGGGAAGAACTCCTACTACAAGATGCAGGTGCTGGAAGCGGACGACATGGAAAAGTACGTATCTTAAGAATGACGGATATTTCCGCATCGTGAGTCCAACGGCGACGACGGATTAATCCGTCACTGACCACAGAGCAACATAGAGCTACGTGCATAGGGTTCAACTTCTGTTTTGATACTTCGGTGACGTGGCGTCTTAGTGGAGTGGCGTGGCTTTTGTCTTTGAAATGTCGTCGAAAAGGTTAATGTAAGAACAGCATACCCAAATATATCCAGACTTTAATTAGATTTTTTTTTTAATATTTTAATTTATACGGGAGGCCTTGTTCACTTTATTTCGTATATGACATTTATCCCGACTATAATTTATATAGTAGTGTTTCTACTTAAAATAACACAAATTAAAATATAAAAAAAAATATTTGCCCTTATATTTATTATATTTATTTTTTATTTGGCA
This sequence comes from Cydia pomonella, assembly GCF_033807575.1. Lineage (NCBI taxonomy): Eukaryota > Metazoa > Arthropoda > Insecta > Lepidoptera > Tortricidae > Cydia > Cydia pomonella. The sequence continues at coordinate 20,495,324 of NC_084709.1, read as the reverse complement.
GCGCCATCTCTTTCGTTAACCCGGAATCACTTCATCATCTGTTTTACCTCATAAGCCCTCAGTAAATCGCATATACTTGAAAAAATTTGACCCATGCCGCCGTGATCTGGGTGGCCGAGGGGCTTAGGCACCTGCCGCGATAGCAGAGGATGCTGGTTCGATTCCATCCCTGGGCACGGGAGGATTTTGGATTTTAATTAATTAAATATAAAGTCTGCATAACCATAAGGGGGTACAAGAGATGGTGAGGGCATGTTTAACGACTTACATGGACAAGGTCGATGGCAGAGGTTAGTTAATAATAATTTGAATAATGCAGGTACTGGTTCTTCCGAGCGTGGGGCCGCATCGGAACCACCATCGGCAGCAACAAGCTGGAGGACTGCCGCTCCGTGGACGAGGCCATCATGAAGTTTGAGGAGATGTTCGAGGAGAAAACGGAGAACTACTGGGATCCCAACACGAAACACTTTAAGAAGGTATGTCATCTCTATCTGGATTTATGTCGCATAATTTTGCTATACAAAAATATAACATCCCAACCCAGTAAGATGAAAATTCCAAAATTTGCTAGTGAAATTTAAACCTAAACCCCATTATTCATAAACGTCTACTAAAGTTACGATGCCGATAATAATCGTTGTCCCTTTCCATCATACCAACACGTCAGAAAGGGACCGTCGGGAAGGGAGTAGCTTTAGTAAACGTTTATGAATGAGGGGGATAGTGTATGAATAAGAGTGGGTTATGTTTTGTTTGAAAATTGAGCGATACAAAACAAATGCATATGTTCTCGTCTAGTCAGACCTTTTTTTTGAGGATCTCCCAGTCGTAAAATAAAATATTTTAGTTAAATAAATCTCTGTGGTTATTTTTATTGCTTGTAAAAATTTGACATGTGAAAGTGCCCCCGTGGCCTGTTTACTGATTAAATGTTTGATGCTAATACTAATGTAGTTAAATTTTATATGGGTATATTCTACAGCAACTAAATCCAAATACAATATATACCCAATCCTTGTCTTTTCTTGTCTCTTATCTCGTCCTATAATAGAATTTTGCAAAACGCTGACTAACGTTGACAATATTTGGCAAAGTTTTCATTTATACCACTTGTACTATAATTTCTAGTGTCCGATCGAAACGGTTTCGGCAGGTTTCCGGATAAAATTCACGTTTCGGATGATGCTTCGGTTTCATACAACTAATGCAACAACAACTCCAATAACTGCCGAACATTACTGCCGCGCCGAAACTTACGAGATTGTATTTTCGGTAGTGTTTTTGGTTTCGATTTCGGCAGAAAGTTCGGTTTCGACCGAAACTAGAGCAAAAGCGAACCTTCGGTTTCGGTCAGGCACTAATAATTTATTGTCTATTTCAGGTCCCAGGTGCATACTATCCAGTGGAGGTGGACTACGAAGAGGAGTCGAAAGCGGCGCCGCTACACACCGACACAGCCTGCAAGCTGCCGATGCCGGTCCAGAAGCTCATCACGCACATCTTCGACATTTCTGTCATGAAGAAGACACTGCTCGAGTTCGAGGTATGCTTGCTTAAAAATTTCCCAGATTTACCCGCTTATTCATGAAACATGTAAAGCTTGAATTAGTTAATGTATGATATAACCCTTTCTTTTTACAAGCTTTTATTTAACTTGCAATGTACCTATGTACGGGTCAAATCTTGCAAGTTAAATTTGACCCACTTCCCGGTTTCCGATTAAATTGAAAATTTTCATACATATGTAAGTCGGGTGACAATGCAATATTATGGTACTATTGAGCTGATCTGATGATGGAGACAGTAGGTGGCCATAGGAACGCTGTGATGAAACAACGCAACCTTTTGTGTTTGGGGTTAGAATCCTCTGAATGAGTATTAGTTGCCTGTGGAAAGAAGAGTACAGTCGGCGATAAAAACTTGTACTAATAAATTAATAGTTTAAAAAACACTAGAAAAACACGATTTATAAATGCACGTAAAAATCGTGGTCAAAGTTTATTACAAGACTTTTCTAACAAATCCAAACACAGCTATGATACTATGTTCCATCATGAAGTTCCAGTTCATATCTTCCGGCTCCATCATCAGATCAGTTCGACAGTACCATATTATTGTATTGCCATCAGAACTACATACAGCTGCCAATTTTCATGACGCTACGATCCTTGGAAGATGGTTAAATTAGTTACCTTAGATTCCATTACATAGTTACATACAGCAGGGCTAAGATGGTCGGCTGTCTATCATTTGTCACCCTACCTGTCACGCTCTAACAAATACGTAAGTGCGAACGTGACGCATGATATGACAAGTGACAAAAACACGACCATGATACCGCTGCAGGTCGACCTAATAAAAGCGTGTTAAAAATGAAACTTTTGCCAAAAGTATGACAAAATGACAGATCAATAAAGTCATGAAACATATAAATATGAGTTTATTGATGAGTCATTTTGGCAAGTTTCTGGCAAAAAAATAATTTACATTTGTATATGCCAAAATGACTGATTGACGACAACCGATTAATAGCAAATTGAGGCGTGTAGCTTTTATGAATAACGCTAATAGACGACAGTGACGTTGGTCAGCAATATAGGTAGATAAGGATGGAATAGTATTTTATACAAAGAACTGTTACACAATATGGGTTCATCAATTCAAGGTTTTTTAAAAACAGACCTGAGATTTTTAAGACCAAACTGTTTTTTTGTACAGTCAGCGTCAAATACTTCGTAGCAGTCAAAGTAGCCAAATAGTTCGGTACACCATATATTTAGTATGGTGTACCGAACTATTTGGCCACTTTGACTGCTACGAAGTATTTGACGCTGACTGTACTGTTGTATACTCCTAATTGTAAACTATACTTTTTTTTAAAGCAGATATTGATGATCTTTTCTTTATATAAAAAGTTTCAAGTCATTTAATTGTGATACCGCTGTCAGTTAAATAATGAATACTACCACAAGTTCAGAGCCATGGTGGAACACACTAGTAACTAAACAAGGTTTATTTATGTTTAATACTTTTTTGATATTTATGACTTTTGGTTGTTACCATATCTAGCAGTAGTTTATCTAGCAGCTGGAATTTATCTACGATTTCATTAGGACAAAGTCACAAACATGGAGTTTTTATTTCAGCTCGACACAGAAAAGATGCCATTGGGTAAACTGTCGAAGAAGCAAGTCAAGGCTGGATACAAGGTGCTCTCCGAGCTGCTCGACCTGCTGAACAAGGGCCAGGCCAGTCAGAACAAAATCATTGACGCTACCAATAGGTAATTCTTTTAGTCCCCGTTTACCTTATAATAGGTAATTGTCAAGTATACTAAATAATCATAAACAGGATGGAAAAAAATTGGTGAGTTATTAGAGAAAACAACTGATTATAACTGTCTTTTATATTTCTTTTATTAAGACTAGACCCGACTCATAGTGTTGTGTTCCTGCCGGTGAGTAATGTTACCAGAGCTCAACGAGGGTGCGGCGTGTTAGGGTCGCCAACGCGCATGTCACTCTTCTGGAGTTGCAGGCGTCCATTGGCTAAGGAGACTGCTTAGGCCGTATGCTTGTTTGCCAGCGTCGTAGTATAAAAAAAAAAGATTTGTTTTGCTTACCGATAACAGTTATGTCGATATTTCATTTAGTCAATCCCTCGTTTTTCTAGAAAAAGTCCTAAGTATGGTAATAACGATCATGTGTACGCAGGTTTTTCTATAGAGTTGAGGTAAGTACCTACGTATCGAAAACATTTATATCGATATGTCATTTTGTCAATACCTCGTTATCGCTATCAAAATTTCAAAGTATAGTAATAACGACGTGTGCGTAGGTTCTTCACGCTGGTGCCGCACAATTTCGGCGTGAACAACCCGCCGCTGCTGGACAACGTCGAGGCCATCAAGGCCAAGACCGAGATGCTCGACAATCTGCTGGAGATCGAGATCGCCTACAGTCTGCTCAAATCAGGTAACAATCGTAACAACAGCTCATTCTCATTATACTCTGTATCTTTAGGTATTTAAATATAAATAAACAAACAATTTGTACATTTTCGGAGAGCTACAACATTTATTGGTTAACCAACCAAATACTAAACCGCCTGGATCTGTGACTGAACGATCTGACTTTAACCTACATTATTTGATCATGTAACGTTTTCACGTACCCTCAACTGGCTTATTTAAATATCTAAAGATACATTACCATCAAGTTTGAACTGGTGGTAATAATTGAGGTTTTTTTCTCAGTTCCTATTGAAAATAACTGAGAAAAAAACCAGTAGTTACCACCAACTACATCATCGAGTTGCGAAAACCTGCTCGTGCTACAACGCAATACATTACCAACTAACTTAAGTATAAGGTCATAAATGAATGGCCCCGGCATTTTTGGCAGGGTCGACATGTGAGAATTTTATTAAATAACGCTAATTTCGTTATGACTAAGTAATGTAAACCAAAGGTTACATTACAATGTAAAAAAATCTTAACAAAAATATATTTGTTTTGTTGATAATGTAATTGATTTAGTTTAAATTAGACAAATAAATACAATTGCCTATATGATAAACACAACTGACGTGACATTGGGTCGCAGACGCCGACGCTCGCACGAGCCCGATCGAGTCCCACTACCTGAAGCTGAAGGCGGAGATCGTGCCGCTGGAGCAGGGCTCGCCGGAGTTCGCCATGATCGCCGCCTACACCGCCAACACGCACGCCGCCACGCACTCCAACTACACCCTCCACATACAGGAGGTACGTGTTGTTCTGCAGGAAAACGACAACACTTGAGGAGAGTGGAGTGACAGTAACCTGCAGCTCCAACCTCAGGGAATTGGGCTGAATGAACGCAACACGATCGACAGCCCGCCTGTTTCCGGCCGGGCCTCCCTACACTACATCTACAGGAGGTACCTACGCTTTTAAATACCGCCATGGTCGCCATTTTTAGGGTTCCGTAGTAAAACCTTATAATTTAGCCGTGTCCGTGTGTCCGTCCGTCCGCGGATTTGCTCCGTGATTGTTAGTCCTAGAAAGCTGGAATTTGGAATAGATACATAAATCAAGCATGGCGACATAACGGTAAATTTTACGGTTTCGGAAATAATCGCGAAAGAAAAAAATGTGTCGTTTGAACTATGGATCCAAAAAGTATGAAAAAAAAATTAAAACAAAAGCTTAACAAGTACTTTCAATGAAAACTATAGCGATCATGGGTTTTAGCCGTTTTTGAATTATTGCAAAATCCTTCTCTTAGCAAAAACTCGTAAGCGCTGCGAAAATACTTTCTTGTATATGATAGTAGCTAGCTATATCACAATGCGAATATTTATAAATAGAAGACGAATGTGGTAGTAAAAACATCTTTAAGTAGGCGGGTCCACACAGAGCGAGCATACGCGTGAGGCAATTTCGTGGCGTACAAGCCGGCCAATGTAGATGTGCCTCGACCGGTTTGTGCGCGAGGAAATTGCCTCGTGCGTATGCTCGCTCTGTGCGGACCCGCCTAATCAAAAATGAAAAAGTTGCTCTTACAACATGATGATATGACTAATTAAATAGGATAGATAAATATAAGCAACTTATACTATGTTAATGTGATATAATTATGTATTAACGTTAGTAATATATGTTAATCATATAATTTAGATTAAGGTACTAACGTTGAAAATTAGTGCCTCATTAACCTAATATAAGTTTAAAATGTTCCATATTTTTATTGAAATAAAAAGCCCCCGTTTAGCTTATTCTGCCAGATTTTTTATTCTCGCATCATATTAAAATATATATGAATAAGAAGAGTCATAGTGAACATTGTTGATCAGGTATTCAAAGTGGTCCGTGACGGCGAAGAGAAGCGCTACAAGCCGTTCAAGAAGCTGCACAACCGCCGCCTGCTGTGGCACGGCTCGCGCGTCACCAACTTCGCGGGCATCCTGTCGCAGGGTTAGTCTACTTATTCACTTTTATTTATTAGATGAAAAAAGGGGAGGTAGCGCTAAGTCTTTAAATAAATAAAAAGCTTTTTTTTCGGACCAGATATTCACATTACAAACAACTAATAAATAAAATATTTTCATATAAATTAACCGCCTAAGACGTCAATTGACGCGCGCGGTTCAAAAGCAACCTTGTGCATTCTGCAAACATTTTTTTTTATTATTACGCCGCCCCGGGACATGTCTCTAGGGTAAATACGTCCCTGCCTGTAAAGAGTATTCTATTTTGTACTATTTTTCCTCTGTCTAGGTCTACGTATCGCGCCGCCGGAGGCCCCGGTGACGGGCTACATGTTCGGCAAGGGCATCTACTTCGCCGACATGGTGTCCAAGTCGGCCAACTACTGCTGCACCAGCAAGAGCAGCCCCCTCGGGGTCATGCTGCTCGCTGAGGTCGCTCTGGGCAACATGTGAGTCAACCCAGCTTACTCAATACTCAACTTAGGATGTCGCTATATATGTGATAACAAAAGTTTTCTATAATCTGTACTGTCGCGCACGAGATAGACTACTTTTTTTTTTTTTACTGTATCAATTAGAGTGGGAGAATGCGAAATTAGTCTATCTATACTGTCACCGCACTCGTGCTAAGTTTACTTACTCTAATGCGAAACAAAAAAGTGTGTGAGTGTCGTGGTATACTCGATTGCAATGAAGTATATTATTATTGATAAACGTAGTATATTATTGATTAACAAATACAAAAAAACTTAATAGTTACTACTACTAGTAACTATTAAGTAATACTTAATAGTTATACTTTTACTTAATTATTATTTTGTAATAATAATTTTCGAAACTACTCACAAAATTTTACAAATCAGTTCAGAAATGCGACTTACAGGCAGGGAGAAGAACTAACAAAACAACAACATAAACATAAGAAAACAATTTTTTACTAGCAGAAACTAACACGCTTAGCTTGAGCTCCACACTCGCTTAGTCAATCAAAAATATGAAATTCAAGTGCAAAAGAAATAATTAAAAAAAAAAACGAATTTGCATAGACGTCCGGGGATCGAACCTGGATCGTCGCTGTTACCGCCTGTTTCTGAGCGGCTGTTTGTTAACTGCGCCACAGAAATTGGGCTACTTGTTCTCGAAAAATCTTACACTTTTTTTCGTTTAGACCCCATCCGCCAATCGTCCGATAAGAAACGTTCCAAAAACTTCGCAAAGAATTTTTAATAAAATTTCATTCTAAATTATACAAGTAAAAATTGAATGTAGACGGAATTTAAAAAAAAAATGGCGCCGACAGTATATCTCGTATATTTAGTGTGAATTCTAAACAGTGCCATAGAGCTTTAACGCACTGTCGACTGGTCGCCGGCGCCCGGCTGAGCTCGCTGCGCAGTGGCGACGCACAAGCGCCTGCTGCTCGCCGGCGACCACTAGGAATACGGGTTCAAATGGAAGCGTTCACACCGCGATCAACTGTCGAGATGACAAATTTGTTTCCGTCTCTTTCTCGAACATAGTTGTGAAAAATACAACAGGTGTTATAGTGATGCTTACGCTCGCCTTGGTCTCCCGGCCCTAGTTGCCTATGGTTTGGTCTGCAGTTGCCTATGTTTGGGTCGCCGGCAGACCAAAACACAGGCAAGTTAGGGTAGTGCGAAGCGGCTCCGAGTATCCATCTCGTGTACAGGAAAGAGTGCACGGCCGCGACGTACGTGGAGAAGCTGCCGGCCGGCACGCACAGCACGTGGGGGCAGGGTCGTACCCAACCGGACCCCGCCATGAACAAGACTCTGGACTGCGGGACCGTGGTGCCGCTCGGCACGCCCGTCACCAGGAACATCAACACTTCGCTGCTCTACAACGAGTATCCTTTTATAGAACAATGCTTGATGCTTAGGGTCACTTCATTCAACCTTGTTCGATTTCAGATACGAGCTGTATATATTCAAGGTTTGCCTTTGGTGAATGTGTACATTATATTACACAAATTTAACTTTTGACGTCAACAGACATACATCATCTATGAAAACTTCAACTGTCTGCCTATTACGTTTCATGAGATACAGCTTGGTGACAGACAGACGGACAGTGAAGTTTTAGTAATAGGATCCCGTTTTTTAGGGTTCCGTGGCCAAATGGCAAAAAACGGAACCCTTATAGATTCGTCATGTCCGTCTGTCTGTCCGATTCTGTCACAGCCACTTTTTCCCGAAACTATAAGAGCTATACTGTTCAAACTTAGTAAGTGGATGTATTCTATGAACCGCATTAAGATGTTCACCCAAAAATAGAAAAAAAAACAATAAATTTTGGGGGTTCCCCATACTTAGAACTGAAACTCAAAAAATCATTTTTTTCTAAACTGAATAGTTTGCGCGAGAGACACTTCTAAAGTGAAAAAATGTGTGTGCCCCCCCTATAACTTCTAAAATAACAGAATGAAAAATCTAAAAAAAATATATGATATACATTACCATGCAAACTTCCACCGAAAATTGGTTTGAACGAGATCTAGTGAGTAGTTTTTTTTTAATACGTCATAAAATTAAAAAAAAAAAATTATCAAACCCATACGTGTGGGGTATCTATGGATAGGTCTTCAAAAATGATATTTAGGTTCCTAATATCATTTTTTTCTAAACTGAATAGTTTGCGCGAGAGACACTTCCAAAGTGGTAAAATGTTGAACAAGATCTAGCAAGTAGTTTTTTTTTAATACGTCTCAAATGGTACGGAACCCTTCATGCGCGAGTCCGACTCGCACTTGGCCGCTTTTTACCCTTTGGGTACGGAACCCTAAAAAGTTGTAGCCTCAAATGTGGTAGTGCTGCGCGAGTGTATACTTTTTGGTCGTAACATTTACGTTAGTTCGTCGCGAACGAATTGAGCGGATATTTTTTAGATAATATTCAACAAGCCACCCTATTGGTTTTCCAATTTCAGTCATCTCTGATAATTAGAGAGATATTTTTGTGTCCAGCTGCTAATTATTAGGCATCGGAGTTTTTATCGCATGGTAAAACTAATAGCGAGCTATGGAGTCGACATTAGAAATAAAATTCAACTCGTATTCATACTATATATGATTCTATTAGTTTAAAGTATTATTTTTGTTGACTCGTAGAAAAAGTATTGTATACAATAGTGATATAATCAAGCTTATCAATCTCGTACCTTACTTAGGCAACTCAGTAAGCTTCGTTGCCTAAACCCGGAACTCGACTAAAAAGCTCTGTATTACATCACGATTGTATAAAATACTATTAGTCTCTAAATGCGGTCAAGAATACAACTTTAAAATCTATCGGATTATGGGCCACGGTGTATTACTACAGTATTACATAATTGAATATTTTCCTTAGCACAGCTTCAGATTCATCGTATACGACGTGGCGCAAGTCAACGTCAAGTACCTGCTGCAGATGAAGTTCAACTACAAGTATTAAAACATCTGTTGTGTAAACTATTCTATGGCTGCAACACACAACCAAGTCATCACATACTACTTCAACTTACTAAAGCATCTGCTTGTTGTATTACTACCAGTGTTGGCCGAACGTTAATTAGAATTGACCAGTAACCATTACAAATTGAACCGAAAACCGTAACGGACGGGTACAGTTCTATCTAATTTACGTTCGGCCAACACTGGTTACTACATTATATAATACAGATGTAAGTGAATAATCCTCTCCCATCGTTTTTCGCGGAAACATACGAGCGTGTCATGGGTAATACACATTTTATAGTATGCTTAACTCATTCCCGTATTTCTTGTAGACATCAGAAAGTTAAAAAAACCAAAAGCTAATTTAATGCTTACCCTTACGGACCAAATACATAACCTATATATATATATATATATAGTCTCAGCGATATACCCCGAAATTCAGTAAAATGCTGAAAATGGTGTTAAAAGTATGTAAATCGGCTCAAAAGGCCCTTTCATTTAATACAACACATTTTTTTTTTGTTTTACTGGTCAAAACGATTCAAATGGTCTAAAGACCAATCGTACCTATTTTCATGCTTTGAACACTATTTGCAGTGCTGTTTGGGACAAAACCGAACCTTACCGAGAAAATACAGTGGGAAAAGTTTATTCACTACATACGTACGTACCTGAACTGCGTTCTATTGTTTTATGTTTGGAAATATAGTTCGGTTCAGTCACTATGACGGGCAGATTTGTCTAATCTAACCTTTAATTACGAGTCAAGTCACGCGTCTTCGTGAATGATACGATCTATATTTACTTTTTATCCTGCATACATGCACTTTACACAAAACTGATTAAATCCCCGCAAAAAATAGAAACTCGTAAAGGATCGCATCCTTTTCCGTACGGAACAACACGGTATATTTAGTCCACTGGCGTCTACCTCTTTACGACAAATAATAGTAAACCAAGGTTCCCCCGAGCATGTGTATTTTAAGAATAATACGATATTTTTGTGTAATTGTTAAATCTGAGAATTGGTGATAATATGATTTTTACAAGAAATTAATACTCCAATAATGATGATCGTGTCCACGCCAATCGAAGGTTATTTGTTATATTTTATTTTAATTGTTTGTTCTTATGGCAGCGGGTCCCATAACCATAATTTTCACTGGGCCCTTTTATGTTGTATTTTATCGTTACTTATGTTATAAAAATAACTCGTTATATTAATCGTGAAAAAACGAGTCTCTTTTTCTTAATATGGAAAAAGCTGATGGTTACTTTAAAAAATATGTATTACGAGTGATCTGTATTGTTACAATAATTAGGCGTAAGATTTTTAATTTGCCTTCATTCCATGTAATGATTGAATGATTAATAAATATTTTTCTGCAATTGTTTGTTTCAATCTTCTAACTCTCGCGTTTATATATCCTATAAGTTTGATTGCCGCAACTTGTTCAAATGTTCCGTCAATTTTGTACAAAGTTCAAAAGCATTATGATGAGACTAGTAAATTGGTTAATGGAGCTCCCAATCAATCAATCAATTTTTGTGTTATGGCTCCATATAGGTGTTGATGAAATGACAGCCTCGACCACAACACTTTAAATAATTTTTAAGAAAATAAAACCGACTTCAATGAGGGAGACCGGTGAAAGAACGATTATTGTTGATTTTATATTTCATACAATGAAATTAAAAAGAGAGCGTCCTACGCCTAATTATAAATATTATATATTATAGAAAAGGAAGTAACATGTTTTTTTTTTTGCCACTGCACCCACCTTGACACATTTCAGATTTGCCCTATGGTTGACTGGTAAGACAATAGGGTATTCAACTGTATATTAATAACTGTATATAAATTATTTATAATTTGACTGGATCATCCGCGTATACGTTCTACGAGCGTTGTCATGTGTCAAATGTGTGAACTTAGTTCACTCTAACAAGTGTCCGGGGTATAAAAATAGAGATTATATACCGATCGATGTATAGGGAAAAAAGCCTCTGTCATACGGTTCAATTTCACTTGACCTGTAGTGTGGCCGCCCGCCGCCCTCACCGAGGGGAATAAAATAAAAATGCAAAGTTAAAAATTACAATAAACTTTAATACACGCTTCTTCATTATTACGTTCACAGTTTTAACATACACAACTTCTTTAGACTTCAATCTCATTGCTGAACAATTTTCAGCTTTTTTACCCGAGGACCACGAAAATCACTGAAATTGTTTTGGGGCGTTCGGCGCCTAAGCATTAGGATCTTATGCATGAAAAAATGAAAAAAAAAAATCTCGTGAGCTCATCTGTTGGAATTCCAGTTAAATGACGAAGTCCGCCTAAGCCAAGTCATCAGCGATAAAATAAATTAACACGAATCCTTAATCCAGAATACGCTGTACTTCGTTAAAAAACAAAACAAGATATGTCAAATCTAAATTAAAATAAACTATGTGACTTATGTCACTTGATTGCAGCTGGGACCAGTATAATTGACACCTCATTTTCATAAGGAAATTGTCAAAAGTGTTTCCACAGTACCCTACTGGAGAAAACTCAGATGGACTCTTTACAGGTTTTTTATTATGACGTTTACTATCTCTACTATGTGGAAGGTAGAGACAAGGAACATAATCTCCTTAGGCAGAACTGTTGCAAAAGTGTCCAGCTGTCAGCTATAAATAATAGTTCCAAATCTCTCCAGAGTAGCTAAGAACCTAGGCGTTATTGACGGAGTGAAGTGCGCTGTCTCTGATTAGATTTTTTTCTCAAGTATTCTAGGTATTGTAGCGCCATCTATTTATGGTTTTTTGTCGGACACTTTTTGGTATATGGAGATTCTGTTCCTTGCCTCTACCTTCCATACTCTACTAGTTAGTGATGTCAGTAGTGTCAGTACATCACTTTAACCTCCAAATGGTTTAACATTTGTATCATTCTTTCGACGTTTTATTATTCCGTCAGCAAAATTACAAAAACATTTTTATATTTGCGTGACGTCAAAATATTCACCATTCCACTAAGGGATTAAATTACAAGTTTTTTTCACTTCCAACATTTGACTAGGTTTTCGGCTAGTGCACGACGGCGTAGTCCTGCTGCGGCGCGTCCAGCGCGGGCAGCGCGAGCGCGGCGGCGCGCGCCTCGCCCGCCAGCCCCATCTCGCGGCGCAGCACGTCCTCCGTCACCGTGTGGATGGACTTGAACTTCAGGTTGATGCCGTGCACCTTGTACACGTGGTTGTTCAGGTTCACTTTGTAGCTGAAGCACACGTTGCATACCTGCGGGAGTTACATTATGTCTTACAGTGGTACATTCATGGGATTAACGTTTCTTGAAGACCGATTTATTTGAATGTCATTATAGACGAAGAGAATCTGAAATAGAGGTGGATTGTCTGCCATCTTTCGACACGTGATTAAAACTTTTAGAACGTCATTTGACTTTGATCCTTTCACTGATAAGTTTTTTAAATTTGTTAAATATCAAAAGTGGCGCCATCATATCGGGCATTTGATTTATTAGATAGCGCCACTTTTTATCATGTTTTGTATCATCAAAGATGGCAGTAAATTTACTGTGGCTACTAAATTTTTAGACCAACACTACAACACATTTTTGTTAAAAAAAAAACTTTTTTTTTACATTTTTATCCATCGAAAATAAAAAAATATAGTCTACATTGACCATATTTTTTTATTTTCGATTCGTTTCGTTTCGATTCGTGCAATACTGCAACACTACACACAAAATCTTAGCCAATCAGGACATCGCTAACACCTCGTCTGTTGTGTAGTAATATAAGTCTACTTGCTTATCAAGCGCATCTGTAACCAACGCTAAGAAAAACTAGTACCAGCGCACTCCTTATGCAATAGATGGTACCTTAAGGTATAAGTTGCAGTGGCTAAGCAAAGTACTACGTACCTGCGCTCCATCGTAATCATAATAACACGCAGGCTAGAGTGTCACTCATAAGGCTCAGCGAGTAGTTAAGCTAAGAGGATTGGACGCGTCGTGCGTTTAGTTTGCAGGACTTTACCGTGCAGAATGCGGTCTCAAACCTGAATCCAATAGAAGACGGTGTAAAATTACTTACTTCGCAGGTGTATGGTCTCTCGCCTTTGTGCATGCACTTGTGGCAGTAGATGTTTTCTATTGAAGGACACATGGCACACTTGAACGGCGTGTAGCCGGCGTGAATGCGTAGGTGCCGTTTCAGATCGCCAAGTTATTTATTTCGCAGGAGTATTTAGATCAGCACTAACCTGACACGTAAAAGGCTTGTCTCCCGTATGCGAGAGCTTATGATTCTGCAAATGATGGCTCTGAATAAACACGCGACTGCAGATATCGCAGCTGAACCGCTTGTCGCAGTTGTGTATCCTCATGTGCCGGTTCAAACCGGAAGCCTATAGTAAACGGGGTTTTTAAAGTTGCTTACTTCGCAGGAATATGGTCTTTCGCCTGTGTGCATGCGCTCGTGGTTCTGCAGTTGATGTTTCGCGTTGAAGGACATGGTGCAAGTGGCGCACTTGAATGGCTTGTAGCCGGAGTGAATGCGTAGGTGCCGGTTCAGATCGCAACGCTGGAACAATCGCCAAGTTTTACCATAGACAATAGAACTATAATCATCGACAAACTTAACTGACTTCTCGGAATTAGGTTTACTAATAGAGTGTTAATGTAAATTCAGATAAATTTGGCGTCTCTGCGTTAAAATTTCGTGTTAAAGGGTCGCGAAAATCGAAATTTCGTTATCTGCCTCTCTATCACAATTTTGGTTTACGATGTTCGGGGTAGGCCCTCAGGTATCATCACATCTCAATATATGTAGTGGAGTTGTTTTGCCAGCTGAACTACTTAAATAGATTTACACGGCTGAATCTTTACTTTTCACTTCAGTAGACCATGTAGTAAAAAGTCGTTAGAACCATCTTGAAGGTCCAACGGATTATCAACTCTATCTCTAAGAAGTGATTTACTCTAAACGACCATTCTCGGATAGTCAGATACACGCCAGGCTTGGCCCTTTATATTTACTTGACTTGTAATCTGTTCATACTTTATATAGATGAGTCTATAATCCGTTGGACCTTCAAGATAGTTCTAACGACTTTTTGCTACCGTGTTTTGCGTTAAGCCTAACAATTGCTTTGTATTCCAAATTGGTCAAAAAGAAGAACGAAACACTGTACGGTATTTAATTGTGTACCTGTATAGTTCTTTTGTCCATGGTTTAATGTTTAATTTGCGAGCGAGCATTTTGATAATTTATTGTTGATGTCTAAACACGCACTCGGGCTATAACGCCAGAAGCAGAACCGCGAGCGGACGCAATCGACGTAGGTATTGAAAATGCATACAATTTAAAAATAGCTTATAACTTAGAATAAGATATAATGGATGATCGCTTCTCCACATAAACGTCACAAACATAGTCCCCATTTACCTCCATGGATATAAACACAATAGAAAAACGACAAACAATGGTGGTTAAAATACATCAGCGGCGGCAGCATGGTTCCATTTTTATCACTTGTCATTATGCCCGTCACTTTCGCACTTACATCCTTGTTAGAACGGGACAGGTATGGTGACAAATGATAAAGAGCCGACCATCTTAGCCTTACAGATTGTGTAAAAATATTTTCCAACATTTCAATATCAATAGAGGAAAATAGGGCAACGTGTGTATGGAGAAGCGGTTACTTTTAACCCCGTGAGTCTCACTGACGAAACATGACGCAAAATTCAATTGTACCTTTGAACCTCAAGATCGTTTTTTGGTTGGCAACTTTAGATCCCTGGGACTCAAGGGGTTATTTACCGTGTAGGATTTAGGATACTTTTAATTTCAGCAATCATTTCTAAGGTACAGATGAAGTTGTGGGTTGTGCTGTCTTTATAAAATCGATTTTTCACCTATGTTCTTAGTGGGAGTGTGGGGGAATTACGAGTATGATCTTTTCTTCAAGTTATCGCACACACAATTCCTCAAGAAATTGAAACTTTCCTTTACGTTACCACTATACAAAATACAGTATGAATATGAATCATACTGGGTAAAAATGAAACTTTTTTTGACATAATGGGATTGAAAAAGCTCGAGATTAGTACAGATAATATAAAATTTCCAATAAATAAAAAGTGTAGCTTTTACAAGATATGTTGTCCGAAACAGATAAATATATATGCATAATAACAAAAATCACTTACTGCAATGAACCTCTTATTGCACAGCGTGCACGGGTAGGGCCTCTCGCCTTTGTGAATTAGATTATGCCTGAAACAAAATAAATAAACCTGCATTATAGACTAAATAAATGCATTATAGACAAATTTGGAAACAGATAATGAAATCTATTGAAATTCCTGATATCCATCTCTGTTTTAGTAATTGTAAACTTTTACCAGACAGATACCCTAATCTTGGATCGTCACCTTTTTGATTGGATCACTAAACTACAATTTGCAAAACAAATTGAATTTCAGTTTCACCATGTGAGCGTACCCGAGATCGTGGATATCATTGTTTTATATATTATTATATGTTTTATAAATTTTAAATAGTGCGTTCATAAAGTTGTCTAAGGAACTTCAGTTGTTGTTGTTTCGAATCAATGAAGTTAGAGCAAGGCTACCGTATTATAATATAAAAAAGCGCTACAATTTTTTTTAAACTGCTGTCTGAACCTATGGTACGGCACCCTAAGTGACAATTCATAGCTTATATCCCTTGGAGTGGTAGGCCGTCGACTCCCGACCGATTATGTCATTTAAATTTCAAATTTGATCAATTGAAATAAACTCAAAAACGACATATGCCACTTGAAGAGTTATTGAGTCATATAAGGCCCAGTGTTGGTTACCTGACTAGCGACTTCTGGCTGTAGAACCCGGCGCCGCAGACCTCGCAGATGTGGTCCTTGACCCCGGTATGCTGTTTCTGATGTACTTGCAGGTTCGCCTTCTGCGCGAATGATCGCGTGCATTGACTGCAGGAGTATCGTTTTTTCTCTGAAAAAATAACTTTCGCTTTAATACAT
The DNA here is from genome assembly GCF_033807575.1 of Cydia pomonella. Taxonomy (NCBI): domain Eukaryota; kingdom Metazoa; phylum Arthropoda; class Insecta; order Lepidoptera; family Tortricidae; genus Cydia; species Cydia pomonella. The sequence continues at coordinate 20,478,847 of NC_084709.1, read as the reverse complement.
AATATTCGGAGGTGTCTATAGACAGATTTATGCCGACTCTAATGTAGCCTGGTAGGTACTTCCAATGGTTTGAAAATAAAGTATTGGAAAGAATATTAGCAATGCACTTGAATATTTACTTGTTTAAGTAAGTATGCCGCAAACAGAACACACCAACTCTCTCTGTTTCACCAATAAGGCAGAGCAAACCATCTGGAGAGGTTATCTCATTCAAGGTTTTCCTATCTTTTTAACACTATCACACACCATCTTCTCCCGGGGCTTCACCACGGGTTTGGCAGAGCGATCCATTTGGAGAGGTTATCTCACTCAAGATTTCGGACTATCTTTTTAACATTGACTGCAATATCATTAACAGAAGACTTGTGCCCAACCGTAATACTAACCTTGATGCGTAGCAATGTGGTTGCCAAGAGTGTAAGTGAGAATCCCGCAGACCGGGCACACCATCTTCTCCCTGGGCTTGACCACGGGCTTGGCCGAGCGGACCATGCGGACGGGCTTGTCGCGCCGGACGAGCCGCGTGGTTTCTGCCCGAGGCTTGTAGTTGGGGTGAACCTTGAGGATCGTCGCGTCCTTTGGCCGCTTGAGGAGGATCGGTGGTCCGCGGGAGCCGTTCTTCATTATCGGATCTGGTCATTGATGAAGTAAAAGGTGTTATTGCTCCTATATTATATTCTTAGCTGGACTATACCTTTGAGATCCTCTGATATTATGACATTTTGATAGTGACCTGTTTGTATATGATCATTGATCACACTCTATGATCGTTGAGCCATCTAGTATCCTAGCTAAACCGGCAACGACCGGTCTGGTTTGGTGGATAGACCTTGCCTATGAAGCCGATGGTCCCGGGTTCGAATCCCGGTAAGGGCATTATTTATTTGAGGCATGGGTGTTTTCTATGTATATAAGTATGTATTGTATATATGTATGTATCTATATACGTATTTATGTAGTCGCCTAGTATCCAGTTTGTGTGAGTTAGTATATATTAAATTGGTTGCAATATGCTGTGGAATGTCCAAGTTAGCTAGAAACCTAATGGCTCAATACTCACGTGACTGTACATTGGCCAGGCATGCATATAAAGAAGAGACGCTATCACATAGATTTTCGTGCATCTTTTATCTTTATTGCACACACATAATTATATTGCTGTTAAGCTCGCACAGTGACATAGACAACCGGCATCATGGGCAGGCAATATACTTATGTGCGTGCAATAGAGATAGCAACAGGCGGCTCAATCTCCGAACACCTATGTGGAAAGCGTCTCTGCTTTAGTGTGTTTTGCTCAATAATTTATTTATTTTTAGTCCATAAAGTACAAGTTGTCTCGTGCCTTATAATTTTTTACGATTATCCTTTTCATACTTACAGCACGTAATTGTTGTTGCTGTCTTGCCTTTGCCATCATCACTAGAGCCCAAGCTTTCAAAGTTGTCGGACTTGGATAATACTTTCAGTTTTCTAACAATAGTTTTTTTCTTTTCCTTGAAAACTTTGATGTCAGACAACTTTGGTTTTTTGAATTTAGTTTTCTGTTTCTCTTTGGGTGGCACATAATCATCATCATCATCATCTTGGAAGAAATCATCGTCCAGGTATTCTGCCTGTAAATATGTTCAAAGTTCATAAATTAATAACCAGTGATAAAGGAATTTCAAAAACCTGACTCATGGCATAAATATAAAACTTTGAATTATGAAATTGTGAAATAGGATTTTTTACTTCTCACATTTGTTTAAAATCCCTCCAATGGCAAAATTCAAAATACTTATTACACATAGGTTAGACCAAGCTAAGTTGGCAGCGATTTTGATAGCCCAGACTGTGCAAGTGTTATGGTATTGAGATTAAAGTGCACAAATTTACAATTAATTTGCCTGCAATCATGTAAAATCTTTTCCCTAGCCAACAAAATGTGTCTAGTAATCATGAGCTATAGTAGGTGAGGTTATATATTTAATGTAAAATCAATTATATCATAAAAATCTCTAAAACCAAAAACCATTAGACACAGCCAAACCAACTTACATCATAGTTGTTAGATTTAGTCTTGGTCCATGTCAGATCGACATCCTCCGAGGTTTCTTTTTTAGGTTCCTCGGAGCCTGGCTCAACTTTCCTGATCACAGTGTTGGCTATGACTATGTCCTTGCCATCGATAGGGTCCATTGGTTTTGGCGCATTTAAGGTGTCAAGAACTTCTATTTCCATTTCCCATTTCGGCTCGGCTTTGACGGCTAGTGGTGCTATCTCACTTTTTATATCAGTGAAAGAGTCAAATGCTATCTTTTTGGTTGGAACATTTTCGTTTGTTTTAATTACAGCTTTTCTTAGAATTTTATCCGATCTGAAATATACAAACACTTAAGAATCAGTGTATGAGTGATTAGAGTTAATTAAGCCCGTCACAGACCCAGCAAAAATATATATTAATATACCATAAGAAACCTAAATATATCTTAGCACCATACATGAAAGCTATACCTATCACTGTCTATATTGTAAGAGAGACGAAATATACCAAAATATATCATAATATAATGAAGCTATATACAGCAAAGGCTTAAGATGCCTTGCTAAGATTGATAACATATCATAAAATACCAAAATATATATTATAGGTTCGTCTGTGGACTCTGTCAAATAGTATGTAAAATATATTGTAAGATACCTTGCTGTAAGATGTCTTTTGGTATATTATTGTTCCTTCTGTGACGGGCTTTAAAATACAGAAAACTACTACACAACCTGCGGACAAAGGTAGTGTACATCTGCACTCCCACTACGAAGTACATATCACTACAGTCGGGCATCGATAATCCGTACTTTAATAAAACAACCCCTGTTTGGACTTACAGATTTCGGCTTATAGTATGTTACATATAAAACAACTATATACCTAAATAAGTATTTTGAAAAAGTATATTCAATGCGACTCCAAATTACAAAAACTAAGAAACTTATTAACAAAGGAACATAACACTACATAATTGTGATGTGAAATCATTTTAAGAACTGATCTAAGTCTGCGGGTTCTATTTAATATTTATTGACCAAGCAAAGACTTTGCCCCTCAAAGAAAGGGGTCAGTCGGCAGTTCGGATTACAGCAACGTTCGGATTAGTCGGTGTACAGATTATCGAGGTCCTACTGTATTAGATTTGTTTAATTATATACCATAATAAACATTGAAATGCTCACCTTTCTGCAATAGTCCTAAGGAGATATGCTTTCTCCAAAGAAGTGCAGCATTTGTTACAAATCTTATCTGGCAAACCATCATTTGATGATACCTATGTGCAAATGAAAAACCCATTATAATCTCAAGAAATAAAAACATACACAACTTTACGTCAATCTTTTACAATAACAAACAATAGTAGTCAGAGTACATCACTAGTTTAGGGATTGAACAACCTACCTTTACGTCTGCAATGGCGGTAAGCATTTCAGCGTAATTACCAGACAATTTGTATCGAAATAGGGGACACAGGGGTTTCTTGTTTGTCAGACATATTCGACACGACTTCATGCTAATAACATCTTTTGGATCTGCCATGATTTTAACAAGACTATTATGCTAAGGATAGTAAGGATGCCCAAATGTCCGTGACGAAAATCCAAGACCAAGAAATCCAATATCGAAGAATTTTGATGACGGCTCGCACAGCCCAAATAATGTTGCCACAAATAACAAAATGTTCACAATCGGAGACATCGACTACGCACTCAAATCGAATCGCGAAGCTACAAAAAATTGTGCGTGGAGTCCCTCCGCGCGGAAGAAGTGAAACTTCGTAATGTGGAGATGAAAATAATGCTCTAAAATACATATAGTTTATATTAAGAGGTAAGTGATACGAAGTTCACCGGGTCATCTAGTAATGAATATTATAATTTAAAAGAGAACAACAACTTGAACAATAGATTTAATAATACATTTCTAAAATTCCTACATAATAGAAAATATAAAAAGAAAAAAAATACAAAAAGTCAGGTTCCACCGAGATTTGAATTCGGATCGCTGGATTCAGAGACCAAAGTGCAAACCATTACACCATGGAACGGGCTGAGCTAATCGACGAATTTACTCATCACAAACTCTTCTACTTTATGTTACCGATTATAGCGTTAAACGTTTAACGCAACCTTGTAAGTGAAAAATGCAAGCAGCTACGTATTATTTTTATATATATAAATAAATTTTCGTTTACATACACATATTTGCCATTAGATAACATTTATTGATTAAAATACGGTAAGGTAAACGATCGACAAAGAGATAATGTATTTGAAGCGATCTTGATAGTCCAGTCTGTGCAATTGTTAAGAAAACGTCATTATTTCATAGAAGTTTGACTTTTAAAATAACACTTGCACTGTCTGGGCTGTCAAGATCACTGCCAACTTATCTTGGTCTGACTCTATTGACGTGGTATATGCGTAGTGGAAAACTATGGGCTATAAGGAAATAAATAGGAATGCCAATGATCGCGACCATCATATTTTTCGTTTCATCATGGTTTTCGGGGGCAAAAACGTAATAAGTAGTTATTAATTAAATATCGACTCAAATGTTATCGATATCGATATGACTCAATTTTTAAATCAACTTTTTTTTCTTAGCTTAGCCAACTCAAGTGTCCCACTCAATAGGCCACCAAACGAAGGAAAAAACGGGGAAATAATTCGGGGAAGCGAATTTTGGCATAAGTAGTTGAAGATAATAGTACATTACTATAGAGGACGGGAAACGAAGGGTTGCAAGTAGATATAGACGGCTGAGCGTAGCGAGGTCGATAGGGATACGCGGCCGGCAACCCCGTTTCTCGACGAGATTTGTATAGTGCTTTTCTCAAACTTGCAATGAAATAATTACAAAAATAGGATGAAGATGATTGTTTCATGCCCTAATGTGATAGTTTATTCAGTGCGTGGGGTATTGAAGGGGAACAAAAATTTAATTATTTTGGCGCTACTTCGCACACCATTACGCTTTTTTACTTTTCTCTTTCCTTCTTTTTTGTGTTTTTTTATTATTACTTTGAGGTTACTAAAAGGAGAAAGAAAATTTGATTATTTTCACGCTACGACGCACGGTTTAGGAGATACAGCCCTATAAAGATTTCTGCATGACTGAAAAAAAAACTTTATGGCGCTGTATCTCCTAAACCGTACGTCGTAGCGCGAAAATAATGAAATTTTTGTTCCCCTTTTTTTGTTTTGAACCAAGGCATATGATAGTTTATTTTTTAACTTTTTATGTATGTGATTTCTCCTCCTTGAACGAAACATTATTAGCGATTCAGGGCCGAATCGTGTTATCCCTTTCTAATGTATGGAAGTAATATGGACAATAAAATCAGGATTATTGATAGTTACGTCGAAATTCTTTTCGTTGTCTTGTTTTGCACCATTCTGTCACGCTTGTATTTATGTACTTTATCAATTAAAAAAAACGACGAGTGCTATTGCGTGTCTTTTTAGCTGTAGGTTACATTACCATTACCATGAGAAAAATTAAAAACTAAATCTCATCTTATTTATACAAAAAGCTACACTCCGCCACATTTTTTAGGGACAAAGAACAAGACAATGAAAATAATTTTGACCCAGTTATGATTAGGTATATTATGATTATGAAGTTATGAATGTTTAGGACTAATGAGTTAGGGCAATCATTACATTATTTATTTATTTAAGGGGCTCCCTGCGGTTTTCGTCGACTTTTGACAAGTTTCTAGTCGTTACTACTACATTTGCACTATAAATAAAATTATAAGACAAACTGCTATCGGTTTTTCAATCTTTTATCTTCATTCTGGTTTGCCGGATTTTCAAAGAAAAAAAAAACACTTCGTTACTCGATTGCTGTGAAAGATTTTACATGAACGAAATCTACGCATGTAAGTTTGTCTTTAAAAACTGGTCAGAGATTTTAATTTTAAACTAATTAACACAAAAGTTATGTCCAAAAAACAAGTTATTTATTAAAATTGTTCAACTTTGATGCCAAATATCTCGAAGAACTATGAAGTAAATATGGGATACTATATTGCTTAAAGCCGTTGCTGTTAATATGATAAGCTATAAAAACATTAGAAAACTAAGGGATTCATATCGAAGGTCATTGGCGCTATAGCCCCCCTTAATTGTAAATGCTTGCATGTATGTACATAGATCAGGATTCAGGTCACTAACAATGGCGTCCAGGACTGTCACCGTATTTAAGTAAGTATCGCGTCCTGTATTTTTTCCCGTTCAGTTTTCGTCCCGTATATCAATACCGCTGCAGAATACATACATGAATTGTTCACAATCATCTTTGTTTAACCCCCTTGTTTCCTAACCTGTATGAGTTAAAGCTATATGAAGATTAGATTAGATTAGATTAGATGATTTATTTCATGAAAGACAATTACATAATAAATTTGCATTGATGTCAAAAATATAAGAATTTCTATCATGATCGTCAAAATAAAATAATAAAAATGAAAATAATAACAATACTAATGAAATAAAATTATAGCTCCAATAAGGATTGTCAATACAATTAGAATAAATAAGAGAAACAGTAAGTAGGTAAATACTTACAAAAATCCAAAATATAAATGTACAATGTCAAAACTTACGAAAATACGAGAACAATAAAAATAAAAACGATAAATTAATAAAAGAACACAAATAATATCTCCCAATAAGAATCGTCAACACACAACAATATAAAAACAATTAAATAATATCTCCCAATAAGGATCATCTGTATGATAAAGAAAACAATGTCAATAAATAAAAACAATAAGAATAAAAACAATTTCTGAATCAAAATGTCAATTCCATGAACTCATTTACTGAGTACAGAGGGTTTTCCAACAAAAGGTTTCTCAATTTACGTCTGAATATTTCGTCGCATTGCTCGTTTCTTATCTCGGCAGGTAGGTGCTCGAAATAAGTAGGTCCGATTATTCGTGGGTTCCTTTTTGAAAGCACCAAGCGACGAGGAACTGTTCTGAGACGACCTGTGTTACGCAGTTGTTTTCCCGGACAATCCACACGAGAAAATTGAGCAATATTATTTCTGACAAATATTATTAGTTCAAAGAGGTGTTGTGAGTAGTGAGTCATTATGCGTTCCGAAATAAAAAGTTCTTTGCATGGGTGTCTGTGTTTTACTCCAGCAAGTGTACGAATTGCTCTCTTCTGAACTATGAGGACTCTTCTGGCATCAGTGGAGTTACCCCAAATGAGCGTGCCGTACGACATAATAGAATGGAAGTGAGCAAAGTACACCTGCTTTAGAGCTTCCTTCGAGATAAGTGGCTTCATCTTTGGCAACGCAAAGACTGCACTACCCAACCTATCACAGACACTGTCAACATGGTGCTTCCAGTTAAGGTTACAGTCAACTATAAACCCAAGGAACCTACTCTCATTGCACACTGGCATCGGACTGCTGGCCATGCATGGTGGCAGTGGAATCTTCCGACCAGAGAATAGCATTACGTTTGACTTGGAACAGTTTAGTATGAGCCCATTTGCTGAAAACCAGGTCTGTAACTAAGTACGTAGAAAGTACGTAGAAGAATACGTAGTTTACAATCAATAACTATGATTTCAGTGAAGAGACAAATTCGAGTCTTTAGATGTTTTTCTAAGTAAATATCGGTACACGGCGGGAAGAAATGAAGTTTCCGCGAGATATAAAATTGAAAAAAATTACGCCGTGTACGGATATACAAAAGGATAACTTGCTATTCTCACATTTCTCATAAACCTAGGTAAACTGTATATGGACTAAAAAGCTCTTGCAGGAACACAAAAGAATAACACAATACTTGGGTTAAAAATGCATTTATTTGATATAATAGGAGTTCCAGCTCTTAATCTTCAGATGTAACTTTCGTCGGTTATAATTAAGAGCCTTAGGATGGTATTCCACTTGTCCAATTTCTTGGCCAATGTGTATTTGCATCTCACATTTGGCTTAATGAGAGAGTGAAACGCAATGCACATTGGACAAAGAAATTGTACAGGTAGAAAACTATCCTTAGGTACTTGCACAATAACAATGCAATAAAAAATCACCCTCAAGGCCAATATGAACATACATTTTGATATATATTTGATGGCATTCGTTGTTTCACTTGTACTTGTCTGTACAAGCGAGACACAGCAAGGACGATTGACAACAAAATGATATACAAGTTAGAATTGGCCTCGTTATTGACAACTGATAGTGTTACCGTTATGTAGGGCTAATAGTATGACGGTCATAAATTCATAATCTCCGAGAATTTTTTTTTGACAATCTCAATGTTTGAAACGTGTTTGCAATTGCATTAAGTATAGAAACTGCATTGGGATAACTTCGAAAGCGGGGTAGTTTTGAAAATGACTAATTTCTACAAACTATAAGCACTCTCTACTGTAGCAACTAGAGATGCAACGGATAGTGATTTGGCCGGATACCGGATATCCGGCCGTTGGGACCGCCGAATATCCGGCTAAAAGTTTTGTAAAAATTAATTAAATTAGATATCGCAATTACTTACAGTTCGATACACGTTGCAACTTGTTTCTAGTTATAGGCCGTTGTTTATAGATAAATGAACTAAATTCACTTACAGTGATTATTGAATAGCGGTACGTTACAAATTTCTTCGTGGGTATTTAAATATTTTCGTTGCGAGTGCTTATAAATTAACTTTATTTTGTTATTTATAAGAAGTTTTAGTGTTTAGTGTATATTGTATTCATAAAATAAATATCGTGATAAAGTACTATCCGGTATCCAGACGGATACTATACAACTATACGGTTATCGGCCGGATAGGTAAAATATGGCCAGACACCGGATAGTAACCGGATATCCATTGAATCTCTAGTAGCAACATTCAGCGAGATGGCTTGGTAAGCGTTGCATTAGCGTGTTACTAATATATAAACTGCTTATAGTTTTATAGATACGAGTATTTGGCATTTTCAAAAAAGCTTTCGAAGTCGCTCCAATGCAAATTACTTCAAATTTCGCCACACCGTATCCGTATAAGTTCCAGGAGACTAGAGACGGATAATTTGACTGAGCATTTAACTGTCATGCAAGACCGTGACGTCGGTGAAGTGGGGCTTGTCGGCCTCGGCGAGCTGCTCCAGCAGGTCGGACACGGCGGCGGCCGGGAACCGCTCCAGCCACGAGCGCACCATGCCCTCCGCGCTGGCCGGGTACCGGCGCAACTCTACGTCGTCACCTGGAAACAATAGCTCCTATTGATATACCATACTACCAGGGGTGGCCAACAGGTCGATCGCGACTGTTAGTCCAGTGGATCGTGGCAAAGCAAAAAATATAAATAAATAGACCAGTTTCATTAAAGGTTTCAAGAAGTATGTAATTGGTTTCGGACAGGGTTTCGTTAGTAAACAGGAGATCTTGGGTCTCATCAAGTTGGCCACCCCTGTAAGGTGTAACACAAATAGTGGGGATTCGTTTAAGAGGAATTCCTAGTTCCGATTTTTCCATACAGACGCTCGCGACTGTTTCCTCTCTCGATTAAATATAAATAAATAATCTTTATGGCTTTAAACCTTACGTTATATTTCATATTGTAAAATTTATGAATAAGACAGGAGTATTAGGTTTGTAACACATTTAGGTAGTGGGCTTGAGCTTCTGCCTCCCGAACTAGGTCGAAGCCTGTGACTCGGGAGGCAGCGATTCCTCCTAGGTGAGAGCACTTGATTTGGTAACAATGGTATCAGCAATAGAAATCCGTAGACTAGAAAATAAGGTAAATGGCAAAGATTGTAACTAATTAAAGCCAACTAATACAGATATGTGTAAGTATGTCTGTAAGTCAGTGCTTGCTCATGCTCGTGGTGTGTGTGTATCAGGTATGTGCATGTGTGTGTGGGTGTAGAGATGTTTAACCTAGAGCAATGATTTTTTCAAATAAGATCAATATCATCAATATCTGTACCGCTATGTTTTGCTTTTTTGGATTATTTTATTTTGAAGAAACTTACAGCGCCACGAAAACCGCAAAAACCGTAGAAATCGATTTTTGAGTTTTTTGCGTGGGAATTTTAGTCCGAGCTGCAGTTGTCCTTAACGCACGCACGCACTCCCGCCCACCGCAGCGCGACAGAAACATAGCTTCAAAAATTCCAGATTTGAAAAGTTGCTCAGCTAGGAATTGCTCTTAAAGGCATATTCCGTATCGTGTTCGGATAAGGAAAAAGTGAGAGAATTTCTTTTTACGCGAATTTTTTTTTAAGTTGTCCCATCGAGTTTCTTGCAGTGCAAGTCTTGCACCCATATCTCCTCGGAGCCGTGGTGTACGGACATTCACAAGTGCATAGAAATATGCCTAAATTGAAGAATAAAATAGTACATTACGATACAAGTGCGAAAAATAGGAAATTCGAAACGAGTGGCGATAAATTAAAACACGACCGAAGGGAGTGTTTTAAATCGACACGAGTTGCGAATTACCTATTCGCACATGTATCGTACAACGTTTTACAGTACATATGGCCCTTTAAATGTTCGACACAATAACATAATATGCTACTTCTCGCACTAGTGCTATAAAGTAGCCCCATATGTACTATAAACTTTCATTTTATTATTCTTTTTTCAATGGCTTCCAAACCTTCCAGGACTCGAATTTCGGTAAAGGAATTTATTTGTGTGTTTGTGTGTGTGTAACTGTAGCGTCCATGACTCAGACACAAATATTCGTTTATATTTGTGTCCGAGTCATGGACGCTTTGTGTATCTAAATATGTATTTATCTATCTATGTATGTAACATATTGTCACCTAGTTCTCTAGTACCCATAGTAAAAGCTTTGCCTAGTATTTGGCTAAAATGAAATATTTATTAAATATGGATTATTAGTATTACCTAGTAAGTAAGTAAGTAAGTAAGTAAATATTCTTTATTGTGCACCATACATTTAAAAATAGACAGGAAATGAAAAAACACGTAAAAGTTAGGTAACAACAGGCGGTCTTATCGCTAAGAAGCGATCTCTTCCAGACAACCTTTGGGTAGCAGCTCAGATCATAGAAAGTACTAGATGGCTGACGGAGGCGTGGCGCGTGTCGCCGCGACATGGCCACATCGTGGCCATACCGGCCCGCCGTAAGACAGTAGCAACTTAGCTGTCATTGAACAATGTGCGCGTCAATTTTATTGAAATGCCGAATTATAGCGCTATTTTGTGTCGAAATAGGAGTGCATCCCAAAACTATAAGGATCATGGTGTTACATAGTACATTTTTTTTCACGTATTAGTCAATAAAACCACACATTTTAACAAATAAATCCAGTGACATATGATTTTTCTGAGTCAGACCATGTTGTCATACAAACGCGTGGCAATTTGTCTATGCATTCTACATTGACGCTTTGGCATGGAAAACTACTTGTAGTGTCCTTAGCAACGGCGCAATGCATTAAACCGCTAACGATATTCACAGGGACATTATTGTTTCTTGGTACGACCGCCAACCGCTCCCTTCATTGACGCCGCGAAGTAGAGTGGTGCTCGTGCATATAATTGATCTTTGAGCGTTATCGATAAAAATGTTTGGATATAAGTGTATACACACATTAAAAATAATTACTTTCATACGAAAGTAATTATTTTTCAAGTAAAATTTTACAATTATTTTATATGCACCTAATGTTTAATTTAATACTTTTTAATTTGGATTAAAAATCGAAAAGGTAAGCCAAAAAATAAACTGATTTAATTAAGTACAATTGTACATAAGTTTTATTTCAGAAATAAAATAATAACAGTATTACATTTATGCTGGCCCCCACACTAGGCATAGCCTGTCCTGTGGTGGATAATAAGGTTTACAAGTAAAAAAAAAACAATACTACAATTGAAAATAATAATATACAATTATTTAGAGTAAACAATTGAAAAAGAAACGGTTGTGAATGGAATTTACAGAGGTACAGTTTGCAGTGAGTCAAAAAAGAAATATGTTCATGATTGCAATTTTTTTCAGTTTCCATAAAAATCCCAGTATTAACGAAAAATGGATAGATGCTACAGGAAGAGGGCCCTAACTGGTTTATGAGCGAGAAAAGTGTTATTTGTTCGGATCATTTTCAAGAAAAATGTTTCCAGTTACAGTTACAGATAGAATATAAATATGTTTGAAATAATAGTATATTGTATACTTAGTCGATCGAAAAGTTCTATCAGAAAGATTTTTACTGATAATTATGATTACTGTTTCCTTATTATTCGTACATATGATATAATAGTACATTACGATACAAGTGCGAAAAATAGGAAATTCGAAACGAGTGGCGATAAATTAAAACACGACCGAAGGGAGTGTTTTAAATCGACACGAGTTGCGAATTACCTATTCGCACATGTATCGTACAACGTTTTACAGTACATATGGCCCTTTAAATGTTCGACACAGTAACATAATATGCTACTTCTCGCACTAGTGCTATAAAGTAGCCCCATATGTACTGTAAAAGCTTATTTAATGGTGCATTATACTTACTATATAACATGCTGGAATTGCTTTCAATTGGTGACGAAATATGCTATAATAAACTGAAACTTTTTTTTAATGAAGCGCTCGCGTCTAACGACAATCCCAAAGTAAACAATTTAAACAAACATTACATCAAATAATTACTGAAATTTAAACCAATTTGATTAGTTAAGCAAAAACAAGCTTTCGCATCATGGTACATTTTTTTTTTAAATTAAAAGCTTTGTATTACATTTTATCAGTAAAAACCTTTGTGAGAGAACTTATGGCTCAACTAATATACCTTACACGTACCTTAAAATTCTTAGCTCGTAAATAAGGTCAAAAAATTAAAGGAATATAAATTAAGTCTATGGCAATTATTACTTAAAACAAATATGTCAAAACTCTAAGGTCATTTTCAGAACATGTAAAATATCGATAGCTCTATCGAATTGTCCTCACTCTAGTGCCGCCGCTCTAGGCTCCTACACCGCGCGGTTTGGCCAATCACAGCGCGTGAGTTGGTTGTCTGGCCACGCCTTTAATGATGTGGTGGGGGACAGTTGGAGACAGCGAGACTCGTTGAAATTATGCTTCGTTATAAATCTCCTTACTTCTTATATCTATGGGTAGCAGGAAACTATGAACTTACAACATCCATTACCTAGGCCATTAGTCGGCAAAATATTTCTCAGCTTTTTGTCCTGGCTCAACTTAACCTCGATAATTGAGGTAAGTAGTGCTTTTACCTTGCTTTTTTTTAATGGGCCAAAATTTCATCTTGCACTTTTGGAAAATGTAAATAAATATTATAAAAATCTACATTTATGTTACCTATTTGCTTCGAAATATCGTAGGTATGGTAGGTATCGTGTATGGTAGGTATTCATGATATGGTAGGTATTACAATTGTAATGACCAAAATATTTGATAAAAGTTTATTATATCAATATATGAATAATAACTAATTAATTAATAATACATAGTTGATAAAATCGACTGGTTGGCAATCAAGTGCCCATTTCAGTCGGGCCCACATTTAGTACTCGTGTAAATTACAAATATCGACAAATATACGTCTACATTTGTGCCAAGTTCAAAATCAAGATAAGAGAACTGAGCACCTACATCTGTTCAAAAAAGAATACTTTTACTGGAACGAGTGCTTATTTACGCGGTATTGCACTATCCCCGACGAAATGGGGCCATTTTGCATTTAACCACTAAATTCAAGCATTTGTCTAGTGAATCGGTCCATATATAGCTTTACAAATACACATGCTTCATAAATATACATCGAGTGTAGTGTTATACATACTTAATCCACGGATGGACAGACCGAAATGCCTGAACTGACTGCCGAAAAGCCATGAACAACCCCCAGTGACATGTGATGCTACCGTCATCGACGATTTTAAGAGGCATGGTTAACGAAAGCAACGCCTTTGAAAATGTTATGTATGATACAGATATATACGAAGATTACGATTATAACGATGCAAGCAACGGCACATTCTACGGCGATCCTGACTGGTTAATGACCGAGAAGATTTTGATAATGCTTAATAACTACTGGAGGGATTTCGACGCTGTGTTATGCTTAGTGACTGTGTTCTTCGGACTGATCTCATGGATAGCGTTACCAAAATGGAGAAAATTCAGAAACTTCGCGTTTGTAAATATATTCTTAGCTAATGGTATATTTTCAATGTTGTATAGTAGTTTCGTTGATGTAAATTATGAAAACGTTTGGGTTAGTTTTGTAATAGACGTATCTGCTATTTCTCTGCCGATATCACATGTTGTAATCGCGTATTCATTTTACGTGAATTTAGTTAAAATCTTCAGTTTTCATTCATCGCATATATATATTTACGTTATATTTTTGACTTGGATAGCGCCTGCGGCAGCAGTCTTAATCTGTGGTCACGTAATAAATGATAATATAGATTTTATCGATCTAGGGTCCTGTATTTTGAATTTATCATTATACATGAGGGTGCTATACGTTCTGGTCTCGTCGTCGAAAATCAGACGCAGTGCTACAAGTACCTTGTTTTACAGAATACGCATTGCGTCTTTAGTTTTCATAATAAGCGGTGTTCTAACGTACGTGCCTTACTTTATAGGGTACGTTGTAAGACCAGAGCTGGCGCCATTGCTTGACTGTCTGTGCTCCCTTCAAATTGATGTTAGTAATGTGCTGTTCTTGTTGCTGAAGAGCCACAGGGATATGTGGGTGGAGTTTATCAGACTACAGCGCCGGGAGACCTTAACCTTTAGTGCTTAACCCTTTTACCGCCATTCACGACGACGGATGCGCACGGTTATAGCTTAATATTCGTGCATTCCAATAAGGTATATGATGGGGCGTTATACAAGGTGCCCGTGAGCATTGCGAGACATTTTAACTAAGCATTCCTGGTAATATTTAGAAACTAAAATGTCATATAAAATTTTCTGGATTAGGCCTAGTTTCAGAGATAATTAAATGTTATTCGAAATCATTCTTTCGCCATAAGTCGGTACAAAACACATTTTTGACTGCGGTATTGCCACTTTGAGGTCTAGTCTGGACATACCTATTGATTGACATCGAAAAATTAAAAAAATGTATTCGAGAGGCTACCCCCAAATTAAAAAAAAACTTTTTTGTTAATTTTAGGTAATGTGTTTATAAATAAAAATTACGTTTTATGTACAGGACTGTTCGAAAAAAGGGGGAAAAAAAAACAAAAACAATTTTTTTTTGTCGAATTTTACAAAATGTCATATAACATTTTTTGCTTGTTGCCATCAGGAATGCACTGTTAAAATCTCTGGCAATGCTCACGGGCACCTTGTATATAGGCGTGGCATTCAAAGGGTTACCGGAACAACACTTTTTTACGTAGAATAAATCATGATTCATCAATGATCAGGGAAAAAATTTAACATCATATTCCTGACCATATCAGAAGTTAAAAATGTTAATTAATGTCTGCTAAATTCGGCATTATCTTAGAGATATTGCCATTTTTGTATAAAAAAGTTGTAAGTAAATCACCAGTACAGTCAGAACAGTCAGACTGACCTTTGTGAATGGTGTTGGGCTGCACGAAGATATTCCTGGGCTGTTTGTGCAGCATGACGATATCCCTCCACCTGCCCCAGGGCTCGTCGAGGCGGCTGTACTTGTCGAACAGTCAGACTGACCTTTGTGAATGGTGTTGGGCTGCACGAAGATATTCCTGGGCTGTTTGTGCAGCATGACGATATCCCTCCACCTGCCCCAGGGCTCGTCGAGGCGGCTGTACTTGTCGAACAGGGTCTCTGCACCAGCGGCGTCGCCTGTCGCTTTCAGCGTCTGTAGCTTCACCAGGAAGTCGCCTGTGGGGCAAGTAGTAATATAAACGTTCATTCAAAAGCTTGTATTGTGTATAAGATAGGTTCCGGCAGGCCTTATAAATGTCTTAATAAGCCTTAAAATAATAAGGAAAATTATGTAAAATTACATCGTTAGAAAAAAGGTGCCGAACGTGAGTTTCACACAGTTAGATCATGTCGACGACAATTCAATGATTGTTTTCTTACCGATGATCCTTTTGCCGTCGGTGGCGAGGCGGTCCCGCCGCAGCGCCAGCAGCAGGTCGCGGCCGGGCGCGGCCTCCACGACGGTCAGCAGCCCGTTGCCTTCCAGCTCCAACAGCCGCATCAGCACAAAGCGTGCGCGTGCGTGTGCCTGTGTATAAATAAATAGTATTGAGGCTCACTTTCATTGGTCCATAGGGGCATAGGGCCCGCATGCGGGTTGCGAGATATTTAAAACGCACTCCATTATAAGTTTTACTAGTCGTTTTACCGCCTTACCTCCTACGGAGTCATCGCACGCTGTATCGACCGAGTTATCGAATACTCGTAGTATGAGTTTCACTAGTCGGTATGGGTCAGTTTCATTGTTCGCGATAAGGCCCGCGTGCGGGGTCCGGGAGATTCCCATAAAGCATGCCATGGGGCCCGCATTCGGGGAACTATTTTCATTGGTCAATAGGGCCCGTATGCGGGGTGCGGGAGATTTCCAAAACGCAAGCCATTATGATTTTGACTAGTCGTTATACTACCTTATCGCCTGCGGGGAGTCGACCGAACTATCGACTTGTGAGTTTCACTAGTCGCTATACCGCCTGCGGGGAGTCACCGCGACCTGTATTGACTAATGAAACTGAGCCTTTAAGTGGGTAGTTTGGACATATCAAGTGTCCAAGTCTGCGCAGGTTAGATTTGACGGCATATAAATATGGTAAGGACATATTATACGCACTTGTAGCCAGGTGCCAGTGGACGGCTGGTACATCTCCGTGGCCTTGGCGGCGCCGTTCCACAGCAAGCTGAGCCAGTTCACGTACGTCACGTTCTGTGCTTCTTCGCCGGAGTAGCCGAATACCCTAAAGACATCAGAGTTAATTTATATTTGTTGGAATGTGTTCATGATCTACCGAACAAACTTGTTTGCGAGGCGATTCGCGAATGGCTCACTAGTGGCATATTAGCCAGATCTAAACTTACCCCCTTGAAACTTAGCCAACCTTGGTTTAATTTTACCTGTTTCTAAAAAACATATGTCAAAATGACTTACTTGAGTTATTATTTACAAAAACGGGACTTAATCGCATATGGTATGTGCGGACAGAGAAGTCATATATGAACAAATCTTCCATGCTGAATATGTCTTCTCGGAGACATCTACACCTTGCATGTTTCCTATTTGGCGTTTCAAACAATAAATCCCCGGAATGTCTCTTTTCCAAAATTAACATTTCAACCTTTCACAACCATCTCGGTCAACTCGGCGTTGTCTCATAGAAATGTACCCTCATAGAACGATTGCATTTACCGGTTGCTTTCGATTTCTCTCGACCAAACTTTTAAACACCAGTTTAAAAGGATACTGCGTGAAAAATTTAATACAGGGATCCCATACGGCATTTTGGTTGTAGATTTCAGGATTTAATCGGTATTACGGAGGTTGTCTAGAAGATTTTGAACCAAACCTACGCACTTTTTCACTTTCATTTTATGTATTTCATTTAGGAACATATTAACACCACTACATCCTCTTTACACTACTGTACTAGTTTTTTATTTACCATCATATTTAGATTTACCCAACGGCAACGGGGTATGGGTTCCAGCAGAATATCAGTGCTTTGCTCGAAAGAGTGAAGCGTATAGCTGAGTCGGAAGTCGAACCCTTGTTGTTTTTGCTGCAATGCACACAGCCTACAGCAAGTAAATCCATTTCTCGTATTTAATATTTTTTTTCTGTTAATTAAATTGTGTACTCTAGTTTTATTCTGTTAGTAATGTATTTGTAAATTTTGTGTTTCTGCAGTATTCAAATAAACGTTTTATCTATCTATAATAGAGCAAATTGGTTCCTTTATATCCCATTTTCATTAAGCGTAAAATTACTTCCGACGTTTTGAGGGACGATGGTCTTAGGATCTCATCCACATGGAACCCAGTCATCAGTAAACGTAAGCGAAAACGAATATCGCCTTTGACAACCAAACATCGTGAGTGTTGTATGTCGACTGAGTAACATTTCTAGGGTGCAAAAGTTCAAGTTGATAAACAGGACCAAGTGCGGGTAGTCCGAAAAACTCGTGCAACTTAATGTTGATGTCAACTTTAGCCAGTCTTCTCCGAGACCACGGGGACAATGCCGCCCTCGAAACGTTGGAATTTTAAAATCTAATTATTCGCGATTAAGATCCGTTTTCGTAAATAATAATGTGTAAAAATAGTGAAAGTTGAGTATGAGTGAGTTACTGGAGTATCTCGGGCACGAGCGACAGGTAGAGGCCGACGGCCTCGGCGCGGCACTCCTCGAAGGCCGAGCCCAGCGTCGTGAACTTGCTGTCGTACGTCTCGCCCTCGCTGTACCACGACGAGATAGCCTTCCCTGGGAACATTTACATTTCGTTACAACTTATTAATACTGCCAAATATGTGAACCGATGTCACTAAATAGGCAAAAAAAATTTAAAAATCAAAGAAAATTTGATAATGCTTTAAAAAAAAATGACTACAGTTGATCATAATGGTTCGGAAACGGCGAAAGATCAGTAAGTACGTGTTAATGTTAGAAAACATCTCTCAAATTGACCTTTCGTCTGACATTTTTCAGTTAACCTTTTGCATTCATTTCATGAACAATTTATTTTGATCTATACAGCATGACCGAGATTTGAAATCACAATATATCCTTGTTCTTATGCCATTCAAGCCAGTCAAGTAAGAAAAATATATGTTCATATTAATTATATTTCAAAGACCGTGGTTGTACTCGATACATGATTGAACGAAATCGGCTCGATAGAAAATAATTGCAAAGATTGGTCTTAAAATCACAATTAAACGGTTCTATGTCTTTATTGTTTTGACTTATGGGTCTGCAATTAAAATCACAATTTCAAAACATTTATATCTAAACCGCTTTATGAGTAAAATATTACACTAATAATCCACTTTTTTTTATTTAAATATTTTTCTTATTATTCCCTTGCCCAGGCCCAGTAACATGCGACAGTGTTATCTCATTTACTCCGATACAAATAGACAGTGTGTGCGCTTTAGGTATTGACAGCCTCTTAATCAGTTTTAGCCAGTTTGATCCGTATAGGGTTTTTCTGTAGAGTTTGTAGCCGGTCCTATATTGGGATACGCTCCTACAATTCAGGAGGGATTTAAATCTTCTCGGATCAGAGGTGTAGCGTTAGAGCCGGTGTAGCTTTATATGACGTTCATAAGCGCAGTAATATGCCTACTTGGAAAATAAACTATCTTTGCTAGACTTCTTTTATTGCATCTGGAACACCTACTGACATGGCATAAATTTATTTAATTCCGCTACCTAAAGGTTGTCTGGATCGCTTTTAAACGATAAGACCGCCTGATGTTTACCTCTTCTTAATGTGCTGTATTATTTCTGTATTGAGGTGTGCAATAAGGAATATTTTTTATTACAACCTTACCTTCAATTTGTGTAATAATGTCGTATAATATTTATTTATTATTTATTTATTTATGTACCGCTTACCTGTGAGCGGGTTCTTGACTGTGTCCTTGTCGAAGTTGAAGGAGCCGTCCGCGTTCTGTCGCAGCAGCTTGCCGCTGCCGTGGCCGAGCAGCTCGTGCAGGCCCACTTGCACCTACAACATTATACATGTATATCAGTGTTACATAAAATGTGAACAAGTTCCTGTTTAACTATACCTTTCGGTGGACCTGTCACGACTAGAGCATTTTAACGATACCGATCTCGAAGGGATTGATTTGCTAGTTTTTTTTAGAAAATATGTCAGATTTGAGTATTTTAAACTTGTGTGAAACTTGTCTTCTATGTTTCTCCTTTTGTTTCTGTTTCATATATACTAGTGACTTGTTGTTATTCGGAACTTATGTACGAAATATCATTTGATATTTACCTGTCGCTTTTTGATGAAGGAAAACATCGTGAGGAAACCGGACTAATCCCAACAAGGCCTAGTTTACCTTCGGGGTTGGAAGGTCAGATGGCAGTCGCTTTCGTAAAAACGAGTGCATACGCCAAATCTTGGGATTAGTTGTCAAGCGGACCCCAGGCTCCCATGTGCCGTGGCAAAATGCCGGGACAACGCGAGGAAGAAGATATACTAGCGACTTGTCTCACGACTCTAAGGTCCTCTAAGGCAAGTCTCGTAGAACTCAAGTTTTTCTTATTTAGACTTCTATTAGCAACGTTCTTCCTTACAAAATGTAATTACAGCTAAATGTCTCACCTCAAAAGCGGGCACTCTGTATTTTTCCAGCAACTGCTTGTCAGAGTCACTGAGGAAGGGAATGACGGATTCCTTGTACGCGGCGGGGATTACGTTGCCGAGTGAAACGTTTTTGAAGCCCTCGTTTTGTCGGATCTCGTCGTCTGTAATGGAAAGATATCTAAATAAATAAATATTGGATATTATTACACAAATTGACTAAGCCCAACAGTAAGCTCAAGAAGGCTTGTGTTGTGGGTAGACAGACAATGAGAAATATAATATATAAATACTCAAATACATAGAAAACACCCATGACTCAGGAGCAAATATCCGTGCACTTCACACGAATAAATGCCCTTACCGGGATTCTAACCCAGGAGCATTGGCTTCATAGGCAGGGTCACTACCCACTACGCCAGACTGGTCGTCATAAAGCTGTTTGTCAATCATTTTAAAATAAGTTAAATATGGCCGCCAAGGTGAGGTTTAGGGATTCGAAACCCTTTGTCGGGGTTAAACATCACAATTTGGTTTTAAATACCGTCACTTATATGCAAAATCTTATACTAGTTTTTAATTAATTATTATCGATTCCCTCAGACCAAAACTACCTACATATAAGGTAAAAAAAAACCTGTCAGTAACACATAAGAGGTAACCAAGTGCTCAAACACCCATAACTTACCACAGGTAGTTTTGACAGTCGGATACCTTTTCGCGCCCAATCAAATGAAAATGGAAAAATTCATCCAAAAAATGTCTCGAGATGGCAATAGGTAGCCAATATAACATTTAACGCTTTCGCCTTTTGTTTTGAACACATTAAAAACATTTAAAACCGAGACTATCGAAAGTTCATTTTGTTACCTTTATTTCCGTTTCGACGCAGGTTTCACTGGTCGTGGTCGCGGATAACTGATGATATATAAATGTAGCGCAGACCCGGTTATAAATATGTAACCATTTTGGACAGTCGGCCGTTTAGCTGTTTCTGCGTGTGACCGTACGTACAGTTGGGGATGTTGATGCCGGCGGGGATGCCGCTGCCCGAGAAGGCCAGCACGTCCAGGCTGGTGAAGTCGGGCCTCAGGAATGTGTCCTTCTCCAGCTCCGAGCCCCACGGCAGCAGCTTTATGAACCTGCGGGGAAACGTGAAATCGACGTGGCATTTTATTATTTCTTAACTCAAGGCATCAAAAAAAACTTAGCAGAAAAAGCAATAGTACATTATTGACGAAAGATAGGAATTGGCTGACTAGAGTGACTAGGTTCTCAGTAGCCGAGGCTTGTCGAGGTCTGACAAAATAGCCGAGTCAGACAATCCCTGTTCGTGCCTAAATATTAGAATGAGTGTACCTCTCGGCGCCGTCCACCAACGCGCCGAACTTCTTGGACATCTCCTTGTTGACCATGGCCACGAAGCCCTCGAACTCGCCCCGCTGGCCGGCCGGGTCGCGATACGTCTCTATGAAGCCTTGATATCTGTTAATAGAAACTAAACAGTTCACATAAACTATATTTTGATACTTGTTTGATTTTTATGTACAAAGCTTTCGGGGCATTGTACATAAATATCAAATATTATTAGTAAACTTGTCAGTTAAATTGAATTTTTACTATTTTTTTTGTAAAACGCAGTTTTTGCAAAGTCTTATTTGTCACTTTT
Source organism: Cydia pomonella (assembly GCF_033807575.1). Classification (NCBI taxonomy): domain Eukaryota; kingdom Metazoa; phylum Arthropoda; class Insecta; order Lepidoptera; family Tortricidae; genus Cydia; species Cydia pomonella. The sequence goes on along the minus strand of NC_084709.1, from coordinate 20,456,866 downwards.
TTACATCTATCAATGAAGATTTTTAAACTGCATCCCATAGTAACTAGTAACATCGCCGTCAAAAAGGCGTTCAGCACTAAGTAACTCTAAAACTTGGCGAATTCCAGAAAAGTTTATCGGACATTTGTCTTTAACAATGATCACGAATACACTATTAAAATCTTTCGGGTCTCTCGTGAAACATCGTATATACATTAGAAGATTTAACCCATCTTAATCTGTTAATGATGTTTGGAGAAGTCATTAGAAATATTAAAAAAAAATCAGGTATCAACACTATCAACCCAATATAATTACAACGCAAATATTAAATTAAATGTAAAAATTTCTCTAGACTAAAATTAAAACTAATTAAATTCGTGCAGCGGGGAAACCTTGCTCATATAGTACCGTTAAATACGCCAACTTTGCCCACTTTTTTGGGAAAAACTAAAAAAAATCTAGTTTTTTGTATGAAACCTCGGAAATATGTATGTATCTGTGGTAACACCGAGATCATGGGCATTTAAATTTAACTGCAAATTTAACTTTAGTCAACGTTTTCTCCATCATATGACCGATTTTGAGGTCGGGTAAAGTTATCTGGACTTTTAGCCAACATTGCCCACCGTGATGTTTAGCGCAACTATAGACCTTATTTGGTTGCCATAAAAACCAATGATAGTATTTTGGCAATGAAGGCGATCGGTTCAAAAATTTACTCGACATAATAATACATGCTCGAAATACTTTCCTATTAAAATGAGTGGGCAATGTTAGCCTGTACATTTTTTCTTCTTCATACAAACGGCGTGTAGCGATTTAAAAGTGCTAGGGTTGTCAAAATTGAGAATATAATAAAAACTGAACATTAATTTGCACAAAGTTGGTAGGGTAGGTAAGAAACAAAAAATATTAATAAGGCGCAAAGTTGTTTATTTCAATAACGTTATATAAAAATCTAATCAACATTTTCTTCTGTAGCATAATTGAGATCAATCATCACTCGGCATAAGTAAATTCTACTTAAGGTAATCAAACACAAATACTGTGATAAATTTAAATGTCTTAAACTAAACAAAGTTAAGTTTAAGTTTTCTGAAGTGGCCATTACTATTTTTTTTTTTAATAGACACATAATGGAGTTCAGACCTCTAGCTACTTTTTTAATTACTTGTGGTTTTGGAAAAATATTTTTTTGAATATTTATTTTGACATAACACACGTTTGAACGCATTTATAGCTTAGATGCCTTAGTCTGTCGTAAAAAAGTAAAAATGTCGAGTTGACAGCAGCCAGTTGCCAAATGTCACACACACAGCTGAACCGCGTACAAACAAAGTCGTAGTTGTAACCAATGAGGAAGCAATATTTGACAACTGGCAGCTGTCAACTCTACGTTTTTCACTTTTTTACGGAAGACTAAGGCATCTAAGCTATAAATGCGTTCAAACGTGTGGTATGTCAAAATAGTTATTCATTTTTTTTCTGAAAAACGGCCAGTAATCAAAAATGAAACTATAGTTTTCGACTCCATTATATATTAACCATAGAAAAAAAAAGAATTCCTCATGTGGAGACGATCCCGGTTGAACCAGAATGTCACTACCAGATTGTATTGTCACTGGTAGTAGAAGTAGAAGCAGTATGCTATAATCTCAGCTCAATCGGATACCAAAAAGTGGTCGAAAAATGGCTTGCAAGATTTGATCCGAACATATGTACATACATACAAATATTGCAAGATTTGCACATTAATAAAAAAAAAAGTTTGTAAAAAAAAGTGTCAACCCTAACTGCGGGCAATGTTGACACTCATACGACGGTACATTACTGGGTAATTTTGCCCATCAGCATAACTTTTGTAATATACTAGTTACAGTAACGAACCTAGCATCAAAATACTCAGCTCATGGTTTTACATTACATACAATCGATTCAACATACCTGTGTATTCGCCATGATGTACAATTCCCTTCCAAAATTTCTCAGTAATTGGCCCGCAAAAATACACTCCGTACTCGACAAGTCCCGACTGGTTACTGAATGAAGTCAGGAGTGCACGCGCTATTCTGTGTTGCCACAGGTATAGTTTACTTTCTACCAATGTCATCAATATTGCCATAATTTTGTAACTTTTTTAGATATTAGTAGATTGCCTTAGAAATTGTGTTTTGGGCAATGTTCCCCCTGGTGGCAAAGTTGGCGTATTTAACGGTAGCAGGTTGCATACACTACTTTAACAATGCTGTTCGCTGATACGCTCACTCTCCCGACAAACGACCAGTGCCTTTTAAGCATTATAGCGTAAAGTAATCTACTCTGTTCTCGGCGAACATACCAGACGCACTACACCTCAACGGTAGCCGTAACATTGCACGAAACGCGTTGTTGTAGATACTTTAAACATTAAAACAAGTTGTCTTCTGAGCTTACTTATTTGTCTATGCTTTGGACTGATACAATTTTAATAAAGTAGATACTCACGTCTCAATAATAGGCCCCTTATTCCTAATCCAGAACCGACTGCCCTCCTTATGCTCGTCCAAACTGCCTTCAGTGAAGCTCTTTACATAGTGTTTCAGCATGTTTCTCTCGTTGTCGTTGGCGGCGTGCGTGATGGCCGTGTTCAGATGTTCGGTGGCGAGCGCTAGGAGGGGGGAGTAGTCCCCTCTGGATTCGATGAAGTAGGCGTTCTTGTATTTTTCGGGGGTAGTTGCTAGGGGGGTCGTGTCGACGCTGGCGTAGCGGATGGTGAAGAGGGGTACTGCAAAATTATAGAAATTAGACGGGAAGTACATAAATTATCCCTGAGAATATTTTAAAAAGAGCATGTGACAGAAAATAAGGTATATCATAAGTTTCCGATTCTAACATTAAAATGACATTGATCATAACATAACAAAGAACGACAAACCTCAATACGTGATTTTTTAAGGTTATTTCGTACATTTCGGTCGTTTCGGCTTATTCTAACCCTTAATAAGGTAGAAATTACGCAAAATTAAACTCTACCGTTTTTATATAGGGGCATTCCATGAACTGTTCTATACAAACACATTTTTGCTCGCATATTACTTATATCTTTTTAACGTTTCGTTTCAAGTAAATGATTTTTTTTCACATCCATTATGTCCGGTGGTAAGAGAAGACACGGCAAATCCGATCCGAGTCCAATGAACTCCGGGAAATAGATAAAGAGTGGCCCAATACTGCGCGAATCAGGAAAAGATGACAAGAGCTGGAGTCTGCCTTTACCCGTGAGGGGTCCTAACCAAATTATATAATTATAATCATAAGTGCATATAATTAATAAAAAAATAGATTTAAGCAAGTTTTTGTTTTCACCATGATATGTTAAATTTATTATGTTGTTTTTGGTTATGGAATAAATGGGCTGTTTATTTATTTATTATGTCCGGTGGACAATCTCATAGAAAGGTCTTATAAAGTCTAAATCATGGTGGTAAATATACAAACTAAAACTTACGTCCATCCTCGGCGGTGGTTTTGAACGTCCGGCAGATGTACGCTTCGATGCGTTTGGTCTTCATCCACTCGTTCACCAGGTCCGAGTCGTCTTTCGTGCAGTTGCTGGAGAAGTATGTGGTGACACCCTGACACAAAAGGAACCTGTTATAGACTAAATACAACAATAAGGGTCATTGGGGTAACATCGAAAGCAGGATAATTTTGAATGTTGCAAATATCTATAAAACCAGAACACTTCATACTTTAGCAACACGCTACTGCAACGCTTACCGAGGCATCTTGCTTGCTATTACTCCAGTAGAAAGTGCTTCCAGTTCAGTAGATATTTGCCATTATTAAAATTAACCCGCTTTCGAATTTACCCTAATGCACCTCACTATTGTACCTAACGACTTCTAACTAAATAAGGTTGACAGTCTATGGAACCTCAATAAGATTGGAACAATCAAATACAAAGAAACTTTACCTTGATCATGACCTGATTAGTGGTTATTAAATTGACAATAAAGCGTAGTAATTGTGTTTCAAACTTATCTTGGCAAAAATATATATCCATTATCTCCTGATTACCTTAGCTAAGAAAAATAATTACATTCACGGTAAATATTCAGGATCTGTATTGTCCTTGTGTGATTATTTTCATGAGTAATATTTTTCATACAAACAGTGCTAAAAGCAGTAAAAAAATAACAGCGGCCAAGCCAAATGAGATCTTACGACAATTACATAAAGACTTAATTGTTAGTTTCTCACTTTATCTAGAAGTACAAAAGATCATTGACTTACCTTATCAGGCAAGCCTAGACCGGTTAGCCTCGGTAAATACTAATGGTAGCATTCTTAACTGACCACATGCCAGCCATAGGTCTTTGAAATAAGGATTATGAATTGTTAGTTAACAGCATTGGCGATGCCGACAATAGTATACATAATTCTATGTATTATGCCAATGTTTCTTTAGACGCCCTAACTTTCAATTCGAAGTTTATGGATTTTATCACAGAAAATATCGCTCCATATTTTTAGTGCTTCCTTGGGCCAGACAAAACGAGCTGCCTCGCGAAAACAAATCCTCGAAAGGAGGCTTGTTCTTTATTGAGTCAGGTGTAATGCCTGTACGTACTTATCAGCAAAGTAAACTCAGCCTCAGCGTCAAGTTGTATTTAGCGTTCTGAGCATAGCTTCTTCAGCTTTGTTATATGCATGTTTCCATTCTCGCGTTTTGGAGCGCTTTAACCCTTTGAACGCTTTCTCTCTCGCATCAAAATGTGGCATACACGCCAACATCTCAACTAGTGATAATAGTTATTTGCGACACAAGTGCAGAAAATAGGAAATTCGCAACGGGTGGTGATAAATTAAAATTAAAATACGACTGAAGGGAGTGTTTTAAATCGACACAAGTTGAGGAATTACATATTCACACGTGTATCGTACAATGTTTTACAGTACATATGGCTCTTTAAAGTTTCGACATATACACGGAAAGTGCTTATTCCCGCACGCGTGCGGGAAATTATAATAAGTCCCCAGGGCAGCTTGTGGCGAGCTAAATGGGAAGTGACGTCCCTTGGGTCCCATACCCCCGAGAGTCGGTCAGGCTCCTCTCTCCGGCTTGCCTTCATTGGCCGGCTGGAGTGAACACTGAACAGGGGCCGCAGGACTCTCATCTCTGGCTTGCCTTTACCGGCCGTCCAGAGTGGGGCGTCAGAGCTATATGCTCGCAGGGTGGAAGTGAAATATGCATAAGACGCGAGTTGGCACAGTTGAGTAGAAAGCGGCGCACACCTCTCCACACGCTAAGCCGCTCACACAATGTTGTCCCCTTGTTGCTCTGCCACCGCCGTATTTAAATAGCACCATATGTACTGTAAACGAAATTAAACCTTATCTGTCAACAGTAAAATTGTTTTGACAGCGTCTGCCATGACCCCTTTAGTGGTCGTTGGCGTGGTAGGCAGGACAGCACACACCCACTTTAGTGGCTCTTGGCGTTCAAAGGGTTAAGGGCGGATCTACACAAAAATAGCCGCCTCGTGAAGAAATTTCCTCGTGAACTTGATCTGTATTATGTAAGATAATATGTCTGTAGCAAAGATCACTCACCTTATCAGCTAAGCCTAGACTCGTTAGCCTAGGCGCCAAGCTGTATATAGCATTCTGTGTGTTCTGCCATAGCTTGGTTATATGCGTGTTGTCACTCTCGTAAGCCTTGGAAGCCTTGACGATGACCTCGAAGGACTCCTTGGGCAGGTTTGGTATGAACTTGGTGTCGCCGAAGCCTTTGTAGTTGCCGCTGTTGGCAAAAATGCCACCGGCGTACACTAGGAATGCCTGGATAAAAAACGCTTGATAAAGATGCTTGTCAATTACAAGCAAAAGTCAACTTTATGAAGTTGTCACAGGGTAACTTATCTAACGAGTTGAGTCATAAGAGATTCCAATAAAAAGCATCCTCTTGAGTCCCACGGATGCGATGCCGGATCAGCAATGATAGTCAAAATTCAATTCTTAATTGAATATCCCAAGGTTGTTTATTGGCTGGCAAATGATCCTTGGGACTCGAAAGTTTTTAAGAAAACTCCTCAGCTAATAAGCATCACAAAAAAAAATGAACAAAATATGTCCCTAATTGCATTTCTTTGGTCTTTATATTCATCACAAGTAATATTTTTGTCTGAATGGTATATTTGAAAACAGACTATCAGTAACTTAGGTGTAGTAATGAATTTCCTCAATTCACAATAAGGTCAGGATGTGGTTATTTCATTCATAGATAAACTTGCGGTTTACTCTATTCATGGGAAAATAGGTTATATCATAGATACACATGTGATGTGGAGGGCTTTTTCTATCAATGAGAACATAGATTGGGCTGTAAATTTATACACGGGGCCAATTAAGCCACAGTTTTTAAACACGCATTGCGGAGGCCATAAGAACCAATAAATGTTATATGAGTTTTGACCAAATAAAAACAAAAATGTTTTTTTTTGCCGAAAAAAGGTTTTTATTTGCGTTTTCTTCACACAAAACGTCATTTATTTCTACATCTTGGTAAAAAAAAAATCATTACATCGAGTCTTTTTTATTTATTTACAGGTAAAAATTGCAAGTTTACTTTAAAACTTTAATGTCTGTCAGTAGGTATGTCTAAACCAAGTCACTAGTCACAGCGTCATGGCTATAAAGGCGTTTTTCACTAAGTTATAACAAAAACTAATTTTCACAAAAATTGACATTATCTCTAAAACAAGACTGATTACAGAACTTTGTATGACATTTTAGTTTCTAAATGCGGACAAGAATACACCTTTTAACTCTGTCAGGTTTAATTGGCCCAAAATGTATACATTTGGTTACACAAAGCAAGAATGTGGCATTTAACTTTTAAAATTTTGCTTTTGTCACATTTGATTATACTTAAACAAGACTTCGGACTGTTATTATTACCATACTCATTGAGTCAATTCCAACAATGTTTTTTTGTAACATGTTTCAAGGAACTATCATTCCAACTTGGTTGCGGGTATATCAAAGGATTTGAATCCAATTCATTTCTTTAGACTCATTTTTGAAGAACTGGCACTACAGTTTGAAGCTTGGTTGTTTAGTAGTAGTCGGGAATATCTACAATCTATAAATAGTTTTTGCGGGTTTAGTAACCATATTTAGTATGAGAATTGACAGTGATTTACCAGGTTACTATTAATATCTATTTTTTTTACTGGTTTGCATTGGCTGCTCCAGACCAAGTTTTGGACACAAAATAATGTGTCAGAAGAAGCTAAGATTTTGAATGTATATTTATAGTTACTTACTTGGAAATCATCCTCAGTAGCACCAGCTGCTAAGGCAGATTTTTTCAGATCCTCCAAGGGCTCCCCAAGGAAGATCCTGTGCAGTAGGGAGAAGATCATTGGAGACTCCGGACTTGTCTGCATTAAGACTATTAGACCTCCATTCCATGCAGCCTAAAAAGTAATGATTCTTGATTACAAATAAACAAAAATGTTTTTCAGGTTTTTTTTTAGACGAATCTTAAATAATGTGACTATGTTTAAATCATGTCAATTGGTATTGACAAATTGATAAAAAAAGTCAAAAACTGGTATTGATTGTTAATAATGTGATTTCATAGTTTTGTCTTTCATTTTGAACACCTTTGCTGCGGTAATTAAGCATTTTCCTTGGCGTCATTCTACCCTCTATAGTTCATGTCATCCACGATGATGCACGGATTTGTCAAATCTAACCTTTAATAACATGACATTATGAGTCAAGGCATGCGTCTTTGTGAATGACACCATCTATACCGCAGTAAATGTGTTAACAACAATGTAGTGGTTGAAGGAAGATTAACAAATAGAAAGCTAAATTATTCACTTATCAATGTAAAACATAATTAACATGATAAGGTTGTTATTAATGTTACCTGACTCAAATAATGAGCATACAACTTTTCCTGATTAGTCAGGTTGTTGAAGGCTTGGGAGCTCTCCAACTCCACAAACCTCTGGTTGTTTGGCAGCAGGAAATTTGACTTGTCCACAGCCATGGCTGGAATTATACCACACTTTACACACTTGCTTTATTTAACATTCTCTCAATGTCTTTCAAGTCAGACCAAGATAACTGCATTGCATTGGTGTCATCATTAATGATAATTTTCTATAAAAATATGACATTTATAATGACACCCCATCACTTTGTTCTCTTGTAATCGGTTTAAAATTCGCTCAGATCGACTCTATCTATAATTACAAAAGCAAAATATTATATAAAAATAAAAACGATAATAAATAAAAAAGTAAGGTTAAATAAATAAGAACACTTAGTTTAAATAGTACAAAGTACCTAAATGAAATTACTTCTTAGTATTAAATATATAAATACATTTATTACTGACCCTTAACTATTTTGCTTGGCTTTGAATTTTTTTCGGTCTCTATCGTCCCGGAACAATACCGACGGTATTTACTAATAAATGAATCAGCATAACCAGTACGCCGGCATTTTGTAAGGTTAATAGTCAGGGTCCGCAACATTGAATATATATTCTGAATAACTGAAAGTGCCGAGTTTATTTTATACTTACTGTAACTGAAACAACTGATATTCTCTATTACTTATTTTTAAATTATTGAAAATGTTTAATTGGGACCCTGTGTCGTGCCTGTCTGTTCATGAAATGACAATGACAAATGAAATGCAAGGTTTTTTTTTTAATTTCAAGTATTGTACGTTTACAAAGATTGGTAGTCTATTTCATACCACAGAAATATGAATATATCTATGATTTCAAACGCTGTAATTAACGTTATATTTATTTGGTAACTTCATTATATAAAACGTTTTTTTTTTAACGTTTATTATATATTAACAACGTTATTTACGAAGAAGAACAAAAAATATGTTTGCAAATATTGTAAAAAGAACTTCATAAGCTATCTTTATAAAGGATACTAAGTGCATTTGTTGCCAGTATAATTGAAACTGCAGTTAGTATCGAATGAATCGATTATGAAATGCTGCGATGAAATGTAACTACTATGTAAAAAAACTTCAACCTTCGGTAACTGTTTCAAAACAGTGTTAATAATTGCTTTGCCAGGATATAAAGAAGCAATATGTAATTTCGACAAAATTGTTGATGCGTAAACATATCGAAATTAATGAAATGGAACGATACATTATCGTCATTATCGTTTTGTTATTTCTGTCGCAACACATTCTCAACGAAAAACGACTAAACTGTCGCAACTCGCTGCTCGTATCACAAGTGGCAAGTGGAACGTACTATCGTAAACATGGATGGTTTCTGACCGTCGTCCTCCGTATTTTAGGTAGATTAGATTGTTTACGATGCATATAAAACTTTAGTAAAGTGATTTTCTTGTCGGGAAAATGACTTCAGAAAGGTAATTTAAAGTTTTAGTGCTTTTTATAAATTAGTGACAAATTTACTTCCGATATCCTGAGTTGAAAGTTGCAAAATCAATAAAGTACGCGGAAATCGCTAATGTCACGCCCTGCACTCTTCCTTCCGTGGTGCTTTGCGTTGTTCTAGTGCGGCTAAAGTTAATTGGTTGGTGATGTTTTATTCTAGGGTAGAATGGGTGGAAATAATCGAGCCCAAGACAAAGGAACATATGTATGCTAACCTCACTACGGGGGAATGCGTATGGGACCCACCTGAGGTAATGTTCTACTTTTAATTCAATATCCTGAATACATGCATGTTCTTCGTAACATTTCGCTTATAAACTTGGCTGCGTGGGTTTTTAATGCCAGACTGTTAACTTCCTTAGTTTTGATGAGTATAATTTTGGAATTGGAACACATTAATTGAATCAACTGTGTCCCATTTGAGAAGAAACTAGCTTTTGTCTCACAAAGCAAAGTTTACTTCAGTGATAGTAGGAAGTATGTAGTTAGTAGTTTAGTTTACATTGTAGTATATTAAAAATTGCTATCAGCTAGTTACTTATTATAATTAGAAACAATTATTTTATATATAATAAAATTCTTTCATATCATGCAACTGTTGCTGCAATGTATGAAAACCTCTAAACTTGTTTATATATTATATTTTAGGGAGTTAAAGTGAAACGGACAGATTCTTCTCAGTGGTGGGAACTTTTTGATATCAACACACATAGGTTTTACTACTACAATGCATCAACTCAGGTATGTTTACATGCATCCATATTAGAAATATTAACATGTACATACACTCCCTCATTACTAAAGTAAATTTATTGTATAAAACCCTGAATTGGCCATTTCAATAATAATGTTAAAGTTTGAATACAGAATCACTCCTGATTATTACATGAAATTTTCTACTGTTGTCCCGTACATACACATATTTATGAATATTTACAGGTACAAGTTTCCTTTTCTGTGACTAGTTGCAAAAAATATGCACAGAAAAATAATCACCTGCTTTAAAAATCAAAAATAAAGTTGCTACATAGAAAATAAAATGTGTCCATACAGGACAGCCAGTGGAATGCTCTGTCAATAGGTATATGAAAGATTAACTAACCAAATTCTTCTTATTGCAGACTACTGTATGGCACAGGCCAACGGACTGTGATATCATACCGTTAGCAAAGTTGCAGACTCTAAAACAAAACACTGATCCACAAAAAAGACGGGAAAGTGCCACACAGACCAACCAAGCTGCACCTCAGGTATATATTTACAGAAGTGTTATTTAGATTTTGGATGGTGGAACATATTCCAATATGCAAAAAGTTTATTTCATTTGAAAAATAAGTTGCTAGATCTAATTTAGTATATGTGTACGAATGTAAACACTTTATTGTACATAAGACAGGTGGAAATTACAAGAAAACAAAATGCAATGTACAGGGGTTTAGTTGATTTGACAATACAAAAATTATGGATTATATTATGTATATGAAAGTCATGATGGTTATATTAATCTCTTATAGAGATTTAATCTGTTTAAATAGTTTTAACACTTTGGTATTTATGATAATTCACGAAAAATTAACATAATATTAGTACATAATCCCGGTAAGGGCATTTATTTGTGTGATGATTCCTGAGTCATGGGTGTTTTCTATGTATTTAAGTTTAGTATTTGTATATTACATATATCAATGTCTGATTACCCACAACACAAGCCTTCCTGAGCTTTACCATGGGACTCAGTCAATCTGTGTAAGAATGTCCTGTAATATTTATATTTATTTATTAAAAAAAAAATTCATGCATGAGTTGTGTTTCCTAATTAATGCAGATATTCAAATTCAATACTTTTCTACTAAACTTTCACACTTGCTCAATAGGTTGCTGAAACAATAGACATTCTTTGAATTCAATGAGGTAATTTCTAATATTTCAACACAAGTTTAAGACTATATATCCACAACATGTTTCGTCAACGGCCTACCTAGTATCCATATAACAAAAAGCAATAAACAAATAGAATCCTACCCCCCACTCTGATTTTCACCCAGACCAAAAGTGCCAAAAATACTGGCGGCATTGCTCGCTGAATGGCCAGTGATATAAGACTTAGAAAACTTTATAATTATTTCTGACAATGTTATACTCTCTAATCATAAAGAGTCTAATCAAATGATTTATTTTATTATTATTTCCATCAAATGATTTTTTAGTACAATCAGCTGATGCAGACATAACATTAACTAGTTTGTCAAATCTAAGTGATTTGTAAAAATAATTTTGATTTATCATTATTTATATTTATTTTGGTACTTCTCTCTTTTATAATATTTGTGTGTTGCCCTGTTGATTCCTCCTCTAGAATTACGCCGATTTTCGTTTGACGATGATTAGCATATAATCTTCTAAAATGTTTTACCATCACAAGGCTATAAGACTTCCATGATTTGTCTGATGCAGAACCCTAAAAAGCTTGAACCCTATTCACAAGATTGTAAACTAGCTTCTGCCCGCGACATTGTCTGGATATAGGATAGGATGATGATGATGAGGACGGCTGGTAAAAACTTTGCTATGTTCTTCCTCGAGTCTCAAACTGCCTCCATACTAAATTTTATCTAAATCGGTTTAGCAGTTTAAGTGTGAATACTTAACAGACAGACAGAGTTACTTTCACATTTATAATATTATATTATGATATTAGTAGGGATTGTTCTTAAATTAATTTTTAACTATCAGAAACGTCTGCGAACGATGCTAAGTATTAAGCTTAGAATAAATTTAAAAGTGGAAAAATTACTGCCTTGGGTGAGACTTGAACTCACGGCCTCTGAATCGATACTCCAGATTAGGATCGTTCTTGTCTAATAACTCATTATATTTCAGGCTCCATCATCAATAGATCCAGTGAGCAGCAATGGTAATAGCACTGCGGCGAGCGCCAGCAAACTATCACCCAGCAACACCAAGAATGTCTGCTTGCCGCAGACCAGTCCGGTGCGGACCAGGCGCTCACATTACCATCATAGGTGAGAAAGTGATACGAGATAAGTGTCAGTCAAACCAACTGTAAGTTATTATAAATTTTAGCTAATGTTTTACTGTAGCAAAAATCTTATACTGATTTAAACTTTCACGATTTTTACTCATTATTAACTCATAGAAACATAGGATGTAAATTTAAAACTTAATACGCGATGGTTTCCATAAGTAAAACATCTTATAGTGGGCAAACTGATTTGATGCTCGTGGGCTCGTGGCGGCGAAATAAATGCAAATGTTTGCGAGCTTCTCAATACTATGGTTCGCTTTAGTGCAATTCAGCATCAAAATTCAAATTCCTTGGACGCTTCACGCCACGCTGTACGCTCTGTTCCGGTCCCATTTGAGTTTGGTTTGATTATAGTGGCATTTATTCAATGTTACCTACACTATTTGTTCAGGAATAGCGGAGAGAGGCGAGGCAGGCTGAGCGAGGACGGAACGAGTCAGCTGTGCCGGCACACCGACTCCGGCCGCTCCTCCGACAGCAGCGTCAGCAGTCAGCGCCGCAAGCAGGTGACTCAACAACTAATAGCAGAGAGAGGCAGGCTGAGCGAGACGGAGCGAGCCTGTGCCGGCTCACCGAATCCGGCCGCTCCTCCGACAGCGTCAGCAGTCAGCGTCGCAAGCAGGTGACTCAACATCTAATAGCAGAGAGAGGCAGGCTGAGCGAGACGGAGCGAGCCTGTGCCGGCTCACCGAATCCGGCCGCTCCTCCGACAGCGTCAGCAGTCAGCGTCGCAAGCAGGTGACTCAACAACTAATAGCAGAGAGAGGCAGGCTGAGCGAGACGGAGCGAGCCTGCTGTGCCGGCACACCGATTCCAGCCGCTCCTCCGACAGCGTCAGCAGTCAGCGCCGCTAGCACGTGACTCAACAACTAACAACAGAAAGGGGCAGGTTGAGCGAGCGAGTCGGAGCCACTCGGAGGAGGGAAATTAATTTTCGCTATTTCGGGGTTGGTCGCATAGTAAACGTTGCTCAGTGTGGCCTAACATGGTAAAATGTCGCAGGTTATTAAAAAAACATCCTGGATTTGCGAATTATTGTTTCAGTTATTACTAAGAAACAATTTCTTTCATTTCACCTCATAATATGTGGCCGTGACAGTACATTCCTATTGCGGATTAAAACGGGTTCGAATTTACATACAATTAACATATGACCTAGTTCCACTGACCCGCGTAACGCGTGACGTAAGTTTAGATACACCATCCTAAAGCACTAACTGTGTATAGTAACTTATTTTGGCTAATTTACTTAAAGCATATTAAATGAAAACAATGTAATTGAATTGTTAACAGCAAAACACGTGTCCGGTGGCTGACAATATAGAAACACTTTGTCAAAAACGTGTCTAAAGAAATTGGGCGGACTAAAACGCTTTCTTATTGAGCCCTACCCCTAAAGAAAGATATTGACGAATGTCGGCCAATTTGGCCACTCTGGTAGCACTCGTATGCGAATGCGGATGCGCGTACGAGTAAAATTACTTGAAAAATAATCGTGGCACACGAGAGGTTAATAAATATACAAGGTGGGCAAACAATATGTGCATTCCCGTTGCCAGGGAGGTTTTGGGATTATACTGAGCAACTTTTACTATGGGACCAACCCCGAAATCGCTAAAAAAAATTTTACCCTCCCATAGAAAATGGACCAGCTAAAATGTATGAAACCAGGGATCGGAACCAGTTTTTTGGAAAAACTTTGAAATAAACATATATTTCGGTTTATTTTATACTCCAAATATAGGACTCGGTTGTGTTTTTAAATAACGACTTCGTATTATGAGATTGCCCAATTAGAAATGAAATAATTGACAAAGAACGAAAAAATACCGTTTTCGTTCCCATACAAAAAAATACCGGTTTCCGATCCCTGTATGAAACAGCCAGATTTTTTTTCCACCTTGTATAAAGGTGCCCAATGGCCAATTCGCTGTATATGTATATAATACAAATACTTATGTTGATGAAAGCCGACACTTTGTTCTATTTATAAATTGCAAGCATCGGTTCTTAGCCAGTAGTCTTTAATAAATTTCTTATTTAATTCTTAACCAATGCTTTAAGTTGACTATTTATTTTTATCCTATTCCTACGTGTAACGGGTTGTGTATGTGTACTAGCAGGAGCTGGCGGCGGCGGCCTGCGCGCCGGCGTGCACGCCGCAGCTGCGCAAGCGCAGCGGGCCCGCGCCGCCGCTCGAAGCCGACAAGTGGTCGCCGCACGCAGGTATATCTATCACACTCAGCATTGTTGCTCGATTATGACTAGAGCTGTTTTAAAGATCCTCTTGAGCAATTTCTGGTTACGACTTTTATTGCCATATACCGATGTAATATAATATTCGGCCAAATTTGTGGGCATTTAGTGGAAACAGAAAAGACTAAATTAGTTCTGTCTACTATTGGTAGTCGGGCGTCCGAAGTGGCGTAACTATACCAACTTTGATCCATGGAAAATTTATCCAACGTTGCCAAGTTGGGGTCACTTTTGGCCCCGGGACCAGTGGCATTTTGCTTTATAATTACGCCACTGGGCGTCCGTGCAACTCGACGCCGGTTCACTTGGGTGCTTGAAAATAATTGAGCATTTATTCCTCAAAATCATACAAATGCCATATTAAATTGGTCTTTCCTATGTACTCGTATATCTTTGGTGGTACACCACCGCAATGAAAAGCTGACTAGAGTGAATATAATCTGAATTCACCTGTATTGGATGGTTGTTGCAGGGTTGAACAGGAGCGGCAGCTTCATCTCGCCGCGGAAGGACGCCTCGGATGACTCCATGCACGAGAAGTACTTCAAGTCCGTCGAGAGCACACCGCTGACGAAGCGCAAGGTAGACTTTTTAATTTCTAAAGTTTTGGGGCTGCTTTGACCTTGTGTAAATGCTTATAATTTGATGTCGTATTCAATCTATTAGACCGAATTTTGACAAAAGGTCTATTTGAATAGCAGCAGCAAAAGTAGCAAAATGGGAGAGTTGTTCAAAATTATCTTAAAATTAATTTTCTTTCTTAAGTTAACTGGCAGAGAAAGCCCGAACGATAAGTCCGTTATATGTACGTGATTTTTATTATGCAATAAAATTTGAATAAACCATTTATTGTCGAGGGTTATGTAGGTAATTTTAAACACCTGACCTGTTTTGTAGTTTCTGGCTGACTGACCTTTACCGTGTGATAATGATTATCAGTTGAAGCAGCAATCGGCGGGTTCGTCGTGCGAGTCGGCCTCCCCGCAGAGCCCGAGCAGCCCCCTGCAGAAACCGCAGCCGCAACCCTTCCTACAGGCACGTATCTATTAAAAAGCCTAGACCGATAGACAACATTGTGATCGATACTTGTCAAAATTTTTTGATCGCTTTCTAAAACAAACGATATTCATCGCAATTTACTATGCAAAAAAGTTCAAATTAAAATTTGGAAAATGTCGTATGGTGGTTCTTACCGAGGTTAATCGCATTAAGCTGATAATAATTTGTCGTGTACAGACGTCGGCGGCGCGCCCTTCACTCGTCTCATCAATATCGTTGGCCACGGACGCGGCGGGAGGCTCGCGAGTCATGCACAGCCTGGAGCGGCCGCACCAACTGTCCAGGCACGCGCGCGAGCGCTACTCCGACAGGTACCATCACATACTTGACGTATATACACGTCAGTGGCGTCTTACGGGCCATGCACAGCTTCGAGCGGCCGTACCAACTGTCCAGGCACGCGCGCAAGCGCTACTCCGACAGGTATCATCACATACTTGACGTATATACACGTCAGTGGCGTCTTACGGATCATGCACAGCTTGGAGCGGCCGTACCAACTGTCCAGGCACGCGCGCGAGCGCTACTCCGACAGGTATCATCACATAGTTACTTGACGTATATTCACGTCAGTGGTGGCTTACGGGTCATGCACAGCTTGGCTGGAGACGCCGCATCAACTGTCCAGGCACGCGCGCGAGCGCTACGCCGACAGGTACGATCACATAGTTACTGGACGTATATACACGTCAGTGGCGGCTTACGGGTCATGCACAGCCTGGAGAAGCAGCACCAACTGCCGAGGTACGCGTGCGAGCGCTACTCTGAAAGGTACAACCATAGTTACTTGTCGTATATAGACGTCAGTGGCGCACCCTTCACTGCACTTCCACTTGGTCTTAGATTGCACCATTTTAAGTTTAGAATTTTTACTCTTATACTCTATTTTTGCGAGATTGTATATCTGTTATGGTATTCTCTGTGGGGAGGCCCGAATCGGGCGTCTTATCTGTCGTTGCGCAAACTCCAAATTTTGAAATTTATATAGTGTATTTTCAAAACAAACCATAGAGCAGAGGAATATCTGTTTATCATAAAAAAGTGACGTTCAAGGTGGATTCTCTTACAGGCACCTGGACAAGGATCGGCTGGTGGAGTTAGAGCGAACGGAGCGTTTCGACAAGCAGGCTGCGTATAGTGTGGACAAACCCTTCCGGCAGACCAGTTTAGATCTGCGACATCACGCGCCCAATTGGCATCCGCCTAGGGAGTTCACTAGGTAATTTAAATTTAATACGTATGTCCACAATTAACCCTTTGATCACCACATCCGTCAATAACCGACAACGCCATGTGTCCGAGCGAGCGTCTTACGTAGGTCACTAGATAACTTTTGCAATAGATAAATATGAAAGAAAGAGGTGGCCTATCACATATACTTTTTAAAACCATATTCCCATAGAAAATGATTGGCCGGAAAACATTTACTTAATTTTAAAATTTCTTATTAAAAAATAGATTTAAACTTAGAAAACGTCGGCGTCGGCTAAGGACGATTTACGCGTATTTTATACAACATTTTCATATCATACAAAGTTTAGCTTTTTTAATAAGTAAATTTAAAAATTAAGTAAATGTTTTCCAGCCAATCATTGTCTGTGGGAATATAGTTTTAAAAAGTATATGTGATAGGCCATCTCTTTGTTTCATATCCCTTTGAATGGTAGGCTGTTGACTCCCGACCGATTACGTCATTTAAATTTCAAATTTGATTAATTGTAATAAAATTCAAAATTGCAATAACTCAAAAACGACATATGCCACTTGAAGAGATATTTGTCTATTGCAAAACTTATCTAGTGACCTATGTATACAATTGTCGACGTGTTAAGCCTATACGGCATATTCCCACCTTGGAGGATTTCGGTTTAAAGACATTAATTTCTCATAAGAAATTACATTTCACTTACACAAGAAATATGTATAACAACTGACAACTGTAGACGCCTTGTCTGTAATTTTCTGTACAAAACAGTCTGCCGATTTTTGCCGAGGAGGGGCACGTAAAAATTGCCATTTCAGATAAACACCAGTCCATACAATACATATGACCATTGGCCAAGTTTCGACAGAGGGGTAAGCTCTTAAATGCGACTTCAGTTGTTAAATCCTTCAAGATTACCACCATAATTTGAATTTATTTCAAAGTGACAGGGCTTTTGTCATATTTATAATACTCATATGCCCGGAATCATTTTATCGCCTAAATACACCATGCATACTCAGCCGCACAAATTGCTAAGCGGGCGACGTGCTCAAAACGGTCTTGGCACAACTTTATTTCTAAAGAAAATAATAACTGCCAAGAGATTACTTCGCTTATTTCGCTATTACAACATAATATCAATCAAACTTTAAATGGTTCTCCAGAAGACAGCAAGCGGAACCTGAACGTTACACGTCAAGCAAAAGTTCGCTATCGTCCGGCAGCAGCAAACGGCAAGAACCACACCACAACTTCATGCGGCTGTGCTCGGCCAATGAGCAGGACAATATGGCTGCTGGTAAGTTCATTTTTGGGTTTAACAAGTCACAAAAGATGAATGAATGCTGAAGTGTATGAAGCACAGTTTCTTTTAATTATAGCTTTTACTAACACCGTAATTTGGTAAGGCTTTAAGAAGCATTTTATCATGTGAACTATTCTATCTAATCAAATTATTTTTAGAAAATATTTTAAGCCATAAGGCTTCACTAAGAAATGCATATAAATTCGACATATGCCACCGTGACCACTGTGGCCGAGTGGCTCAGGCACCTGCCGCGATAGCAGAGGACGCTGGTTTGATTCCTGCCTAGGGCACTGGAAGACTTGGTCACTTTTTCTTAGTATATGACATTCATTTCAGTTTATAAACATTTTATCCTCGATTAAATTAGAATCTTTTGTCATAAAAAACATTTTCTCAAAATATACGATTTTGTCTCTGACTTTATCCAAAATCTGTGAATGCGTACTGTTGTTGATTAAAAGGGAAGATCTAAGATCGTTTTTGCGTTGCAGCACCGTATCTAGTAGCGGAGTAAATCTGTGAGAGCAGTACCCTATTAAAAAATATTAGCTTAGCATTTGAAAAAAACGTATATTTTCAGTGAACTACAAAATGAAATGCATCAACCTGGACCCGCCGCTGACGGAGCCCAACGTGCAGAAACACAACCAGAGGTTAGAGAGGTCCACGGCGCCGAGAGATCGTGCCAAATCGCGACGTAAGTCCTACTTTTATTTCATACTTTATTACCATTTGCTATAGCCGACAAAGGTTATAAAATGAACCTTAACACGTTCTAAAAAAGTTGAATATACCGCTGTCTATACTGACCGAGGTGGTTCGCGAGGCTAATTCCTCTCGAGGCAGCTCTTTCTGTGTGGGCCTTATAACTATATATCAATATTGTGTTTAGGTCACAAGAGGCCCGAGGAAGTAGAAGAATCTCCCCTAGACGCCGACGAAGAAGATGATGAAGGTTCCCCGCTGTACTGCAACTGGGATCTTCGCGGCATGCAGCATCTACTTCCACTGCAGGACTATATCATCCAGCAGGCCAAGCTGTCTAGTGAGTCTTCTTCTTTGTTGTAGCTTTATTACAATCCGTCCTTTAGGATGTCACGACTGTGGTCTTCGCCGGTGCTTTCCAAGCCGCTCTATCAAAGAGTAAAGTAAACATATTGGTAACTAGCGACTCGTTCCGACTATGCACGAGTAAACCTTAAAAAATTATACACCTAAACCTTAAGAATCACTATCGACAGGTGAAAAGCGCATGAAAATCCTTCAGTAGCTTTTATCGCGAGCATACAGACAGACGCGGTGGAGGAAATTGTTTTATAAGATGTAGTGGAGGGTGCCCTCTTGAAGCATTTTGTGGAAACTCGTTTGAAAGCGCATCTCTGATTTGCTTCCGAATCTATGTAAGTGTACTTAACAGCCAACTGGACTTGAATTCAAGATATTCTGAAGATAACTTAAATCGTCTCGGATCTTGCACATTACGAGAATTTCAGGTAATTTCGCTTCGCTCCGTAGCCCCGTTAACAGTTCGTTCCATATATTCTCTAAAATTTACACACGAGTGATTCAGATTATTTCTTGTAGCGGATGAATTTCAGGCATAGGTCGTATGTTTTGTCTATGCACGTACCTCCAGAGATGCGCTCTAGTTTGTTTTACATGTCTTTAGCAGAATCAAATCGCACGAATCTTTGCAGTGTTATCGGTCATGTTTGTCATAAACATAATTAAAATTGCGCTATTAAATTTTCAAAATGTTAAGGGTTTTTTTCATCGCTAGTAGTTGCCCTGACCGCCAAGGATGGTATTTTCTTCTTCATTTGAGAATAGGTATCTGAACCTCCCGACATTGCCTTGTTACATTGCGAGTCTAATTGCTGTTCCATTTTTACTCTGCTACCACTTTAAAATTAATATAGAATAAATAAGCTCTTCTGTTTACGACATTTATTTTTATTTAATAGCAATCATCAGTTGCTTGGTAACTAAACTATAAATAAAGAAAGGTTTTGACAAACGAGATATATGCAACCTACTTAATGTTGTATTTAAGTCTCTGTAGGTTTAGTAGACTATCTGTCCTTTTCTGTTTTAACTATAGTCCTTCTATCTTATAGGGTAGTTTACTTCGCGCGAGATACCTACTGTCGCGGCGCTCCTGTGTTAAGTTCATTCGTTCATTCGTCGCACAGACGGAAGGGAGCGAAATTACACATTCGATTACACGTCGGCTTTTGTTTTTTAGCCGACACTAGAGCTTCCAGGGGCGCCAATGGCTGCGTTGCTATGGTTTGGTCCGTAAAGTTACACAACATGGTGTTCCAGGGGGCGGGCGGTACGCGGACGGGTCGGGCTCGGACAACGAGTCGACGTCGTCGCGCTCGCGCTCGGGCTCGCGCTCGCGCTCGCTGTCCGGCCACGAGCCCGACAACGAGTCCAGCGACGGCGGCGCGCGCACGCCCGACGACGACGACGGCTCCGGCGTCTACCTCGCCCACCAGCACGCCGAGTACATGAACCACGGCGTCGCCTACTACAACACCTTCCACGAGCCCGACAGGGACTACCACCGGGTCAGTCTCTCTCCTCTACACCTTCACTCTACATATACATTCCAAAATCAACGACGGCTCTGGCGTAGCGTTAACGTTATGGTAGCCAAATCGTGTCTGCTTTGATGAGAATTATGGCACCGATTGTAGAATGGTGCGACGCAGCGTCCAGTATGGTGATGTCGTGTGTTGTTGCAGCCCGCAGCGGGCGCGGAGGCGCTGTACAGCCCGGTGCGCGCGCACGCGCCGCGCCCGCCGGAGCAGGACATCGAGATCTTCGCCAAGGACCACCTCAACTTCAACAAGGGCATCTTTAGGAAGAAGGTAATACCGCCTCACTCACACGGAAAGGTACCCAACTGTCCGGTTCCGATTTTATTTATATTTATATATGTTATTAAATAGTCTAAAATAACGGACACGTATTTTTTTAGCTGCCCAAACTGAATCTATTGGGAAAAATTGTCGCCCAAAGTACTAAAAAATATTTTATCTTCTAACTCCTATAAAAAGTGATGCTCAAGCAATGCTAGTTAATGGCTGGTTTGAGTATATGTTTGATAGCAGGAAAAAATAATGAGCACGTGTTTTGTTATATCGGCTGAAACTCAAGTTTTCCTAAAAAAACCCGTCTTTATCTTTATATCTTTAGCGATAACATATTATAAAACTTCGAATGTCGTTTTTTTTAGGAGAACATGAGTTTCAGCCGATATAACAAAATACGTGCTCATAATTTTTTATAACCCCCTTATTCATAAAACTTTATCAGTCTCAATTAATTAACATATTATACATAAGTTAAAGTGACAGGTTAAGACACGATTATAATAATACTAATTTAGACTTGTAGCGCATTTACGAAGATGGCCATAAGGCTGCCACGCAAATACTGCATGACTAAATCGCTCTTTACTTTCAGGCGTCAGTACGCGACATGTTATCATGGACGTCGTCGGGCATCAGCGCGCCCATGGTCGGCGCGGACTGGGACAAGGCCCACAAGAAGGCAGCCACCGACCTGTTCCGCCTGGTCCAGATCTACATGGGCGACCGCAAGGCCAGGCCGGGGATGACGCTCAACTCCGTCGCTCAGGACTTGCTCCATGCCACCTTCACTAACGAGAAGTGAGTAAACAACACGTTTGAACTCACAAGTTAGGAAGGACACAGACCTGATCAGACTGGTCCAGATATACAGCAACCGGAAGGCCAGGCCGGGGATGACGGTCATCTCCGCCACTCAGGACTTGCTCCATGCCACCGTGAGTAACACGGCCAAAATACTTTTTTTTTTTTATACTACGTCGGCGGCAAACAAGCATACGGCCCGCCTGATGGTAAGCAGTCTCCGTAGCCTATGTACGCCTGCAACTCCAGAGGAGTTACATGCGCGTTGCCGACCGTAACCCCGCCCCCCCTCGTTGAGCTCTGGCAACCTTACCGACAGGAACACGACACTATGAGTATGGCCTAGTGTTATTTGGCTGTTGTTTTCTTGTTGTTGTTTGTTTGTTTCTGTTGTGTTGACTTTTTAATGCCTAATAGAAATTGTGTAGAAATTTTAATGCGTAATAGTAATTGTGCACAAACTGGCGTGACGTTGGCTCTCTGTGCCTGTTCTACCGTCTGTACAATGGGGAATGTTCTGAAGAACTTTTTGAATTGGTGCCACCGTCGCGTTTTTATCACCGCACCTCCCGCCAAAGAAACAAAGTTCATCCTCACTTTCTCGACACGTGGCAAACCAAGAACAAGCGGGCATCTCGCTCATTCTTGCCCAGAACGTGCAAGTTGTGGAATGAGCTACCTTCTGAGGTTTTTCACTTGCGCTATGAGATGGGGTTCTTCAAGAAGCAGGTATTTAGGGTTCTCAAAGGTTGGCAACGCATAAGTGGCTCCTCCGATGTTGCTTATGTCTATGGGCGGCGATGACTGCTTCCCATCAGGCGGCTCGTCTGCTCGTTTGCGGCCTATTACATAAAAAAAATACACTATAGAATGGCGGCGCGCTGCCGCGGTTACAACCGCAAGAGTACTAACTTGATTAATTTTACTTACGCCCGTACTAACACTTTTATTACTGTTTAGATTGCGAGACGAGCTGTACGTGCAACTATGTCGGCAAACAACAGAAAACCCTCTGCGAGATTCCCTACTGCGCGGCTGGGAGCTGCTAGCAGTGTGCCTCGCCTTCGTGCCGCCCTCCCCCGCCTTCCAGCCCGCGCTCACCAACTACGTCAACCGCCACCGCGACCCCGCCTTCGCGGACGCCTTCCCCGAGGTATGCCGGTGATGATGATCATACCCTGAACAAGTATAGAATGTAGCTTGCTTGGTGTCAACCGGATGGCCAGCAACCGGAAGTAGTTTGTTAATTTAGATGTCAAAACGTGTATTATAAATTATCCTCTTCATACCGCTAAGCATGACTTGCTTTGTCGGGCGCGACACCATACTTGAAGTCACACTTGATATATGGAGTCGTGCGCGACAAAGCAAATTGTGAGAAATTGTGGTCTATTGATCAGTTGAAACAATAATGATAATGATGTACTTTTGTCAGGTTGGGAAATGGCCGATCCACGTGCAAGTGTCACACTACGCAGGCGTGGCGTGCAAGCGGCTCGAGCGGATCGGCGTCAGCGGCAAGCGGCAGCCCAGGAAGCCCACCACGGAGGACATTGACCAGGCGCGGGTGAGTTTAGACTTTAGACCTTATGTTGTTGCAATAAGGCTTACGAATGGATAGTTAACTGTGTTAAAGGTGGTCAGGTTAACGCACAAGATTATGTCTGCTCTATGTCAATTGAAGTCGGTAGAGCCATGTTTTAAGTCTTTCTAGACCATTAAACCATTATTGCACTGTTCACATCAAATAGTTGAAATTTGAGCGCGTTTTACTGGAGTTAAAGGAATTCCGAATTGTAAAATTTTGTGTTGTGTTAGATTTCCTACTTAAGTAATTACGGCCATCGACGCTCAACCTATACAGGCCTCTGTCTCATGTGAAATGTCTAATTATATTAGGTTACAGGCTGAGTTACAGAAAAGTTTACCTTATTTTTTGCGGTTATATTTTTTTGTACATTTTTGTTAGAGTTTTACTTGGGTAATGCTCGGCTAACCCATCTATTTCCCACAGATCCAAATATTCCGCCAATCAATGTTCGGCAACACGCTATCCGAAGTGATGGCGTTACAAAAAGAGCGGTTCCCGAACCGGCAGCTGCCCTGGGTGCAGGTGGCGCTCTCGCAGCAGGTGCTGGCGCTGAGCGGGCGCGACACCGAGGGCATCTTCCGGGTGTCGGCCGACGTGGACGAGGTGGCCGCGCTCAAGGCCAAGCTCGACAACTGGGAGCTGCCGGACGCCTCCACCCTCACTGGTGAGTCGTGCTCCTGCCCATGAAGCTTTCTTTCCAGTCTAGTCCTTCGACTCCATGTCCCAGTTATAGCTTTTATACTACATTGTTACTTATAAGCGCTGTTTTGATGTTTCCAAGAATGTTGGAAAGAGATCACTACTGCCTATAGGTTTGACTTTTTTTAGTGTGATATCATTGAAACGATAAATTTCAGAACTACTAGGTAGTAGAAAAGCGTTCGTAAGCAAAGCAACACTTTGGTGCACATGTGTCAAGGATGCATACAAAAAAAGCAAAGTTTAATTTGTTATTTTCATCTCTATGGTCTACCTCTTCGTATAAGACTTGGGATAAGGTCAATATGGGTAAGTGTAGCATACCGATACGTGTGGCTGGCCTTTATATCGGAGCCTGTTTACACTTTGATTGTTTGAACTTTTGTGAAGTATAATTTTTACAATCCAGTCGGTTATTCGCGTCTAACGACAATTCCAAAGTAAACAAGTAGTAGGTAAATAAACTCTAGATTAAGTTTTATAGTAATTAACTAATTATATTACGTTTTGATCAGTATAAAACAAACTTTCAAATCATAGCTAATTTTTTTTAAATTAAAAGCTTTGTATTATATTTTATCAATCAAAAGTTTTATAACAGAACTAGGTAAAATAAGATTTGAAAATTTCAACTTTATTTCACGAACTAAAAAAAAAAATAGATTTTACTTCTTTTTCTTTCCATTGAAGATATTTTCTACGATTTTATCACACTCAATCGAAACAATCTTAAAGGTAACAAAGAATGCTTGACGAAAATAATCTCATCACATTACATTGTCTTGTGTTTGTGAAAAAAAATGATACTATCAAAGGAATCTTTTTATAACTAGGATAATTTTACGTCGATGTAACAATAAGTAGATTACATCGATGATTAAATTAATTAAGACAACGTCGCTTTAATCAATTTAATCATCGCCACGCACGTGTGCAAAGGAGTACAGTCAAGTCTAAAAAAAATATCAAAATTCAAAAATTCAAAAAAAAAAATATCTGCAAGTAGGCCTCAAGGGCTCTTTTACAAGTCAGTACAACATTATAGTAACCTCATATAGTGACATAAAAATACAGAACAACATTTATAAATACAACAGCAAATACCTGGGTAAACATTACATTATAATAATCTTAAAATAAATAATTACTACAATACAATAGAGATGTATAGCCTCTATGGTTAAAAATACATTAAATCTGGAGATGTAAAAGGTCCCCAATGTCAGAGTACTAATACTAATAAAATTTGGAGGTGTAAAGTCTCTCCAAGTGTAAAAAAAAAATTAAATAAATAAACCACGTCTGGACTGTTAAACTAGCAGTCTCATAAACTAATGCTACAGAATACATAACTAGTATGTACCAAGTCAAGAATATTATACAATATTACAGAGACGTATAGTCTCCATGGTTTAAGTTTGGAGATGTATAAGGTCCCCACGGTCTGAGAAAGTAATAATACACAATAATAATGACATTAATAAGATTTGGAGGTGTAAAGGCTCTCCAAGTGTTCAAGAATAAAAAAAGTGTATGAAATACATGTTTCACGTCAAGATACTGTTAAGCTAACAATACGAGTTAAGCTAACAATATCGATACGAAAATAGTGCTAAAAATATGTATACACGACCTTACTGCTCATATAAATATATTAAGGTAGTGTATACATATTTTTGGCACTTTGTCCGTATCGATATTTTCAGACGTGATCGCACAAGCACAACTAGGTTCATACATATGCATATGTAAAAAAAGGAATCAATCTTATCGCTTTTTCATTCGATTACTTTGTTAGCGAAAGAGATAAAAAAAGTATTTGGCCAAATTCAAAATATGTTTTAGGCATCACTTTTTAAGTGCTTTCAAAAAAATTATTTTATGTATTTCTTATAATAATGAAAAAATCGAAAATAGTCAAACGAACGGGCATTGCTCTGGTTACTCGTAGTAATCAAACAGTGGCAACATATTTTCACGACAAACATATACACGAGAGGAAAATGGGGACTACGTTTGTATCGAGAAGCGTTCTTACACTTTCCTCTTAATAGATGTGTAAGTAAAGTCACCAATGTTAACATTAAAAGCGTGTACGAAAAATATTTTGACAGTATATTGTACTTGTTCTAAACAATCATGTCAGACATTTGATGGTTGCAATAGCCGTAAACAAAGTAACAACCCGTATCTAATCACATCGATTTACATCAAGATCATTTGATAGGGAGTGTGCATGAACTGTAGGAGGCAGCACAGGAGCCGTCAGATTTTTGGCGCGAGGCGTAAATGTGATCTTTTTTGTTCCGATGTAGCCCACAAGATGGCAGAACCTACTATGCACAAGAAAACACGTGACGTGTACATATGCATGTCTATGGTTCCGATTCAAGCCACAAGATGGCAGACCCTCCAATACGCACGGTCCCTATCTTGATGTAAATCTAGCTGCAAAGGTATTCACTTTTGCAGCTCGCTGTACACTCAAAAGATTTAATTTGTGACCCATTTCGTACCTCGTCATTGACAAATAACATGAAAGTCGCTAGAGACCTCATACTATTGTCACTGTGACAAATTAAATCTTTTGACTGTACATGGCGACACGTGACCGAGTGACATGTTTAGTTTTTGTGCAGATGAGGTGAGATGACAATTGCTCTATACTTGCCGCAAAACTAACTGGCCACTGAGATCATAATGCTATCTCCATCCCTTGTTAAGACCAACCAAGAGTGAAAGAGATGGCATTATGACCTGACTTGCCACTCAGTTTTGCGCCAAGTATAGTTACATTGTTTTTGTGCTTGCGTGATTCAAGGTGAAAGGCTAATTTGAGAACTTATACTCTGTGACTGCATATATAAAAAAAACCGGACAAGTGCGATTCGTACTCTCCCACTGAGGGTTCCGTACAAATTTGTAGAAACATAATACAAAAGTAAAAAAAAATGTACTAAAAGATTTGGCCAATTATGCATATAATTATTTCTACTAATATATAGTTTCCGATTTCCTGTACTTGTATAAGACGCTAGTACTTGGCAATTTTTAAAAGTTCTAGGTCAACACGAAGTATTAGTCTTTCGATTTGTAGCTGGCCCCGAACGTTTACCGCACATGCCACTACGTGCAAAAAAAGGGTCGTATAATTCTAATTGACACCTGAGCGTGGGCTAGTCCAAAGATCAAAAAACCAGTGTAGGTGCGCTCTCCGATAACACGCCTTTGTTATAGTCGTTCGATTTGTAGCTGGCCCCGACGGACTAATCCTTTGTCTATTGTTAAGTAAAACGGCACGTGCCACTACCCGCAAAAAAAGGGTCGTATAATTCTAATTGACACCTGAGCGGGGGCTAGTCCAACGGTCAAAAAACCAGTGTAGGTGCGCTCTCCGATAACGCGCCTTTGTAACGCATCTCGATGACACATTTTAGATTGGTACTGTAGCGTTCGACTCGCCGGCACTCGGTAAACCGTATAGAGACCACACAAGAAATCGCAAATTAATTTTCCTTTTGTTCATTTTGAATCTTATTGCGATTTCCATAGGAGTTGTTGTTATTCATTAACCGGTTAAAGTGGCCTAAACATTTTAATGCAGGTAGTAGTACGTGCGGTTTGACTTAAAAATAGACAAAAGATTAGCCGTTCGGGGCCAGTTACAAATCGAACGACTATACTATATAAATGTTGATTCACTTGAAAGTGTAGAAATATTCCTGTTTTGCGGCATTAACGGCCGTATTTTTTTTACGTCAACTTAGAAGTTTGTTTATTTCCCAGCTTCAAGGGACTGTAGGGCTGCGCAAATATATGGTTTTAATTTTAACTCGATACCTCCACGTTCCCGAGATAAAGCGTATTGACAGATAGAAAGACAGACGGACAATAAATTGATCCTATAAGGGTTCCGTTTTTTTTCCTTCGGAGGTATGGAACCCTAAAAAGGTTTATATTATATACGTTGCGCTTACGTCTTCAATATCTGATGGATTACACAGTAGAATTTGTTGTTACCCGAGCCATAAGCCCCAATACGTTATGCTTTTTGTGTTTAAACTTTCTAGTTAAGATTTCGCGTTATTTGCTAAAGTTCGACTGATAGTTTACAACCTAAAATAAGAAAAAGCCATAATATGATGCAGATCATCAACTATCACCTTCGTAATGCTTAAAAAATGTAGACCCTGATCTGTCTACATGCACAACATGATGTTGTTCCCGTAAAAGGCCTGTGGCTGATCCATCACGCCGCAACACTGGAGAACCAGGAATAATTCTTTAACATATTAATAGGAAAAATTATGGCCCCCTTTTTAGGGTTCCGTACCCAAAAGGTAAAACGGGACCCTATTATTAAGACTCCGCTGTCCGTCCGTCTGTCACCAGGCTGTATCTCATGAACCGTGATAGCTAGACGGTTGAAATTTTCACAGATGATGTATTTCTGTTGCCCCTATAACAACAAATACTAAAAAGTGCGGAACCCTCGGTGGGCGAGTCCGACTCGCGCTTGGCCGGTTTTTATTTACATAAATATCGGTCTGTTAGATTATAGTGTTTTGAGATAAATATTCAGGGTAAATTACTATTTTTCAGAAATTGTATTATTTGTGTCATCTCATTTTTTGATTTCACGGGCCTGTAAATCCCGGTCTTGCTTACGTGGGGATATAGATCCAACGCTTTAATGTCATTATTATTAAATCATATTTAAACTTAGTTGCACTATAAAAATAAGTACAAATGGCAAACTTAATGCCTTAAGACATTATGTACCAGTCAACTATAGCGCAAAACAGAAAATCTCGAATGTGGGTGCAGTGAGAAAAATATTTTAGAAAACATAACAACTATAAGGAATTTTGGATATTTCCAACATTATTTACAATATTAAACTAACACGTAGTATAGAACCTTTTGTAAGTACGTTAATATTTTAAACTGTTTTACACTACGTACTTAAACCTAGTAGAGATGCCTTTTTACGACATCATATAATTTACAGAGCCATTAAAAAATATTATTGTCATATAAAACTTGTTAACAAAACTGGTCAAGTGGATGTCGGACGCATAATGGAGGGTTCCACACAATATGCTTGACTTTCAGAGCGATATTTCCCAAAAGTATTCACTGAATCAATACATGCTGCTAGCAAACTCTATTGTTATTTTTAAAAACCTGTCGAATGATGTGCCACACGTCGATATTACTTGAACAATTTTTGTTTTCACTTTTAATCAGATCTATTTTTAGTACCATCCCCAAAAAAATACTTTTATAAATTTTAACTTCTGAACTAGGTAAGTAGCTTACAAAATACACCTATGTTTAGAATTTTATTTAAGTATGTCTTAAGGTATAGTTTCCGAGTAAATAGTGACATGCAAACAAACGGAAATGATGAAACTAGAAGGGTTCGGTTTTTGCCAATTTGGCTACGGAACCCTAAGAAAACCTTGTCTTGTTTATGATATGGATCATCCTCTAGAAAATGCACAAATGCGAAACCAGACGGGTCGTAATTAAAATATTGCTTCGTCATTTTGCTTATTATTCTGACATTGGTCTCGCGGGTCACTTACAGAGGACATTGTCTAAAACCTACTTATGAAAGTTTGGTCAGTTGATATTTAATTTTATTCGGATTCTTTTTAGGTTGAATTTTGTTTGGCACAATAAAACCTGTTCATAAATATTTTGCATTTTTATCATTACGACGGTTGAAAAAAGTGTAATAACGATTACACTTCAAAGCTCAATGAGGGGGGGGGGGGGGGGGGTTAAGGGTCGGCAACGCGCATGTAACTCCTCTGGAGTTGCAGGCGTATATAGGCTACGGAGACCGCTTACTATCAGGCGGGCCGTATGCTTGTCGGCCACCGACGTAGTATAAAAAAATACACTATTAGTTTCGAGTAGCCTCCTCCTCCTTTCGAGTCCAAATATGCACCTAAATCTTATGTCTTAAAGTTATAACGTAGTAAAATTATCCAAATGTCGTTCGTAACAAAAAACTTTCTTTGTACAGATGCCCACGCACCGGCGAGTCTGCTCAAACTCTGGTACCGCGAACTCTACGAGCCTTTGATACCAGACGCGCTGTACGCGCCGTGCGTAGCTGCGGGTTCAGACTACGCTGCATGCGCGAGGGCGCTACAACGTCTGCCGGCGCTGAATCGACTGGTGAGCTACTTTACACTCTATCGCGTACTGATAAGATTCATTCTAGCTTGCACTGCTAGCACAGATGTCTGTGGTCAGACTGGTACCGGGAACTCTACGAGCCCTTGATACCAGACGCGCTGTAAACGCCGTGCGTAGCTGCGGGTTCAGACTACGATTCATGCGCGAGGGCGCTACAACGTCTGCCGGCGCTGAATCGACTGGTGAGCTATTTTACACACTGTCATGTACTCATAAGGTTAATTCTAGCTTGCACTGCTGGCATAGATGTCTGTGGTCAGACTCTGGTACCGGGAACTCTACGAGCCCTTGATACCAGATGCGCAGTACACGCCGTGCGTAGTTGCGGGTTCAGACTACGATGCATGCGCGTGGGCACTACAGCGTCTGCCAGCGCTGAATCGATTGGTGAGCTGTGTTCAGACTCTGGTACCAGGAATTCTCCTTGATACCGGACGCGATGTACGCGCCTTACGTAGCTGCGTATCACAATCCCGTACATGTAAGGCTTATTCTGGCTTGACTTCCACTGCTGGCACAGTGGAACCGGGCACCTTGCGAGCTTGCAGCGTTTAACAATGCTTACATTCGGGATACGATACTTGTAATATTAAAAATAAACCAGGGTCTTCAGAACAGTGTCGTACGCATAATTATTAGACCGCAGTATGACACGCTGGACCCGAAATCAAACTTACTACTTACTACTACTTACTTAGGTAGGGTACTTTAAAGTTAAATTTAGCTAAATGGATAGAATATGAGGCATTCATTATAAAAAAGTGGAATTGGAAAAGACATTGAGATAAAAAATACAAGGCTCCATAATCTCAAAAAAAATTTTTTTTTTTCCTTTCAAAACCATTTGATTCCTTACATTTTATTGAAAAATAAATTGTATGACAACTATATACGTAAACGCAATATTTTAGGGTCAAAATAGCAATTTTCTTAATCTTCCATACATTTAGGACAGACTATTCAAATGTGACATCACATTACAATATCATTTTGTGACAGGCGTTTCAATCGTCGAGTGCGAACGACGATTACTTTTAATTATCATTTCTGACCATTGTGTTGCTTAAATGCTATGAGTTCTATGTAGACATTTGATCCTCACGAAAATCAAGATCGATTGACATTATTTACAAAAAACTGCCAAGTAGCCAATTATGTATACGTCAAGTCTAGAGACCCTGGTCTAGAATAGAACATCAACAAACCATACCACAACAAAGTGTAACGTAACTGCACATGCGGTTGTCGCAGTCTCTTGAACTCCAACGGAATATGTTAATCAGTTCGTGAAGTATGCGGCGTGACGTCACACGCGGTAATCGCCAGGCCTGCGCGTCATGGCCGGTGGAACAACTTACGTTTTAAACATGTTTTCTTAGGACGGTCGCACATGATCGACATTATCTGTATTTAGGATGCACGTCAACGTTCTTGCAAATTCTATAGGAAATATTAAGCAAAACTCTGCGTAGAGAGCGCTACTAGCACATACTGAGGACCTACCGCGAAACACAAAAATCGCGTAAACTGTAAACAAACCGCCTTGATACATCAATGTCATAGTGAAAACTTCCCAAAAAGCTGTTTAAGGCATAGTATTTATAAGTTACTCTATGGTTTACAATATGTGCTAGTGCTGCACTCTGGCGGCAGAACCGCAATACAAATACAATACTGCAATAGTAATACCCTCTAAGGAACTCCACTTTACAAATAGAGTGCGCGCAGTGTCATTATTTCCGTTAAACGGATATAATTTGGTGAAATTGTAATTGTTGTTGATGTTACGCGTATGGTACTTGTACGATACATGTGCGAATAGGTAATTCACAACTCGTATCGATTTAAAACACTCCCTTCGGTCGTGTTGTAATTTATCGCCACGTGTTTCGAATTTCCTATTTTTCCCTCTTGTATCGTAATGTACTATTATTGGAATCATTTTGCTACAATAAAGACCTCATTATGTCGCAATACGGTAATTTAATTGAAACAGAAACGTTCTGTGGCGGGGTGACTGAAAACAAAAATCGCGGATTCTAAGTCCGGATCGCACCAATCAATGACCTTAATTTTGATATTTACCAACTAATCTAGCTAAGTAAATCGGACTAAACCCGATAAGGCGAGGCATTGTTTTCCTTCATGCCTATTCTTGGGATGAGTTGCTAATTGCCAAAGCATATCCTATAGCCTCTTTAGGATTCAAACGGAATGCTATGATGAGCAGGAAGTTATTTAACTGTCATTAGTACTCGCGTGTCGATATGTCGAGATTATGTATCTCGTTTTCTGTAAACTGTCTTAAGTACCTAGCCTAGCCTATTGTACGGACTTTGCAGTGAGTGAGCGTGGATGTGCGTCATTCTTACTAATGTTACAATTGCTAAAGTAATTTTGCCTGTCTGTTTCTTACTTATTCACGCTTAAACCGCTAAGCCGATTTAGATGAAGTTTATAGTTTGAGGCCCCGGGGAAGGATAAAGGGTAATTTCATCATTTATCACCATTCCACGCAGACGAAGCTATAATTCCTATATCACTAGTGGCTCTGTGAGATATAGGTAGTTTACAACTGAATAAATGAATGACTCCGCCATTTTGAAAAAAATCCAAAAACTGAATCGATAAAAAAAAAATTTAATCATCGAGCCTGCTCACAAAATATCCCGAAAATCGGTTCAGAATTGCGACCTCTGAAGAACATCGGACATACGAAAGCATTTTTGCCGTACCGTACCTTCGCTAACGCTCGGTCAAAAATATCACGTTTATATTGAAACTTCCACTCTGTCACTGCAAACTAGTGCAGATTTAGATTAGACGCATTCTAACATTTGCAATTAGTTATGTCTACTGGAGCTTGAAAAAACACGTGCTCATCACACATGTCCTTACGGGGATGACCCGAAACCTTCAAGTGTCGTAGGTATGGTCACTGCCAATTAAGCGAATGCGTTGTCAACTACTGTAGGCACCTACACATAGACGAGTGCCATGACTTAACGACTGGGCTAGCTAATGAAAGTGTAACGAAGTAAATACCGACCGCAAAGGATTATGACGCCGCGTATACCTGATCTTCAAATTGTAAGGTGGACACTGACTCGTATCATTTTATATGTATGTATCGTGTTATGCGCTCGAGCATTATAGGTAATAGTGGGTACAGCGCGCCGAGCAGATCGCGGTCAGCGCCAGCTTCACTCGGTTGTGGTTTGTTTGTTACAAGTCAGTACAGGCGTGCTGTTTGGGAAATGAAATAAATATTCATTATGTACAATATTTAGTAGTGAAATTTGCATGTTTTTATTTTTACACTTTTCCTTTTTGTTTGTTTTGATGTCCATGTATGTATGCTGTGGGTTAGTTAGTTAGTTAGTGCTTCTGGGCATTTTCCGCAAATCGACAACCATTGTGCCTAGTTTGCGTGAAACGAGGTAGCGCTACTCTAACCACCCCAGCTCCTCCACGAAGCCTAGCAATGTTTTCAGGTTGCTGTATTTGCGCGTGTATACTTCTACCTGTTTGCAGTCTAGAAAAATGTGTTTTGTTGTTCCCTCTTCTTCAATGCACGCTCTGCACATGTGGCTGTTTTACCCAGATTGTGTTATGTCCTGTTATTAATCCTACTATTTTACATATGTTGTGGGTATGAATAAATAATTTATCTATCAATCTATCTAAATGGAATACGTTTCTAGCAGAGCGCTTAAAACAAGCGTACGCCATCGTACGATAGTTGTAATAATAATACTCGGACGATATAAGTCAAGGAAAGGCCTACAGATCAGTCATCAATTTTAAGAAAACAATTTCATCTTGAAACAGCAGATATTTTGAGAATGCGTCGCCCGCGTGACATTCATAAATTGCTCGCGCACTGTACGCTTGCTGCAATATCGTACTACGAAATGTGGATAAGAAAAATCAGTATAATTATTGAACATGCTCACAAAATTCCACGAGAATCGTTTTAGAAAGACCTGGTAGAGAAAATCCGGACAGTCATACGAAAGCGTTTTTACCCAAGCTGAGACTGAAACCAATAAATACTATAATTGTTTGTTACAGGTACTAACCTATCTCATAAGCTTCCTCCAACAATTTACTGCTCCAGAAGTCGTAAGTCAAACGAAAATGGACTCTGCGAACCTCGCCATGGTGTTCGCGCCCAACTGCCTCCGTTGCACCTCTCAAGACCCCAGGGTCATACTAGAGAACGCGCGGAAGGAGATGACCTTCCTGAAGACCCTTATCACGAATTTGGACACATCCCATGTGCAGGACATGCTGTGACCGAATCTCAATAACAATTACGGGAACGATGATTACTCGTTGCAAGAACGTTCGTGGTTTTAGATATTTTAGTGATCATTCCTGTGTGTATACAATCTCACCGGGATTACGCGATGATTAACGCATACGTGATATATGTCAAAATAAGTGTTATATTTAGCGACAGTTAATGTAGTCTATCTCGCATTAAATCAAATCTAGATGCGTTGATATTAAAGAAAAGTAAATGTTTTAAACAGTAAACTTCTACCACCAACCGCTTGTCGTTTTTGAAGTAGGTAACATTTCAATCTGCCTTAACATTTGAACTATTTACTGCGAATAAAATATTCTAGTGATTTCCGAAACCAACTGTACCTATAGTACGAATTATTTACATTAAGTACAGTACTAATAAGTACAGCCTTCGGTGAAGCGGTTAGGAATGTTCGAAAGAAAATTAGCTTTAATGAACGTTCGTGCAACGGGTCATGACCCACAAGGACCTGTGCCGCCGATCTGTTTGCGGCTACATCGGTCTTTTTTAAATGCGCAACTGAATAGTATCTTTAGATTGTAATAGCTCTTTAGAGCTCCAAAAGGAGCTTGAAGGATTACTAGTGCAAACGTGATGCGCTAATGTGTCGTTCTGTACCAAAAGATACCTTAGATCGATCGAGGCTTACGTTACATAATTACTAATGTAGTAAGTTCGCGCTCATGTGGTCCCTTTTTCTACAGACCGGCACAAATATTAGGGCAATTACCGAATTCCCATAATTATATTTGACATTCTTGTATATTGTTTGTATTTTTGTACGCTATAATGTAATTTTATTTGGTCGTATCCAAAGATATTTAATGAAATGTGATTTTAATTACATTAGAATCTGAGCTTTACAAAAGTGCACGTGCAATGTGATTCAGAACTGAACGGTTGCTTGTTTATATTTAGTTTAGTTGTAGAGAGTGAATGAATTTATTTTTACTACATTATTTTTATTATGTACCATAATAATAAGTTTTGCTATTGAAGGAGGCAGCTATATTTTTCATGACGAATTAAACGCAATACAATTATGTTAGATTAAGTACATTAATAATATCGAGGCACCTATTGAGACTATCGGCAGTTACATCCATAAAGGCGTCTACACTGTTTTTGATGTAATAGGTTAGTCTTCTATTGATAAATTAATTTGTTTACCTACCTAGAGTAATCGATTTTAACGTTCAAGTCATATTTAGCGATGTTATGTTGTATTTAGTCAGGCAAACTTCATAGTAGCAATGTCGCTTAACATATTAAATATGTTACAACGGGTCACTCACGTAACATATTTAATATGTCTGTGTCTCACGGAAGTTTAGTTATTAAACATGTCGCTTAACATTCTGTTAAGTAGCTGCTTTAATCGTTTAGGAAACTAACCTATTATGATTGGATATAAAAAGTTAAATAACTATAGAACAATTCAACTTGGGCTCAATTTTGTTGACTACACTTGAATTCACAAATACCTTATTTTAATAAGTAAGTAAATAGACACATCACAAGTAGTAACTACATTTTCTAATATTTAGTAAATAATTTAGAATTGACAAAAGCAATAAGACCCAACTATGACGCATTTCGAACTTCGAGGAATGATGACACTTACGTCTCGGTCACCAAACGTACTTACGCTCCGACTGAATGCCAGACGCTGACGCCAATCGCATTCGAAAAAAAAAATGTATGGCGGACACGCTCGGAGCGTGCGTCCCGTGGCCCTAAGCGGATTACATACTCGTATTTACCGACAGCGAAAATGGAATTAAACCAAACGGTTTACGGATAAAAATCAAATGTTTTGATAAGAAATGTTAAATACGGAGGTTAACAATTGTTTTTACTCGAAAGTAGCTGAGGATATGGACCATTTCTATTTTACATTAATAAGAAGGAAATGGCTGCATATTCTTTATTTGACTCCAATTTATCGGATTTCAAATTACATTTTTCTCAGTATTTTTAGCGATGTTTGAAATCTCTATAGAAATATGGTTTAATAGTTCTGCGAAGTTGGACAAGAAGTTGATCTTACTAAGATATATGATGCGACGAGGTTAAGTTACTAATCTAGGATAATATAATATACATAAATGCAGCTTTAAATTTTTAATGTGTACATGCCTAAACGGAAATTACAATTAGATTCACAATAAATTAAAACTTATCACAATTCTTGGGCACAGTATCTACTATCTTCAATAAGGATCTAACAATATTTTACACGATAATTTTTTCGATAAAAATACTTAATAGTTCCCTGTTCATAATATGCGAGCGAGTAGATGTCAATGCCTTCTGGGTTACCTTGGAATGTCTCCAAAAAATGCACTTTGTATCAGGGTCAAGGCAACGTGTTAGTCATCGGATATTGTGTTTTACGCAAATTTATTTTCGTTTATTGCTGTTGATATGTTTTCTCTAGTTCGATTCGGAATTAATTAATCTTTAAAATGATCAAATAGGCAGGCAGACAAGTAAATTAATAACAAGGACATTTTTTTAAAGTTATACTTATTCGATGATACCTACCTCACAAGATAACTATAGTACGCGCGATTTCATTTTTATACAGAACCTCACTGGTGGCTAAATTCACGATATTATAAAGAGGGTATTCACGCGAATGTATGAGCAAAATATTTATGAAGTCAAACATTCACCGGAACTTCAGGCAGCAACAGTAAAAATGCAACCTGATGAAAATCTGATGAACTTTCACTTCGTTCGGTTTGGCATGGTCGATTACAATGTTTTATTCTTAGGCGCCGGTGCCGTCGCCAAGATGACCAACGTTTATCGTCAAGGTAAAACATGAAAAAAGAATGTATCAGGATGTAAAATTAAATTCATGATCTGTCGCCCGCGGTTTTTCCCGACCGATAGGACATCCAAACCATGTCACGAATTTCGCACTCTTCACATTCGCGAATGCGAATCAGAATGTCCAGGATGCGAATGTCCGAAAGCGAATGCGAATACGAATTTTAGGGAATATGTAGTTCTGTCGTTACTCGTATTATCATTCCTAATTTAAAAAAAAAATCTGTTAGTACATATAACATGTAACCTTAGAACGGGATGTTATAAAGTGTTGAGAAGTGCTGTCTACTGGTCAAAATGCAGTATTTAAAAACAGTTGGGGCGCTCCATACGAGAGTCGACGAGACAAGTCACGACCTGCACACATTCGCATTCGCAAAACATTCGCTCCATTTGATGCGAATGTTTAAAATGATTCGTATATACGAATGCGAATATTCATGACATCCCAACTTCAAACCTTCAAGAGCGTTCTATTCTAGACTAGGCCCCAGGACGTTACATAACTGGTATAATACATGCGGAGCTAAGATTTTTATCTTACCAAGAAAACTCTAGGTTTAATTGCAGTAGGATTACGGCGACAATATGCCTCGCGGACAAGTCATGCTTATACGTCGCATTTCCTCTGCTCTTACTCGGAGACCAATCATCTCGGGTTTACCACTGATTCATTCTAGCCTTGGAGTGTTGCTATTTAAGTTATATAATTAGTTGGAGTAAATTGTAACTTTATTTACGAAGCAATACAAATATTCTTATTTGTCGCCAAAAGTAAATAAGTGATACTTAAGCGAAAGACAACACGCGGTCTTAAAACCATGCACAATAAAATAAAATAAACCGGCCTAGTGCGAGTCGGACTTGCGCACGAAGGGTTCCATACCATTATCTATAAAAACGGCAAAAAATTGCGTTTGTTGTATGGGAGCCCCCCTACAAATTTATTTTATTCTGTTTTTTAGTACTTCTTGTTATAGCAGCAACAAAAATACATCATCTGTGAAAATTTCAACTGTCTAACTATCACGGTTCATGAGATACAGCCTGGTGATAGACGGACGGACGGACAGCGGAGTCTTAGTAATAGGGTCCCGTTTTACCCTTTGGGTACGGAACCCTAAAAACGAGCAATACTTTTGTTGTACACCGGCTGTACACCTTGACATAGATATTTTTTAATGAAAGCATATTTACTTCAATTAATTAAAAATCCGATTGACAACGGTTATGAGAGACACTGATTGTATTATTTATTGTTTGTAACAGTAAAGGTGGCCCAAATTGACGTTGATATTTATTTTATCGCAGCATAATTATTGTTGTCAATTTTAACAAATATTTTGAAGATAATATGTTTTTTGTTTTACTTAAATTAGTTTTAATTTTGAAAGAAATTGAGTTAAAAAAATATTTAAGTGACAAAAATATTTATTTATTAAATATTTTTTGTCAACGTATACTGTTTGGGCCATACTGTAAATTAGACAACGGGTTACACAAACCAATTCCTATTTTTCGAATTTCCTATTTTTCGCACTTTTTTCATAATGTACTATTACTGTACATATGGTACTAGGTACTTTCCTGCACTAGTGCGGGAATTAGCACTTTCCGTGTCTATGTCGTATGTTTAAAGGGCCATTATGTACTGTAAAACGTTCTACAATACACGAATAGGTAATTTCTCTTAGATCGTATTTTAATTTATCGCCACTCGATGCGAATTTCCTACTTTCCGCACTTGTATCGTAATAAATAACTATTATGCCTACTATACACTGCTCCGCTAGTCCGTTTAACCTTTTGAACGCTTTCTCGCATCAAAATGTGGCATACACGCCAACATCTCAACTAGTGAGCAACGAATTTAAACCTTATCTGTCAACAGTAAAATTGCTTTGACAGCGTCTGCCATGACCCCTTGAGTGGTCGCTGGCGTGGTGGGCATGACAGCACACGACCAGTTTAGTGGCTCTCGGTGTTGAAAGGGTTAAAAGGGAACCTTACGTATACGTTGCATACTGACGCATAATATGCGACGATAATTGTCCAGAAGTCTCTTTATCCGGATCGACATATTTGAGTATGAAGAGTATGACGTGTCTTAGAGATTTGATTTTGCTAGAATCTCTTTTTCAAGAAAAGTTTACTTTGAAGCCACGTCATTAGCAATGCAATGCAGTTTAATCTGAGATCTTTGTTTACAAAGTAGCTAGGAAAACTTTAGAGAAATATTTTTGTGTAGATACTTAAGTAATGAAGTTTATCGCATTTTCAAACTCCTATAAATAAAGTTACGAAAATTCAAGCGCTGCTCTTCGAATATATTATTATATTTTAAGAAGTTGTAATGTCGATATAAGACTTATTTTTAATAAGTAGAATATTTTTACACACCGATACTTTCAAGCTTAGTCCGTGAGCTTTTGGATGGAATATGTTTGGAGTTCTGAAAGGAACACGATAAAAATGAATGATTTGATATGTGAATCTAAATTGCCTTATCCAAGAAAACAGTCACAAAACTTAATTTATTTAACAAAGACAGGTATTTCCTGGTTGTTTCAAAGGTGCTTGTTTCTTTTCATTTTTTATGTTCTGAAAGAGAGTAATTGTAGTTCTAAAAAGTGTGCAGAAAGTGATACGTGTCTGCACTAGAGCATTTTACTTTCCAAGTACGATTTTTTTCAGTTTATTACGATTGAAAATTAGTTGTAAATGGATTTGTTATACAATTTTCATCCTGATATTTAACTCCCCATTCCATAAATAAAGACTACTTTTACCTAAACGGTTAATTGAAAGTACCCTCAAGAAAGTCTATAAAAATGATACTTAGTCATGTTTAAAAAAAATCATGTATTTTACTTTCCTCGTATTCAAACGAAAAATAGAGTGTTTAACACGGGTGAAAAGTATCATTTCAGCCTCGGACTATTGGCGCTCTCACTACCAGATTACCGACAGAAATGAGTGCCTTTCGTCCCTTGGTTAACAATCTACTGTTACTGATTAGACAAAGCATTGATTACATGATACTGTCAATTTTTAGTAGGTAGTTTACAAGTACATAACTTTAATTTATAAGAAGAATTTACAGCGATATTCATAAACGCGGTTATCTCATGAAATACATGCGCCTACCTCAGTTTTACAGTCTAATTCTGGGTACAAGATACAGTGATCAATTTTATAATACATAGAGACCGTCTATGCTAACTTGGCACGGACTTGAATAGAACAAAGTAAGGAGATGTCATTATAAACGGCCAATTCAATAAAAAAAAATGTTATTAATTGTCATTACCACCACACAAATGTCATGCAGTTATAGTATGACCCTAAACTGTTTTAAAAAAGCCAGTTTCTTTTATGCGAGCGGTCTGTCCTTTAAAAAGCAACTGTATCATGATAGTATTAAGGTTCAAATTATAATAATATGGGCGCTCGCGTACATTGTGGTGGTCCATGTTATATTGTATGAGCTTTACATAGATTAGCCTAGTCAATAACACGGGAGCCGACCGCTCACATAAAATAAATAATGGCTTTTATATAACAGATTAGGGTTCTAAGCGTTAAAAACATTTCAGAAAAGCAAGCTTGGTCCGAATCTACATCTC
This sequence comes from Cydia pomonella, assembly GCF_033807575.1. Lineage (NCBI taxonomy): Eukaryota > Metazoa > Arthropoda > Insecta > Lepidoptera > Tortricidae > Cydia > Cydia pomonella. Next base: position 20,415,607 of record NC_084709.1, on the reverse strand, counting down.
AGGTGCATATCTTAATTCAGTAAATAATGAAAGGCGTCGGTGGCGTGCCCTTCGGCGCCGACCATCGGTCCGTCTGCGCCCTAAGACTAGTTTTGCAGCCGCTCTGCATTCACCAGTGCCGCTACGTTCACATTTTATGTAGATCAATGCTACAGCCAATGATTGACACCAACTCTCACTTAATTTGTTTACTTTAATGCCAACTGGAATTGGCGCATTCTAAGAAATTGACTACAAACAGGTTATTTCCACTAGTTATCATATCACCAAGTTGTTACCAGTAGTAACTAATGGGATTTTTTCGCCAATAGTTACAACCAAAATTTTGTTAGCGTTCAATACTAATGAATCCAGTGGAAAAAAAATCCCAGTAGCTACCACTGGTAACAACTTGGTGGGAATAACCCCTACAAACGCGAATTTTCTGAACATTTTCAGTAGGGAGTTTGTTTTATAATAATATGTGTAAACGCCGAAAAAAGTTATAATACACGAAATAAAAAGTATATGTACGTGAGAGTCCGTGGAATGCTTCTATTTTACTTCTGAGCTGTATAATTCTAGTTCAGCATTTACTATATTAAAAGTTAGTTTGATCCACGTTTTAATATCTGTTCGATTTGTGAAAGCACAAATATTGAAATTGAATGTGATAACAGTTTTCTAAAACTAACTTTAGAATTGAAAATACTTTCGAAATACCTCGATGTTGTTGCAAAAAACGTGAATCTTCAGTTTGATATTTTTGTGTTACCGTTTTACAAGTGTTTCCAATATTATATTTTGTGCCATAAATTTTTTACTTTGGTACGATACTGAGTACCATTGGTAACTATTTAGTTCACGATTAGGTTATTTTAAGATTTTAGGCGTTAGAATATTTCATTTGAGAAATGATAACTAATGCTTGTGGCTAGCTAGATGACTTATGAAAGGGAGAATTAGTGTTTTACATCTCGAATGCCGGAACGTGGATCCGCGCAGTAAGTATTTAATTCTAATTCATTAATAATTAATAGGTACTAACGTGGATCCGCGTTCCGGCATTCGAGAGGTTAAGTAGGTATACACGGTTAATTTTAAAAGCTCTCTTTTTATTCTAGCATAATATATTCCTAAACAGAGCAAACACAAGTCTATTAGCCTTGTTCCCGATATAATGTAAATCTTGCATTTATGCAATAGCAGTGAGGTTATTTTTAACATATTAATAATATATAGATACTAGAACCTATTCAAAATGTGCTTACTTCAAATTATGTAAAGTTGTATATTGCTTATAAATATCTAAATGCAAACATAATTTTCAATATAATTTTAAATCCTCTGTATATATCACGCCTAATTTTCTTTGTTATTAATGACAATATAATGCCTATGATGTTCATAATGTAGAATATCTCTGTAAATGTGAAAGTTCAAGAGAATAAATGGCTATCCAGTGGATAGTCGCGAATACCACCACTCTGTTTCATTTCCCGGCGTGCAAATATGCGGTTGGTCATGCGAAGGTTGTCACAGTCAGCATCACAAGTGACGTATTCTCTAATAGGCACATTCACTGCCAAGAACACGTATGTGTGTTCATTTTGTATTGGAAATGGATCGCTTGGCACTGAAAGTGTTAACAGAAAGAGATATGTCTCTATTAGGTAAACCAATTAGACTGTGGCAGACACCTTTGACTGCAAACTGTACAGATACTGTACCTACAGTCAGCGTCAAATACTTCGTAGCAGTCTAAGTGGCCAAATATGTAGTTCGGTACACCATACTAAATATATGGTGTACCGAACTATTTGGCTACTTTGACTGCTACGAAGTATTTGACGCTGACTGTACAAGCGAAAATCAGAAGAAACAAAAATGTACTACCGTACTTTCGGCCCTACTTATACAACTATACCCAACTATAACCCTCTACTTATACTTTATAGGTTCGTTGATATGCGGTTTAGCTACAAACCTGATCCAACTTAAGTAAGTAGTGTTAGACCAACATAAGTTGGCAGCGATTTTGATAGCCTAGACTGTGAAGGTGTTATTTAAACGTCATCAACTTTATAGAAGTTTTACGTTTAAAATAACCCTTGCCCAGTCTGGACTATGAAAATCGCTGCCAACTTAGCTTGGTCTAACTCTAGTTAGGAGCGGTCAAGTTCAAGTTTCATAGCCTAAGGTACTAGCAACATTATGCAATGTAATTAAGCTGGGCATCGTTCGTTGTCGGACTCTATACGTCATCGATAATCGTATGTGATTTGCAATACATTGCTGCATTTGGTCGATCGATTGAATTCGTTGCTTCTACTTGCCCAGTTTATGATCTAAAATCGCATGCCATTTGTTGCAACGTTCGTAGACGCCTTATGGACGGTTTGTACAACGAACAACCAGCGAATAACTGATCAGGGGTCATCAATTTATAGGTATCACACGATTTAAAGATTTTTTGTCCTCTCCCCCCTCCTTGTCACACCTTTTTTTTTATGATAGAGGCGGCAAACGAGCAGACGGATCAACTGATGGTAAGCGATCACCGCCGCCCATAGACACCTGCAATACCAGAGGGGTTGTAAGTGCGTTGCCGGTTTAAGATGGGAGTACGCTCTTTTCTTGAAGGTTGTGTCGGCCCCACCTCGTCACACCACCTGACACCTGTCATCTGTCATCGGACACCTGGTCACATTCGGCTAACCAGGGGGGGGAGGCCCCTGGTGTTTTCGACGAAATCAACAATATCATTTTAGACAATAGAGTAATGTAACAGATTTATAACAAAGCCGATTAGGAATAAAAAAATACAACGGGTTTCACTCCGGGAGTGCCGACAGAAGTGAAAACTTGAATATTAACGTTGTGCATTTTTTATATTTTGTAATAGTTAGGGAATAATTTTGCATGAATTGCTTTAATTATCAGTATAAAAGTACTATCATTTATGTGGTAAAATACAATATTCATTTATTGCACTATCGCACACAAACATGTCAATTTATATTATATTAATAATTTAACACTTCAGAACTATTACAATTATTTAATTGTAACAGTTTTTCGATCACGTCACGTGTCCGTCTTACGAATTTTCAATTTGTCGAATTTGTCGGTCACGTGACCTGTCGCGAGTTTAACATTTTTTCCCCATCACAAAAAGTGCACAGCGCCGCTAAAGAAGTTTCGAAAAGATAGCCGCGCTGCAGTCAGTAAATTGCCGCTGCAGTTAGATAACAAACTCTTTCAGTTAACAACAGTTTAGATAAACTAAAATAATGGATCATTAATATGTAAATACTTTTCATGCGGTTGTCTGTAGCGGCTTTAGGTTTAGGCCTTTTTGTTTTTTGAATACCTATTCAACAATTACTTAGTTTCAAAATGGGTTCAAAGGTGCTTTATTTAAAAGCTTTAAGAAATATTTATTAACTACTGTAGCTAATACCATAATATGTTTATTCAGTACATTAAATATACGTACAATAATTTGTTAGGCGAACTTCTAGAAAATCTCTTATAGAGTCAGACCAAGCTAAGTTGGCAGTAATTTTGATAGCCCAGCCTGTGCAAGTGTTAGTAAACGTCATAATTTCATAGACGTTTGACGTTTAAAATAACACTTGCGCTGTCTGGGCTATCAAAATCGTTGCCAACTTATCTTGGTCTGACTCTACAGTCATATTCGTAGAGATATCCAGGATATGAGCGCGACAATAATTAGCCTAGTTTGTTTCTTAGTTTTGTAAGCTTAAATATTTCGTGGAAACGACACCATGACCGACCTTGTTGCATTTCGTTTCGTTACATGCAATCCAAAATGTATAAGGAAAACTAAAATAAATATTCGTTAATGTGAGGCCACTTTGCTTTGAGGTTAAAAGTCTTTATTTTTTATAGTCTTACTAACGAATATTACCGAGAACCACTCTTTAGTGATGAGACCACTGTTCACCATTTGTTTCAATTTATAATCATTTTGACATTGTTTGGGTGCAATGGGTACGGTGACAACTGCCATTTCCATTACAATTTATAACCTTAAACGCAAAATTGTATTGAGATGACAGCTGTCATCGTACCCAAACTATAAGATTTACATAAGGTGCATTGGGATAGCTTCGAAAGTAGGGTGGGTTATTTTGTAAATTGAAAATATCTATATAAATAAATAAATATTACAGAACATTATTGCACAAATTGACTAAGCCCCATAGGAAGCTCAATTAAGGCTTGTATTGTAGGTACTGAGACAACGATATAAATAAATATAGAAAACAGCCATGACTCAGGAAGGATGGAGGATTTGAACCCGGGATCATCGGCTTCATAGGCAGGATCACTACCTACTAGGCCAGACAGGTTGTCAAGCCAATCTATACAACCAAAATTACTTCATACTTTAGCAAGACTTACGCTACAGCAACGCTTAGCAAGATTTGTTACTGATGCTACCGTAGAAAGCGCGACTAAGTATTTTAACCTATATATTTGCCACTTTTAAAATTAACCCAATTTTGAGGCACCATTCTTAAGCTTTGCCCATTATTCTACTTTTGTCATGAAATAAATAATATTGCATAGTCCTTTGATATGATCAAACAGCTCTATTCATGTCATACGTAACTAGTAATACGATTATAGAGTAGTTAAATGGGTTGACCTCAAGAGAGTTCCTATATAATTTTATGGCTGATTAGTTCTTAACAACCTCAGCATGTTTGTTGTCTACTCGTACCAATCTACCCACGTCATCATCCTAGCGCGATATATCCTGCGTCGAAATATATGCGTGATTTAGATAAATACAGTATCTATTTTATTTAAAAAGTTATCATCAATTATCCAAAAGCCTCAAGCGTCGCAAGTATGTCGACCTCTAAGGTATAGTAGTTAATACATATTTGCGCCATAAGTTTTTTTTTTCATTTTATTTCATTATGTTTCTACTTACCCATGTGTGTTTCGTTGTTAATAAAATAATTATCCAAATATATAATGCAGTTCAGCAGGTTCATCAGGCGGTCTTAGTTTCTAATTATAATGTTAAAGGTCAGATTAGACATCTTAAGAAATTTTAGTAAGCAATGAATTAAATACTTGATTGTTACAATTAATCAGCCTTTGATAATACTAAGAGAATCAATCAAATATTTTTCATATCTCATGCTCCACCTATCTGCCCCACACTATTGGGTCAAAGCAAATAAAAAGTGATTTTATTTTTTGTAGTTTTTACTCTACATCTAATGTACATACCTACTCAAGATGCCAAATTGCGGCTTTCTAGCACTAACGATTATTGGAGGTTGTATATGTGTGTGCTGGCACAATAGTAAACTTATTACGACACATATATGACACTCGTTTGAATTTGTTATGTTTTTGTACAGCTGTCTGATGTCAATCACTTGCAATATAATATTCACCACGAGAACTAGTGTTTTAACTATCAGCTCCACTACTCTGCTTAAGAGCCTAAACTAGGGTTCTTTCAATAGGTCTTTTAACTATCAGCTCCACTACTCTGCTTAAGAGCCTAAACTTGGGTTCTTTCAATAGGTCATGTGCCTCACGCACTGATAGTGCTAGTTTAGTAAAAGTGTGGTAGAAATATTTGAGTAGTTGTGAAACTTGCGTAAATTATGTCTGAAGAGAACGGCATAAGTGGTATCAAAAAGCTGAAGGGATCGTCGGACTACCCTAATTGGAAGTTCCTGGTACGTAATTACCTTGAGAATAAAAACTGGTGGGAGGTAATTTCGAAAGACGTAGTAAATGCTGATGCAGACAGGAAAGCACGAACAACTATTTGCTTGTTGTTGGAGCCAGAGTGCTTTACCCACGTCTACAATGCGAAGACTGCTAAAGAAGCCTGGAAAAACCTACAGGGCGCCTACGAAGATAAAGGTTGGGGCAGACGTATCCACATACAGCGAGAGCTCTTCAACTGTAAGTTAGAGCATTTTAGTTCTATGGAGAGCTACATATCCAAAGTGACGTATCTTGCACAGCAATTGGATGATATCGATGCAAAAATCCCTGAAGATTGGTTGATATCGATTTTGCTTGGTGGTTTGACGCCTGAGTACAGCCCCCTCATAATGGCTGTAGATAATAGTGGTCAATCAATCACTTTAGAGCAAATTAAGACGAAATTGTTACAAGAAGGAGGTCGACAAAGCAAGTTGAACACTGACTACGAGCAAGCATTAGTGACACATAAAGCACGAAACGATGCCAGATCTGCACCTAAACCTAACGATCGTAAGCAGAAGTTTGTCTACAAGTGCTTCCGGTGCCACCAGCAAGGACATAAGGCGTCCGAATGCAAGGAGCGTACCAAGACCGCGAATGTCTGCCTGAATACTAAGGAGGCGATTGACAAAGATAAGTGGTATCTTGACAGCGGGTGCTCCAACCACCTTACCCACGACAAGAGTAAGTTATTGTTGTATAAACCTGAAAGAGGCAACATGAAAATATCGGTAGCGAACGGTGAGAAGTTATCAGTGAAAGGACGAGGGAACGCTGAGCCCCAAGTCAGCGAGAACGAAAAATTAAAGTTAGAAAACGTTATGCATGTTCCCGATTTGTCCATGAATTTAATTTCGGTAAGCGACTTAACCAAGAAGAAATGTACAATTATATTCGACGAAAAAGGTTGCGTAATTCAAAAGAAGAACCGAATTATTGCAAGTTGTCAAGAAGTCGATGGCATTTACGAGTTGACAGAAAAGAAAAACAATATCGTAAATTTGACACTGTCAAAACGAAAAGAAAACATTTCTAACATTTGGCATAAGCGTTTATTGGCACATTTATCCCGAAATTATATGTTGAAAATGAAAAACATCGTGACCGGTATGGAATTTAAGAGCACAGATTTGTGCGAACCGTGTATTCCCTGTATTGAAGGAAAGACGTGCAAGAGTCCCTTTAAAAACAAAGGTACGAGAGCCACGGATGTTTTGCAAATCGTTCATAGTGATTTATGCGGACCCATGGAAGAGCCGTCGTTCGGAGGTTCGAGGTATGTTTTGCTTTTTATCGACGATTATACTCGGAAGACTCATGTTTATTTTTTGAGGAATAAAAGTCAAACTTTTGATAAGTTCCGTGAATATAAGGCGGAAGTAGAGAATCAGACGAGTAAATCGATTAAAATCTTAAGATCGGATGGAGGTGGAGAGTACTGTAATGCAAAATTTAATGCTTTTTTGAAGTCTGCAGGAATAAAACACCAGACGACTGTGCCCTACACGCCTGAACAGAATTCTGTTGTCGAGAGAGCCAATCGTACGATCATTGAAAAAGCAAGAACACTACTGTCAGAATCGAACCTGAGCAAAAAATATTGGGCGGAGGCTGTTAATACTGTTGTATATTTGAAGAACAGGAGCCCCACAAAAGCTTTGAATAATGCGGTGCCCGAACAGCTTTGGACTGGAAAGGACGTGGATGTCAGTCATCTGAGAATATTTGGTTGTTTGGCTTATCGACTTATACCAAAACAAAAGAGACGTAAATTGGATATGAAGGCGGAACCAATGATTTTTATTGGATATCCAGATAATCAGAAAGGTTATCGTCTGATGAATCCAAAGACAGGTGAAGTGACAACTGCGAGAGAAGTCAAATTTTTGGAAAATGTGTTTCTTCAAAAAGAAAACTTCGATAAGTCGTCAGAAGTCATCATTAACCTGAGTACGGACTCTGATGGTCAGTCCTGTTTACCAAATGGATCCACGAGTTTTCCAGACGTATCGGAAGCGCCTGAGAATGAGTTTCGTGACGCTGTAGACGAGAACATAGAAGTACCTGAACCTCAAGTACCTGAGCATGAGCATGTACCTGATGAGGTGGTCACTAATGGCGAAGTGATAATACCTGGCCTATCAGAAAGGAGGTATCCTCAAAGAGAACGCAGACAAGTTGATCGGTACGGTTGCAATGTTATGTATGCCAAAGAGAGCAATCTTGATGGAGATCCTGTAACCATAGAGGAAGCATTGGCGAGACCGGACAGTGAGTTATGGCAGAAAGCTATAGATGATGAGCTTACGTCACTGAAGGAGAACCAGACCTGGACGTTAGTGGATCTACCAGCTGATAAGAAGCCAATCCTATGCAAATGGGTGTTCAAGATCAAGAAAAATAGCGACGGCGAGGTAACGAAGTACAAGGCTAGACTCGTAGCGAAAGGGTTCACACAGGTATGTGGTGTAGATTATACGGAGACCTACTCTCCAGTAGTAAGAAGCTCTACTCTACGATTATTGTTCTCGCTAGCTGCTGAATACGACTGGTTTATTGACCAATGGGATGTTACGACTGCGTTTTTATACGGGAAGATCAAAGAGGATATTTACATGCTTCAGCCGAAAGGAGCAGTCACCAAAGGTCAAGAAACCAAGGTATGTAAGCTGCAGCGATCTCTGTATGGTTTGAAACAAGCCTCAAATGCTTGGTTCAAAGAGTTAGATAGTGAAATGTTAAACTTAGGCTTTGTACAATCAAAAATAGAACCGTGTTTGTATCAAAAGCAGCTTAAAGGTAATAAGAAGTTAATTGTCGTGATTTATGTTGATGATCTTTTTATATTCGGCAATTGTGAACAGGAAAAGCAAAAATTAAAATCACGTTTGCTTGACAAGTTTAAAGTGAAAGATTTAGGCGCGGCTAGGCATGTTTTAGGAATGAGATTGAGACGAGAGAAGGGCCTCATTCATCTTGATCAGGAACAGTTTATTTTGGACTGCTTGATTGACTTTAACATGACAGAAGCTAAGCCGGTTACAACTCCAATGGAAGTAGGGATGAAATTAGAGAGATCGACTGATTCTCACTGTCACCTACCATATCAAAATTTGATAAGTTGTCTAAATTATTTAGCATGTAATACGCGACCAGACATTGCACACGCGGTAAGTGTACTTTCTCAATTTAATTCATGCTATGATGAAATACACTTTAAGTGCGCAAAACGGGTCTTAAGGTATTTAAAAGGTACGTCTAACCTATGTCTCACTTTTAGAAAAACTGGTGATTTAGACTTACGTGGCTATGTAGACGCAGATTGGGGTGGCGCGCTCGATCGCAAATCTTTCACGGGGCTAATTTTCAAGTTAGGCTATAATATTGTTTCTTGGGAAAGCAAAAAACAGGCGACAGTATCTTTGAGCTCTACAGAGGCAGAATATGTAGGGCTCAGCCAAGCTTCAAAGGAAGCATTGTATTTGCGTAGTTTACTGAACAGTTTGACTACTGTAGAGAGTAAACCTGTAGTCATTTTTAATGACAATCAGTCGGCACATAAAATTGCAGCCAACAAAATGATGCATAATAGGACAAAACACATTGACATTAAGTATCATTTTATCCGTGAGTGTGTACTGGCTAATAAGGTCGGAATAAGGTATATGTCAACAGATAAAATGATAGCGGACATCTTAACTAAGAGTGTTTCTGGCCCGAAGTTAAAAGGTTTTTTGAAGGATTTATCTCTATCAAATTATCCTATTAAGAGGGCGGATTAGAGTAGTTAAGTGTTTGATATGTCTTATATGTTTTTTAAATGTTTTGTGTAGGTAATAGAATAATTTTCTAGTTTTCATTTTTTATGCGATTTAATTTGTTGGCGGTTTTCTATGTTTGTGTACAGTCAGGCACAATAGTTTGGAATTAATTAGTTTGAAATTTTATTTTATGTACCGAGTACAGACAAGTACAAAAGTGACTTTGTATGTCCGTAATAGTTTAAGAGGGCGTATTGGAGGTTGTATATGTGTGTGCTGGCACAATAGTAAACTTATTACGACACATATATGACACTCGTTTGAATTTGTTATGTTTTTGTACAGCTGTCTGATGTCAATCACTTGCAATATAATATTCACCACGAGAACTAGTGTTTTAACTATCAGCTCCACTACTCTGCTTAAGAGCCTAAACTTGGGTTCTTCTAATAACGATCACGGAGCAAAGCCGCGGACGGACGGACAGACGGACATGGCGAAAATATAAGGGTTTCTGTGACTACGAAACCCTAAAAAGGCGCGAAATTCAAAGTTCGTATGGGAGATCATTCCTTCGCGCCAACATTTTTAAAATTTGTCGCCTTTTTCTACTGATAAGGACTTATCAGAATATAAATTGATGGTATATCGTAAATGTTGTAATACCAAAGAGTCGTTCTAGGAACTCGTTTCTACCTTATTTCGCTTGATGGCGAGTATATAGGTAGGTATGGGTATGTAGTAATTATGTTGTTACAAGAACAAATATTTCATACAGATTATAGGCATCCCGTTCACCATAGATAATTAACATAGCAAAGAGCAAGTTAATAGACAAAGAAAACGCCAAGGAGAGCGATCTACACATTTATTAGTTAATCGATCTATGAGATTTTTATTTAGATATTTGCTAAGGCACCAGTCCTTCATTATCCTAGATCCAACCAGTAGATCCAAGGTAGTGCTCAGCTATGCACCAGTGGAAAGCCTTTCTTGCTTGACGCCATGCTTGAGAGACAACTTAAAAAGAACCGTAAATCGTAACCGACGGTTATAGTTTACGATTCAATTTGTTATGGTTAATGGTCAATTCTAATTAACGTTCGGCAAACACTGATTGGTAGCACTTAATAGCACCTAAAAGACTATTCGATTAGTGCATTAACCAAATCTTGTGAGATTGGTGTGGTCGGACAGTCTCGCTGTATCCCCGCCCGACCAAAGTCGTACCGCGATATCTTGAAACTTATTCTGGGATTGATGGCATTAAATAGCTCCTGAAAGTGATGAACATGTGCTATCATAAATCTTATAACGTATATTTTATTATAAAACACTTTGTAACAATTATAAATCATATACAATCATTTACGTTCCTTAAGAGACCTTCTCTAACTTTTTATTTAATCAGTAAAATTGGACTTTATTTATTTTAGATCTTAGGCGAGGTCATTTATAATATTAATATAAAAGTAAAATATAAAAACATTTACATTCAATACAAAAAATATACATAAACACATTATAAAAAAACCTAACTTAGGTTGCCGCCAGCAGCGGGGCAGGGCCCAAGCTGCCGGTGGTCAGGGCCGCAGAGTAAGGAACGCGTACTATACGCGCCGTGTCTAAAATCGCCGCCTTCTGCATGTGGCCCTTGATCCATCCACCCAGCGAGAGTCTCTCTGGGTGGTGGACAAGATTATTCGCTATTAGACCGTTCGCTGACATGACTATCGGAACAATGATCGTCTAGTCAACATCCCACATGGCAGTTATCTCGTGAGCCAAGTCTTTAGTACTTGCTGGACTTGTCCTTTTCGGCTGTCACGAGATGTTTATCATGGGGAATGGTGACGTCGACGAGCACGGTCCGGCGCTGCGATCGGTCTATCAGCACGATGTCAGGCTTATGTAAAATTAAACAAGTAAACTAACTAATAAAATAACTAATAAATAAAACTTTTCACATCTGCAGTGAGAACATATTTGGAAGGTAATCCTTCTATATCACTATTTCACTGATGTTTTCTTAAGGTATTCTAACAATTAAGTTTTATTACCGCAATAAAACAAAACTAAAGTAATTTCAATAAAATAATACGGAAATAACGAACATCAACTGATAGTTCAATCGACAACTTTTTTTTGTAATTTTTTAAAGATACTTTGTAAGATACGCTCCGAATTGAGGATACTACGAGTACTACATATTTGTCAACTATAGTAGAGATAGTTAAAAGTAGAATTATTTATTCTGTGTATTAATCATTGTATTTTTTAAATTAATTGTTTTGATGGTACAATAAAATACTTAAAATATGGTGTTTATTTCAAATTTTATACTTTTTTTTCATTAATTAATTAAGTATTACGAATGAATACTAGAAGGGTGTTTTGGTAAGATGCGGTCTGAGTTATTTAGGGGGTCTATTATAAACCGATATTGAATTACGTTTGAACTTTTTTGTATCTTTCTTTTTGCTAACGACGTGAAAGGGACAGAGAAAATAGAATCCAAATATTTCGAACTTGTATTAAGCCCCGCTCGTAGAATATGACATCCGAATATAATGGTCACTTCATTTTGTTTCACTCAGTGAGTAAAATGCGATTTTGCTCACTGTTTTTAAGCAGCAAATTACCCTTGTTCGAGCTGCTGAGGTAATCTCTCATCATGAGGTTGCTTGTGCAGTTGTAATGAATCGTTTTTTTGTCTTTATTGAAATACATAAAGGTTTTTTTCATAATTGCAAATGTCACCTTTATTGTGATATAGCGAAACAAATCAAATCTTATTATCTACGCTTAATACCTAGATTAACAAACATGAATCATGAATGAATGAAATAAAATACAAGATGTACTGTAGTGTGGATGTAGTCAACAATCGTTTGCCATCGTATTTTCTTGGAAACGTTCGTATTTGTATGATTAAGGTTTCACTTTTGTCTGTCTAGTCTACTATAATTCGGCCGTCATTTTCTTAATTTTTATACTTAAGTACATAAAACCTAAATCTAAAAATAAATAATACTAAACTTAAAATAAAATACTAAAAAAAAATACTAAAATACTAAGGTCGGCGCGGCGGCAGAAGCGGCCGAAAATTTAAAAATGACCAAATATAGGGGTCTCGGCGCCGAATACAATTTCATACCTTTTGGCGTCGAGACCCTTGGCCCGTGGGGTCCAAGTGCCCTTAAGCTCTTTAAGGACCTTTCAAAATGGTTAGCAGAAGTCACCGGCGACCGCAGAGCTGACAGCTTCCTCGCTCAAAGAATTAGTCTTGCAATACAGCGAGGAAATGCTGCCAGTATCTACGGCACCATGCCGCAGGGGGATATTTTTTAGTATTTTATTTTAAGTTTAGTATTATTTATTTTTAGATTTAGGTTTTAAGTTTTATAGTGTATTCTACAAATTGTATAGTCATGTTACTCGAAATAAATATTTGGATATTTGAATTACAAAAAAAAAACAAAAAGTACATAAATACACAATACATATAACCTAACTATTTTTATACATCCACGTTACCATAGTTACCTAAACCAATAAATCTTTTTGTCAGAATTATACCCTTTAAAACGAATAGCTAAGCCTTCCACTTCTTTAGAATTATAATATTTATAATAAAACCCATTTCGAAGCAGTGCATGTTTTATTCAAGGACCATCTAAAACAGCAACTAAGTAGTCATTCATTGTCCGCTGCAGTAGTTAAGGGTCATTTAAATGTTTTAACCGTAGCTTCCTACAGGCTAATTCGAACGTAGGTACATTTTGATATCTAAATAATTTCATTTTGGTATCGTTCGCGCGTGAATTTCGCTCGTAACAACTCGTCTATGTAATGTATTGGCGCGAGCGAGATGCACAGACGAATTTAAGTTTATATCAAAATGTAAGTTTGAATTGGCCTCCTAGTGTACGCACCGTGAACTGAACGACCCCGTCGGAGAATCGGTCCGTAAACGTCACTGAGAGGAAAATCCTCATAAAAACATACGTTATGGACATTCGCAATCATTTTACTCTCAGACGTCGATGCTTTCGCGTTGCGATTATGCACTATTTTCTAAATATATCACTAAACTTGTAGATAGTTTTTAAGTGTTCAGGCGTTTTGAAAAAAGGAGTTTTGAACGTGTTTTCGAAGGATTTTAGAATAATTTATTGGACGAATTTTGAAAGGATTTTTCGGACTTGTTAAAGTTTTTTGACGCTATGATAATCGTGTGGTTGTTGTTGGCTGTGCCGTTGTTGTGGTTGGTGGCGTTCCGGTATCGGAGACGGAGGATGTACGCGCTCGCCTCCCGCATTGCCGGGGGGAAAGAAGAGCTGCCTTTTATTGGGATTACACATAAGTTCACGGGAACGACGGAGGGTGAGTACAATTTTTTTTTATATGTAAAACTATATAAACAATACGACAAAGATTACTCAATGCGTGTAACTGGCACATAATGGTCTTCAATTCAGCAATTAGGTGTTTATATGTTTCGCGAAATTTATAATATATTCAAAACAACGCTTCGCGCCTACTACATGTAAAGAGACTCATGCGGTAGCATATAAAAATATTTAATTGTAACTCAATAACTTAAACAGGAGTTGCATCCCCATATCCTTTATAATTAGTCCATATAATTGTAAAAATATAAGATTAGTTCTAAGTTTAATAAATATATAATTGATTGTGTTTCTATAACAATCTCGGGGCTAGCAAGCTACTTGTTACTACTACTACTATTACTACTACTTGCCTTGGAGACGTCAGGGTGGTGGTGCGCGGAGGCGAAATCTTTTCTTGGAGAACTGGGGTGGCGCTTGCAGGAGAGGAGTCTTGACCCCCGCTCCGGGTCGTTCCTAGCGCAAAGGTTCAATGCGGAAACGCAGCAAGCGTGATGGGCACCTTTGCGTTGGGAGCGATGCGGGGTGGGTTGTTTGACTAGATTTTATAGGTTAGTTTAGGTTTAGTTTTATTAGGGTTCCGTAGCCAAATGGCAAAAAACGGAACCCTTATACATTCGTCATGTCCGTCTGTCTGTCCGATTATGTCACCGCCACTTTTTTATAGTTAAGTAAGTAGTTGTGTAGTTAAGTTTATAGTTAAGTTTATTTTCACAGAAATTGTCATTATCTCTAAAACAAGACCGATTTCAGAAAACATTGTATGGCATTTTAGTCTCTAAATGCGGTCAAGAATACACCTTTGAAATCTGTCAGGTTTAATTGGCCCACGGTGTATAATTGATTGTGTTTCTATAACAATAAACCGTTTTTAGGGTTCCGTAGCCAAATGGCAAAAAACGGAACCCTTATAGATTCGTCATGTCCGTCTGTCTGTCCGATTATGTCACCGCCACTTTTTCCGAAACTATAAGAGCTATACTGTTCAAACTTGGTAAGTAGATGTATTCTATGAACCGCATTATGAATTTTACACAAAAATACAAAAAAAAACAATAAATTTTGGGGGTTCCCCATACTTAGAACTGAAACTCAAAAAATCTTTTTTCATCAAACCCATACGTGTGGGGTATCTATGGATAGGTCTTCAAAAATGATATTTAGGTTTCTAATATAATTTTTTTCTAAACTAATAGTTTGCGCGAGAGACACTTCCAAAGTGAAAAAATGTGTCCCCCCCCCCCTGTAACTTCTAAAATAACAGAATGAAAAATCTACAAAAAATATATGATATACATTACCATGCAAACTTCCACCGAAAATTGGTTTGAACGAGATCTAGTAGATCTAGTTTTTTTTTAATACGTCATAAATGGTACGGAACCCTTCATGGGCGAGTCCGACTCGCACTTGGCCGCTTTTTTAATTTTTATCCTACTGACGGAAATGACTTGCCTGACTATAATTAAAACACCGCACAGAATAATAGTCACATTAACTTAACCTCGGAAAAGTTTGTAAATTTGAAACAATTAAATACAAATATTTGACTAACTAATACATCCATATTCTGGAATTTATAAGTTTAAGTCAGTATTATGGTTATATTTTATCTAAAAAAAATCCAATTGGAAACGCTAAATTAAGAAGACACCAACAAACACAAAACCCTCTACCACAGCACAAAGCCGCGAGGAAAATACTATATATGTATGTACAAACAATTTTTCACGTCAGCAGCTAGAACAAGGGTAATTTACTGCTTAAAAACAGTGAGCAAAATCGCATTTTGCTCACCGAGTGAGACAAAATAACATTCAAGTGACCTTTAGATTCGAATGTCATTTCAACGTGCGGGGCCTAATACAAGTTCGAAATATTTGGATTCTATTATCTTTATCCCTTTCACGTCATTAGCACAAAGAAAGAGACAAAAAAGTGCATACATAATTCAACGGTATATTGACGGTTTATAATAGACCCCCGAAATAAGTCAGACCGCATCGTTCCAAAACACCCTACGAGTCTTTATTCGTAATAATTAATTAATGAAATAAAAGTTTAAAATTTAATAAAAACACCATATTTTACGTATTTTATTATACAATCAAAACATGAACTTATACAAATTTACGCAATTGTTACGCAGTAAATAATTCTACTTAACTACTTTTAACGATCTCTACTATAGTTGACAAATAGTAGTATCCGCAATTCGGACCGGATCTTACAGTGTTTTTTTTTTTTACAAAAAAAAGTTGTCGATTGAACTGTCAATTGATGTTCGTTAATTCATTATTTTCGTATTATTTTGTTGAAATTTCTTTCGTTTTGTTTTATTACGGTAATTAAAGTTAATTGTTAGAATACCTTCAGAAAACATGAGTGAAATAGTGATCCGTCCGTCTGGATTACATTTTTTCAGGTTGTATTTTTTGATGGCTGACTGACGTGAAAAATTTTGTGTACTACACGAGATCAAAGTTATTTACATCTCGTGCGCTTTTCAGTCCCTTACTAAGCTCAAGATCTAGTATAGAATCTTTCGCTTGCACGGGACTCAAAACAAGCACTCGAAGAAATATCAAACTTTGCTCTCTTGTTGTACAAATAACTAATGTACATCAAATACGTTAATAGGTTACCTATCAATAACACTCGCCGAGCATAATTTACATGTATCAGTCACGAATAGTAAATAATTAATTTTTACGTAATTTTCACATCTTCAGACAGTTTCCTTACGAAACAGCAAACCAACATACTCAACTCACTGTTGTTTCGAAAAACTTAAGGATAGATCATTTAAAATAATTGTGACATCTTATAAACATTATTATAAATATGCCCAACAAATAAAATTCTCAGCCATCACCACTCAAATGGTCGCGAATGAACCCAGGAGGCCAATTTTTGAATTTCGAGTGCTCGATTTCGTGTAATTCTCTTAAATTTATCTCCACTACTAGGCATTTAAATTCTACTAATATAATTGAAAACGAGTGGCCACTAGATTCCCAATTTCTATTGCTCGTATTAGGGATCGGAACCGGTTTTTTGCAAAAACATCGAATAACCATATATTTCGGTTTATTTTATACTCTAAATGTAGGACTCAGTTGTGTTTTCAGATAACGACTTCGTATTATTAGATTGCCTAATTAGAAATGAAGTAATTAACAAAGAACGAAAAAATACCGTTTTTGTTCCCATACAAAAAATACCGGTTTCCGATCCCTGGCTCGTATTTCTAAAATATCATTCCCCGTTTTCCACAGATTTTCGAGTGACGAATTCGAGCGCTCGAAATTCAAACATCAGTACCCCTAGTGTAAATATTTTCGACAGCGAAACGTTACGTACGCGTTTGCGTTAAGTGTCATTTTGTATGAGATTTTTGACTTTCCAAAACGTCCCGCTTGGCGCGCTGTTCAAAAACCCATACAAAATGAGACTTAACGCAAACGCGTACGTCACGTTTCGCTATCGACTAAATTTACACTAGGGGCACTGCCCCCTGTCTGATACTAGGTGGGTCAACGCGACATTTTTTGGATCCATACCCGAAGAAAAATACTTCCTCAAATATACATTAGAAAGCAAATACAAGTATGTTTGATATAATCGATAAAAAATGCTTGAAGTATATCTGATTATGTTAATGTTACGACATTTTACTTACACTGTGCCTAAGTGCGGTATCATTTTTCAATTACGCTATTACTGTAGAACGACAAAGCAGCATTTTCCGTGCAAGTACCCTTGATCTGGCACACCGTTTGTGTCAGTATTACCTTTTAAAAGTAAATACATATATGTAAACAGTTTTCTGGTTCAAACCCGGGCTTTTCAGGTCATTCGGTGTCACTGTGCGCAGTGAGTAAGTGAGCGCACTGCGTTTATCTCCTAAACGAGGTTCCAGATGTGTTGGCCAGCTATAAGCTGATTGAACGCACGGGAGGAGAATCGGGTATTAAAGTTGCGACAAGTCACTATACTGCACCACCTGCACCACAATTCTATAAGAATATTTTAGTCGAATTGGTATGCGACCTAAGCATGACCTAAAGACTGTATCATTTATTATAAATACAACTTTACTTAGTCGTTTTTTTTTGCTATTACATTTTTATTTAAAAAATACACATGTGTTTAATTAGTGCTTTAATAAGGTACACATTCCTCTCTGGGAGCTCAACGTAAAGCATATGGTTTAGACAAAATTTACCCGATCCTCCCGAGTAACACTAACGATTTCGACAAGTACTACAAAAAAAATACGGTTTGCGAACAAGACATTACAAAAAAAAAAATCGTACTATGCGAACCGCAATAACACATGATTCGTAAAGCGAAACATCTGGACATAGTCTAATCATTTGTTTTAGTTAAAAAAAAAGTTTTGGATCTGTGCAATGGGGCCTTTTAGAGAAAATTGCATGTTACTTACGACAACTCCGTCTTAGACATCCAATATAACTATAATGGAGTGTTTCTATCGACCCGCTCTAGCGATGCACGATGGTTCAACGCCATGAATGTCCGAAATCAAAAATGATGCGTGAAAACTTGTTTTTATGTAAAAATAAAAATTCACCACATTTATTCTGCAGCTGCTCAATTGAGCAATCATGAAGAGGGTACTTGATGACATGTTTTGGCAGCATATTAACCTTCTGTTTCTTTAAATCGTACCAAGGAATCGGTAAATAGTCTCAAATTAAGCTCGATATAGGCTTGTCCGAAATATTTTTGCTAGACGATTTTGAAAGCATCATAAAGTCCCTAAAATAACAAAATATAAAACCTTCTTATATCAGATATGGCGTAAAAATACCCTTAGATCATACCCTAAGAACATAGTAATACAAAATAATAAACAAGTCAACAGTTGGACCAGGTTTTATCTGTATTTATAATAAACGATACAGTCTTTACGATCTACGTGACTAGATACTAGGTGTATTTATCTAAAGCTCTAGAAAGCTGCGAATTGTGCTTTTAGGGTTCCGTACCCAAAGGGTAAAACGAGACCCTATTACTAAGACTCCGCTGTCCGTCCGTCCGTCTGTCACCAGGCTGTATCTCATGAACCGTGATAGCTAGACAGTTGAAATTTTGACAGATGATGTATTTGTGCTGCCGCTATAACAACAAATACTAAAAAGTACGGAACCCTCGGTGGGCGAGTCCGACTCGCACTTGTCCGGTTTTTTTCTAAATAATTATCGCCCTGTTGCCAGGCCGGGGGACTTCCCATATCAAGTATTGTGAATTGGTAGTATTTGTAGTAGAGCTTGCCAAGCCCACAAGCTAAAATGGGATTAAAAAGGGTACTTTTGTATCGGGATCAAGTTTTATATTAAGTTAAGAAAACTTAAAACTTCGTAATAAGACATTTTCACAAAATACGAGATAAAATATTTCAGTGTCTTGAAAATTCATCCCCTAATAGGGTGAAAAAGGGGTTGAAATTTTGTAACGTGAACGATTTGAGTAGCGATTTGAAATTAATAGGAAGAGAAAATATAAGAAAAATAACTTAGTGCTTTTGAAAATTCAGCCCCTGTACGGTTTAAAAGGGGTTGAAAGTGTGTTTCGGGACTAAGCCCAAGGGACGCGGACCAAGTCGTGGGTAACCTCACCGTGGTCTAGCATGATATAAGTACACAGTTAATTTGTAGTATGGCTATAGTGGAAAACGATACAATGTAAACTGGATTATAGTTACTAATTACAGGTACAACTAACATAAATAACAAAGCTTCATAATAATATTAAACCGTACCGATCAATAAAATATTGTCCGCAAATTATACCTACAGGTAGATCAGTGAATAACAAAGTCATGACAAATATGTCATTTTAAGATCGAGGTTAATACTTTAGAATAAACGAGTAGGTCCTTTGTTTTCAGATATCATGTCGTCTCTCAAGGACCTCAGTTACACGGCCATGGAAAACGATGGGTTGATCAGAGGTTGGCTCGGCCACATTCTTTATTTTCGTAAGTACTTTTCCTGGGATATTTTCTAGACTGGTTCCTTGAGCAACGCGCCAAAAGTACCTATCTTAGGGTGGGTTCAGACTAGCCTATTTTTCTGCGTGTATACAGTTGTTTCGGCGGTACGAAATACACAGGCCTTACATTTCCCTATATTTGGGTTTTACGAGCTTACACGCGCGTTAGGCCTCAGCACAACACGGAGCGTAAGCGTAGGCGTCGCGTAAGCGTATCGTAAAAACGTATAATATACTCGTAACGTATATATTATACGAGCCGCGTAGCCAACGTGCCTATCGTTCACGCTCCGTGGCGAACGAAACGCAACTGTCACAGTCGCACTAATATATAACTAATATGAAAGAGTGATAGATAAAGATTGTGATAGAGTTGGCTACGCTACGCTACGGAGCGTTAACGATTGTAACGTTGGCTACGCGGCCTGGGCACCAAGCGTTGCGTAAGCGTAATCGTGTTATAAGTGAAATCCTACTAAAAATCATTGAGTTACTGGCGTAAGATGCGGATGGGAGGCGCTTCTTGTGCGAACTTATTTGAACTTGTACGTGCTCGTAGGGCTCTCGTCTTTACGTTTAGGTGCCGTGCGCTGAGGCCCTTACTCTTCCCTACATATAGTCTATACGAGCTTACACGCGCACTCGTACGCTCGTAAAAAGCTAGACTGAAACCGCCCTTAAGGGTGGTATCACATGTATCAACATCGAACCGCATTTTATATTAGAAATCGCTCATTAGTATAAAGATGCGGCTCGTTGAAAGCATGTTTACGCATATTCACACTAACGAGCGATTGCTCATATATAAAATGCGGCTCGATGCTGATAGATGTGATTCCACCCTAACAATTACTTTGAATAAAAAAAGAACCGACTTCGCTAAGCAAGAAACCATCATTTTATTTTATAGTCTTCAATTCTTCATCAGAAGTTCCACTTTACAAAATAATGCTTTCCGAGAACGAGAGCAAATGCACCAGATAATATAATAAACACAAATACTAACATCACTAAAAGTGTGCATATATTTGAAGAGTTCCCTCTATTTCTTCAGGATCTCGTCATCAGATAAGTGTTGGCAGGAACTTGAACTTTTTTTGAGTCTAAATACTATAATTTAAATAATTCGATTTTTTTTACGATACTTCAGCTCTTAAAAAAACTTCAGAGTCTTTTAAACCTCGAGTCGAGTCCTTCATTGAGTCCTTTTTCCAAATAAATACTCTTAAAATATCATTTAGTAATTAATTCGTCTTTCCTACAGTGGCCCTGGACCCAGTGGATCTTGAAGTGGTGTTGAAAACGTGCTTGGAAAAGGACGATCTGCACCGCTTCCTAAGGAAAATTATTGGCTACGGAGCAATATTCGCTCCAGGTATGCATGCAGATATTTATCATATTTAGGTCAAAGTTTTTTTTTAAGAGTAAGTTGTTTGGAATCAGTACCTACCCTTTTAAGTAGTGGCACAGTCAAATATAGAATGTACTTTTGTACTGTTAAAGGCGTAAGTTATAATTGGAACTTAGGGATTGTTCGCAAGTTATCAAAGTCTTAATTTAAAATAAGTATATTTAATTTTAAATGTAATCAATTGGCTTTTATACAACAGCTTAAGTCCGTCTTAGCTCATTAAGTATAAACATTGCACTAACAAAGTGTGGAAGTAACACTACACACGTCATATTTTCATTGGAATTTTAAATTTCTCATGGCATTGTGTATTCAACTCACTTTATCCTTTTCCAGGCATACAACATACACGTGCCAATATAATTTCAACCTTAGCAATCCGATTTAAGGTTCAAATTAGATAGCACTTTCGGGAAATGTGTCTTCCCTTCAAATTCTTTTGGATTTTTTGAAATAACCTGTGTGACCCGGAAAAGGGTAAAAGTCTAATCAGAGGTAGCTTGGTCCGATTAGTCCGACTATTTTATCAAAAGTTTATATACCTACTTAAACCTTTTATTTATGTCAATTACTAGTTAAAATATACATATGCTTATTATTAATATTTCAAGAAAAACAACCATCGTAAAACTTATAGGTTATAGCTGTCTAATGCTGACAAAATTTGTCATATTTGTTTACATTATTTGTCTTTTCTATTGAACTCCACTTTATTAGTTAGTGGTAATTTGTATTTCTTTGCAGATTTATCGGATACTCCACCGAACACTGTCTATGACCGTAATATGATAAGATTCATATACTAGCCGTGTCTTATCCAACCTCGACATTAGCAGAATCATCAACACCTTGATGGAACCATAACACGAAAAATTGATTGATTGATTGAACTCCACTTTACATCAATACTCACTCTATATGTTTTCAGTTTCCATCTGGAGACCAAGACGGAAGATCCTCGTGCCAGCATTCAGCCCGAAGATCGTGGAGGGCTTCGTGTCGGTGTTCGCGGAGCAGAGCCTGAAGCTGGCCGGCAAGCTGGGGGAGCGGGCCGGTGCGGGCAAGCTCAGCGTGTGGCCTTTCATCAGCTCGTACACTCTTGACTCTGTCTGCGGTATGTCTATAAATGATTTGAACAGCCTTATATTGAGTTTATTGTCGGACTAGTCGTGGATCGTGGGACCCACCAATGGGTCGCGACCCATAGTTTTGGTGATGCTGGAGCTGGACTAATGTATCGTGGCAATCGATAGCTCGTCGATCGATCGTTTAGCTTGATAGGTCGAAGTTTTGTGAGAGATAGACGGACGGACAGAGTCGCACCATAAGGGTTCCTTATCACCTTTTTGGTACGGAAACCTAAAAAGACACTATGTCGTTGCAAAATGCATGAATGGACAAACCAATGATGAATTGATATCCCAACAGAAACCGCGTTCGGCGTGAAGATAAACGCCCAAGACGACGAGAAGTCCCCGTTCCTGGTGGAACTCAATAACATCCTGCAGCTGGTCTGCGAGCGCATCTTCCACTTGTGGCTGCAGCCTGATTGGCTGTATAAGTTCTTCCCGCAGTATCGCAAGCACAAGCATTGCTTGCGGATCTTGCATGGATTCACAAATGACGTAAGACTTTAGGAAACTACCGTCGTTGTTTTATAATCTCAATAGTAACTATGAAAATGCTGTACCTAATGTACGGTCGGTGTCGGTGCCCCAACTTAAGTAACCAAGTAGCCATACTAGTTGTATAGAAAAGTGTATACTTAAGTTGGGGCACCGACTGGTAAATAGGTACATGTGTTCCGCCATAGTGTATAGACACTACAAGCTAGTTTGGGCCATCTGGCCCAATACGGTTTGAGAACTTCTTATCAACACATGTATTATAACCCTCGGTGTTCATATGCATAACCACTATATTATATATTATACGACTGCGGCCGGCAAAATGTCCCACTTTGTCACTTACCATTAGGACGAGATTTGCTTGGATTTTTATACGAATAACATATCAAGGCGTCTTTATGGCAAACGAAAAGTGGGACGTTTTGCCGGCCGCGCTCACTTATTATCAAATTCGCAAGTTTCAGTGCTATTCAGATTCTTGCCGTTATATTTAAAAGCCAGCAGTCCATAAATACTAACTGTTGACTGCTGGCTTTTAACTTATAAACATCTATCATAATATGATTACTACGTGTCAAATATTTTTTTTTAATATTGTAGGTTATAATGAAGAAGCGAGAAGAATTAAAAGCGGCTAAACGTCTTGAGACACAACGTGAAATCGGTGCGTTTTTTATATTTTTAGATAGTGGTTTTGAGTTTTAATTTTAATACCATGTACATGCAGTGTAACCTTAAAAAGTATTCTATTTTCGCAGATCTATCAGATTATTCCAACAAGACGTTCCTGGATCTACTCATCCACTTTTCTGGCGGCGAGAAGGGTTACAGCAACATGGAGCTGCGAGAAGAGATCCTGACCCTGACCATCGCGGCCACCGACACGTCGGCCACGGCCGTCGGGTACACGCTCATGTTGATGGCCAAGTATCCGCACATTCAAGAGAAAGTTTTGGAAGAGTAAGTGCTAATTACGTCATAGGTATTTTAGTAGAATTAGATCTGATTAGACCTTATTATCTTGCTTGAATAGAGTTGGACCAAACTACTTGCAGCTATAGTGTAGAGTGCCCCATAAAAGATCACTCAATCATTTATTTGCAATAACACAGAAAGGTACTAACACAGAACTATTCAGGTATAGTGTGTATTTAGCTTGCAAGCAAGCGTGCAAATATAAATGTCAAGTCTTAGCATGCAAATAATAACAAAATTGAAATTATGAAATTAAATTATAATAAGAAAAAAATTGTAGCCATAAAACAATAAAAACAATTAGAATAAGGGAAAAAATAATTGTAATAAATTAGAAGAAATGCATCGTCATAGACAATAAATAAATAGGTCTACATAAGAAATAAGACATTTCATCACACCAGCAGTTACAGGCTCTCTGGATTGTTCAAAAACTGATGAGAAAGTTGCATTTTATCCACATGTGGGACAAAGTAATCTGGTGCAACTTTTGAGTTGTTTCCTTATGTTAGCTGGTAGAATTGACTTTTAAATGATAATTTTGAATGATACATATTTAATGACGTTTGTTTGGAATTCATTTGGTTTGATTTTGTTTGATGTCTTACAGTTAATATTTTTTTCTTCAAGTTGGTGTGGTGAAGAAGTTTTAGTTTCACTCTGGGCCAAATTTGTTTAACCCTCGTGCCTTGGAATCCTCGGAACGCCAAGGTTCAATTTTCGAACCACTGGCTACGCTCGTGGTTCAATTTTGGAATCTTTCGCTTTCTCGGGTTATAAGAATGGAAGTCGGGACACGTATTGATACAACCAGATTCTAAATAAGACTACACTTCATTCATAAATATCATTGATTATATAGCATTACGATACACGTGCATAAGCATCTATAGTTCTATACACTGCAGGTATCAATACTAGCACAAGCGGTTAAAAAGCAACCTTGCCCCCCTGTAAAACAAATAACTATTATAGGTATAGTGCTACTCGACAGTTCTCAGTACTTATAACGTCAATGCAGTTTAGCTTAAATCATTGATATAGTGTGCCATGTCTTTTAATTATGTCAATGGCTTAAGCCAGTGGTGGGCAAACTTTTTTCATGGGGGGCCAGAAAATTTAAATAATCCGAGGAGGGCCGGAACTGCAGTATAAATACATTTTGATTTGAAACCGTTTTATCTCTCGAGCTATATACTAATTATTTCGAAGGACCGGCGGCGGGCCGGATGAAAGCCTTGCGCCGGCCGGAGCTGGCCCGCGGGCCGTACTTTGCCTACCACTGGCTTAAGCGGACTCAACGCGTCATTTCACGTCACATATTTTAGTCGCACAGTAATCAAGTTTAGAGCAACTGATGGTTATGTCGTCAGATCCATACGCATCTGCGCTGCGAGCGCTGTGACGTTCAATTAGGTGTACCTAAAGGACCTGACATAAATCGTTATACTATATTTCTCTTATTGATGGAGTGGTTTGCCTTTAGGCTCGATGAAGTGTTCGGAGACTCGGACCGACTCTTCGAAAAGGAGGACCTGCTTCGTCTGAAATACTTGGAGCGCGTCATCAAGGAGACGCTGAGGCTGTTCCCGCCCGTGCCTTTCATCATCAGGAAGGTTGAGGAAGAAATTACGTTGCGTAAGTTAATTAATTTTATTACACCTAACCTTTAGTCAATTTTACACTTAGATATTTTTCCTTTGACAGGCTCTGCGGATAAAACGGCTCGATGGATTATAGATCGTGTCATTCACGAGTTCACGACAATGCGTGCTTTGAATTGTTTTGCTATGTTATTAACTTATTAAAGGTTAGATTTGACAGATCTGCTCGTCATCGTGGATGACACGAATAATTTTTATAGATTTGTCTGTCTAAAACTGTCATTTGGGCATTCCGCCAAAAGGTCAACTCTTGCCGTAAAAGTCACGCGTATCATCAAGCAATTTATGTACAGGGACCAAAAATCTGTCAAATATGACTATTAAATTTAAAGTTATAAAATGTTTACATATTACAATGTGGAGAAGACCGTCATAGGGCAACACCTCTCGTAATAGAACACTTCCAAGGGAAAAACTTGGCTCTTTCTGTTCTCCCAACCTTCCGTAAGTGGAGTAAGTGTACAAACGCAAGAGTCAAAAGCGACGAAAGAGCTTGTAGACGGTATTAACTATTAGGTCTCCTCCACGTTGACCTTAAGAAAAAAAGCGTTACGTACACGTACTGGAAACTTTCTGTATTTGCACTCGATTGTTTCATGCAGCCTCTGGTCGCGTGCTTCCCGCCGGTTCAGGCGTGGTGGTCTCCATCTGGGGCACGCACCGTAACCCCAAGTACTGGGGTCCGGACGCGGAGAAGTTCGACCCCGACCGCTTCTTGCCGGAGCGGTTTAATCTCAAACACCCGTGCGCCTTCATGCCTTTTAGCAGCGGACCGAGGAACTGCATTGGTGAGTTTAGTAAAGATATTATCATCATGCATTTTCCTAGCGTTGCCCAGACGTTTTACCAGGGGTCAGCCTGCGTTCCATACTACTATTGGTGTAATAGTCTCCGTCTAGAGCTGGCACCGTAACCCCAAGTACTGGGGTCCAGACGCAAAAAAGTTCAACCCAGACCGCTTCTTACGGGAGCGGTTTAATCTCAAATACCCGTGCCTTTTAGCAGTGGACCGGGGAACTGCATTGGTGAGCTTAATTATCATCGTTCATCCTCCAGTGTTATCCCGGCATTTTTCCACGGGGAGCCTGGGTTCCATACCACTACTGGCGAAGTGGTTTCCATCTGTTGGCTGAGCGCAGGAACGCCGCGACTGTATTTCGCCTGCGAGATAAACGCCTTTTCCTCCCTCTCATATCTTACCCGTCCCTCTCTAGCTAGTGAATTTGTATAACTTTATTTAATTCTTGAACCTGCTCAGAAAATGCGACCTGTAGGCGAGAACAACCGGACATATGAAAGCATTTTTGTCCAAGCAGGAATGGAGGCCTTCGCTAACGCTCGGTCAATTAATACAGACAACGACGAGTAGTATCTCAGGGGTGCGGCGGGAGTAGGTATCGATATGATGTTTATCTATAATTATTACTTGAGGATCAGGTTAAAATCGTTTTATGATACAGTGGAACCTCGATAGCACGAATCTGATGGGAACTGCCAAAAACTTCGTGTTAACGAGTTTACGTCTTATACATGGTATCGACTAGGGTTTATTTATTTATTTATTTATTTATTTAAAATTTGATTCAGTCAACAAGGCCCGTATTACAAATACCTTACAGACTAACATACATATACATTTTATAAAATTACAACTAAACACTATTTAGGCGACAAAACGGCGTGGCTCCGTTGAATCCGCTGCTCTTGTGTCGGATTCGGCAGTTTGCCCCGGAATCTCCGAAACACGACACCCTTCGGCCAGAAGTCGGCGCATTCGATGGTCCCCTGCAGCGGTCGCGGCACACGCACAACAAAAGAGTTGAAATGCACGTAGTGGCGCGATCGAAGCTGGAACACCCTCAGCGTGTATCCGGTCTTCTGGTGTACATACTCCACCACTTCAGCAGCCGTGGCGGTGTAATGCAAGCGCGATACGTACAGCGCTTTACTCGGTGTAGCAATCCGCAAGCCAGAATTAGCCGGTTCGGCGGTACCACAGTGAGTCTTACGAGGCGCCGTGCGCGCCTTCTTCTTTCTTGATACCAGTGTGAACTCCTCCTCATCCACACTAGCAACAGGGAGCTTCTCCTTTGGAGTCGCTCGCTCTTCAGTACCCTTTACAAGTACACTAAACCGGTTCGATGCAACTTTCGGACCGGCGACGACATCCGCGTAAACACGATGACTTGATTTGGAGGAGGCGCCTAGTATCGACTCAGGTTCTTATGGGTTTTTATTCGTTTTAAAGAGGTTTCGAGTTATAAATGAAAAAAAAATCGTATTAGAGAGGCAATTAATGTAAATATTCTACATAGGTAGGTAGGCGTTAAGTACGATCTTATTATTTTGTTCAAGTTGCAGAGGTTTGTTGATAAATAATTTCGAGATATAGAGGTGATAAAAGAATACGTCTGCTAATAAGTTATGGAGGTAATATTAGTAGTACTTGATAGCAGTGAAAGGAATCGTTGGTTACTTCGTCTTAATGAGGTTAAATATTTTGAGTTATGGAGGTTTTGGGTTCTGAAGGGAAGACAATAATATTATATAACGTGTTAACGAGGATTTCTTATCGATGTTCGAGTTAGCCAGGTTCCACTATATTTAGAGAAGTCGTAAATGTTTTATTATTTCCCTTAGGAAGATAATATCTTCGTGTATATTATACATATAAAAATAATGACTGTCATGTAATGTAATACCTGTATTATTATATGTGCTGTTATGATGATGATGGTAGAACATGTCTAAGTGATAGCGAGTAAAGTATTTTTCACATAGCTTGGGTACGATAACAGCTGTCATCTTGTTATAGTTTCTCATAGCTTAGAGGTTAGTTCTAGAATACTTACATCTGTTTTACTTTTCATTTTGCTTTCTTGTATCTTAATGCTTGTAGCTTTTTTTTTGTGAGCGCAAAATGTAAGCGCATAGTATTAGCAAGTTGTGTTTGTCTATGATTGGGTGAATACTCCGGTATGATTTTTGTGGTTATTATTTAAGTCCAATTGTATTTGTATTACACCTGTTGGCAAACCTTAATTAATAATAAATAAATAATAAATACACTGACAAGATGTTAAATCGTTCACCATACGTAATATACGTATATGCTATTTTGCTCTTATTAACGACTGTGGTTTGCTCACGGCCCTCACGGGTCGGTAATTAGGCATTTAATTCATATTTCTCAGTTAGTTGGTATTTAAAAGAATGTAAACAAGTCACAGTTAGGTATTTTTTTGCGCCAGAAAATTCTTCAAGTCAATTAATTTAGCTCGAAGTTCCAAAACTTAACAACGATAAGCCGCTGTTAACGTGCTATTCTGTTAATAGGAATATATTGGGATGATTTGATTAATCAATAGTAATTTAGTTTTGTAATATTTGCTATTACTTCGCCCTAGTAAAGAACCAAAAACGAAATCGAATATTTAGCTATTTGAGGATAGATTAAAACATTACACGATTAAATGAAATAGGTTAAAGCTAGAACGACGAAGGCACAGGTCCAGCTAGTTTTATAAGCCCGACCAGACATACACGGTGTAACATGAGGAATCCGATTTTAACCATGAGGTGAGGAGGACGAGATTTTAACCCACTTCTGAGGCCAAAAGAAGGAAATATTATAATATGAGTTTAAGTAAATTTCGCCCAAAAAAAAACATTTTTTTGTTTTTTTTTTCAATATTTTTGTACATCAAAACATACATAAAAAGTTAAAGTTATGGTAAAACGGGCCAGAAAATGAATTTTAACGATTTATTTTTGTAAAACATAGTTTTTGCAAAGGTTACTTGTCACTTTTTGACATCTATCAATAAAGATATTTAGACTAAGCCCCATAAGGGCATCACCGTCATCAAAAAGGCGTTTTCCACTAAGTTATAATAAGTTTTTTTTTTATTGGTATTAACTCTGAAACTAGGCGAAATCCAGAAAAGTTTATATGACATTTTAGTCTCTCAATGGGATTAGGAATACGCTGTTAAAATCTCTCGGATTCCTCATGTTACACCGCGTAATGATCATTGTCAAGAGGGCGCTGTTATTCTGATGTACGAGTATAGAGTGATACTTCAGTTTAGTAGAAAAAATGAATGCTTTATTTGTTGCAAGTACCCGAAAATGTAAAAACACATTGTTTATATTTATTTAACTACCTGAAGGTACATACTATACTATAGTTAAGGAAATTCCAAGTTTTAATTGCTATCGGTAATCTGTGGTCATCAGAGACAAGAACATAGATCTAATCTGGATAATTCCACGAGACTGTAACGTCAGTTGCCAATTCTTTCGTGTGTTCTTACATTAATTAAGCAAATTTAAGTATCCAGATATCTACCTGTTCAGACATACAGACACTTAAACAGTCGAAATAAATGTATACTCTAACAAGCCTGCTTTATCAGAAGGTAAACAAAAATGTAGGCAAATTTGAGAAATGTAGGCACGAAGGATCAATTTCGCACTGAAAAAATATGATCAATCGAGCACACATTTTCGTTAAGAACATTAACAAATGTTTGAAAAGCAGTAAAATACAAAACAGTAATGTTAACTGTTAGAACAATTTCTAAGTATTGAAAAAACGATAAAAATAAACGAACAGTTACTACAATTTAGCTACTCAAAACAGTAAAACTTACTGTCTTTTCGGAAGAATAAAATTTACTGTTTCTTCGATAGGCTCATTTCTTTTTTTTTTTTTTATAACGATAGGCAAGCGTTTGACCACGATCTCACCTGATGGTAAGTGATGATGCAGTCTACGGTGGAGCACGCTTACCTATGAGATACCTATTTACCCTAGCCTTGAAGAGACCCAGATTGTACTCATGCTCATATGAAAGTGTTTAAAGCATTAAAATTGTTTTAAATGGTTTTTTTTCTCAGTGCGATTTCCCTACTTTAGAATTTCGCGCCTTTTTCTAGTTAGCGTTCAAAAGTATCTACTACATACAGTCTAATTGTTTTACATTGAGAGACATATATATTTTTGTTAAACTATTAGAGAATACTTTGGATGCTGACTGTATTTATCAAACTTGACGTAGCATTTAGCCTGGTCGGACAGAAATAAACAATGGTAGTAATTTACTTAAATTTCCGATATTTATTTTAATAACAAGAGAAGTTTATCACGCAAAATAAAAACATGTCGTTAAAGTCGTTAAAACCCTACTCGTAGCTCAAAGACTAATATTTAGGGTACAGTAATTCTTATTTTTCTCTGAGTATTTACTAAAAGTACTACAAAGGATTATGCAAGCATGAGGTGTCCGTGAAAAAACATAAACATTATAGGGGTCAAACTAAATGAGCATTAACAGCGGTTTCAAGATCACGGACTGAAGTTGTCGACCGCATTTACGCAACCCTTTGACCGCCATATATCGTGCCGACATTGATACAGTTTTTTAGTCAGACCAAGATAAGTTGGCAGCGATTTTGGCAGCCCAGGCAATGCAAGTGTTATTTTAAACTTCAAACTTCTATAAAATTATAACGATTATTATTAACTGGGTTATCAAAATCACTGTCTATTTAGTTTCGTCTAACTCTAACCTGTCATCATCATTTCCAAAAAGGTTCTCAAATTGTCGGGATCGTTTATGTAGGTGCTTAGCCTGATTTTTTGAAAGTGGCTGGGTTGATTTAGATAACCATACCAGCTCGTAAAGGCTCTCTTTATTCTTCTAAAACTGTTGAGAAAGTTGTATTTTATCCACGAGGGTGGCAAAATAATATGATGCAAATTTTGAGTTATTTCCTCATGTTGTTGTTGATGGCTGGTAGAATTTACTTTTAAGGGATGATTGTGGATGCTCGTGGCTCGTGGTTCAATTTTGGAATCTTTCGTTTGGTCGGGTATTAATATTAGCACGAATGGATAAACAACTTTGCCCCCTTGTAAAACAAATAACTATTTTTGTGTGATGATGGGATTCTAGAGAAATAGAAGCAACTGTTCAAAAATAAATATTATCGTCGACAAAGTTTATATTAAAATAAATAATTTTAGTATAAATTTTAGTGTGAATGTGCAATAAAAGATAGAATTAAACTAACAATCTGTACCCCTAGTGTAAATTTAATCGACATCATAACGTGACGAACGCGTTTGCGTTAAGTCTCATTTTGAGTTTCCAAAACGTCCCGCTTGGCGCGCTCTTTCTAAATCCAATACAAAATGAGACTAAACGCAAACGCGTACGTCACGTTTCGAAATCGAATTTATTTACACTAGGGGTACAGGGTAAAGGTAAAACCATTGTTTTTGTGTACAACCTTGTTAGTCGCAGGGCCACTTGTAAGAGATGTGAGTCAGTGACGCGCCGGTTACCGACTGCACGCTTACCTTTGCGAAAACCAGTCAGGCAGCCATTAATTTCACAAAAACAATATAAGTATAGTTCAATCGTTTACATTCGAATTGAAAACATTGCGTTGTTTTTTTAAAACCAAACAATCGTCAACGTTAAAACACTAAAACAAAACTAAGATAACACGATCTTGCTGATCGAAATGTTTTTTAAGGGCCTCTGTTTCGAACCTCCATTCAATGATTACTCGTCATATGGCTGGAGTTACATGTATAAATTCCTGTATCTGTTACTGTAAGTATAATGCCATATGATAAAATTTTAAAATTAAAGCTTACTTACCTGTTCTAGGGTTCTAGCCAAGATGACAATCGTTTGTAGAAAATGAAACGAAACGCTGTCTCTCTATCGCACTAATACGAAGACTAAGATATCACTCGATTGAGAACGCTTATTACGTTTTGTAGGACCCCAAGACTTCCAACTTTGTGCGACAGTCGAAATTCAGCGCAGACTAATGAGTAACCTTTCTGCAGGTTACCAGTACGCCCTGATGTCGATCAAGACAGCGCTATCATCAGTACTCCGGTACAACCGCGTGGTCAGCGACAAGGAGGCGTGTGCCACACCGCAGATCCGCGTCAAGCTTGATATCATGATGAAGGCTGTGGACGGGTACCAGGTGGCACTGGAGAGGAGAAGAACACCTAGAAGTTGTCAAGAGAAATCATAAATTGTGTAGTGATTAGTGTAGACTTGGCTTGCTGCTGTGTGGCTGTTGAAAGTGGCAGTAGATGGCTCCTGACACTGAAGTTGCGATGTCGGTACAGAACACATTTGTTGACAGTTAGACAAGGATCGTTTAAGACGGAACTGTACGGGTAATTTCATGGTAACTCGATTTCGCGCGCACACGTAGGTACAAACTTTTTACCATTCAGGCCCTCGAGTTGTGAACGTGAAATGTGTGCGTGTCACGTGTAAACAGGAGGAAATCAGTTTTGCCACTTTTGTCTTAGCAGCAGCGCTACCTCTGCATATCTTTCAACTCTGTGCTTAGAATATTGTGATAATAAGTGATAAAATTGTATAGACGGAAGTGCCTTAGAAGTGAACCTAATATGGCTAATCTAGGCTAAAAGTTTCTGAATCTGTCAATATACTTTGAACTTTCTCTCAAAACGAAAAAGTCATGCTTATAACTTTTCTCGTGTCATTCTTAAGACAAATTTTTGAAGATGGATCCTTTTCGATAAACTACGAACACTTAAAGGACATTTACCTACCTACCAATTAGTACGAAACGATTTTGCACGTATGTTATCTTTTTGTGATCTGTGTACATACGTAGAAGACAGTGGTTTTCTCATGTTACGCGAAAGTTATAAATGTACTTAATATTGTTAAAGCCACTTGCATCTTTGCAACACTCCTG
The DNA here is from genome assembly GCF_033807575.1 of Cydia pomonella. Lineage (NCBI taxonomy): Eukaryota > Metazoa > Arthropoda > Insecta > Lepidoptera > Tortricidae > Cydia > Cydia pomonella. The sequence continues at coordinate 20,382,217 of NC_084709.1, read as the reverse complement.
GGCTAGCCCTAACTTAGACTTAACCGTTAACCCAGAGGTCAATTGTACTGGTAACTCTGGGTTTAACCGGTTAATCCCGAGTTAGTGGCTAATCCTGGATGGCGCAAGTGAACTTGGTCTTTCATCTTAGAATGGGTTAGGATTAAAGGGACATAGCATTGGTGATTTTACGAATGTGAAACCATTATTGTCTTAAAGTTGGGGGGTAATTTTTTCCATTTAAAAATATGGAGAAATGGGCAATTTTACAAAAAGTTATTGGTACTTACAGTATGTTTTATAAATTGCAAAGGTTTATATTGTTTCCAGAAACACGAGCTCTTTCGATTCTGAGAAGTATTTCATAATTTCAATACATTTTTCGCGCCGTCCATTCCGTGATCGTAAATGGTGAAGAGGTAGAAAAAAACTTGGGACACTTCATTTTCTTATGTATACGAGTCCATATAGCTCGTAATTCTGAGGGACCAACTTTTTTAAATGGTCCAAATACTCGTTAATTATTAGTAAAATAAGACGGACTCACAGAATGGATATCAGGCATTAGATTGATGCGTACATTTTTCCTGGGGCGTTGATTACCGAAATATATTTACTGGATAAAAATAAAAGAATATTGTTAGATCTTAACCAATATTTGAGATTAGAATGTACTTTGTCTCATACATCCAAATACAGGTACAAGCAATGTAAGAATGCAGCTGTTCATAGGAACTTGAGTCTGAATTTGAAGAACCCGACTCGTTTTAACACTTTTAACGAGGTTCAGTGCTAAAAACTTCCGAGTATTTTAAGTCCCGAGTCAAGTCAAGTCCCTTTATTGAGTATTTTTAAGCGCAAATACAGACGCCATCAACAATTTTATAGGTTTTATCTAAATGACAGTACCTAAATATAGCCGTTATATGATTTGCGTATCTTACTCATGTCTCTACATATGACTCTGAGTCGAGCCTTAAATTAAAAGCAGGGGCCTTTTGAGCCTTTTCTTCGTCCTTTACGGACTCGAGTCTTAACACTCTTAACACACAATAGCGCCGCCTGCGTTAGGCTTTGCGCAGTTATCCTCATTTTAGATACTTGCCCCGTATTATGATGCCTTAGATACATCTCTATACAGCTGATTTGTGCTTGTAAGCTTTATTTTAATTACGAAATCCTATTATTTATTTATGCAGAGAAGTACCGTTTTGTGTGTTAAACATGACCTTACTTAATAAGTTGTAAATAAATATTAAATAAGTACTTACTGTTTTTTTTAATGAAAGTGAACTCCTTGTTACTTTTTTCAATACTAGGATAAGTGTTCTGTACCCCTAGTGTAAATTTTATCGACATCATAACGTGGCCATCGCGTTTGCGTTAAGTCTCATTTTGTATAGGATTTTGAGTTTCCAAAACGTCCCGCTTGGCGCGCTCTTTCTAAATCCAATACAAAATGAGACTAAACGCAAACGCGTACGTCACGTTTTAAAATCGAATTTATTTACACTAGGGGTACTGGACTTAAATCGTTTATCGACTTGAATCTCGACCCGAGGAGGCTAAAAGAAAGATGGCTTGACGAAATGGTGGTTGCAGGCGGTCAAGATTGGCCACAGAAGGTCAAGGATAAGCAAAACTGGCTGGACCTGGAGGAGTCCTTCACCCGAAGAGGAGCATTTTACCGTTAAGTAATCGACATTAGCGACATTTTTTTTTACTTTCCTAGCCTGGTACTCTTTTGGTTTGTTTTTATATCGTGTATTATTAATATCATTTTAAAACCGCTTGTGTTCTTAACAAAAAAATATAAGAAAGTGACACGACCAAGTACCTACACTTTGAAGTTGTGAACCCATAGTTGGAAGCACGGACTCCTGAAAAAAAGCTTCATGACCACACATTGGGGGCACCCGGACAGGGAACGTGTTCAAAAAATATATAACCTACTTTTACTATAATACGTAAGTTGACAAAGAAATTCGGCATTGAAACAAACATTACGTAAGCGACTCGTAGTCAACGGACCTACAATTACTTAGGCATTGCTTAAATAATGGATTTTGTTAAAAAATACTAAATGAAAAACTAACCTTTTTCATGGAATGCTCCAAGAGGGACACCTGTCTCCTAACAGCAACACATTCAAAACTGACCATTGGTGTATGAGGTCCAAGACATCGGGTCCTTTGTCTTTCCTTGCAATATATTCCTTCCTTCCTCATCCTTGCAATAGATAATTTTATTTCTTAAAGAAAAATATACAGTATTTTATACAAAAGGATTTTTATACTACGTCGATGGTAAACAAGCATACGCCCCGCCTGATGGTAAGCGGTAGCCGTAGCCTATGGATGCCTGCAACTCTAGAGGTGTTACATGCGTGTTGCCGACCCTAACACCCCGCACCCTCGTTGAGCAACCTAACTCACCGGCAGGAACACAACAATACAACAAAGTAACTAATAGATCGTCAACTTAAAATTAAAATAGCATTAACAACAGTTAATGAAATAATAAGCAGATAAGGTTTACGATTTGCCAGTTTCTACTCGTATTGTGGACGAGTACTTTCAGCGGAGATACATTGTCATTAAAAAACCTTATTTATAAAAGACCTTGCCATTTAAAGACCTTTAAAAATATAAATAATTAAGGAAGCTCCATGCCAAAACAAGATATCTTCGGGTAATAAATATTAGCAATGTGTACAATGGCAGAGGGTTAAAATTAAAATAGTTGGCAAAAGTTGCAGTTGCACGGTTGTTCTGACCTTGCACTTCGAGCGTGCGGTCGGCGCATCCATTATAAACATTTCTAATGCTATTATTGTACTGGAATTAGAGTTCCTTTGCTAACAAATTCATAGAAGAAACAAGCCGTATTTTACAAAACTATGGGTTGTATGTTAAGTATATTAAGACATGGTATATTATAATATATATTTTCCAGCATCGAGCTGGGGCCTCTTTCCGTCTCTTTGTATTCAAGCGTAGACATAATATGGACCTTCCTACAACATAAAACGGGATGGTTAGGATGTAAAGTTGGATGTAAAGTTAGTTTACGACATTTCCGCACTGTCGCAAATGATGACAAGATCGTCACGGAGAACGTATCGTGTTGCATAGGGTGACTGCATAGTTATGGGTCCCTCCATAGTAATTAGCCACTTTTAACAATAAGACTTCTATTGCCTTGGTTCTTTCTGCCAGTCAAAAGTGGTCAATTACTATGAAGGGGCCAATAACTAATACAGCAGTCGCCCTAGTTAAGCATAGTTTAAGATATTTAATAATTAGATAACAAATAGTTTGGTTCGTATTTATTGAACCTAATAAATCACTCAATTCAATGTTTTGACCACTCTAATCTTATAGCATGTAGGGATTTCTTTTTACTTGGTTAGTTTAATTCTTCGGGATCTTTTTATTATATATATTCTGTTTTTTATTCCGTAGACTAAAATGACATTTCATGTGGTAGGTACTAACAAATGTCATACTTGTATTGTCCCCGATTTCTCAAAAATGGCTAGATCGATATTGGAAATATTTCGAAAACTGATGAGAAAGTTACGTTTTATCCACATGTGGGGCAAAGAGTAACCTGATGAAAAAATTGAGTTGTTTCCTTATGTTAGCTAGTAGAAATGACTTTTAAATGATAAAATATTTAATGACGTTTATTTGGATTTGATTTTATTTGATATCTTCCAGTTAATATTTTCTTAGGGTTGGTGTGGTGAAAAATTTTGTGTTTCACTCAGGGGCAAAATTTGCTTAACAGCGTGCCTTGAAACCCTCATAAAGCTCAAAATTCAATATTACGTAGCACAAGCAGTTAAACAACATGGGTAACATTAACGTTGTGGAACCTATAAACGGGCCCAAGACCAATACTTACTAACTACGTATTTAAGTTTATTCTGTGGTAGAATTAGTGTCACTGCAGAACATTTTAGACGACACATATTTTTGTTTCACCTTCGAACTTTAGTTTACTTTAATGATGATAAACGGCCTTACGGTGACTTTGGTTGTAAATGGAATTCAGTTCGGATAATTTTAGCATTATTGAAGTAAATTAGTCTAGTCTGAGTAATGTGAGTAACCCTGGAAAATAATAGAAGTCATATTGCAAGACTTGCGATATGGAAGCCAGTCGTGCTGACGCCGGAAAACTGGTAAGTATACCAAAAATGTACATAAAGAACCAAAGTACGTTCGCAGCGCTTCGACCGTCAAGGGAAGACTTTGCGATAACTCAAAAACGTCTTGACCGATCATGTTCGCTATAATTTTCTTTGAAAATCTTTATTATTATTATTTTTTCATTTTTTTGGACCCATGGTTCAAAAATTATTAGATGGAAGAAATATTACCCCCCACAGGCCAAACATATTTTTTTCTTTCGGAGCGATTATTTCTGGAAATAATCTCTTTATCAAAAAATGGCTGTTGAAGACTCTCATTTGTTTTAAAAAGACCTATCCAGAGACACCTGACACCTAGGGTTGCTGCAAAAATAATCATCCCCACTTTACATATATACGGGATACCTCCCCTAATATAAAAAATATAGTTTTTACGTTTATATTACCACTTTCTCGGCATGATTGGCTTATATTTCTGTGCATAATTGCAACTATATAGCACTAACAGGTAGCACTAACTATCAAGGAGCAAACCCGCGGACGGACAGACGGACATGGCGAAACTAAAAAGCCCCAACTTCAAATTCGCAAGCTAGAAAACACCTATAACCATATTATGCACAACGTCGTGCTCCGAGCGCGGGATCTTGGGAGCGTCATTCTCAAATTATATTACTGCGGTCAGACTCAACTCCGCCAAACTACCTATACATTTAGTATGGTTTGACGGAGTTTAGATACAAGCACAAATCTGGAGAATGACCCGGGGAGGTCTCTTGCTCTCTCGCTTGCTCAAGCTTGTCTCAAGAACCGTCTCATTTAATTCGAATACCTGTCTACAGTCGTCATCAGATACGTTGGAGCGGCCGAGGTGCTCACAAATATCTGAACACGCCTCTATTGTCAAGGCACTAATAAACCGCGTGTTTTGATATTTTGGAGTATCTGATGGCGATCGTTAGAATATATAACATCTGAGGTTGTGTAAGAGAGTTTGACAACCTATATCTACTCGTATAGATAACTAAGGGTCGTAGATAACTTACCCATTAGGTAATATGTTCATAATTATTTATTGAAACAGGAAAACTAGGGTTTTGTAATAATAATTATTATTAAAATGGCAGAGTCAGTGTAACTGTTACGTTGTTAGATAATTATATCAGAAAACTAGTGATACGAGTTTGATACGAGTAAAACCCACGTCAGCTTACGTCTTTACTTTCGGTTTAACTGAACTGATGTTTTTTTTTTAATAATAAAGCTTATTTCAGGTCCGGACATTTCTATATATTTAAGGTGACGTTCGGATGCCAACTGCCGCTGCATTACTGCTGCGGCTTTGACGCGGGCGCTGTCACTGTCAATTGCCTAGATAAGATAACAAGTGATTTATGGAAGGTAGAGGTACGGAACGCAATCTCCATAAGCAGAACTGATGCAAAAGTGTCCAGTTGTCAGCTATAAATAAATAATAGTTCCAAATCTCTCCAGAGTAGCGTTAGAGTAGCTAAGAACCTAGTCGTTATTGACGGAGTGAAGTGCGCCGTCTATGATTTCATTTTTTTTTCAAGTATTCTATAGGTAGGTATTGTAGCGCCAACTATTTAAGGTTTTTTGCTGACACTTTTTGGTATATGGAGGTTTCATTCCTTACCTCCACCTTCCATAAAGTGATTATATTATGATTGTATGCTCTTTGCTAGATAAAATGAGGGACGAATTGAACGTTCGAATCAAAGTAAGTACACAATAGTTCGAATCGTGACGGACTGATATGAAGACAATTGATAGTTATAGCAACCACGTCCACGCCGCAGCAGTAATGCCGCCACAGTATTACAGCTGCTGTTGCCATCCGAATGTCACCTTTATTAAACAGTACAAAAACAAATGCCTGAAATGAAATTCTGTTGTAAAGAGGGTTTTTGTATGAACCCCTCGGCGGTAACGCAGTAGTATTTTTAGGAAGCGCGTGGCACGCAAGCCTCGCAACAAAATTAGGTTACAACAATTACATTAACTACTTCAGAAGTTCAGAGTTCAATCTAACTTTAAAGTATTTTAATGAACGTTCAGTTTACCTGCCGATTTAATTTAATGATAATGATAACCTTCGATATTTATTTCCAAGTAGGTAGGTAAGCCTAAGGTCGTGATTGCCTTCATGATTCGTAAAAGTACAACTTCAGAAATAACATTGCAAAATAATAAAATTTTATGCCAGCGATTAGAAATGCAATAACTGCAGAGTTATTATATCATTTACCAAAAAGGCCACGCGACGCGGTAGCGTGCTGTCTTTTCATGTTTATAAACCTAAACGATGCTCTCTTGTTAATTGTGAATAGCAATAAAAAGTCATTTGATTACTAAATGCATTCGTGGTTGGCTTTTTAAAGATATTCGGGCGTGTCACGAATTGCTGGGTAACAAAGTAACAAATCACTTGGGGGTTACATCAGGATACGTAAGGCAGTGTAGGGCGGGCGGGCGCGTAGGATAGTCGAATCAGCCGATCGCTCGCTCCCGCGGCGAAGTGTCTGAACTTTCACGATGGATTTCGATACGGACGCGATAAGCTGACATGCAAGACCCACATCATACGCCGACACGTGTTCATCTGCATATTTATTGCACGAGTTTGATGGAACAGGAACAGCCTGGCATGTGTATAAGGTTTGTATTTGGGTTGTTTTAAAACCGTGGCGAATTAGTGGTAGACAGCCGGTCAAACCGAGATTATTGAGTTTTCAACTATTAGATGTTATGATTTCAAACAAAGAAGTAAACTAGTATTAGCTGGTTAACAACTATGACCTAAGCTTTAATAAGTAGGTATGCATTTTTCTAAGAGTTTGATGTTTAACGATAGCGTCTGCTCTTAAAGGTGAGTAGGTGGGGAATGCAGGAATTTCATTTTTTTGAAGCCTAATCTGGTTGCATTTACGTTCTGTAATCGTAATTTACCAACGTTTGCTAGTTTTGTTATATAGAAAATTACGTCCAGTTCGTTGATTAGGTATGTTTGATGTACGCATCGATAAAAAAAACCTAAAAAACAACGAGGCTGCTTTTAACTAGCACCAAATTGCTCATTGGAAAAATGACTTGTTAAAAGGTTTGATCCCATTAGTTAGTTAGTTCTTCTGGGCATTTTCCGTAAATCGACAACCATTGTGCCTATTCTGCGTGAAATCGAGGTAATCGAGGTAAGCTGCTTCCTTTAGGTTTGATCCTATTGTTATCACATCAAAATCTGGTGAAGGATCTTCTCTCCTCTCTCACCTTTTTTCTTCTTCAGCCCTTTTTCACCCACTGTTGGGTGTAGACATACATTTTAATTATTTAACCTCTTTTCTGTTTGATAAGGATCCTGATCGAATTTTATCTTTTTGCAAATCGAGAAATCTTGCTCTACTGTACATAGTACAGTCGCCATCAGATATATCGGAGCGATCAAGGTGCTCACAAATATCTCAACATACCTCTATTATCAATGCGCTAGGGTGCGGGTTCAGGTGTTTTTGATCACCTTGGCTGCTCCGATATATATAATGGTGACTGCTGTACAACTGGGGTTTGAGCCCATAATGTTTGACCACCGCAGTCACACACATATCAAAGAGAATATGAGAGAGAGAAGAGAGAGACCTTTGGCCTATGCTCTAGTATATGGCGCCACTTTTTGATATTTAACATATAAGTGAATGAATAAGAATCCAACTCAAATGGCGTTCTAACACAATCATATGTTGAAAGATGGCATAAATTTACTGTGGCTACAAATTTTACTTTGACAATCCATCTCTTTGTACATATGAAAGACCACCACAAACATATAAAGAAGTATCTTTATATTAGTAAGTAATTCGTGATTTGGAGAAGTGGAGCTGCTGATGAAAAACATAACATCATGGCACGTTCTGTTTTGTGAAGTAAGTTATTTTTTGTTTCGTTAAATGTTAAATAATATTGTTTTGTTAAAGGAGAAACGAGCCATGGCGGAGCTGTGTGAGGTAGATGAGCCGTTTATTTACAGACTCAACGACAATGGCTCTGGACCCAGTCTACTTGTCAAGGTATTCACGTAAATGTGTTCACATAAAGCATAGTTAATTTAGGCAACTACGTATCGGGAGACTCGTTGGGAGGCCCAACGACAAACGACGACGATCACAAACGGTTAAGACGATCTGGCCTCAACAAGATCTTAACGGATGAGGGCAACGCAAGACATCCCGCGTAGCCAAGAACGCCTCTAGCGTTATGGCCTTCTGTCGTACGCTGTCAAACTAACCTCCATGTTTTAAAGTAAGGTTTAAGTGTTTTTATTGGTATAATATATATTATACAACAATAAATAACTAAAGCGTGCCTTGATTGAGTAGGTACTAAATAAGGTACCTACAAAACGCAACTAGCTATATCGAGCATGAGATATATTTCTATAGCTAGCTGGTTGGCACTTTTCGTGTTCGGTAAAGTAAAGTTCCACTATTCTCCTTTGCTTTCATTCATATTTCGTGATTTCATTTATGAGTAGACTTATTGTAATAGTATTTTATGCAATCGTGATATAATAGAGTGCTTTTCAGTCGTACCGTGTTTAGCTTGCTGAGATGCCTAAGTAAGGTACGACATTGAAAAGCTTGATTATATCACTATTGTATACAGTACTTTTTCGACGAGTCATGTAATGTAATACTTTTTTACTATAAAACCTAAATAATTAATGAAAGTCGGTAAGTATCTTAACAAAAATGTAAACATAAACGCGCGAATCCCGCTCCGCGCTTCGCACCCTGCGCCCGCGCCCGTTTATTATTTTCTATGGGAGCGCGGCGGCACGTGATTGGTAAATCTTTTTTATAGTTGACTATAGCGTATCGAAAGGAATCTTATAGTTGCGTGGGAGCCCATACGCGAAAAGTACGCATTTGTAGTTTGGTATACGAAATCTTAATTCAACCATTACAGTTCAAGAGTAGAAAAAATATTTTAAGACATTATATTCGATGTTCCAATTAACGTGTAGGTACACGTTAACAATCACATTTAATCAGCTTTATTTTAATGCACATAACAACCCAATTCAAATTTATTAGTTGCCATAAATAATAAGGAAGAAGTGCCACCTGTTCACAATCAAAAATATCCTTGATACTTTCATATTCTTAATCCGTGTGTTGGAACGCGGATTGGCGTACACAAAAAAATTAAGAAAGGGCCGCATACCGGTTAAGCAAGTTATAACTTATATGAAACATTGACATATGCAGGAAGAAGGGAAGGTCAATGAAATGCAATTAAGTCCTTAAGTTATTAATGTCATTATAAACAATATTTTAGGTAGATGCTCTTATTTTGTCGACAACGGTGTGTCTGAAGGAAAACCGGCTATACCTACTGTATAATTTGTACATAACTCTTTTTGACGACATAATATGTTTTATTAAAAATATAAAGCAATTGTAAATTTACTATTGTATTGACTTAATGTAATACGTTCTTAATGTGTTGTTGTTTAGAAATGTGAAGACGTGTTTTAAAATAGGTTTTTTAGAAAAATATAATTTCAGTCGTAAAGAGACCTAAAATTCACGCAATTTTTAAAAAAATATAAAAAAAACAGTTGCTAACTTTATTTTGCGTGTTTATGTGTAAAAGCTTGTTGAAAAATAAGTAAAGTGTAATTAAAAACAACTTTTGGTAACTATTTCTCAAGAAGTTCGGTAATTTCTCTTTTTCAACGGAATTTATGAACCCGTCAATCTTTATTTACCGTTTCCCAAAAACTTGCATTTCCAAAATTGGTCACTATAATTCTAAAGGTGCGATATGATATAAGACGATATTCGCTGATGATTGATATACTTACCCTTAGATTACAGTGTTATCACATTATCCGATCCAATATCGGATGTCGGGTGAACTTTGTAGAAAAACAGCTGCTTACTTTTGCATTGACGCTTTCTTTCCAATTCAATTCATTTATTTCAGGTCAAAATTGGCAACAACCACAATAATTAAATGTATAAAAATATGAAAAATTCATTTTTTTACTTTTTGATTCTTTGTTGTCGTGTCCGATGTCCGGTATCGGATTGGATAATGTGAAAACGCTCTTAATCTTAATGTCTGGACACCTGTACTTCGCTCACAACAGCAATAATTTATGCAATTAAATTATGCAAAAAAACATGCTAGCTTGGAGAGACGCCAAAAAGGAAAACTAGCAGACAAACTTACAAAACTTAATTATAACAAATTGGCAACAGCCACTTTTGCATAACGACGTGTTTAAAGTGCATTATATTATGGTACCTTTGCCAACTAGAGCTTTACTTGTAAAAACTTTGAATACTTTCAAGTCCCTTTTTGCTATATTTATAACCATTACTTGATTATAAAATAAACTTGAATTGAAATTATTCGACATTTCAAGAGGGACAATACACTCAAAGAAAATCTATCTAAGGTGTGAGAGGGTAGTAGAGCTGCGTAATTTTTTCAATCTATCCACACTTGATCTTTTTTGTTATAGGCCTTCGGCTGTCGGTCGGCATACCCAATGCCCAGTTTCCAGTAAATACAGGCATTATAATAAAGTGAAACCCGAGAGCTCAATAAAACTACTAATAAAAGTAATAAATAAATATCTTAGTGAAATAATAAATAGAAACCAAATAATAATGACTCCATCTATTTCATCATAATAACATTGATATTGGAGTTGGAATTGATTACCTTTGTAGGAAGGCTAAATCGGAGTTACCTAACTTACAATAGATTAGGGGTGGTTAGGTCACCCCAGCATGACAACAAGTTCAACCAGGTTAAAGAAATCATTGTATCAAACTCACTCATTGGTGTGGTGTCGTATACTATGTCAAGCGATGAACTATTCCAAATGACGACGTGTTTTATTGGTAATACGGCTTCATTTTCAACGGCTTCTTTGCATCCATTAGTGTTTTAGACAGTCCATTCCATTTCCCATGCGTATAATTAATTGTTCAGGAGTTCCAGTGTAAGAGCGTTCTCTGATTTCGCGAAGTTTTTATTAATGACAAGGTCTAATTTCACTGGTCTATCTAGTAACTCGATCAGAATATACGGGTATGAATAAATGTGTTGCGTGTCGTTAGGTGCATTGCCACAGACAGTGACGACAAATTTATCAAGCCTATAGTCGGGCCAGGCTATTTATAGCGCAATGACCTTGACTTGAAATAGACATTAAATTTCACATAGACAAATTTCTATCTAGCTGTAATTTTGGTAGACTGGCGATAGGTAGACGCTGTACGCAGCATACGGAAGATCGTTTTTATCATAGACAAACAGTTCTGTAACTTTGCTTTTTGTGATCAGGTGTGCAGTGAGCGTGGCTGGCGCATGTACCAGGGATATAATGCATGCATCGAGGAGCGTTGGAACCTTTGGTGGCGGACCAGCGCCTTCCCAGCTGCCAGTTATAAGACCCTGGGTGATTGGCAGGTAACCTTCACTTTTGTTCTTGTTCATCATGTGCTAGTTGTGCAGCAGCCGTGTCAAAGAGCACTGGAACATTGGGTGGTAGAAGTGGCAGACCAGCGCTTTCCCCACCGCCGATTACAAGACCTTGGGTGATCAGCCTACGATTATGGGTTTCCACACTTTAAAAATATTACAACTCCCTATACTAAGCTTAGCCTATCCCCTTCTCCGCAAGTCCGCCCATTAGTGCGGGATTCTCTTGATATCTTGGCAGGCTTTCCAAACTTGACCTCATTGCGTCGAGAATTTAAGCTCATTGTGTAGCCTAATGCTAACAACATGCAACGTCGCTTACGTGTTTATTCCTGCATCTTGTTAGAGACTTCTAGAATTTTAAGCTCCAATGGAGCATCATTCACCATCATCATCCTTTTACATTTAGCTTTTCTTTACACATTTTTTTACGGATCCCATATTTCTGGCATGTTACGTTAAAGCTGGTTCACAATGTACCGGGAATACCAGGATGTAGTTTATGAGAGTGGTCGCGTCCTGTGCGCTTTAAAAGGAATTTCCTCTCGCGGACGGTGGCCGTGGAATGAGCTCCATTCCGAGGTTTTCCCGAGGGTCTACGCAGAATGGGGTTCTTCAAAAAACGAGTGTACAGGTTTTTAAAGGGACGGCAACGCGCATGCAACATCTCTGTAGTTGCAGGCGTCCATAGGCTGCGGTGACTGCTTACTATCAGGCGGGCCGTATGCTTGTTTGGCACCACCGTAGTATAAAAAAAGAGTGTCCAGATAGCGATACAGTGTGCATGTATTCTTGAGAGTTCATGCATGCAAGTGATTGGATTAAATTAATTTGGATATATTTTTCTCTATAATAAATTTTATAAAAGTTCACTTTTCGTACGTAAATGTAGCCGGCCGAGGTAGCTACAGCGATGAATGTACAATTTTATTGACACCCTATCTTTACAGCAAGAAGGGAGGCCGAAAAGGAAGTGGCGGCCATTCATAGATGCGTGTGTACGTCACGTTTACCGCACGTGACTCTCGTATAAAGCAAAACATCATAAATATTGTTACTCGTATTGTCAAGCTTACGAAGGTATTGCGTATTCAAACTTTAAAAAATCGGCCAAACGAAGGCTATTAATTTGTAAGTACATTTGCAGCGCTTTGTAAGTCTTTTACAAAGAAAATAACATTTTTGCAATAACTCAAAAATGGCTAGACCGAGCATGTTCGCTATAGTTTTCACTGAAAATATTTATTAAGCTTTTATTTCACGATTTTTTATTTTTTTTGGATCCATGGTTGCAAAGTGAGAGGGGGGTGGGGGGATATATTTTTCTTTCGGAGCGATTATTTCCTAAAATATAAAAGTTATTGGAGACCCGTATCCGTTTTTAAAGACCTATCCCACGATACCCCACACTACTGGGTCAAAGCAAAACAAAAAAATCAAAATATATCATTTTGTATGAGAGGTACCCTAAATTTTTTTATGTTTTTAGTATACCATTCTGTCGCTATGCATAATTTATGTATCCATGCCAAAAATTGCAGCTTCCTAGCACTAAAGATCACGGAGCAAAGCCGCGGACGAACGGACAGACGGACATTGCGAAACTATAAGGGTTTCTAAGTGACTACGAAACCCAAAAAAACCGGCAATGGTAAACTACTTGACCTGTGTTTTGGTTCAGAAGCAAACCTTGATCAGAAGGATAATACTGTCATAAACAGTTTTACAGTAAAAAGAAGTCGAGTCTGATTTATGACAACATTGACAACTGTCATCCCTCATAATTTATATCTAGTAATAATTGAAATTGGTACAGTACATAAGGAAAATAGAAAAATAATCGTAAAAGTTGTATTTTATATGTAGGTAGTTTATAGTTTTATCTATTTGGTCGGAATCTTTTAAGGTTCCGTAGAGGATCGAATATGTCAACGGAACCAGATAGTTACGTCGCTACCCTCCGTCTTTTCGCCAATATGTGACAGTTATTTTTAACTGACTTCAAAAAAGTAGGAAGAGGCAAACGTTTTCTAAAACGCATTGTCTCAACATGAAATGAATTTCCTTTGTGTTCATTTCGATAATACCTACAATTTTTTCGCTCAGGACGACTTCGACATTTTCCTAAACTTGGCACTTTTCTATTTTTACTAAGTCTTTATCCGTAGGGTCGAGTCCTTTTAAGTTGTGCTTAAAATTCTCAATAAAGGACTCGACTGGGAACTTAACGTGAAAACGAGTCGAGTTCTTCAAAGGAGAATGGGCAATTTGTCCCATGGATGTATACTGTTGAGACATATCTCGTTTGAAAGGGTTTACTCTTAGCATTATTTTATTGTATGACACCAACTTTGGATAACGTGCAGGGACTGAGCAATTTAAAAAAAAGAGTGGCAAATATAAACTGTTGTTTTACAAAGTACTTGTTATGTAGCCGGTTGTTAGGTGTTTTGTATGAAAGAATATGATAAATTCTAGATTTCTGTTTACCACTAATTACGTTTAAGTACGTACAGGGCTGGAATTAGTTGATATAACATATGCTTGAAGTAAAAATACTGCTATTAAACACTGAAACTTGCTTGTATACTCAAGCCAAATATATCATTTAAAAGACATTTTTATAAGGTATTTTAATATATATATACTTGCACTCAAATGCTTGCAGGGGCGGTAATAAAACGAGTTTTTTTGTTAATTAATTGTGGTAAATGCCTCTTTGTTTGTTCTACCTGGCACTAGATGGAGCCTTGGTAGCAGTTTGGGTAATTTTTACTATTGGTATATACATTTGAGTCATATCCTATTTGGAAGGTCTTCAATTAAGCATTAATTACTTATATGACACCAAAGACCGAAAGTGTCCAGGGAAGATGATATTAATAATTTTGATCATGCGCTGCGGCGTAAACTGGAACTAAAAAATGTCATTAATATAGAGTTACTTTTGTAACCATTTACATCACTTTGCATGCCTGAAATATAATGAAAAAGTAATTTATATATTTTTTTAAATTATTACCGCTCAATAAATGGCACTAAACTACTTAATTATGATTTTTCAAATCCTCTCTAGTACTGACATCTTGTGTGCAATAGGAGAACCGAATGAGCGGCAAATGCTGGATCCGTATAGTCGCTTATAAACGCTAAAAAATGTCACCGAAGAATAAGTTTGTTTAATTCGGAACTTTGACAATAAAACGAGTGGTTACCTTGAACTAGTAAGTTTCGTCTATTTATCTCTCTTGCTCTTACATATTCGAGTGATAAAGGTAGAAAAAGCATTATATTTTTTAAAGTTCGCGTTATGTCCCGCTAGAAACGTTATATAAACTTATTATTAAACATGAAATAAGATTCCTAAGCAATAAGTAGGTAAGTAAATGTACTTATGGAGTAGTTGGAGTACCATAATTAGCAGCAAGAAAATAAATCTAAGTTTATATGTTACGATAAAATAAATCGTAAAAAGGTACTATGTACATACTTGTTTTGTCTCTCTGCAGGAAAATTGTGTAAAAGTGAAACATTTGAGATTGCGTCGCGGTTCAAAGCAACGTTCCCTTCGTTTGCCATATGAAGCAGGATTAAATTGTGTAGTTTTAAGTTCTCATGTAAGTGAATTGTCAAATTCTTAGTGAGAATAAAGAATCTTAAACCTAAAATTAACGCAGTGAATACATTACAAGTATCAGCGACTCTTAACTGCTTGCCAAGCTAAGATAGGAGCGTTCCATTATATATACATATGAAATAAAAACTTTTGAATACATTTAACACCTTTATTTCATATAAATTGAAAAATAACTGACGGCATACATTTTCTTCACGGTCGCACAAATATTATCAGGACGAGTCGACAAGTTACTTTAAAGCAAGCATTGGTGAATAGGTGCATCCAGATCCAGATAAGGGAATGCATGGTTATTGCGCCAATCTCGGACCATTTGCGATTAGTTTTCTACCTGGAGCGGGTTAACGAAAAACAGTAACTGGCGACGCTAACTGGCGCGGACGCGTGCGACGAATTTTACCTACAAAGGCACCCGCGCGCGTGCACCCGCTCCGTGCACTCGCGCCAGCTAGCAAACGCCCTTAACCTTTTGAACGCCAAGAATACCTTAACCCTTTACCAGGCCCCGAAAAACCAGCGTGTCTTAATACGTACTTTATATGCTGTTGCAACCGTATTGAACGCCTTGTAAAAAATGTATTTATGAAAGTCGGAGATCTTCCTTTAAACCAGAAATAAAAATGTGGGTTACGGTTATCCCATCGCCTGTCTAAGTAATGAACTGTCATACTAGATTTTGTCTTATTATATTCTTGATCAGGCCAAGGGATATATTCCACCCACATCTTATATCGGTTATAATAGTCAAGGTTTAACTCCAAATCTCCTACGAAACATTATATCAATCACTACTTACTTACGTGAGTTTTTATGACATGACAAGACAATTTACCGGGCCATGGGAAAAATAGCTCCCACACAGTTAAACTCTAATAAGGCCATGGGATAATGTCAACCCACATCCTAATTCTGGTCATACACAATAATGCATGAATATTTAGCAATGTTTACGATTACATTAGCTTTCAACACTCAAAATCTACAAAATATCAAAAAATTGTTCGACCTATGTACTTCTGTTTCATAGAAATTATGGAAAGTGTTCGAATTTCTCCGTAGTTTACTGAAATTAGCGTTCAAGTGAATTTAAACGGCTGCCGAAGATATATTACGCAATTTAGAAGCGTGTTCTGAATGAAGATCATAAAATAATATTTTCAGGGATTGACAAAATATTTTGTAGGTGGTTTGGAGTTAAAACCTGACTACGGTAACCGATATAAGATGTGGGTGGAATATATCCCTTGGCCTGGTAAAGGGTTAAGGCGTCGTAACTAGCTATGCTCAAAGCGTCATAAATACATTTTAGCTGATATAGCCGCTGTCAGAGTAACCTTCACACTTTCAAGTAAGGTTTAGGGCATAGGGCGTCCGCAACGACGCGCGTGTGCATGGAGCGGGCGTGCGGCTTACAGTATGAGCAACGCTAACTGGCGCGGACACGTGCGACTGATTTTACTTACAAAGGCACCTGCGCGTGTTTGCCAGCTCCGTGCACTAGCGCCAGCTAGCAAACACCCTTAACCTTTTGAACGTCAAGAACACCTAAAGGCGCCGTCACTAGACATGATTTAAGGGCCATGAACACATTAATGATTATAGCTGTTATAATCGCTGTCAAAGTCCCTAATGTAATACTCATGCACTTTCAAGCTCACTTGCGCCCGTGACCTTGGCATGTGAGTAACGTTTTTGTTATGGCGTTCAAAGGGTAAAGTATCAATGTCGTAATGCGTCGCTAGTGCGTTATTTTCGAATCGCACCCGTGCTCCCGTGATGGACTGCACACGCGGTGTACACTTCTTGTTATTGTAACCGTTTGTGTGCCTAGATAACACAAGTGCAGGCTAAGGAAATCGCTATGTAGGCCAATTCGAAAGTGCAACTGACATTAAACCAATTTTAGAATAATATTGGAATGATACCAGTTAGCTGTCATTCGTGCGTTCATTTCGCACTTATACGCATGTATTTGTGCGAGCGAGACGCCCGCAACTAACTGATATGATTCCAATATTACTCTAATATCGGTGTGCACGCCCCTTTTTATTCATAAGCAAGGTAAGATTGAACCACTATAGAAGGCAGCGAAGAGGCCGGCAATGGAACTGGTAGCGTTTGATGGAGACAATCAGTTTTCTGTCAAATGCAAGTTCAAATTGGCCTGTCTCACTCGCACACCGGAGCCGCGTTTCATATAAGCGTACTTTGTTATATCCAATCGACCCGCTCTATTCAGTAGGTTTCATTATCTCGATCCATCAGTTAAGTAACAATCTCTTCAATCTGTGGATCGAGATGGTGGATCCTACTGGACAGATGGAACCTATGGATAGGAAAACGTTATGCTCAACAATATGGTAGCAGAAGCGATGTGATTTTTTAAAATCACGACTGTGTCATTGACATAATATATCTGAGGACGGGCCTTACGGGCAATAAGAATGGGGCCAGTACAACGGTGTTACGCACACGAGTTTGAGCCAATCGTGCAGTCTAACGCCACAAGTACCACAACGTGATTGGTTGATGAGTTCGCATTATGCACGCGATTGATCGCATCTAGTTGCGTTAGACAGCACGATTGGCTCGAATTTGTGAATGACACAGACACAACTGAACTAGCACTATCGTTATTGCCCCTAAGGTCGGTCCTTAGATATATGGTAAGCGTCAGGATGGCGGTGGACCTCAGCGAATTTCAAAGAAATATTTATAAACATATTGTACCTTCTGTGTACCTCAGTGTACCTTTAATAGAAACCAGTGTACCTTTTCCCAAAACGAGATATTTTACAAAACGTTTCACCCGCCAACCTGACGTCAGGATGGCGGGTGGACCTATGAAATCTTGCATTATACCGCACTAAGAGTATGCAGTTATATTGTGCATGAGCTTAGCCTAGCTTGTTTTGGGGAGAGGTACACCGGTAGGTATTTCTATTTACAGAGGTACAATGAAGGTACAGTCACCATCATATATATCGGAGCGGCCAAGGTACCCACGAATATCTGAACATGCCTCTACTGTCAAGAGGTTAGAGTGCGTGTTTAGATATCTTTGAGCACCTCGGCCACTCCGATATATCTGATGGCGACTGTACCATATAACTGCATACTTTTAGTGCGGTATAATGCAAGATTTCATAGGTCCAACCGCAATCCTGACGTCAGAATGGCGGGTGGACTTTTTCTTAAATATCTCGTTTTGGGTTAGGTACACAGAAGGTACAGTATATTTATAAATACTTACTTACTGCTGTGGCGCAGCGACCCGAAGTGGATCTTGGCCTCCGACACCAAAGACCGCCATGCTTCTCTGTCCAAAACCGTTTCCATCTAGTCGACGGCGCCGAGTTTAAGGTCTTTTTGCATTTCGTCTCTCCAGCGGGACCTACCTAGGACGTCTAGACGGTCTTTGGCCATTTGGAACTTCAGAGTACGCCCTCCAGGCTGCACGATCCTCACCCATCTGGACTACGTGCCCGAGTCATCGGAGTCTGGCAGCGCGAAAAATCCTAGGACCCACACGTGGAGAGGATGGAACCTGGAGACTCCACAGGAATCAGGAGATTGAAGATCTGGTGTCCGAGCCGAACGTCATTGGATATTTATAAATATTTCTTTGAAATTCGCTGAGGTCCACCCGCCATCTAGACGCCAGATGTCAATGCCGAGTGCAACCGCCCTTAAAGCGGTGTATTATCTCTAGTCTCTCTAATATGTTCTCCTGGTGGGTCCACGGGGTTTATTTTAAGTGTTATCATAAACAGTGTTCACCAGCGGGTCTACGGGTACCTAATTATTAATACCGTGGGCCGACCATGAACACGATTCTATTTTGAACCCGTTGCCCGCGTAGCTACTTCAGTCTTAGGCGGTATATACTCTACACCACGTTCACAAAAGATTGATATTTTAGGTAAAAACTCACATTTCGCTATAAAAACTACTGTAGGGCCTAAAATCTTCTGTGATAGTAATGTAGAAATAAATACTGTTGACAGGCGGTCAACAGTATTTAGTACAATAATTACACTAAAACAATTCGTATAGAATACAGAACCTATGAATAATATATACCTAGAGAATCTAACTTTAATGCAATAATATAATTGAACAAAAGAAATACATTAGTACGAGTAGTACGATCAACCTACATATATGTCTATTTTTAATAGTCTTAATGTTCGTGTATCGGTTCTGTATTCTATGGCCAATAATTATGCTTTATTTTTCAACTTTCTTTGACTACACACAAGTACACATTATATTTGCTTTTTTCTTAAACTTTATCTTGCCCATGTTCGATTCTTCTTATGTCGATGCATCCTCATTATTGCCGTATGGTTTCTGAAAATACAATAACAGTTTTTGTATTGTTTTCTAATACCTATGTTTGAAGTCGGTTTCCTATTTTTAAGAGAAGTTTTTTTTTCATGTAAGTACCGTCAAGTGGGGTAAATTAGGGCAGATGGGATACCTATCGACAATTATGTCAATAAACAGTTTTACGTTCCATCAAGAATTGAGAGGTTGCCTCAATTCCTCATGGAACCCATGATGTAAGCTAGACCTTTACACAAATATTCCTTAAACCTCGTTAAGCAAGTAGCTTCTTTACAAACATAACAAAGAAGACAAATCGTCTAGCGTGAAATACGCATCGTTAAAGAGTTCTTTTCTGGTCCTGATCAGAAGTTCCACTTCTTCAAATAGCACTTTTTTGAATGGCAATGCCTGGTCTGTTGATGAAACTAAAAAACGCCTATAAGATTTGGGGAGTTCCCTTAATTCCTCGTGGTTTTGTCAAAAATAGGACCATCTTGGAACTATATACCCACTTTCAAACGATAACTAATTTTCAACATTGGTTCAGAAATGACGAAGATCTTACTTAACATATATACAAAAAAAAAGTTTTTGACTACAAAAAAAGGTTAAAAAGTAGTATCTTTACAATACTTCCGTCCTTTTACTAAGTACTTACTTACTATTAGTATCAGATTGGAGTCGGCTCGAGAGTCGATAAAATGGGCGTCGCTACCCTTTCCGGGTGGGGGAGATTTCACCGCATGAAAAAGAGACACATATAGTGAGTTCTTACTGTTCTACCAAACTACATATATAAAGTAGTCGTACTTTTTGAGTCCGTATTCGAACTGTCTGGCTACCCGGCTAGCCGTGGCTGTGTACCCGGATTTTATACTCTGAAACTGGAACTAGTGACAGATAAGAGTCGATTGATGTTTTTTTTAAAGATACTTATACTTAAATAGAATTACTTACCTATGTTTAATTAAAAGAAAGACTACTTATACATAATAATCCTTACAGTTGTAACCTATTTAACCTACCTACCTACTTTTAATAGTAGCAGTTCGGTTCACTTAGTAGAAATACCTGTTCTAAGAATAATGAAAAAGAAAGAAGAGTAATAAAAATAAAGAATCTGGAAGTCGTTGAGGTGTTCCGTTCTTCATCAGCAATTCTACTTCATCAAATGTCACTTTATTGAGTAAAAATGCTCGTAATATTGATGAAAATCCTAAAATGACTATATGTATGCCTATCCCATACAATATGAGAAGCTCCTTCGGTTTCTCGTAAAACCTATCATCAGAACTGGACCTTGACACAAATGTTCCTTAAAAGCCTTACATGCTATAAACGAAATAAAAAAAAAACGCCTAAGGTAACATACTTGTCGTTGAAGAGTTCCATTTTGCTCAATATCAGCAGTTTCACTTCATCAAATGTCACTTCTTCAAATAAAAAAAAACTTGATATGTTGACGAAACTCCTCAATTCCTCCCAATTGAGAATTCAAATCGATTTAAAATCCTCAATTCATCATTGAATCCATCATCATAACTGGACCTTGACACAAATGTTTCCTAAGAACCTAGCTTGCTACAAACTTAACAAAGAATAAGAATCGCGCGCGTTGAAGAGTTCCGTTCTGGACAACATCAGCAGTTCCACTTGATCAAATATAACTTTTTTTTAAATAAAACACCTAGAGATATTGATGAAAAAAAAAACTATATGTATTTCTATAAGGTTTGAGCTGTCCATCATCAGACCTAGACACTAGACACTGGTGTCTAGCACAGATATTTCTTAAGAACCTTACTTTCTACAAACTTAAAAGTTCCGAGGAATTGTTCGGATTAATCTCTGCCGCCTCTTTCCGTCACCGCTTTACGCTACATCATTTATATCTTCACCACTTAGATGGTTGGCAATCCTCAACTGTGCATTTCTCTAGAAACTTCCTGCCTCATACAGCTAAACTATGAAATGATCTGTCGCATGCGGTATTTCCGGCCCAATACGATCTTTAAAACTTTAAGGAAAGAGCGTATTCCTATCTTAAATGCCGGCACCGCACTTACAATCCCTATGGTGTAACAGATGTCCATGGCCAGCGGTAATTGCTTACCATCAGTTGATTCGTCTGCTAGTTTGCCTCCTATATCAAACAAAAAAAGAAAAAATCTCGCGCGTTGAAGAGTTCCGTTTTAGTCAACATCACTAGTTCCACTTCATCAAATGCCACTAATGTGAATAAAAAAAGCTAAAGATATTGATGAAAATCCAAAATGACTATATGCCTATAAGAATTGAGGAGTATGAGGAGTTCCCTCGCTTTCTCATGAAGCACATCATCAGAACTGTACTTCGACAAAAATGTTTCTTGAGAACCTTACTCGCTACAAACTTAACAACGAAGAAAAATTGCGCGCGTTGGAGTTCCATTTTGGTCAACATCAGTAGTTCCACATCATCAAATGTCACTTTTGTGAATAAAACTTGATAATATGTTGATGAAAATCCAATAAGTACTATATATATACCTATAACATTTAAGAAATTCCCTCGATTCTTCATGGGACCCATCATCAGACCTTTACCTTGACACAAATGTTCCTAAAAACCTTAGTACTTAAAGCTTACTTGCTACAAATTTAACTAATAAAACAAATCGCGCGCGAGTTGGCGAGTTCCATTCTGGTCAACATCAGCTGTTACACTTGGTCAAATGACAATTTTTTAATAAAAATGGTTGATATGTAAATAAAATCCCAGAAATTATTACATGTATGCCTATAAGATTTTAGGAATTCCCTCGATTCTTCATGAAACCCATCATCAGAACTGTACTTTGTCAAAAATGTTTCTTAAGAACCTTACTTGCTACAAACTTAACGAAGAAAAATTGCACACGTTGGAGTTCCGTTCTGGTCAACATCAGTAGTTCCACATCATCAAATGTCACTTTTGTGAATAAAAGTTGATAATATGTTGATGAAAATCCAATAAGTACTACATATATGCCTATAGCATTTAAGAAATTCCCTCGATTCTTCATGGGACCCATCATCAGACTTTTACCTTGACACAAATGTTCCTAAAAACCTTAATACTTAAAACTTACTTGCTACAAACTTAACTAATAAAACAAATCGCGCGCGAGTTGGCGAGTTCCATTCTGGTCAACATCAGCTGTTACTTTTAGTCAAATGACACTTTTTAAATAATAATGCTTGATATGTAAATAAAATCCCAGAAATTATTACATGTATGCCTAAAAGATTTTAGGAATTCCCTCGATTCTTCATGAAACCCATCATCAGAACTGGACTTTGATGTAATAAGTACACCTTAAGAACCTTACTCACTACAAGCTTAATAAAGAATACAAAACGTGTGCGTTGAAAAGTTCCGTTCTGGAACACATCAGCAGTTCCACTTGATTAAATGTAGCTTTTTTTTTTAAATAAAACGCCTAAAGATATTGATGTAAATCCAAAAAAACTATATGTATTTCTATAAGGTTTGAGGTATCTATCAGACCTGGATCTAGACACAGATTTTTCTTAACAACCTTACTTTCTACAAACTTATCAGGACAAATCTATTACGGCGAGTGTTCCATCGAATTGCTCGGATTAATCCTTGCCGCCTCTTTTCGTCAGCGCTCTACGCTACAACATTTTTATTTTCACCACTTAGATGGTTGGCAGTCCTCAACTGTGCATTTCTCTAGAAACTTCCTGCCTCATACAACTAAACTATGAAATGATCTGTCGCCTGCGGTATTTCCGGACCAATACGACATTTAAAACTTTAAGAAAATAGCGTATTCCAATCTTAAAGGCCAGCACCGAACTTACAACCCCTATGGTTTAGCAGGTGTCCATGGGCGGCGGTAATCGCTTACCATCAGGTGTGACGTCTGCTCGTTTGCCTCTTATATCATAAAAAAAACAAAGTAGAAAAATCTCGCGCGTCCAAGAGTTCCGTTTTGGTCAACATCAGTAGTTCCACTTCATTAAATGCCACTAGTGGGAATTAAAAAGCTTAAGGTATTGATGAAAATACAAAATGACTATATGCCTATAAGATTTGAGGTGTTCCCTCGCTTCCTCATGGAACCCATCGTCAGACCTTTACCTTGACACAAAGGTTCCTAAAAACCTTGGTACTTGAAACTTACTCGCTACAAACTTAACAAAGAAGACAAATCACGCGCGAGGAAGAGTTCCGTTTCTGATCAACATCAGCAGTTCCACTTCACCAAATGTACTTACTTACCACCCATTTATTTGAAACAGTACCTAGGTACTCCATTTTGATGCCGCCAGCTTAAAACTTCAATGGCCTCAGTGTCCGATGAATAACTTAAAAATGCTGAAAGTAATAACAATTATAATAAGTTGGGGAGTAGCGACCTTACACACCCGAGTGCTCCTGGGGAGTTCTGTTACCGGACATAAAATAATAATAACAATAAATAAATATTATAGGGACATTCTTACACAAATTGACTGAGTCCCACGGCAAGCCGAAAAGGCTTGTTTTGTGGGTACTCATACAACGACATAATAATATATAATATACAAATACTTAAATACATAGAAAACATCCATGACTCAGGAACAAATATCTGTGCTCATCACACAAATAATGCCCTTACCGGGATTCAAACCCAGGATCATCGACTTACTAGGCCAAACCGGTCGTGAAAAAAAGAGCAAAAAAAAGAAAAAAGAAAGATATGTCAAAAGAAAATGCGATTTGGAAACGTTATTCTCCACTTAAAACACTTTATATATCTGGTTCACAGCATTTATTTGGTGCTGATATAATGCCTGCAATATTACCCGAGTACATTAAAATATGAATAAATTATGATAAATTCAAAAGATGGTCCCTATAACAGTTCATTTTTACGTGGAAAAATGGCTTTCATGTAAAATGTTTGTCAGACATTTTTGTAAGTACATAGTACAATCATTAACTTAGATATATAGGTAACATTTCACGAATAAAAATACGGTAACACATATTTTCAATTATTTTTTTAACTTATCCTACGCAAAATAGAATTGGAGAAACTGACATAGGGACTATCATTCCACACGACACGTATAGTAAAGTATGAATCCGCTCTAAGTCCCCTTACATAGACAGTGGGAATTAAAATAATTCTTGTTCTGAAAACAATAAAATGTAAAATGATTCGGTAGGACAATCCAAACTTCTAAGGTCGCGTAGATCAGAAGTAGATATGAATTTGTTCGACAATACGATAGGAAACTTTTCAGCATTTACATTGGCGCATTTTTTTCTGGAATACTATCTAAATTGCACTTTGTATATATGCTACATTTTTTATATAATTTGGAGCCTTTATTTTCCATGGAGTCGAACGCTATATAGCAGCTATACGAGAAAAAATTATACTTTGATCTTACCTACCCCATGAATAGTGAAGATCATCAAGGAGCATACTCTCTGAGATCAATGGAATGCTCAATCCTTTCGATTGGAGAAAATTATAGCGTATTAGAAATATACTATTTTGTAATTACAATGTTGAATATTTTAAATAGCGTTTTTTGACAATTATTGTTGACAATATTACATTCAGAGTCATCTTGACATAACTTTAGAAATCCATAAACTAGTCTATACTTTTTAAAATGATGGAGTAAGACTGACGAGATTACCGCTATGTATAAATGTTTTACGTCAAGTAGAATTTTGCTTTAGAGCGACATCTGGCGTTGAGTAGAAAAGTTAAGGCGTAATTAACTACAATTAATTAATTCATTAAATGGTTTTATTTTGGTCCCTGCAACGATTTGACCCCAGTTATATTCAGGGACCGGAAAACCCGTTCATTTAGCTTACCCGTTCGAATGGGTAACCCCTTCATATGATAAGCTAATCGTTTGGGTAACCCGTTCAACCGGTTACCCAACAATAATGATTAACCCGTATTATTCAGATTAACCTAATCGTAACAAGTGGTTACCGCTTACAGGAGCTGATTCGGTTTGTGTTTTGCATGTACTAACCGGTAACCTTTCGGTTTAGGGTAAGCCTTACCCCTCTCCCGCGCCTTTCCCCCACCGCTGCGGCACCGCGGCAGAGATGGGCATTACGTAATTGATTGACGATAGTTATATTGTAACTACCGACGTAAAAGTACTTTTCGTTAATGTTGACTTACTATATAGATGCTTATTTGTATCCGGTTTTAGTAAGATGGCGGCCACACACTTTGTCATAAAAATCATCATATTTAGGTTTTAGGGAGTTCCGATTTCGAAAATGATGACGATTTTGGAATCCAAGATGGCGGCCATGCAGTAAGTCATAAAAGTCGTCATGTAAATCGGTTTTTAGGTTTATGGGAGTGCAGATTTAGAAAAAGATGACCATTTTGGAGTCCAAGATGGTGACCATGTACTATGTCATAAAAATCGTCATGGATGTCGTTATATAGGTTTTAGGGAGTGCAGATTTCGAAAATCATGACTATTTTGGAATCCAAGATGGCGGCCATGCAATTTGTCATAAAAGTCGTCATGGATGGAGTCCAAGATGGTGACCATGTATTATGTCATAAAAATCGTCATGGATGTCGTTTTATAGGTTTTAGGGAGTGCGGATTTCTAAAATCATGACTATTTTGGAATCCAAGATGGCAGCCATGCAATTTTTCATAAAAGTCGTCATGGATGTCGTTTTATACGTTTTAGGGAGTGCGGATTTCGAAAATGATGACCATTTTGGAGTCCAAGATGGCGGCCATGCTATTTGTCATAAAAGTCTTCATGGATGTCGTTTTATAGGTTTTAGGGGGTGCGGATTTCGAAAATCATGACTATTTTGGAATCCAAGATGGTGGCCATGCAATTTGTCATAAAAGTCGTCATGGATAACGTTTCATACGTTTTAGGGAGTGCAGATTCCGAAAAAGATGACCATTTTGGAGTCCAAGATGGTGACCATGTACAATGACATAAAAATCGTCATGGATGTCGTTACATAAGTTTTAGGGAGTGCAGATTTTGAAAATCATGTCTATTTTGGAATCCAAGATGGCGGCCATGCAATTTGTTATAAAAGTCGTCATGGATGGAGTCCAAGATGGTGAACATGTACTACGTCATAAAAATCGTCATGGATGTCGTTTTATAGGTTTCAGGGAGTGCGGATTTCGAAGATCATGACTATTTTGGAATCCAAGATGGCGGCCATGCAATTTGTCATAAAAGTCGTCATGGATATCGTTTTATACGTTTTAGGGAGTGCAGATTTCGAAAATGATGACCATTTCGAAGTCCAAGATGGCGGCCATGCAATTTGTCATAAAAGTCTTTATTGATGTCGTTTTATAGGTTTTAGGGAATGCGGATTTCGAAAATCATGACTATTTTGGAATCCAAGATGGCGGCCGTGCAATTTGTCATAAAAGTCGTCATGGATGGAGTCCAAGATGGTGACCATGTACTACGTCATAAAAATCGTCATGGATGTCGTTTTATAGGTTTTAGGGAGTGCAGATTTCGAAAAACATGACTATTTTGGAATCCAAGATGGTGGCCATGCAATTTGTCATAAAAGTCGTCATGGATAACGTTTCATACGTTTTAGGGAGTGCAGATTCCGAAAAAGATGACCATTTTGGAGTCCAAGATGGTGACCATGTACAATGACATAAAAATCGTCATGGATGTCGTTACATAAGTTTTAGGGAGTGCAGATTTTGAAAATCATGTCTATTTTGGAATCCAAGATGGCGGCCATGCAATTTGTTATAAAAGTCGTCATGGATGGAGTCCAAGATGGTGAACATGTACTACGTCATAAAAATCGTCATGGATGTCGTTTTATAGGTTTCAGGGAGTGCGGATTTCGAAAATCATGACTATTTTGGAATCCAAGATGGCGGCCATGCAATTTGTCATAAAAGTCGTCATGGATATCGTTTTATACGTTTTAGGGAGTGCAGATTTCGAAAATGATGACCATTTCGAAGTCCAAGATGGCGGCCATGCAATTTGTCATAAAAGTCTTTATTGATGTCGTTTTATAGGTTTTAGGGAATGCGGATTTCGAAAATCATGACTATTTTGGAATCCAAGATGGCGGCCGTGCAATTTGTCATAAAAGTCGTCATGGATGGAGTCCAAGATGGTGACCATGTACTACGTCATAAAAATCGTCATGGATGTCGTTTTATAGGTTTTAGGGAGTGCAGATTTCGAAAAACATGACTATTTTGGAACCCAAGATGGCGGCCATGCAATTTGGCATAAAAGTCTTTATTGATGTCGTTTTATAGGTTTTAGGGAATGCGGATTTCGAAAATCATGACTATTTTGGAATCCAATATGGCGGCCATGCAATTTGTCATAAAAGTTGTCATGGATGGAGTCCAAGATGGTGACCATGTACTACGTCATAAAAATCGTCATGGATGTCGTTTTATAGGTTTTAGGGAGTGCAGATTTCGAAAATCATGACTATTTTGGAACCCAAGATGGCGGCCATGCAATTTGGCATAAAAGTCTTTATTGATGTCGTTTTATAGGTTTTAGGGAATGCGGATTTCGAAAATCATGACTATTTTGGAATCCAATATGGCGGCCATGCAATTTGTCATAAAAGTTGTCATGGATGTCGTTTTATACGTTTAAGGAAGTGCAGATTTCGAAAAAGATTACCATTTTGGAGTCCAAGATGGTGACCATGTACAATGTCATAAAAATCGTCATGGATGTCATTATATAGGTTTTAGGGAGTGCAGATTTCGAAAATGATGACTATTTTCGAATCCAAGGTGGAGGCCATGCAATTTGTCATAAAAGTCGTCATAGATATCGTTTAATAGGTTTTAGGGGGTGCGGATTTCGAAAATGATGACCATTTTGAAATCAAAGGTGGCGGCCACACATTTTGTCATAAAAGTCATCATGGAAGTCATTTTTTAGGTTTTAGAGTGCGGATTTCGAAAATCATGACTATTTTGGAATTCAAGATGGCGACCATGCAATTTGTCATAAAAGTCGTCATGGATGTCGTTTTATAGGTTTTAGGGAATGTAGTTTTCATAAATGATGAACCTCAACCATGTGTATCGTAAAAAACTCGTCATGACATTTAAAATGAGCTTAAACTCGATAGCATTGTGGGAAGTCATCGATGAGTTCCATTGACAACTTCCGATTTCACTATCAGACCTTCGTCACCATGTGTATCGTAAAGAACTCTTCAAGACCTTTTAAATGAGCCCAAACTCAATAGCATTACTAGTAGTTATCGATGAGTTCCATCAACACCTTCCGATTCCACCATCAGACCCTCGCCACCATGTGTATCGTAAAGAACTCGTGAAGACCTTTAAAATGCGCCCAAACTCGATAGCATTACTTGTAGTTATCGATGAGTTCCATCAACACCTTCCGATTCCACCATCAGACCCTCGCCACCATCTGTATCGTAAAGAACTCGTCAAGATATTTAAAATGAGCCCAAACTCGATAGCATTACTAGTAGTTATCGATGAGTTCCATCAACACCTTCCGATTCCACCATCAGACCCTCGCCACCATGTGTATCGTAAAGAACTCGTCAAGACCTTTAAAATGAGCCCAAACTCGATAGCATTACTAGTAGTTATCGATGAGTTCCACTGACACCTTCCGATTCCACCATCAGACCCTCGCCACCATGTGTATCGTAAAGAACTCGTCAAGACCTTTAAAATGAGCCCAAACTCGATAGCATTACTAGTAGTTATCGATGAGTTCCATCTACACCTTCCGATTCCACCATCAGACCCTCTCCCCCATATGTATCGTAAAGAACTCGTCAAGACCTTTAAAATGAGCCCTAACTCGATGGCATTATTAGTAGTTATCGATGAGTTCCATCGACACCTTCCGATTCCACCATCAGACCCTCTCCACCATGTGTATCGTAAAGAACTCGTCAAGACCTTTAAAATGAGCCCGAACTCGATAAAATTATTAGAAGCCATTGATGAGTTCCACTGATACAGGAGATGTGCACAGACAGCTAACGATAAAGAAAGTGACTATAATAGGAGTAATAGGTACTAAACAAAAATATATCAAAATCAATGCAACGCCTTACCATATTAGGTAATTTGCCGTAAACTTTAGCATGTGTTTTGAAATCTACGTTGTGCGCTACTTGACTTAACGTACACTTTTGTTTGAATTAGAAATATTAGGTCGGCAAATTACAAAGCCTTTGACAAATACCGACTGCCGCCGCGCCGCGCCGCGCACTCGCACGTGCACGTAGGGAATGGAACCGCCGAGTTTCGCGTCGGGCGCTACGTTAATAGACCATATGCAGTTCACGTAAAAGTTAAAACAGCTTGTTCGTATTTAATCAGCGCTTGAAGCGGTAACCCTTTCCCGGGTTTTTAATATCGGTAAGCGCTAACCTGAATTAATTCAAATAAAAGGATTAGTTTCTTAACCGGTAAGCCAATCAAAAGCTTACCGAAATGAAGCGGTTTTTGGAACACAGCTTTACAATAACCCGGGTTTTTGAACGGGTTAGGGTAAGCGGGTCCGGTCCCTGGTTATATTATACGAAAAATAGCTTATAAAAATACTTTTCACATGATATACATGGCATTTGTATACACTCTTATTTCGCTGTGTATCAAGTAATTTTTAGAATGACGATTTTTTAAAACTGTACATTGTGTCCCTTTAAATACTTTATCATTGGTGTTGATACAAAAAACATAAAGCATTTTTTATATTCTTTCGAATAAAATACGCTAAATCTTTTTATATCCCGCGTATAAGGAAATATAACTGCTTATATGCGCAACTTATTTTTTTATATAGCTCGGTCCCTGCAAGTGGTCCAAGGTTGGTGCCATACAATAAAATAATACTACCATTAAGAGCTTTAAAACGACATATGTCTCAACAGTATACATCCATGGGACACTCCCCATACAAAAGTGCCCATTGTCCTTTACATACATACTTACATATTATCACGTTATGTGTAACCTGACCTTTCTTCAGGATTTCCCCAATTTGATCAGAGAAAGTCCGTCGAGGTCCACCCTTTCCAACTCCCTATTCTACTTCTAATTTATACTCAAAATACTCTAATTCCTGCAACACTTTTTGACATGGCATGTATATTTTTTACAGTTCATGAACCACATACCCAAAGGCGGGTCGATCTGCCGGAAAGACAGCCTGTCTAGACTCCTGCGCTGCATGAGGCGGATCTACGGGTCTATATACGATTTCAGGTAAATTATATTGTCGTATCGGGGGAAAAAGCGGGGAAAGGCCAGGTCTAGAGCACCCTAAATAATAGACGAAAGGTTAAAGATGCCCAATCATTTGTGGGGTTCTGACACAAAAGGGAAGTTCACCCTATCTATCATGAACGTAACTTATGTAAAATAAACAGCAGAAAAAACGTTTCTGCTTTTTTTAGCGTTATCCTGGTTTTTCGTTGAAGCTCATAGGAGCCTGGCGTGCGCTTGGCAACTAATCCCAAGAATTGGCGTAGGTACTACGAAACTAAAACGACTTTATTCTGATCTGACCGGATAAATCCGGTTACCTGACAATTTTTTTCCTTCACCAAAAAGCTACTGGTAAATATCAAATGATATATCGTACATCAGTTCCGAAAAACACAATGATAGCCGGGGTTTATTGAATCCTGGCTAGCATCCTCCGGACTGAAAGTCGCACGCTGTTACCGCTAGGCTACCAGCGTTCTCCCTTCTGTCATGTAAATAAACAGAAGGAAAAGTATTTCCTCGATAATCTACTAATACATATTTATCGAAATCGTTGCTCGCTCATTCATCGCTGTTTGTTTACGAATCCGTAGAAACATCGACATCGGCTGAACATCAATCGTTTTTACAATTTGAGTCGATTAAAAGAGGCAAAAACAATGGCTTTTGAACACGCAAGCTACGCAATCGAATGTGGTTGTAAATAATGTTTACCAAAGGGCAGACGGATAGATAGCTTGTTGTTTTTGTTGTATATAAAATTTTAATTCCACGCAAACATGAACAAATGTCACAACGCCAATGATATTATACAGTGTGTAAATTCAATACGGGCGAATATTTAAACAGTGGTAAGCATAGGACCTATTAGGTCTTTTTAAAGAAGTATATAGAGTAAAATTTTGCTAAGAAATAACACACAAATTACAAGGTATGCGCTTTTTAAAGTAATTGTCAACGCATGTTAGCAGTTACTACTTACAAATAAAAAGCTCGTATCTCGTAATGTCATGTAATATTATGTCTCGTAATGTTTGCAGTACATTGTTACTCGGTAAATTCACAAAAAAATAAGTACGGGGTCATAATTAAGTGTAACTTAAAAAAACTTCTCAATTAATGATTACAAGGATAAAATCTATATCTGGGTTAATTTATCGCCCGTATTGGATTTACACACTGTAGGTATATATGATATAGATAATCAGCATGCACAAAAATTATTTCATTACTCTGAATCTGTTTTGTAGCTTAATGTAAGCAATCCGTTCATCTTTATTAAACTCGTTGTTAAGAGCATAAGCCTGTCTCTTTTTCTTTTGGTCTTCGATAGCTCGTTAACACGTGCACATTTCTCACTTGCCTAGCTGCGACTAAAGAGCAACTGTACAATTTAAGCGCTTCAATTTTGGAACCTATCTGGAGTTATAATATCATTGTTTTACGCTTGATGTTCTGTTGGTTTCCCCGACAAATTTTGATGCTAATTCGGCTTTTTATTACCTCTGTTTGAATTGTGTTGGGACTATACTTCCTAGATTATCCTTCAACTTTTTGTCGCCCTGCTAGTCAAAAATGTAACTATCAAAATTGTGTATTGTATTAAAATTCAATACCTATTTAGCGGGGTACAACAATTAGTCCAAAAATATTAGGTACATGAAGATGGTGCGAGTAAGTTTGACAATTCATAGTGACAAGTTAATTTCATTGTTTGGGTTTGCGTAGTATTTTCTGAAAAAAGTGTGTAGGTACATACTTCTTTCCAAAAACTATCAAATTTTGGGTTATTTTTACCCAGAATCAAGAAGACTATCGAATTAAAAAACAATAAAAAAAGAATTTGACTGTGTTTTTTTGACAGTTTTGTAACACATTTTCATGGACTACCAGAAAACGGACCCAAATTTTGTATAAAAAACTTTTTTCTTTCTCTGAATCAATAATCCTCGTAAGTCAGTCGAAATAAGTAACCCAAAAGTTTAAGTTTTAAAAAAAAAGTAAATGACACACTTTTCTCTATAAATCGCCATTTGCGCAATTTTGGTTTGAGTAAAAACTTCTTAGCTTTAGCCCAAATATTCATGTTGCACCAGTGGCGGATTTGCGGTGTTGGCCGCCCTGGACTCCCAGGCCCTTTAGTAAGAACTAGCAGCCCCTTTCTCAGCACCCATCATATAGGTAGACTGCCGAGTGTCGCCCCTAATATCTCGCCGCTCTAGGCCCAGGCCTACTTCGCCTTAGGGTAAATCTGCCACTGTGTTGATTCATTCCGATCAGGCTGCGTAGCTAACGTGCCAATCGTTAACGCTCCGTGACGTAGCGTAGTCATCTCTCTCTATCGCTCTTCCATATTAGTGCGACAGTCCGACATTAACAGTTGCGTTTCGTTTGCTTTAACGATTGGCACGTTGGTTACGCACCCAGAAACTACGACGTGAATTGCAGCATACATCAGCAAGCGTGATGCGTTATATCGACCTATCAACGTCAGATCCCAGATTAGAATCCAAACATATATTCGTAGCAGACAATGAATGTAGCATGATTAGGCTATGCTCCTTCAGATGAATAAAAAAAAATTACAATATTGCATACAGAATATAATTCACGTTACATTACACATTTGAAAACGATTTGTGGTTTAGAAAACAATCGCATCATATATAGTTTGGGGCACCACTGAAAATTACTGCATCAGCCTTTCTTCAATAAGGCGTGGTACACTTGCCTATTGATAGATACATCCATTTACTGGTAACGTTTTTTTAGTAAAAGTCATTTCATCCGTTAAAGGCTACACAGTTAGCCTTAGTGTGTGTTTTAGTTTTTAAGATATATTTTATGATATGTATGCTAGTTTTAAGGTATTTATCTATGGGCCCATAGTTGCCTGAAAATAAAGATTTGCCTTTCATTTCATAAACAAAAATCAGCAGTTATTGAAATCCAGAAGAAAGCATACACATTAAAGTGGAAAACAAATTGCAAAACCAATTGCAAATAATGTAAATAAATATGACAGACTTTGTTAGCATTTGACATATAACCTAAAATTTTTACGAATATTTTCACAGAAATATTAACAACTATCGTATATGTGAACTAGAAATCGATATAAATAATATTTCAATGTATAAACTGTTGATAAAATTAGGATTTTCCTAAAGGCTGCGAGATTAACGCAGTAACTTAATGAAGGTAAATTGGATTGTTTACCTAGTTACCTACATTATTACTAGGTGTTCTAACTTTCGCTTTCTATCGCTGACATATTTACAAAGAGTAGAATATCGGAGAGTAGAATATCTGTAATCTATCTTTATAACAAAGACAGTTTGTGCTAAACTTTGTTGTTCGTTCTTTACACACTCCTATCTAGGTTCCGATCAACTCTTTGAAACTTCAAACTAAGAACATCATTAAAAACAAGTAGTATAGGGACCGTGCGCGTTGGAGGGTCTGCCATCTTGTGGCCTGAATCGGAACCATAAACATGCACATGTACACGTCACGTGTTTTCTTGTGCATAGTAGGTTCTGCCATCTTGTGGGCTACATCGGGACAAAAAACATTACATTTACGCCTCGCGCCAAAAATCTGACGGCTCCTGTGCTGCCTCCTACAGTTCATGCACGCTCCCTATAGATATTTGCAGTGGTATCTCGGTCTGATATTTCATGAACATAACTGAAGGATGTTATTCTGGCAGCGAAAAGGCACAAGTCACCGTCGATTTGAATGGGGCCTCGCGTGCCTGTCGGCATTACCCGTAATGCAGTGTGACTTTATATTTTTATACCCGTACGAAACTTCGAGTTCGCAACGGCCGGGTTTTCTGTATTACGGCTGGAAATAAAAAGTTGGGTATTACTGTTTCGAGTTCCCTATGGCTTGGTTTATTGAATTGTTTTCTTGCCCGTAGGTGGCGTAGGTACACGTAATAATAGTGTTCTAGTTTTAGATTTTTGGGAGGCGTGCGCAGAGTCCAAACCAACACGTAAACCGAAACCGATGAGGTATAAACCGAAATATTCAAATTAAAATTAGCATAAGAATAATCTTAGGTTAATATGAATTTCAATTCAAATTCTTAGTTTTTCTGGATTACGTTAGGTGAGCGTTTTTTTATGGAAAAATTCACCGCTTCTGGCAGGGGATTCGTTTCAATTCTTCCTTTAATATAAAAAATTGTAGTATCGTTCGCAGACTTATCTGCTTGTGAAAGAATTGTTTTATTTTTATTAAATTACTAGCTTCCCTTCGCGACTTTGTCTGCGTGGGATGATGATGATGATTAGTAAAAACTATCCTATCCTCTACCCGCCCAGAGACCTATAAAAAGGTTTCCCGTTCTATTGTATACACGTTGCTTGCATTGTTTGTCATGCTTTAAACATAACAAAATTCTATTCTATTCAAAATCTTAGATTAAACTTTAATTTGTGCTAAAAATCAAAATAAAAGTTATTTTTAAAAGTCGCTGGGCAAATGTAGGTCGTTACTGTAAACAAGTTTTGTTACGGGAGCAACCCTGACATCGGAAACAAATATCAGATGTTCGATACTAAAGTCCAATTCGACAATTGTATAGAGATCTCGGATCAGGATCATTTTTGTGACTTTAGAGTTACTGCTATAGTAAAGTTGATCATAGCAATGAGTACAATCGCGTACACATGTCTTGCATCCCGTACAAAATGTCACCCAGTATTTGATCAATTTTTGCTGACAGTACCTTTATTTGCAGCCCACCCTGCTTCCATCTCCCACTGGAGTACGCCAAGCTGGTGGCCGAGTGCTCCCGACTCCGGCACGAGCAGGACGGCAGCGCGGTGTGGATCCACAAGCCTGTGGCGCAGAGCCAGGGCCGGGGGATCTTTCTGTTCCGGGTATTGTTTCACTCTTCCATCATGCAGTCTCCCTCTGAACATTCAAGATGGCGACAACGCGGTGTAGATCCACAAGCCTGTAGCGCAGAGCCATGGCCGGGGGATCTTCCTATTCAGGGTTTATTCTCACACTCTACCACCATGCCATCTCCCTCTGAAGATGGTGGCAACGTGGTGTAGATCAGCAAGCCTGTAGCGTAGAGCCAGGTCCGGGGATCTTACTGTTCCGGGTATATTGTCACACTCTACCACCATGCCATCCAGGGATGTCGACACAAGGCACATAAGACAGCAAAACAAGATGACGACAGCGCGGTGTGCACCGGGGTCGGGTGATTTTTCTGTTCCGGGTACTTATGTACAATTTAAAAACAATGTCTCTTACAATCAGGTGATTCGTCTGCTCGTTTGCCTCCTGTATCATAAAAAATGGAGTATCAGTACTCGTAATCGTCGATTAGTGCTCAACGATTTAATGAAAGCAGCAGTGTTGCCAAGTGAGCGGAAGAGAATTATCGTATTTGAGTGTCAAAATTATCGTACCGATGAAAAAATTATCGTATGCCTATCAAAAAAGGCACTACGCCCAAAATTTCCGTCTAAATTGCACAAAAATTAGTTTTATATTCATATGTATTGTTGTGATAGATCCAAACGGTTTACAGGAAATTTCAATAATTTTTACGTAAACTACGGACCAAAACATCCAAAAGGTGCTAATTGTAGCCTATTTCTGAAAGAAAATATTATATTTTCGGCATCGTCCTAGGGCTGAAATTATCGTACTTTTGCGTACGATAATGGTCTTTGGGGCGTACATCGTACCGGTCCCAAATTACGTACGTGCTCAATAATTATTGTACGTCTAGCAACACTGGAAAGCAGTGAGGGGAGATCTATGATTCTACCATCTTATATCAATTTCAGAGTATCTGTGAGATGCGTTGCGGCAGCGCTGCGGTCGCGCAGCGTTACATCGAGCGGCCGCTCCTCATAGCGGGATACAAGTTCGATCTGCGGCTTTACGTGTGCGTGCCCGGGTACAGGCCGCTCACGGCATACATGTACGCTGAGGGACTGGCTAGATTCGGTAAGAAAGGCCAATACTACAAACATTATTTTTTAATACTACGTCGGTGGCAAACAAGCATACGGCCCGCCAGATGGTAAGCAGTCTCCGTAGCCCATGTACGCCTGTAACTTCAGATGAGTTACATGCGCGTTACCGACCCTAACACTCCGACCCTCGACAAGCTCTGGCAACCTTACTCACCGGCAGGAACACAACACTACGAGTAGGGTCTAGTGTTATCTGGCTGCGGTTTTCTGTAAGGTGGAGGTACTTCCCCAGTTGGGCTCTGCTCTAGATCTGCAATGACATCCGCTGTGCTGTGCCCTACCACACAAAGCGAGATGACATTCACAATGCCCATACCTCTCTTTTGGACGTAGTTTAAGGACGTACCCGGGTCCAAACATCCTAGAAAATGATTTCTAGCACTAATGCATAATGGTCAATAAACTAAGCCTTAGACGGTCATTATGGGCTGAAACGCCAAAAAATAGGACATTCGAAGTTATTAATAAGTAGGACTAATAAAACAAATATACGGAAGTAGTCTGCTTATCATTTTGTCAGTACTACACAAATTGATAAATGAAGTCCTTAAGGTAAAATGGCGCCATCTAATAGATCAAAGGCCAAAGGTGTGGCGGCATCGTTTCGAGCGATGGCGCCACAACCTTAAGCTGATGCCCGGTAAGATGGCGCCACTTTTTTATATTTAACAAATTTAACACATATCGGTGAAAGAATAAGGATCAAAGTCAAATAGCGTTCTAAAAGTTTTTATTATGTTTAAATTTAGTTGACTAAAAATTTACTTTGTCAATACGTTTCTATATTCAATTGATTTTGATCAATATATTATTAATATATGAAGGCTAATGGACCCATCAAGTCAATGGTGTCTTAATATCAGCAAAGATTCATTGATGGTATAAAATAAGTTAAATCTAAGGAAACATTTGCCGCCAAGTTTGACAGCTGAAGAAGATGGCGCTGTGCGAACAAATTAACAAAAATTAACGCGAAATGTATCATGAACGATATTTTGAACCAATGAACGAATTTAGGAGATACGGTTGCAAATTGTAGATCATATAGTTTACATTTTTTGAGACTTTACTAATCTTATACAATGAATTAATCTTTGGTATCAGTCTCAACTTGTCATGCTCGGTTGCATTTATTATGATTTATATTTTATTATATAAAAAATACCTGTCCTGGTTTTCCCAATGAAATCCAAATTAGTTTTGATTGATAAGGTAACTGATGATGTGACTTTTGATAAAAATAAGGCTGTTTTGAAGTCAAGTTTAACATGAATTTCCATTTCGTCATGTCTTTTATCACACGGGTTATCAATATTCGTGTATGTCGTACACTGAGTTATTTTCTTTCAGGAACGGATAAATATACTTTGTCAGACATCCACAACCCATACAGACACCTGACGAATTCCTCTCTCAACAAAACCGGTCCTCGGTATGCGGAGTGCAAGGATAGGATAGGGAGCGGTGAGTATTTAGGATATGTATTTGACCCTCCTTAACCCCTGACGCAAAAAGTATTTTTACGTGATAGCAAGTTTCCTTGTGGTCTTACAAAAATCGATCCCGCAGTTTGAAGAGATCTTTTGATGATTTTGATGCCTTACACCATTTTGGGAATATAATGGTTTGAATAAAATCTTATGATTAGGGTAAGCGTATTTTATTTATAATTTAATAGTTATACCTATACGTACTATGAACACAGCAAAATTCTAATATGAAAAAAGTTGTAACACAGGCTGGTGGGTAAAATTTGGTAGACGTATACGTCATCGTAGGTAGCACGAAAGATAATTTTGAGCGTAAGTATATTGCATTATTGTTCAATATTGAGTGCTTGTTCAAGTATCTCGGTGTGTCCAGATTTGCCGACACAGCTGCTTTTCACGAATTGCTTCCGTACTGCACTTCCAACTACATATTTAATGCACGCGAGAAATTAGCGAACCTTTCGCGGGCGTATTCGGAGCGTTTGCCAAATCTGGACGCACCTTATGATGATACTTAATTTTAAGAAATATATTTAACGTTTAATTCAGGCTGCAAGTGGACACTGAAACAAGTCCGCCGAGCACTAGTGGGCCGCTGGGAGGCGACGGAGTGGCTCGTATGGCAGCGGATCCGAGCTTTAGTTACCCTGACACTCTTAGCTCAGGCCACAGGAACTCCACCCGCTAGGAATTGCTTCGAGTTCTATGGCTTTGATGTTCTACTGGATGATGCTTTAAAGCCATGGCTCTTAGAGGTTAGTTCTGGATCAGGTGGGTAGAAGATGCATCTTGGTCACCCTTAATATTAGCTCAGACAATGGAACTCTTGCGAGAAAATGCTTTGAGTTATTATAAGACGACATTATTTTTAAATTTTTTACCAAAATTCACAGCTGTTTGAATACGGATTTTAATAATAATTCATCATCTTTGCAGGTTTAGGGTATTGCTAGATTTTTTTTTTTATTAGATTGCCCTTTATATTCCTCGTTGATTTTCGAGTATGAATATGAATGTCATAAATAAGAAAAGAAGGAAAACTGTTCCTGTCGACACGCCATCAATGATAAGAACTTACACATTTGTTATAGGTATAAGGCAAAGTGGTCAATTTTCTGCACAGACAGGCACCAATGACTGGAACTTCTCAGTGCCAATAATTAAGTAGTGTGACCTTCTTATTTATGTTTTAGGTGAACCTCTCACCAGCGCTGGCGGCAGATTGCGAGGCCGATGTGACCGTGAAAAGGCCGATGCTGCACGAGCTATTTGACCTACTCGGCCTCCCCATGCGGCACACCGGCCTCTCACTACTAAAAGGGCCACCCGCTACACATATCAACAGGTATACACAGTGTTTCAGGTGAACCACT
This sequence comes from Cydia pomonella, assembly GCF_033807575.1. Classification (NCBI taxonomy): domain Eukaryota; kingdom Metazoa; phylum Arthropoda; class Insecta; order Lepidoptera; family Tortricidae; genus Cydia; species Cydia pomonella. Next base: position 20,342,434 of record NC_084709.1, on the reverse strand, counting down.
CATTGGAGTTGATTGGGGATTGCGAGGCTGACGTTACCGTGAAGAGGCCAATGCTGCACGAGCTATTCGACCTACCCCGTCTTCCCAGGCGGCACACCGGCGTCTCTCTGCTGCAGGGGCTGCCGGCCACACACGCAACAGGTGTGTTACATGTGAACCTGGGCGCTGGGTGCGGATAAATAGCCGTAGCCGCCTTGTCGAGCTGGCCGGATTGTCAACTCAATTTTTTTTAAGAAAACTATGACAGTCTCAGTAATTTAAAGACAGTAATTTTAAATCATTTCCAGTGCTTCACCTGACAACTGCGACAATACAGTGCGGACAGTACGACCCCGTACATCAGTACTGCCGGTGGGTCGCCCACGTCCGTTGCGGCGGCGGCGCGCCATGCCAATTCACTGCGTGACGCTGCAAGCGCCATCTCTTGACAAAGACACGGTAAATGTTAACAGCATTTTTAAAGTGTGATTGATAGTAGTACCATTGAGAAATAAGAAGTACATAGAGTGCTCACTCCATACATCAGTTTTGGTACGAAAACGCTTATTATTTTCGTAGTCGACATCTAGCATCGAGTAACGGAATTATCAGTATACTGCTACTTCAAAATAGATGTTGCGACGAACGAAAAGTCTAATGCTCAACCATTTTCAGGTAATATTATAACCAGAGTTACCGGAAGTCTATTTTCAACTCCTACGCTTACTCTGGTACCCAAAACCGTTGTATGGAGTGAGCACTCTTGGTCTTCTTAAATATCTTTGGTAGTACCTACAATGCGGCCCCCATATTCAAGAGACTAGCCTCCCCTCACACCTTGTCTCTGTTTTTAAGTACTGGTACGACAACCAGACAAATGTCGTGAGATGGTCAGGACAACTCTCGAACATGTACAGGCTGGAGTGCGGGGTGAGAAGGGGGGATTGTCTTCGCCTTTGCTCTTCAACCTGTACATGAACGGATTGATCTGTGAGCTCAGCAGCGCCGGAGTCGGTTGTTCGATCGGAGGCAAGTTTGTCAACAATATAAGCTATGCCGACGGTATGGTGCTGCTGTGCCCATCGGTCAATGCACTACAACAGCTGATAAATATCTGTGAGAGATATGCCGTGACATATGGACTCAAGTACAATGAAACAAAAAGCGAGCTCCTGGTGTTTAAGGCCGGGAATAAGATATATAAAAAGGTTCCGCCTGTAACGCTAAACGGCAAGCCGCTTGTGAGGGTTACAAAATTCAAGTACTTGGGTCACTGGGTCACGGACGATCTCACAGATGATTTAGATATGGAGAGGGAACGGAGAGCGCTGGCCGTGCGCTGCAATATGCTGGCACGCAGGTTCGCAAGATGTACTAATGAAGTTAAAATAACATTATTCAAAGCTTATTGTCAGTCCATGTACACTTGCGCCCTGTGGACCAGATATACGCAGAAATCGTACAGTGCTCTCCGGGTCCAGTATAACAATGCCTTCAGGGTGCTGATGGGGCTGAAGAAATATTGTAGTGCATCGGGAATGTTTGCGGAAGCTCGAACGGATTGTTTTTATACAATAATCCGTAAACGTGTTGCCTCCCTGATGCACAGGATATGGAACAGCACCAACAGCATCCTGAAAGCCATTGCCGGGAGATGGGACAATCCTATCTTATTTTTCTGGGTGAGAAAACACATGCTGTCGAGTTTTATCACCCGGAAAATATTGTTATAGGATTATTTATGTTTTATTAATTTAAATTTAAAGGGTCTAGCAAGCTAAGCTAAGAAGATTGGCCCCCGCAAGGGATTTGGTTGTAATTTGAGGTGCAGTAGTGGCAGGTCCTAAGAACACTGTATGCGTAATATCAGCCTTCGATCTTCTTTTGTTTTAGACTTATCCACGAAAATGTCAAAAAATCAAGGTAATTTTTAAACTGTTATTGCAGCTAAACCAAGCAAGCGAGAGCAACCGAATAAATTCAGAATTAAGGAGCATAAAATGGGGTTCATAATGCATATTTTTACAGACATTCATTTCCTTGAACTTGGATGAAAAAAATAATGTTTTTTTTTCTGCTCCATTTTTTTGCCACTTCTCGCGGAGACACAACTATCAAAAAAATTACTTGATAAGCCACAATTGTTAACTACGTGTCCATTTCAAAACATTTTGAAAAATCATGGTGCGTCATGTCAAAAAAAAAACAATAACGAAGATATGTTTACTATATCATATTATATCAATAGAGTAGTACCTACTACCTAGTGGCAAATGTGTCTGTAGTATAACTTCCTCTTTCGTTCATTATGAAATAATTAATTGACACATTTTCTAGCTATTTCTTATGCAATTTTAATAATGTCTGAAAGAAGGTGTAAATGTTGTAATATAGGTTTACAAAAACAAATGGAACTAAAAAAGTGATAAAGAACGCTGCAAAAATTGATTGCTTTAGGTATTATTTATTTTTTTATTTTATTTATGCAAATAAGAAAATGTGTAGTTGTAAATGTATGACAGATGTACGTCATTGATCAATGACAATTAATTATTTCATAATGAACGAAAGAGGATGTTATACTACAGACTCATTTGCCACTACGTAGTAGGTACTACTCTATTGATATAATATGATGTAGTAAACTTATGTTCGTAATTGTTTTTTTTTTTAATATGACGCACCATGATTTTTCAAAATATTTTTAAATGGATACGTAGTTACCAAATGTGGCTTATCACGTAATTTTTTTGATAGTTGTGTCTCCGCCAAAAGAGGCAAAAAAATGGAGCAGAAAAAAATTACATTATTTTTTTCATCCAAGTTCAAGGAAATGAATGTCTGTAAAAATATGCATTATGAACCCCATTTTATGCTCCTTAATTCTGAATTTATTTGGTTGCTCTCGCTTGCTTGGTTTAGCTGCAATAACAGTTTAAAAATTACCTTGATTTTTTGACATTTTCGTGGATAAGTCTGAAACAAAAGAAGATCGAAGGCTGATATTACGCATACAGTGTTCTTAGAACCTGCCACTACTGCACCTCAAATTACAACCAAATCCCTTGCGGGGGCCAATCTTCTTAGCTTAGCTTGCTAGACCCTTTATTAATTTATTGATAGTCATCATTGTTTACTAACCATTTTTCTACATGTGTAACTACTAACGAAAATATGGATTTGAAAAATTCTGAAATAAAATAAATTCATTCATTCATATTCAGACTACGATATTACAGCGTGGACGGTATCGTCCTTCAGTGGCATCGGCAGGTCGCCCGCATGACGTGCGGCAAAAGGCTACTAGTTGCCTAGGCCGGCAATCTTGTATGATAATTATTTACCGGCGCGTGTTTTTTAAAGTACTTACAACATGATGTGTTTCGCAGCCTATTATCTCGCATTGTTCAGTGTCTTAATGAGTAGACAAGCGTAACATGCGGCGTATTATGTTTGATATCTATTATTTTACAGAAGTCACATTTCTTGCTGATTTGGCTATGTCTGCTCTAATTTGTAACGTCGGCAACCTAGCTACTTAATTCCAGAATTTGTCCCAGACACAAGAGCGACTGCCACCATAGTCCACACCTAACAATGTAGTTTTTGGGTTTAGTCTGAGTCTTTCTCATATCACTTAATTATGTTTTTCAGGAATCTAATGACAAAGGAAAATACGCAAACAGCGGAAGCCCATCTAGTACTTCCATATCCTCAGGAAGCCCTGAGGAATCCGACTCCCAGGTGATTTCATATTGTTATTGTTACCCTGATCAACAAACCCAAGAAGAAGCAAATATATCTGAAACTCCTCAATGTTGGATTAATCAAGGTCTTTCTAAGAAACAATATGCGAACCCTACAGTATCTACCCGCACCCGCCTCGTTTACCCCACAATAGTCTCCTGCAACCAATGACCACATAGCATCACGCACAAAAGTGTTGTTTCTACTGTAGTTTTGTTTTAAAGTCTGAGTAATTGAGTAAGTCGCTAGTGTTAGCAAAAAAATGTTCTAGAATTCACTTTAAAAGGAAAGAATAGCTTTTTGAATCTAACAAGTAAGTGACGGTAATTTTTTTATGAAATTCCACTTCGGGAGAAAACGGTTCTCACTAACTAAAAAAGGTTTTTTTTTGTTTTGCAAATAAAAAAAAAGGTAAACCTATAAACTTAGTTTTTCATTGTGTCAATAACATACTAAAAAATCATGGAGAATGGACAATATTTAGAAGTGGAAAAACGTTTTCTCTTTTTGTATGGACAATCACGTGGTATACTTCCCTTTAGAGAGAAGTCTAAATGTGCCAGCCAAAAAACGACGATGAAGTGTTAACGTTTGAATTGAAATTTGATTAAGTATTTAAGTTAAAAATAAATCCTAAAAACTAAAATATTTAGCGCAACCATTTATCAACCTTTATTTGTGCGCCACCTAGCGAAACTGGCGCTCACTAGTTCTCCGACTGGTTTGTTACATACAAAATAAGGTTGTGTGTCTTACCAGATTGTGTTTTTAGTTCTTATAGCAGAAAATAGATGTCGCGCATCGGTAAACAGTTTCTATCATCCGCGATAACATTTTGACTTTCCGGTGCATGCGACACTAAACTCAAAGTACACCAATCCTCAATTACTACCAATATTATATCAAACTATTCTCATAACGAATGAAACTCAAATGAACTTGTTACCAAAATGAACCGTTCTCGATTTGCACTTTCCTCAATATGGGCCAATTCCAAATGGACTGAAGCTCATAAAAACCCATACACAGAAGGCTCTTTTCCCAAAATACCCTAAATTTCAATCACAGAACACCCGTTTCCCATAATGATTGATTCACAAAACGGCCTTTTCCCAAAATACACTAAATTCTTGATTGTCATATTTTAGGAAAGGAATCGATGTCATCATTTTGTTTCTTGAGATTTACCATGGCCAAGAGGAGGTCCAGCACTGAAATTATTTTTTATTGAGAACCAAAAAGGGCGCCCGCTCTCCTTTATGATGGGCACAGGTATAATTTTAGTCACGAGAACAAAAATTCTAAGAATTGGAAATGTGCGAATCGCACTACTGGTTGCTTCGCATCCGCGACATCATTTGATCCTACGCGATTGGATTGAAGCGAAAAAAATGTAATTCCCACTTAATGTGTATGGGAGGCCGAAGATATTAATTTGTATATCTATGTCAACTTTTATCTTAATAGCACTAACCATCACGGAGCAAAGCTGCGGACGGACAGACAGAAAGACAGACAGACAGAAGTTGATTACGGAACCCTAAAAATAGTAAGGATAGGGAGGTTACAAAGAAAGTTTTTTGATTCAGTGTATACGTTTGGAGGAAATTGCCTTCCTCGAAAAATTTTGAGCAGTAGTAGTCGTCCGAATTGCCCTATATAGTTCTATAAGGCAATTCTGACATCTTAGAAAAATACTACTATACCGAGCTTAACAAAAATATGAAAAATCAAGGGAATAGTGCATTACAAGTACTTTCAACAAAAATAGTTTTCGCTGAAAAAATCTCTTTCCTAAACATAAGTGCCGTGAGTTTGATACGAACTAAAGAGCCCGGTAACCTTTTTTTAGATTTCACTCAATTTATCGATACTATTTTGCAGCAAATTGTAATAAATATATTAGTATGTACCTATACATATTTCATATTGGAACCCTAAAAAGCACCGTACCCGTATAAAGTATGACAATCGTGAATTTGGTGTATTTTGGGAACATGACGTTTTGTGAATCAATTATTATGAAAATCGGGTGTTCTGATACTTTCCCGTATTTCAAATTTAGGGTATTTTGGGAAAAGAGCCTTTTGTGTACCGGTTTTTATGAGCTTCAGTCTATTTGGAATTGGCCCATATTGAGGAAAGTGCAAATCGAGAACGGTTCATTTTGGTAACAAGTTCATTTGAGTTTCATTCGTTATGAGAATAGTTTTTTATAATATTGGTAGTAATTGAGCAGTGGTGTATTTTGAGATTAGTGTCGCATGCACCGGAAAGCATTTTGAGGATGTACTTATATTTCTTGATTCATTTACTCTTTTATAGAATACGCTGGCTCTAGTGAAAAGAGATACAAGTTTCCTACAGTAATATGGGACTTGTACCCTTGTTTACTAGAGCTACGATTAATCCTGATAGGACATCTCGATTGTTTGTCTTCGAGAGAATTGCTGGCCTAATGTGAATCTCGCAGAAGCAATGGGTACATTCAATCTTTACATTGAAATTGACTTTAGATTGCCGTGGTATTTAAAAAAACGTAGGAAGTTTACTAGTTAGTTGTGACCTTAGGTGGATTCAGAACAAAAAACTACTACTTAAATGCACTTTTCTAAATAACTTAACTTTTATTATAGGTACACGTACCTAACTAATACATAAGCTTAGTCAAAATGACAGATTAAGACATTCGATGATTGAGGATTGTAAGCGCGTTTATGAATAACGCCACAAGTAAGTACTTACTTAATGTAGGTAGGTACCTATGTTTAACCGATTTTACAATTCCAAAGGATTTATTTTGTACACACCTTTTCACCCACAAAACATATTCCAGTCATCTCCAAGTGTGGCCACACCGTCGACGGAAGAAGAGTCGTGGCGCGGCGGGCACGCGACGGCGGCGAGCCGGCGGCGCATGATCAACGCGTGCTCGTGGGGCAACGGCGTGCGCTGGGAGCGGGCGCCGGCGCGCGTGGGCCAGTGGGTCAGGATATACCCACACACGCTGCCTGATAATGAGGTAATTCATACAATAATTCATCTGCTTTTGCTAACCGTCACCCTTATCATAAAGTAAATATATATCTAATCTGTGCCCTTATTGCCTATTTACTTTATGCTATTGTATACAAATTTTTAGCGAGGTAAACGAGTTAAAGATAGGATTTTCAGGTGTCTTATGAATTTCATATTGAATCCTAATGAAGTATTTCATGGAATTGAAAAAAGTTATCCATTACTAAATGACCTAAATGTATTATACTTGCCGCAAAACTAAGTGGCGAGTCAGGTCAGGATGCCATCTCTTTCACTATTGGCAAAGAGAATTTGAAATAGAGGTGTATTGTCAAAGAAAACTTTGTAGCCACGGTACATTTACTGCCATCTTTCGACACATGATTACAACCTATAGAACGCCATTTGACTTTGATGTTTATTTTTTTACTAATATGTGTTTAATTTGTTAAATATCAAAAAGTGGAGCCATCTAATAGATCGAAGGCCAAAGGTATGCGAGCATCGTTTCAAGCGATGGCGCCATAACCTTTAGGTTGTGCCCGGTAAGATGACGCCACTTTTTGAAATTTAACACATATCGGTAAAAGAATAAGGATCAAAGTCAAATGGGGTTCTAAAAGTTTTATCATGTGTCGAAAGATGGCAGTAAATGTACTGTGGCTACAAAATGTTCTTTGACAATACATCTCTATTTCAAATTCTCTTTGCCAATAGTGAAAGAGATGGCATCCTGACCTGACTCTCTATTGGTTTTCTTTTGCTCTCTATTGGTTGGTCTTAACAAGGGTAAAGGAGATAGCATTATGATCTCAGTGGCCAGTTAGTTTTGCGGCAAGTATAAAACCTATTTCCTGGCATTGTGGGTAGAGTGAATTCTTTATCTGAAAGAAAAGAGTTAATGAAATGAGATAAGTAATAAGTACATGGACTACACGGAGTGTAACATAATTCTGAGACTACATGTCTTTTTGTAATAAAGAAGAAAGAGAGGATAATTTTACTAATGTTGTTATTTATTTTAGATTCAGATCGAAGAAGTACGCGAAAGCGTGGCCCACGTGTCAAAATTCGTCCGCGCAGCGCGCGAGGTGGCGCGCGAACACGCGCGTGACGCGCGGGCGCCGCGCGACTCGACGCGCGACGCGGATTTCGAGGCCACACTGCGCAAGAAGTTGGCTTACGGGCCCAACTTTGAAGTGTGGCTACCGCCTGTCTAATTTGTGTTCATTTGAGAGTCACACGAAACCGCCGCCAAAAAGCCGCTCCCATACAATCGAGCTCTCATTTTAAAATGTTATGAATATTTGCATAACATGTATCTATGACTGCTGGTACCGGTCACAGACTTTATCCATTTAAGATTTAATTTTAGATACAATTTCTCTCAACGAAAACTAGTACCAGACAGATATACAGTTGTTTATTTAGTCACCCGCAATAATTTACGGGCTGAATATATAGATCATACTGAGCAACTTTTACTATGGGACCAACCCCGAAATCGCGATTTTTTTTTTTAACTTGACTAAAAAACCAACTTGTATGTTACTTGAATGTCCATGTTACTACATAATGTGAACTTTCACATGCATACAAATGCATGGCGGCGGCTAGATTCGTGTGACTCTTGAGGTGATGTATCCCTAGTGATGTATTTTCGACTGGAGCACAGAATAAATAACAGTACTACCGTACAGAACTGACACTTCGTACAAAACCGAAGTTTGACAGAGATTCAGGGAGTAATCATGTTGTCCCTTACTAATGTATGGCACTATCCTTTTCTATTTAGGGTTGTCAATTTTAATTATCTTATGGTTGTGCACGCAAAGGAACATCAAGTTTTGTGAACTCTAATATTGCTTGTAGCAATTTTTAGCCGAGAGCGCCTGAAAGTCGAGTGTCACCCGACTGACTGGAGTGAACTGTATGTATGTACCTATAACCATTTACCCCCTTATTCATAAACGTGTACTAAAGTTACGATGCCGCTAATAATCGTTTGTCCCTTTCCATCATACCGATACGTCGGAAAGGGACAAACGATTATTAGCGGCATCGTAACTTTAGTAGACGTTTATGAATAAAGGGGTTAGTATTTAGTAGGTACTAGGTATCGTCACTTGTTAGGTACTTTATCTCTGCTCCACTCGAAGAAATCGGCCTGGGTGTGCCTCGCCTTAGGAATCTTAGGATTAAGTTTAAGTTTTTAATACATCGAGATAATAGTTAGGAATATGGAGTCGGTTGAGTAATGACTACGGTCTCATTTGCTCTACAGGTGGCGCAAGAATTCGTTGACAATGATTTTTACTGCGGCATTTTGTTGATAACTGTAACACACCTTTGCGTTTGTGATCAAAGCTAAAGGAGAATATTGCGAAGATAATACGTTTTGGTTTAGTTAAATGATTGTAATTTTAATTTTTTATTATATTTTGTAAAATATGTGTAAAAATGAAAATATTCTTAATTTTTTGTCATAGTATGTTGAGCCATCTTGTATGCGCAATGTCCCTCAAAATATGCCAAGACAGTACCGTAATACACCAAAAAAATTGAAATAAACCTAGCTGGGTTTAAGATTTAAAATTGTTTTATTTTCTGTTTGTCAACTGGCGAACTCTTTTAATATAGAATATAATATAATACTTAAGTAACAAATAAATGCTTGCTCAAATTATTGTATTACTATTTTCATTTTGTGTTTCACGCCCACACATTTGATATCTTCGAAACTATCATGAATAAGGGGGTGTAAACATAACAGAAACCATACTCAAGCGAAATATGCAGTCCACACTGTTCAAGGTGTCATTTACATTGGAAACAATACGACGAGCTAACGAACGGCACGCGAGAGCCGTGATTTGACTATTTGCAAGCTAAACTAGCTCTGAAGCATTATTACTTTGAGGTTCGAGGTTAGGTTGCGCATATAATTATTTAATTCTCTAGGTTGTGTGAAATAATGCGTTGAAAATGTTTTTTTTACGAGTACGTACGTAATACAACAAGCCCTGAAAGATAAACAGAAAAACTAAGCCGACAAATAGATGAGAGACTGATCCATAGTAAATGGGAATCAATGAAGAGTTTGGCCACATTTTTCGTAAACTTTCTAACAATAACATGTGCTCCCTAGTTCACTTCGAAAACAGAGTCCGTCTTAGCTAATGGAGTTGTCATTATAATTAACTTAAATATCATCATATTAGAAATGTAGTGATGAAATTACACACTTTAGAACAGAGTTATAGTATTTTTTTATCAGATGTCAATTCAGTACAATTTTGCAAGATTTGAAATGTATGGAGATAATAACTGTCAGCATACCCATCGTGTGTGAAAAATGTTATAGTTTGTCTCAAGTCCACAGTTACGGACGTGGGTCTTTATAAAAGAATCGTTAGTCCAGCTAAAAATATGTCATAATTTCTAACAATAACTTGTGCTACCGATAGTTTACTTAGAAAATAGTCCACAGTTAATGTCGCCGCAAGATGGACGGCCAATAAGGCGGTGTAATCTGCGGCTCCGGGGGGACACCGGAGATTTACCCGCCCTCGTATTAGGTGCTGTAATGAGATTGAACAATGGAAACAAATGATTTATGACCTATTTGAGCGAGGGTTTACATGGATGGTGTCCAGTCTAGATCCTGTTCAATTTATGAACCGTATACCAGGAAACTGTAGGTCCACAATATTGTAATAGGGAATATTATGAAAAACTCTGCGTAGGGGGCGCACTACCACAATCCATCACAATCTGATGGCCTACCACAAAACAAGAAAATCGAAATTTAATTATCTAACCTCTGTGTCACTCTTGTATATTTGAGCAACAAAGAGGCAGATAACTAAATTTCGATTTTCGCGTTTCCCGGTAGGCCCTTTCTAAACAACCCGCCTTGATGCATCAATGTCACATTTTATTATCTATGATAACTTGTCAAAATACAGTTTAAGGCACAGTATGTATAAGTTATGATTTAAGATACGTGCTGCACTCTGGCGGCAGAACATTGCAGTAATACTCCCTTTGCTTTACGTTCAGATACATACTGTATTTAATAATTATATGTACGGAGAAAATGCAACAATACGAGCCTGTTTGTTTCTAAATAATATAAATAAATACCAGGGCGCGTAGCCAAGGTGCCACAACTGTCACTGTCGCACTATTATGAAAGAGATATACTTAGAGAGATATGACTACGCTACGCCACGGAGCGTTAACGATTGGCGCGCTGAATAAAATCGAGCTCAAGAAATAGTGAAAAATAAGAACCTCATAAATACAATGGACATGCCCTATGCCTTTTGTTCACTTCTAATTTCCTGGATTTACGCCCCACATAATTAAATATCCGTTAAATTAGGGCCGTTTTTGGTTTTGCATCTTCCCTGATTAGTGCTTAGTTTAAGAACAGAAAGGAGCCCTCAGAAATTATGTCGCTAGCCGGGTCAAAATAGTAGCATTGATACTTTTTGTGTTACATTACAACCATATACTATTTCTGTAGACTGCCATGTCAGCTTGTCAGTGTCATAGTGTTAACTTATATATGTCAGTGTGTTTGATAAGATTTTTCATGTGAGCTTGTTTATCGTTTTTGCTAATGATTATTTTACTATTTTTTTATGAAATACACCTTACACTGATTTAAAGACTGCATCTGTCTAAATTATCTTTATAAAAACAATGAGTTTGTGGTATTTTTGTGGGGTGATGAGTGTACTGTATCTAGTGAATGATTTTGTATTTGGAACTCGTGTCCGATGCTGCGAGCTACTAGAATTCACATGTACAGTCGCCATCAAATATATCGAAGCAGCCAAGGTGTCCAAATATTTCTGAGCAAGACTAAATTTTAATAAATTCTGCACACTGCAAATGTCATTTATATCATAACTACTGCAATGGCAAAAAAATCTGAGCACGTTTTTTTTTCAATAATTTCTTTGCACACGTCCAGTCGAAAATATCTGGTCGCACAAAATGTCAATTTGTTATAAAAAAAACTATTTAATTATCATAGCTGCTGGCTACCTCGCTTACTATTATTATCTTCATCTTCCTCGCGTTGTTCGGGCATTTTTCCACGGCTCATGAGAGCCTGGGGTCCGCTTGGCAACGAATTCCTAGAATTGGCGTCTAGGTACAAAAGCGTTTTTACGAAAGCGACTGCCATCTGACCTTCCAAACCAGAGAGTAAACTAGGTCTTATAGGGATTAGTTCGGTTTCCTCACGATATTTTCCTTCACCGAAAAACGACTGATAAATATCAAATGATATTTCGTACATAAGCTCCGAAAAACTCATTGGTACCAGGCCACTAGCGCCAAGGACCCAAAAGTCAATATAATAATATAGCGTCATGTAAACCCTCTCCTACATGTATACTCCCACGGCCCGTGGTCTCCCGGTGGCATCCTCAGAGCTTTCACTAACATGAAGCTTATGAGTTTCCCTTTTTTTGAGTGGTTTTAATGGAAAACAATTATTTTCCTTTCTTTCACACAAACGGGTTGCATTCGGGCAAAGAGAATTTAAAAGTGGATTGTCAAAGAAAATGTTGAAGCCACAGTAAATTTACTGCCATCTTTCGACACATGATTAAAACTTTTAAAATGCCATTTGAGTTTGATCCTTATTCTTTCACTGATATGTGTTAAATTTGTTAAATATCAAAAAGTGACGCCTTCTTACCGGGCACCGGTTAAAGGTTGTGGCGCTATCGCTGCTGAAAAAGAAACGATGCTGCCATACCTTTGGCCTCTGACCTGTTAAATGGTGCCACTTTTTGATATTTAACACATATCAGTGAAAGAATAAGGATCAAAGTCAAATGGCGTTTTAAAAGTTTTAATCATGTGTCGAAAGATGGCAGTAAATTTATTGTGGCTACAAAATTAAAATATAAAAATCATGCGCATAAAAATGTCAAAACAAATTCAAATTGTCATTTTAGTTACACTACAAGAAAACAAGATCAGAAATAAGGTAAAACATCATAAATAAAATAAATTAAATGTCAAAACAGATAGAGTTGCGTGAATTCTGTACGTATCTATTCTGTGTTATGTATATTATTGCAAAATCAGTTTCATCTTCGCATTTCGATAGTAAATGAATCGTCGAAATGCTATGATGCTCTCAAAACATTAAGCGAGCACTCAGACTGCATTACTGCTGTTTAGGTACTACAGAATGACTTGTCATTGATTTAACAATGTGAATTGTAGTAGATTATTTTTTATACCACGACGGTGGCAAACAAGCACACGGCCCGTCTGTTGGTAAGCTGTCACTGCAGCCTATGGACGCCTGCAACTTCAGAGGTGTTACATGCGCGTTGCCGATCCTTTAAAAACCTGTACACTACTTTTTTGAAGAGCCCCATACTGTAGACCCTCGGGAAAACCTCGAAAAAGATGATTAAAATCTGGCAATGTAGGTGATAAAGTGGAATTACTTATTGAAGCCCCGTAGATTCAGGTTCTTCTCTCACTCTCACTGAGCGTTACCGTGAGCGGGATGGCTGTACGTGCCCGGGATCGTGGATATCATGTTTTTGAGTTTAAATTTTTTGTGAGCTTTCATATAAAAAACTAATAGTTATAGCCGAGTTCGATCAAATATGTATAATATTGCTCATTTTTAGAAGATTTATATCTTGTGCCATCTTACCGGGCACTACCTAAAGGTCATACTGCTTGGCCTTTGATCTATTAGATGGCGACACTGTATGATATTTAACAAATTTAACACATATCAGTGAAAAAATATGGATCAAAGTCAAAAATGACATTCTACAAGTATTAATTATGTGTCGAAAGATGGCAGTAAATTTACATCGCTAGGTCGCTACAAAGTATTCTTTGCTAATACACCTTCATTTCAAATTCTCTTTGTTGGTTTGGTTTTGGTGGTGGTTTGGTTTGGGTTTGGTGGTTCGGTTTATTTGTATTTGTATTATTTGTAATTTCATCCAGTGGTCCTGGAACGGGCAACCCAGCCTGCTGGCCACTACGCCTAGGAGGCTGTTGGAGCTGGCGCACAGGCGTTGCATCAAAGATGCCGTACGTTTACGCATAATGGCGTGAAAGCCATCTGTCCTGGACTCCGTGATAATACCTGAAACAATGCAGTTCTAATGTTCTTCCCCGGGAACTCGGGTTCTGATGTCTTTCTTAACTATTATAGTATATATGTATGAACATTTAGATAAATATATCGAGGGCAAGAGAGGCAGAGGTCATCCGCCAACCAACTGGACTAGAACCATCTCCAAGGACATGACGGAGCTAGGCCTAATGCCAGCAATGACTAAAGATCGCAACAAGTGGCGATCATGTATCAGGAGGGCCGACCCCAACTAGGGAATGCGCCAGGAGAATGATGATGATTTAGACAAACCCATAGCCGAATCATTTATTCAAAGTTGTTTAGTACACTTCTCTTAAATTCGGGAAATTGTATGTTTCTTTAACTCAGAATCACAGGTTCTTTTGATCCAAGGAGAAAAAAGTCCCAAGATTTTAATTTCCAGTCCATTACCATTTTTCATAGATTTTGTATGACGGCAACGAAATGGAAGTATCGGAAAATATATGGGTCAGTTCTTGTCTCCTATTGGGACCGAAAGAGCCCGTCATTCTCAGTCGAAATAACATAAAAAATCCGAATTGAATGTAGTACGATCATGTCTGAAAATATCCATACAGACAAATTGCCAATATGTATGCATGGGCCATAAAATCGTGTATACATATTTTTGGCACTTCGATCGTGTTGATGTTTTCAGACGTGACTGTACATCTTTTTTTTATACTACTTCGGTCGCAAACAAGCATACGGCCCGCCTGATGGTAAGCAGTCTCCGTGGCCTATGTATGCCTGCAACTCCAGAGGAGTTACATGCGCGTTGCCGACCCTAAACCCCCCCCCCCCCCATCCTCGTTGAGCACATCTAAAATTAAATAACCCATAGCTACACCATAGTTGGATAAAAACAGCCTGACTATGACTAGACTCGTTTCCCTACGAGAGCCAGCCCGTCGGAAACCGGTTGGCTGCTTAATGGTTTAGAACTAACGCGCGCCTTCAGCTTTCAATATTCGAATAATTCCACGGAGAGAGAAAACAGTGATTTTTTTGATACCTATCAGAATTTAAATAAGTTCTTGGTAAAAATTTCATTTTTGGTAAAGGTTTTATCGCTGACTGTACTTTTTTTCCACAGGCAACTAATATTCATCGAGCCAATTCTAAAAACCCCAACCACAATTAGGTTGCGTTGTTTCAACACAGAGTTTCCATGGCCACCTCCTGTCTCCATCATCAGATCAGCTCCATTGTACCATAATATTGCATTGTCACCCTACTTACCTACCATAAACCTACCTAGCATAGTATGATCAATGTTCTTTAAATAGGAGTACGTATTTTTACAGATATATAATACCTGCGAAAGCTGGACTAATGTGTTACAAGCAAAACTTACTATATAATGAACCATTTTACTACTAATTTTAGTAATTAGTAAGTTTTGCTTGTCACCTGACGACATAATGTTCAGAGGAATTTTTAGGTAACATTAAAATAAAACCAAAGAAATTATTTACGAATACAAAAAATAATTCAAGTCTGATTATTTTTTTGGCGGAATAAACAAATTCTTCTCTTATATGACTAAAAAATAATGAACCCTACAATTTTTCAGTTTTATAACATATTTTTTTAGATGTAGATGTAACGTAAGTTACCAATGTTTTCCATGATTTTTAGGGTTCCGTGCCTCAGAAGGAAAAAACGGAATCCTTATTCCTCAGAGATTCCCAGGGGTCTACAGGAGTTCTCGTTACGTTCCAATGTTTGGATTTTATTGATATTTTCCAGAACTTCTAGTTTATCCATTTCTTTACACACTTGTCCTGTTCATGAGATTTAGGTATTAATAAATTCACGTACTTAATTAAAGTTATAGGCAAATGTTAGAACTAGTACTTAAAGTATCCAAATTGTAATAGAGCACCAACCTACTAAATTGTTTACGACTTTTAAACATTACAGTTTTTCGTTATACAACGCTTCACGTCAACTTCGCGTTCGCACATTGTCGTAATTATTTACGAGCTTAAATAATAGTTTGCGGGCCCCACTCGGTATAGTCATTATTAATATTATTTAATATAAACCCCTTATAAACCGCGAACAATTTGAATAAATGACATAAATTGACAACAACCTTTAGGTTTTTTTTAAATCTTAAACAATTGGTGATACAAAAAGGAAAAATCTGTCAACAATATTTGGCTAGCTAGACTCTAAGCCCATATACTTACTTCATAATAATTATATTGGATGAGGTGTAGCGTAATAAAGAAGAGGCCTATACTCTGCAGTTGGTGAATAGTGATATACTGATGATGAGATATAAGTATACAGTTTCCCACAAATAGCTGCGCAAAAACTATGAAAGTAATAGCTGCGGGCCGCATCTGGCCCACAGAATGATGAATCCTCATTCAGCCATAACGTGGACATCGACGGCGACAATTGAATGAGCGACCGGACGACGCGTTCGCCCGAGCAATCCATTATGCAGATTGCTGCTCCGATTGCGGCATTGTCGTCGGCTCGCACTGCCGGAATTACCCCCAGTGCGCAGACTACTCGATAAAACAGCCGCAACATTACACTGGTCCATACTCTATAGGCAACAAATTATTTTATAAAAATGTAATGTTCTGCCTTACAGTTCACCATACTGTTCTCCCTTAGAGTTGAGTAGATTGCATATACTTGAGAAAATTCGATCCATATCGCTGTGGGCCAGGTGGCCGAGCAGTCTAGGCATCTGCCGCAAATGCAGAGGACGCTAGTTCGATTCCAACCTCGCGTACTTGGATGCCTTGGTCACTTTTTCTTTATAAGACATTTATTTCAGTTTACAAAAACTGCTAACACAAAATGATGGATCTACGTAGGCAGGGCAACCTTGTAATGATTTTGACATGAAGAAGGGAGCCCCCTAAATTCTAAGTGCCCGCCATACCAAGTGCCTTGTCTCATTTGGGAAAACTCGAAAACTCGAAAAAGGAGCTGTCCTTGTGACTAATATTGAAGACAGCTGTTAATTTCAGCTGTCTGTTATAAGGTCTTCACTAATTATTTGAACTAAAACTAATAATAGTAGTTTCATCCCGAAGTTTGACCGTAGGCAGCATTACTCTCTTGCTCGCAAGCAGACAGGCAAGGAATCGTATAAACAACTTCTACAATTTCTACATACGTAGTTTTACTAACTGCCCGCACTTATTTTTGATTATTTACTTTAACACTTATACGATCTACGTAACGCTTTGGCGTAAGCTGTAATGTTATGTTAACTTGATTCAATAAATAAATAAATGATTATCACACACTCTTTGTATTTTGTAGTCTCGTATCGTATCTGTATCTGAATAACGAGAGGACTTACTGGTTTATAAATAAAGAACCATTGGTAGCTATCAATATTCTGTGCTGTCCCCGAATGAATGCACGCTTTCGCAGCTCCCATCGGACGCTTCCTCACGATGCATGTAACTATCACATTCATACCCAACGTGCGCATAAGGGATAACAATACCAATGTCGAAGGGGGGGTATTATGTATATTGCGTTGGATTAACGATTGATTGATGACCGTATGAGGCGCGCTGATTGTGAAGGTTCATTTTTCGAGGGCTCACTGTGCGATTCGATTGTTTGAATAGACGTTATTGGTTTTGAGGTAGTTAAGGCGTCGAATGCATCTATTGATTGAATACTGAAGCAGTTATATATATATACCTATTTCTTGGCGGTAAGAGCGTATGACGCTTCAAACCCCGGCTAATACTGATGAGTTTTTTGGAACTCATGTAGGATACCTATTATATCATTTGATATTTATTAGCTGCTTTTCGGTGTAGGGAAACATCGCGAGGACACCGGACTAATCCTAATCAGGCCCAGGCTTCCCTCTTGGCTGGAATGTCTGATAGCAGTCGCTTTCGTGCCTATGCCAATTCTTAGGATTAGTTTCCAAGCGGACCTCAGGCTCCCTTGATTCGTAGATGCAATTTGCTTAACTGTAGGGATTACTCAGGCCGTGCGCTCGCGTCGAAGGGCGAAAGCGGAAGAAAGGTGATGCAAAGTAACAATTGACCATTTCAGAGGAGGCAGCAGCCAATCAAAGGTAACCCACGTCGAATGCTGGGCCCTGGTTGGTCGTGTAAATCAAAATTGGCGCAGGTAAGTGTCCGCTAGCTGCCGCGGGTGCACGGAGCTGGCGCACATGCGCAGGTGTCATAGTAGGAAAAATCCGTCGCACGCGTCCGCGTCGGTTAGCGTTGGTCATACTATTTTTCGTTAACGGGTCATTCTTCAGCAATTTTATTCCCCTGGCTATTAGTTGCAAATTCCCAAGAGATTCCGCTAAGCAGTTTTGTCTGTAGATGGAACTTGGCACGGGTTATACAGTCACCAACAATGTGATGCTAGTAAAACGGAATCTCCTTGGAATTTGCAAATATGTCCAGGGAATGAGATTTTTAGGGTTCCGTAGCCAAATGGCAAAAAACGGAACCCTTATAGATTCGTCATGTCGGTCTGTCTGTCCGTTTATGTCACAGCCACTTTTTTCCGAAACTATAAGAGCTATACTGTTCAAACTTGGTAAGTAGATGTATTCTATAAACCGCATTAAGATTTAAAAAAAAACTATAAATTTTGGGGGTTCCCCATACTTAGAACTCGAACTCAAAAAATCTTTTTTCATCAAACCCATACGTGTGGGGTATCTATGGATAGGTCTTCAAAAATGATATTGAGGTTTCTAATATCATTTTTTTCTTAACTGAATAGCTTGCGCGAGAGACACTTCCAAAGTGGTAAAATGTGCCCCCCCCCCCCCCCGTAACTTCTAAAATAAGAGAAAGATAAACCTAAAAAAAATATATGATCTACATTACCATGTAAACTTCCACCTAAAATTGGTTTAAACAAGATCTAGTAAGTAGTTTTTTTTAATACGTCATAAATGGTACGGAACCCTTCATGGGCGAGTCCGACTCGCACTTGGCCGCTTTTTAAGAATGACTCTAACCCGCTCACCCGCTCCGTGCAACGGTGGTAGTGTTGGGTAGCGGACGCCCATTAGATAAAAGTTGATAAGAATAAGAAGTTTACATAATACAACACGAAATGAGATAATAAATAATTTATATATGTATTAAGAAAAAGTGCGGCGCTGGAACAGTGGCGCCACGTATTTTGATGTCACATTTAAAATTAACGAAGGACCATATTCGAGCTGGATATCCCGTCTAATCCATTACGAGTATTATACGTCTACCAGTACCCCTAGTGTAACTTTGATCGACATCATAACGTGACGAACGCGTTTGCGTTAAGTCTCATTTTGTATAGGATTTTGAGTTTCCAAAACGTCCCGCTTGGCGCGCTCTTTCTAAATCCAATACAAAATGAGACTAAACGCAAACGCGTACGTCACGTTTCGAAATCGAATTCATTTACACTAGGGGTACTGAACGTATGACATTTGAAAAACTATCATTTTTGCTCTTGCAGTATATTTTTTTGACGGACTGACCAAAATGCCCAGTGTGTTTATCTCAGGTAGGTATTGTGCAATTTATTTTGTTTTCCTACTCCTCTACTGTTATCTGTCATTTATGCATTCATTAACACGAATATAAGAACATACATAAAAGATTTCAAGAAAAGTCTATATTGTCTATTCATTATAAAAGCTCTTGTGCTTTTATACGCTATAACGTTACTGCGATTAATGGCTACCAACCTAACAAAACCAAAACGAATACAGTTTTAAACTAAGTGCATTGATGCCAACTTACAAAATATTCATTTGTTTGCATAGTAAAAATAATTACTTCATAAGTCAGAAACACGCATGTGACACCCGTAATATAGCAACACCCATAGACTACGAAGACCGCTTAGCGTTGCTTGTTAGTCTCCGTAGGCTACGGTGGCCAAAATTGAGAAAAAACTGTCCAAAAAATTAATTTAGCAAGTAGCAAGTACCAGGGCCTCATGAGTTACGAGGAGGTGTCGCCGACCGGCCGGCCGCGGCCCGGGGCGGGCCGGGCGCGTAACAAGGTATGCTCGCGCGTCTTGGCTATATACTTTTGCTGTAATTTGTTTACCTAAATTAAGATTTATTTTTGTTGACTCGTAGGAAAAATATTGTATGCAACGTTGAATAAGTAGGTCAAAAAATTCTCGTGGCGTATTCCTTTACAATGTTCGCCTACGCCTTCGGCTCCGGCTCACATTGTAACTCACGCCACTCGCCTTTTTTGACCCTTCTTATACAACTGATGCATAAAATACTATTCTATTTAATTTAATTCACAATAGTGTTTGCCATCTATGAATCTATGAACCTTGTTGGTCGAAATAAAAAATAATATGTCGGTTTAAAGACATTTTATTCTCATAAGAACAAAACAGTTCACTTACATGAGATTACAATAAATTAACATTATGTAACATATTCCAACACATCTTAGTAAATATTATTATATATATATTCTTTCAGCTTAGTTTTAAACATGTCTCTGAATGACTTTCTTTAACATCTTTTGGTAGGTTGTTATACATTTGTGCACCTTCAAATAAAATGGTTTTTTTTTTTCATAATTAGTTCTATGTCTAAATAATTTTATTTTATTAGTATTTCTTAAATTATGTCTAAATTTTCGTTTTGTTAATAGTAACTGAGAGTGTATATTCTATGTAAGTAACTTATCGATGAGTATGCAAGTACAGTATGTGTATAGTTGTTTTAGATTAAATAGTTTTGTTTTAGTATAAAGTGACTTTGATTTCGTGAGCTGAGGATATTGAAATACAGTTCTTACTAGTTTATTATGTGATCTCTGCAGAAATTGAAGATTTGTCTTAGCTGCGCATCCCCACACTTCAATTAGGTATTGTAAATGAGACTTTGCTAAAGAGTTATATATGAGTAGTAGTAGTAGCCGAGCTTTATAAGGTATACAGCCCGCACAATGTCTTAATGCTCCTGTCAGAGAAGATAGTTTGGATCTAATTTTATCTATATGACTTTTCGAGCTTAGTTTCTCATCCAGTATCAGGCCTAGACATTTTTCGCTAGTGGAGCGATGTATGGTATCGTTTTCTATCATTATAGTGGGAGGATGCTGAAGTTTTTTGTTTTTATATGTAATTAGAGCTTTCTAAAATACACACACTATTTTCGCTAAATATTTTCTTTTCGCCCAGATCAGATCAACCAATTGTTTATTTTATATACTCGCATATCATAAATCCTCTATAATACTCAAAAGCCGCAAATCACGCCCAGCATAAATTTAAACTGTTTTGTTACAACATTTTTTTTTTGTGTTTGCGTAATATTAATATATAATATATTAATGTCGCTATCGTTTTGATAATGACATTAACATTTTGGACATTTGTGTTTTTTATACTTACCAATTTTCATTATTTATTTAGGTTTATAGTAAAAAAAGATAGTGATATAATCAAGCTTTTCAGTCGAGTACTGTGTTTAGAAAAATAAATGAAAAAAAAAAAAAAAAAAAAGACAAGGAAGCTCTCTCATTATGTCACTACCTATATAATACTATTATGTAGGTTGTGAGTGAACATTATTTGTATTAATCCCTCTAGGGAACATACAGTCCGTTGTCGACTAAAAGCTCTATATATTTGTGTAACAATATATATGTACCTACATACAGGGTAATAAAAGATCTGTGAAACAAAGACATATTAAATATATATGTATTGATTGCTCGATATCGACACGTTTCGAGCAATCTACGACTCTAAAATACGCGAGTGACTCATCTTTAATTTTTGTTTAATCGCTCAGACGAGTCGCTAAAAGGAAAGTGGGCAATGTTGCCAGGAACGTAATGCTGGGAAATGAATTAGTATTTTTTTTTAATATTATAAGGAAATATTTAATCCAACTTAATAATCTGAAATAGTGACAGTCATGCTCATGGTCAAAATGGCTAAGTATATATTATTATCGGAACATCCTTATTTCTCTGTTTCTGTGTATGTGTGCGTAAAAAAATGTGTTTAATAAATTGGTGTGAAATGAACTGTCGCACGCGGTATTTCCGGACCGATATGACCTTCACTCCCATCTTAAAGGTCGGCAACGTACTTTCAACCCCTCTGGTGTTATAGGTGTATGTGAGGCGGTAAATGCTTACCATCAGGCGATACATCTGCTCGCTTGCCTCCTATTACCATAAAAACTCCCCATTTTTTTGGTAACAAAGGTGTGCTACGATATATTTGGCCACCTTTGTCGTCACCACATATTTCAAGGGTCACCAATTAGTTTCTTGAAATAAAATGACCATCGCGGTCCGTTTCTAGTTGAGTTTATTAAATAAGCATAAAAATAAAACAGTTCGGGTTTCCGGATCCAGGCTGCGGATATATTTGATGCTGACTATACAATTATCATTGTCAGTAACTCTCATAGAAACATAGTTGTTTCAATTTTATTTTTTATCGTTAACTAATAGTGAAGAGGACCGATCATATCCGGAACACCACGCTGCACGCTGCATTGCTGACGTCGGCAAGAAGACTGCTAGCCTCAAATGGGACTGACAGATGGGCTAGTATGGCTACCAAGTGGATGCTAGAAGAAGGGCGCGGACGCGGCAGGCCCAGACGGAGATGGCGGGACGACCTAGACATTTTTTCTCAACAACTTGCAGGACTCTTCCCAACTAGGGGATTGTGGAACAGGGGAGAGGCCTGATAAAAAATAAAATAATAAAAGTAGTGTCTTTGACATAGAGGAATAATTTGACAGAGGCCGCGCAACTGACGACCAGCTGTGACACTGCAATGGCGGAAGGATTCAATGTGTGCGTGTCACGAATGTATACCTAGGCGGATTGAGTACATTTTCTCTAGTTTGGTACGAACACCTTTTTAGCTCGGGGATAGGGCAATTTAGTATGGCAAAAAAAGTGAGACCGCCCTGCACTTTAGGTACAACATCATGGATTAATATCGTATTTTACGAAAGATAATGTGATAATTGATTAACTTATGTATGAAAATTTATCCTGCCTCTTTTTTTCTTTGGATCGGTATAATTTTTGCGGCGTATTTAAATTTTTTTTTTACTTTGATTTTTCTGACGTTTCAATTCGACGGACGGCAGATTGGTGGATGAGGTCATAGAGATAACTGTCAATGTGAGTGTGTCACGCGTAAATACTAGAAAATTGGTGGGTGATGGAATCCTATTTGTGTTTTCGCGAAACTACGTCCTTAGTATTCTAGGTCCATGGTTTTTGATAACATTCTAGGCGCCTATTTTACCGCGCTGCCAGTTGAGTACATTTCCGGGTCAGTGAAGACAGTACGTAGTGACAATACATATTAGACCAGCAATGTACGGTGAATTGTCACTGTCAAACAATTGTTACAGTTCTGGAACGGCACCTGATGTCACCCTGTATTTGACAGTGACAAGGCAAAAGCCATTAGTAAGCGATATTAGTGTCCTTAATCCGTCCATTATGGACAGGTATTGGCTATGTGTGTGTTGTGTGTTGATTAACACCCTTTTACTACTCCACCAAAGTAGAGGATAAAATAAGGCTTAACTGCTAAAGAGTGATTTTTGAACTAACAGAGAATTAACTGAAAAAACGGCACAGAGCACAGAATATCGACATATAATAATACGGTTACGGCCGATTTTTATGTTAGAGTCAATTTTGGAAGTAAAAACTTGTCTAGGCGCGTTGGGCATTTTTTTTAAATGGGAAAACCCATTGAACTCTCCACATTGTTACTGTAACCGACACCTCTGTATATAAGTGTTACATATATTGTGTATGTACGTACATACACATGCATGTTGGCATTTTTTGTGATGGGATTCAAGTTTTCTCTACGCCCATGAGTGCCACTGTTTTTTTTTCGTTGGATTTGGATAAAATTTGGCTGGTTTGAAGAGCTTCTCGTTCTGGGCGGGAAAAAATACGAAAACACCACTTGTCCCGAAAATAGGTACCATACGTTTTCGTAACTAAGAGGTAGTTTTTTTAGTTTACGGTGGAACTGCGCTTGTAGTACTGAACTCTATCTATGCACCAGTTTTTGTCAAATGAATCTTCGAAAAATTTGAAATATGTATTGCGAAACTTTCCTAAAGTTACAGAGCATGTAGATTTTTTGTATAAGTTTTTTTTTCCTTGTGATTAGTTGTGACTATATTCCTTCCCGTCACCGACCGATGACATTATTGTCATTGTCGCGTGTAAGATTTAAAATTTTCGTAAAACTGTAAATATATTTTTGGAAAGTTGGCTTGAAAGATGTTTGTGAAAAAACGAGTAAAAATTTTATGAAATTACTAGGCTTAGGACTTTTGGTAGCATACCGTGTTTTTTTTTATCAAACATTTTCTGTCCCAAAACCGACCCTCTACCCCATAACCCAACCGTTTATTTAGTTTATCGGCATTAATTTTATTTTTACACATAAATTTTAATATTTACTTTGACTTTGAAAAAAAAAAAAGTTTTGCGACTCCATAGATTCTAGATCCACGGTATGCTACCAAAAGTCCTTAGCCTAGAAATTACTGTCAAAAATGTTCTACTGTACTAACGTACTGAACATACCATATAAGGCATATAAGTAGGTATTCCTTAAAAGCTTAGCTCCGACTCATCAATGATTCACACGCGCTAATTGCCAGCGCCCAAAACTCTGCTCATCCTAAATAAACCTTGAAAGCCGGTGCCTTAGAGCTTTTTCACATTCTCCGATCCGATATCGGATGTCGGGTACGACAACAAAGAAGTTTAATTTAAAAAAGAGTGTATTTCGGTTCTCCATACAAAAGTAGTTACGCTCTCATTTTAAAACGACTAACTAGATTGCTCTGAAACTTTGTACTTACAATAGGGTAAGGTATATCTTACGCCAGTACTAGTTTATGTAGCTTCAGATAATAATACCATAGTTAACAAAATACAGTTAATTAAAAAAATTCTCACAAAACTTGTGTTGTTTTGTTTCTTTTATAAGCTGTAGTTATATTAACGAATTACAAAAAAAAGCATAAAAATACCTCATGTAATTTTATGCACAAAGTTTCATCACAAATATCACAATCAAACTCGTAGTTTTAAGAGAACGGAACTCTGTATGGGAAGGTGAAATGCAAGAATTAAAATACTTGATGCGATGGGTCACGCCCTAGCAATTGTTTTCCTTCAAGGTTTTCCCGGCATCCATACACTTTCACAAGGTTTTCACGGAACTATTATATGTCAAATTTTTACAATCAATAAAAATAACAAAATACAATTACAAATATGGAATCAATGAAATATTAGATACTTTGTTAGAGTTGTATACCTACTTACAGTGTCTAAATGTCGAATACAAACAACAAATACTAAAATTCTTTAGAGATGTAAAAGTCAGAGATAAAATATAATTAAAAAAAAAACGATCATAAAAATATCCATGCAGATGTAAGATGAAGCAGAAAGCTAGTAATATCATAAAAAAATAAGTAAGCATAGTGCTCAGTCCGTACATCAGTTGTCTTACGAAAACTCTTATTATTTTCGTAGTCGACATCTAGCGTCTAGTAGTGGATTTATCAGTCAGTACTGCTACTCGAAAACGGTTGTCGCGACGAACGAAAAGTCTCAACAATTTTGAGCTAATAGAATAGAATTTGTTTTATTCATAAACACACAAACAGTAACAGACAGACATAAAAGAGAACATAGTGAGAGTAAAGTGTCACGAAATGGCCTCATCTCAGCATGTTGCTGGCGACTTCCAGCGCTGATCTTCCGATGAGACCATCGAGTGCGAAATAATCACGGAAGGTAACAGAAAAAAGGAAAGAAACATAAAATAAACATGACGAACATACTTAACACTAAGTTTAAATAAAATTGCACGGACGAAACGAACGTATCAGTCTGTACCGGTCCGGTCGGATCGTATCGTGGCGCGGCATTAAGCGTGCATAACTAGTGCCAGGTCAGCGGTAGCTACACGAATTAAATCCAATGACAGATTTGTTTGGCATAATTATTGAAAGTCATAATGTATTGATAGTCATATTGTCATTAGTCATAACTCTGAAACCGTTAACTGTTCAGGAATTTCCTGAGGTTATCCTATAATTAGGTTAGGTTAGGTTGTTTTATGGCAATCCTGAAAAGTTACGCGATTCTATGGAAACCAAATTATGGCTAACGAAAATGTGGACAAACAATACATTATGACTTGAAACTTTATGGGAAACAATAGAGACCCAAATCCGCTACTTGACGCTAGATGTCGACTACGTAAACATTAAGCGTTTTGGTAAGAAAACTGATGTATAGAGTGAGCACTCTATATGCTTACTTATTTCTCTATATATTAATAAACGAGCGAAAACAATAACAACCTGTCCTATTTCAAAACTAACTAGGCACATGAATATTTAGCTGCGAACATGACAAACAGTTGTCAAACACGCAGAGGTCCCCCAGGTGACCATGCACCTGGCGCATTGCAAATGCACAACTACCTACTAACTCGCCAATTTGTTGTGCTCAGACATATCTCTCACTAGATCTCTTACACGGCGTTTAACGTTACAGCGTATTACGTTTTAGATGTGAATTAAGACGACAGCTAAGTTTGTAGTTGTGTGCGTCCAACTAACTTGCCAATTTGTTATACGACACACAGACATAGATCTCATTAGACTGCGTAAATACCATAAATAGTTTGGAAGTATACGTAGTCTACTTGTGTTGTTATGAGCGTCAACTTGTGTACCAATTAAACAAATAAATAATGGGGACAATCTTACACAGATCAACTTAACCCCAATCCAACCAAAACTTGTACGTACTATGCGATGCGACAATGCGACTATATACATACTAAAATATACAAACACACACACATAAAAAACATTCACGACAATCATGATTTAGGAACATGTATGCGTGATACATCATTTACCGGGATTCGAACCGGAAAAGGACGGTGGCTTCATGGGCAGGGTCCACTACTTTATTCGTATCCCGCACACACATTGGCATCTTTATTTTCATACGCGCTAAGTGGGGTGTCTAATGGCATATATATGTCTGGTATACTAGTGGCATTCAGAGTGGCTATTCGGTATACCTATAGAGGGCCCCAGGCAACGAGCCTTTGGGACGAAACAATAGCTTTGAAAATTACATCGAGTCAAATAACAGCCTAGCTCCAGTAATATGTTTATGTAAAGGTCTGGAGTCATTTGGGGTAATTGCGACAGCAGGGTGTTTCTTTAAAATTGCAAGTATCTGTATCGGTGATAAATAAATAAGAAGCATATACTGGTGATTTTGGGATCGTTATCCCGAATATCAATAATGTGTTAAGATGATGTACTTATATACTTTATTGTACATAGAAATTAAAACAATAGTTTCCGTGTAAACGTATTTATTGCATTTGACTTTGTAAAACTTGCCTTATCACATACCTATCAGTCTAAAAATCTCACTTTGGCCATATAGAAAAAATGTACAGAGTGCTCCCTCCAAACATCATTTTTGTTACCAAAACGCTTATTACTTTCGTAGTCGATATCATCGAGTAACGGAATTATCAGCACCGCTACTTGACAGCTTGACACTAGATGTTTAGAGTGTCGCCACTGACAAAAAGTGTATTGCTCAACAATTTACAATTAATATTGCAAGCAAAAGGAGT
This sequence comes from Cydia pomonella, assembly GCF_033807575.1. Taxonomy (NCBI): domain Eukaryota; kingdom Metazoa; phylum Arthropoda; class Insecta; order Lepidoptera; family Tortricidae; genus Cydia; species Cydia pomonella. The sequence continues at coordinate 20,314,836 of NC_084709.1, read as the reverse complement.
TAGTTAGGTTTCAGCTTATATTAATAAGCTGAAAATTGTTGAGCATTAGACTTTTCGTTCGTCGTGTCATCTATCGTCAATTCGTCAAGTAGCAGTACTGATAATTTCGCTACTCGACGCTAGATGTCGACTACGAAAATAATGAGCGTTTTGGTAACAAAACTGATGTATGGAGTGAGCACTCTATGCTTATTTATTTCTCTATGGCGTCAAGTAAGTGTAGCTAGGGCACGAGTATAAAGTGTTTGTTTATTAGATACTTTCGCTTCTGAAATTGGCAAATTTATTTTTTGTCTTTATTAACTAAGTCGGATTTCAATCTAATTAAGCAGCAGAAAATGTACTTTATATAATAAACGGAATTCTCCATCTAAAACTACGTATCTATAGTCGATGTAGAAGACAATTTTGACAGTCATGAATTGCCCCTTATATTTACGAAGCTAAGACCTACCGTTTAATTGATAGCCTTAATATCATATACACCGTCGGTCAATTAAACTCGTCAGATTTGAATCACGCTTAAGGAGCAAAATATTTTTTATGAGTTTGGCCAAATTCGGCAAAGAAAATGTTTTTTTTTTTTTGCTTTTTCTGCACACGAAACGTTATCTGTTTTACACCTTGGTTTTTTTTACAGATAAAAAATTGCGAGGTTACTTTAAAACTTGTCTGTCAGTAGGTATGTCTAAACCAAGTCACAATAGTGGCAGTGTCACAGGTAAGAAGGCGATCTTCACAATGTTATGACACAAACAAATTTTCACTAAAATTGTCATTATCTCTAAAAACAAGATCGATTTCAGGAAACTTTGTATGACATTTTAGTCTCTAAAGCGGTCTGCGATCAAGAGTACACCTTTAAAATCTGTCGGGTTTACTTAGCCCACGGTGTAAATAAGAGTCAATTCATAACTGTTAAAATTGACTTCTTAGCTGCGTTAGACTGTAATAACTCTAATCGTAGTCCTAAGTAATGATATTGCGAAGTGGAGACGCAAATGCATACTTACTTATTGATCTTCCAATTGACATCTAGAAACAAGTTGCCATTACCATGTACAGATCAAGTTGCGATATAAATTGCAAGCTGAGTGCAGTAAGTGAACTTTGTGACTAAACCTGTAAATAATAGAGACTAATAATACTACAATAGGCCCAATCCCTGCTGAGAGCGGTTCACAAGCGATCACGTATCTATTGTTGTAACCGTGAATTGGCAGCAGACGTTCTATATGCATGACATCAAAGCTCTCAAAACGGCATCTATATATCTTGGATTGATATCCCTTCGCAAGTTCGCATGCCTGACCGGCAATGCGGGTATCTTTCTCTTTTACTTCAATTAAAGGGTACTTAATTAGAGTGACAGAGAACGATGCCCAAAATTTGCCAATTTCGGTGTTCTCGGTAGGTCCTTGGATTTGAAAAGCCCGAGATTTTTTAACGGAGATACAAATAATAATATGAACTTATTAGCATCGCAATGCCCTCCCAATGTTCGCAACACCATTGTTCCGCATACGGGTAATGAATGATTATGCATTTAAAATCGCCACGTCCACTTGAAGAAGTCAGCGTTGATCACAAACTAGATTACATTATTCATCTTACAATGGTTACCAAATTAATAAAATGAGTAATTTTTAAATATGTAATCAAATATGGGTAGGTACCGTTTTTTAATAAACGAAGTTCATCTATGAAGCATTTAAGCTTATCCAAATTCCATATAATAAATAAATATGAATTGTAGGTATGTCTTTTCCGTACATGTAAATAAATTATATGAATAGGTGATTTTCGAAATTAGTAAAAAGTAGGTATATAGTTGGCATTACCCGAATAAACCTTAACAGTTCTTCTACTGACACCTCGCGTACTTCTCGCTATCTAGAGGTATGATGACATTGATGACTTCCACAGGGACGTATTCAAATGTAGAAACAGTCTCTTTTATTAACTGATCTCTGCTAAAATTAGGTACAGCGTGCATCTTGTATGCGTGGATCTTGCGGACCGATTCGAACTTTAATATACGTCAAAAATTAGCTCTAGATACGATAAGGATCGGATATTTCAGTGTCAAAACGGACGTTTCTTTAAACAAAAACGTCACTTTACAGCTAATTTTTGACGTATCTATATTAAAGTTCGAATAGGGCCGTTAAAACATGTTGAAGCGCGTAATACAAATGCCGAAGTCTTAAAGAGCCACATTCACAAGCCGCCTGATACTTGGCATGAACGATGGCATGACGAACTTACGTAAGATATGGCTATGTTTGGTACTAAGTTACTTTGCAAAAAAAAAATTGTAGAAAGAAAATATAGCAATTATAACTTTTGTTTGCAGAGTCAGACCAAGATAAGTTGGCAGCGGTTTTGACAGCTCAGACAGCGCAAGTGTTATTTTAAACATCTAACTTCTAATTATGACGTTTTACTTAACTGGGCTATCAAAATCGTTGCCAACTTAGCTTGTTCTGACTCTAAACCTTCTCCCGGCTAATTAAACCAAACTACAATGGTCTATCTATAATTCTACAGTCAGCAGCTCATTCCTAATAATAACGTCTTCCGACCACTTAGGCTACTTTGAGAGAGAGCTAATAAACATGAGAGAACATTGTATAGGTATCTTAGTACCATGCATTTAGTATTTAGTATGGATCGGGCATGAGTAGTGGGGGGAACTGAAAGAATGGAATAGTCTTATGTATCTTTCTGTAGGAGTAGCAGAGAAAGCGCTATTATTGTTTGTCCTTATCATAGCCTCTCTTCTAGAAAGTCCTAAGTGACGTAGACGTTTTTTGTTGCCCGCCGTTTTCTATGGTGGGCAACAAATAACCCGATCAAATTACGTAGGTCGTTTTTGGTATGTTGTCAGGAATGTTAAAACGAGTTTTTAATTTTGTCGCATTGCGTATGTTCTGTCCCGCACGGGTGCACACGGTATCATTTATACGATCCTACCATCTATGCATAGTACTAAGTATTTTTACTTGTTCTGCGATTTAATTAAATAAATTACGTAGTAGATTATTCCCGCAGCCAAAGTGCCCGGGGCGCGCTGCAGAGTACGCGGCGTGGACTTAATTATTATATCAAAATAATTAATTAACGGCTTTAGCCGAGCGAGGAAACACATCTCATTATATTATTAACCTGTATGAATAAATATTAATTCTTAATGATACGAAATTTAATGTTTCACTCGAACATCCTGTAGCCTTACCATCACGACTCCTTTAGCACCCATGTTTATTTGTCTCACAAAAAGGTGAACAAATAATGTTGATCGCTGTTTACGTTGATGATATTGATATGATATTAGCCAAGTATGATGATAAATGGTTGAAGTCTGTGAAAATGCAAAAGATGCTTTTGATATTAAAGATTTAGGCAAGATTGGTACTTGTCTAGGTATTGAGTTTCAACGAGATGATGAAAATAGGGTTTATCTGAGCCAAAAGATGTACTTAACGAAGGTTTTAGTTCGATTTGGCATCCAAGATTGCAAGCCTGTTATGACCCCTATTGATAATCTTGTAAAATTGAAGAAGCCTGAAAGTGTGAATAATTATATTATGAGACAATATCCTTATCAATGTCTTATAGGTGCGCTGATGTACTTAGCTGTATCGACAAGACCCGACATTGCTTACGCCGCCAATTACTTAAGTCAGTTCAATATTCATTATGATGTTCAGCACTGAGTGCAGTAAGTGAACTTTGTGACTAAACCTGTAAATAATACAGACTAATAATACTACAATATCCCTGCTGAGAGTGGTTCACAAGCGATAACGTATCTATTGTTGTAACCGTGAATGGGCAGCAGACGTTCTACATGCATGACATAAAAGCTCTCAAAACGGCATCTACGTCTTGGATTTATATCCCTTCGCAAGTTTGCATGCCTGACCGGCAATGCGGGTATCTTTCTCTTTTACTCCAATTAAGGGGTACTTAATTAGAGTGACAGAGAACTATGCCCAAAATTTGCAAACTTCGGTGTTCTCGGTAGATCTTTGGATTTGAAAAGCCCGATTTTTTTTAACGGAGATACAAATAATAATATGAACTTATTAGCGTCCCAATGTTCGCAACACCATTGTTCCGCATACGGGTAATGAATGATTATGCATTTAAAATCGCCACGTCCACTTGAAGAAGCCAGCGTTGATCACAAACTAGATGTAAAGGCACCTATTACCGTGGTAGTTAAGGAACTTTTCAAAAGAGATCCAAAAATTAAGGGTATCAATGCTGTCTAACAGCCAGGAATATTTTTTTTTCATCAGAGCATTTAATGAACTTTCCGTTTCACACGTTTTTGGATTCATTTTGGGTTATTATATGTATTAAAATATTTTTTGAAGCCAAAATGACCAAATCTTCTATTACCGTGGCAAGGGACAGGCTGTGATTCTATTATCGCGAATTGAGCTTTCATTACCGAGGGTACAATTGGCATGATTTTTCTGCACTCGTTAATAGAAACTAAACTCAAAATTTGAAACCTAATACCGAGGGTTAAAACAATAATAACGACGTGGGTTCTGTATATTATTTTGTGTCATTAAGTTTAATAATGACACAAAAATAAAAAATAAAACTATAGGAGTATGTTTAAAAATAAGAGATATATTCGAAGAGATTATAATTACACTTTGGCACAATCAAATACTATTAAATAGTTAACTTACCAAGTACCCACGAGTACCTGTATAACAAGTTATAAGTTGAATGTTTTACATGTAAAACAACAAAAAATATTGTTAGCAAAGTTTTACTAAGGACGTATATGACAAATAGGCCTGCCTGTTATTAAATAAAATAATTTTTAAATGCTATAAAGATTGATAAGAATTTGTCTTACTGACATAATTAGCTGCACAAAAAAAAACAAGTAAGTAACATTTTCTAATAAGGCACAGCGTAAATTATAGTCGAAAATTTATAAGCTGGACGTTTACCACCTGAGTGAAAGTTTACCACAGTGAAATGGTAAACGTCCACCTTATAAAATTTCGACTGTATATTAAAACATGAAAATTTTTAATTCTAATATTTTTGATAAGGCAATTAAGTTAAATAAAGTCTCTCACATATTATGTGTTATAATTTACCCGTTTATAATTAACAAATCACAGTACTTTTCTTATTGCTGATTCTTATAGCTAATAAAAATCATGTCTGAGATTTTGGAATACTGTATAAATAAAATTATATTTAAAAAAATCTAATCGGAATTGTCCGGCAGTTGGGTACTTCCTTGTCAGCGTAATAACTGAATCAGAAAACAGAAGAATTTAAATCTGATAATGATAACTGAAGTCTAAATTTTATCAAAGAAATCTGTACTTGCGGTACCCTAAATGCGATATTTCAATACAATACCAAATAGTTACTCGGTAATAGATAGCTCTTTAAGAGCATATTACCGACCCATTCGATATTTCTCTGGGTCGGTAATAGATTTCTATACATTCTATTAACGAGGGTAATCTGATCATACCATCGGTAATAGGCTTAATTTGGAGTTTAATTAAACCTAATTCCGACCCATAAAAAGAATAAAACACAGATGGTTTTTCAAATCAAAACAAACACGTATATTACGAGCTTCTTGTGAAGACAAAATCACATAACTGGCAAGTAAATTTTAGGTTTTAACTCAAAAAAAAAAAAAGTTGACAGATTAAGGGTTCCCATAGAAACAAGGAAATCGGTGCTGAAGTTTTTGTTAAATATAAAGGGTTAGTTGAATACTTTCCATACCACGGAAATAGCTCTTTAATAGCGTGAATAGATCAAGATTGGAATAAATAAAAGAAATTATAAAATTGATAATTTGTACCAAGACTAACGAGTAAATAACAAAACTACCACTTTTTCTATTACCGTGACATACCACGGAATTACTTACCACAGAAGTAATTGGCGTCTATCACCGCTGTATTTTATTTTCAATTTTAAACGTATTTCCCAGTCAAAAACTAAGTTAAAAGTAATTCAAAATCGTGTAGAAAACAATACACAACCTCTTAAAAGGCATTGCACTAGTTTATTTGCCATAACTATTACGTAAAACACTAAGTAAGATTGAAGTGCACTTACCTGTGGTGTCACGCGTCTGTATGGAACAACCGGTTCTTGCGCCGCCGTCACACAAACTGACGAATCGCGAGTTTTTTGTTACACTCACACAAATGCACACTAATGGGCACGATAGACCAATGAATGAGCTTGTTTTGTGTATGCTTTATTTCTTAGGGAATAGATCTGTTTGCTTGCAAAATGAGTATTTGTAAACACCGCGGTGTTAGACGTCGATTTTGATACCCGCGTTAATAGCCGCCGTTACCCTACATTCATCTTACAATGGTTACCAAATTAATAAAATGAGTAATTTTGAAATATGTAATCAAATATGGGTAGGTACCGTTTTTTAATAAACGAAGTTCATCCATGAAGCATTTAAGCTTATCCAAATTCCATATATTAAATAAATATGAATTGTAGGTATGTCTTTTCCGTACATGTAAATAAATTATATGAATAGGTGATTTTCGAAATTAGTAAAAAGTAGGTATATAGTTGGCATTACCCGAATAAACCTTAACAGTTCTTCTACTGACACCTCGCGTACTTCTCGCTATCTAGAGGTATGATGACATTGATGACTTCTACAGGGACGTATTCAAATGTAGAAACAGTCTCTTTTATTAACTGATCTCTGCTAAAATTAGGTACAGCGTGCATCTTGTATGCGTGGATCTTGCGGACCGATTCGAACTTTAATATACGTCAAAAATTAGCTTTAGATACGATAAGGATCGGATATTTCAGTGTCAAAACGGACGTTTCTTTAAACAAAAACGTCACTTTTGACACTGACATATCCGATCCATATCGTATCTACAGCTAATTTTTGACGTATCTATATTAAAGTTCGAATAGGGCCGTTAAAACATGTTGAAGCGCGTAATACAAATGCCGAAGTCTTAAAGAGCCACAAGTCACAAGCCGCCCTCATACAATAGAAGTTATTACGCTCTCATTTTAAAACGATATTTAAATTACCTGATACTTGGCATGAACACATACGCTTGTTTAACGCAAATAAACGATCATTCATTCATTCATTCAACACTTACGTAAGATATGTCTATGTTTCGTACTAAGTTACTTTGCAAAAAAATTGTACAAAGAAAATATAGTAATTATAACTTTTGTTTGCAGAGTCAGACCAAGATAAGTTGGCAGCGGTTTTGACCGGTTTAAACGTCAAACTTCTAATTATGACGTTTTACTTAACGCTTGCACAGGCTGGGCTATCAAAATCGATGCCAACTTAGCTTGGTCTGACTCTAAACCTTCTCCCGGCTAATTAAACCAAACTACAATGGTCTATCTATAATTCTACAGTCAGCAGCGCATTCCTAATAATAACGTCTTCCGACCACTTTGACTACTTTGAGAGAGAGCTAATAAACATGAGAGAACATTGTATAGGTACCTTAGTACCATGCATTTAGTATTTAGTATGGATCGGGCATGAGTAGTGGGGGGAACTGAAAGAATGGACTAGTCTTATGTATCTTTCTGTAGGAGTAGCAGAGAAAGCGCTATTATTGTTTGTCCTTATCATAGCCTCTCTTCTAGAAAGTCCTAAGTGACGTAGACGTTTTTTGTTGCCCGCCGTTTTCTATGGTGGGCAACAAATAACCCGATCAAATTACGTAGGTCGTTTTTGGTATGTTGTCAGGAATGTTAAAACGAGTTTTTAATTTTGTCGCATTGCGTATGTTCTGTCCCGCACGGGTGCACACGGTATCATTTATACGATCCTACCATCTATGCATAGTACTAAGTATTTTTACTTGTTCTGCGATTTAATTAAATAAATTACGTAGTAGATTATTCCCGCAGCCAAAGTGCCCGGGGCGCGCTGCAGAGTACGCGGCGTGGACTTAATTATTATATCAAAATAATTAATTAACGGCTTTAGCCGAGCGAGGAAACACATCTCATTATATTATTAACCTGTATGAATAAATATTAATTCTTAATGATACGAAATTTAATGTTTCACTCGAACATCCTGTAGCCTTACCATCACGACTCCTTTAGCACCCATGTTTATTTGTCTCACAAAAAGGTGAACAAATAATGTTGATCGCTGTTTACGTTGATGATATTGATATGATATTAGCCAAGTATGATGATAAATGGTTGAAGTCTGTGAAAATGCAAAAGATGCTTTTGATATTAAAGATTTAGGCAAGATTGGTACTTGTCTAGGTATTGAGTTTCAACGAGATGATGAAAATAGGGTTTATCTGAGCCAAAAGATGTACTTAACGAAGGTTTTAGTTCGATTTGGCATCCAAGATTGCAAGCCTGTTATGACCCCTATTGATAATCTTGTAAAATTGAAGAAGCCTGAAAGTGTGAATAATTATATTATGAGACAATATCCTTATCAATGTCTTATAGGTGCGCTGATGTACTTAGCTGTATCGACAAGACCCGACATTGCTTACGCCGCCAATTACTTAAGTCAGTTCAATATTCATTATGATGTTCAGCACTGGAAGGCGGCAAAGCGAGTGTAAACTTGAAAGGCACCTTTAGATTTTTTAGATTGGTGTATGAGAGAACTAATTTACAGTTATTCGGTGTGGTTGATGCTGATTGGGGCTCGAATGCGAAAGATTGAAAATATTACTCTAGGTTTACGTTAATTTTGGCTGGTGCGCCAGTGAGTTGAGAGGCATGTAAGCATAAGACTATCGCTCTTTCGAACACCGAGGCCGAGTACATGGCACTTGCCAAAGCCACTAGCTAAAGCTATGTATTTACAGAATGTATTGAAAAATGTGTGGATGGAATGCGAGGTTCTGACATTGTTCAATGATAACCAGGGGGCCATAAAGCTTGCTCATACAAGAAATTATCACCTCCGAACAAAGCATATACCTAGGCGTTAGGCACTACTTTGTTCGAGATATGTGCGAAATAGTGCTAAGTTGGTCATTACACACGAGGCGATATTATGCTCGCGAGCTGTAAGCGAGCGCGCAATAAGAAAGCCGATGTGGGAGTTAAAAACAAAACTTATCAAATAGTTTTTTTTGTCAAAACAGTAAAAGTAGAATTTCAAAATGGTGGCTTAGAGTTTTAACAGCTTGTAGGCACTTATTCGCCAGTTCATTGAAGTAAGCTACCAACACGCTTTCCAAGAAAACTGGGCGTTTTTGCTGATTTTCCATTGAATAAAAGTTTAATATGCCGCCAATTATTTTTCATCCGATTTTAATGATAAAAGGCTATCGTTCTCGGCTCTTGCCTCTATTAGTATTACTGACAGGTCAATTTTATGTGTTCTTCGTTTTCAATGCTTGATAATGACATTTTCGTCAATATATAAACTAAAAACATGCGAAACTATTCCAATTTTAAGACAAATACGGAAAATGGCTGGCGCGTTATTTTTTTTTACGCACGATTCCAATGCGCGCGCAAGGCAAAGGCGCGAATGAAATCGACAAACAGCCAATTACAAAAGCGGCCAAGTGCTAGTCGGACTCACCCATGAAGGGTTCCGTACCATTTATGACGTATTAAAAAAAACTACTGACTAGATCTCGTTCAAACCAATTTTCGGTGGAAGTTTGCATGGTAATGTATATCATATATTTTTTTTAGTTTTATAACAGCCCGTCCTGGTTATGTTCTTCGTGCTTCTCGTACTCTGAAGCTGGCTGTCTTCCCTCATCGGACTGGATTCTTATCCAATTCATTCACCTGCCAAGCAATACGTGTGTGGAATGCTCTCCCTCTGCCTATCAGACAAGCTCAGAGCAAGCTTACATTCAAAAGCAAGTTGCGTAAGCATTTTATTTGAAGACATTCGAGACTAAATGTCTGCGTGATATCTCACACTAATAGGTACATAATTATTATATATATGTATGTTTATTTATATATATTGGATATGTATATATGTAGGTATATTTAAAATAATAATAAGTATAGTATCATAGTAGTCTCGACTTGTGTCTATTTCCATATCAACTCTTTACAATCCTGCACCAAACTATTTCTGTTTAGCCCAATGGTTGACTGGTAGAGAATGCCTCAAGGCGTTAAATCCGCCATTGGTAATATTTTTGTAAATTTGTGCAATAAAGTTTAACCAAATAAACAAGCAAACAAAATGAGTCTTAACGAAAACGTACGTTACGTCACGCTGTCGAATAAATTTACACTAGGGGTTCCCGGGCACTCACTTCCATTTCGCTAACGTTTACGCTCAGTGAGAGTGAGAGAAAAACAAACTGATTGGTGTCGTTACTATAAAGCTTTCTATAAAACTATTCTTACTAGTATTGTGTAAAAACTACTTGACACACTAATGATGATTACAAACCCTTTCACGCTATCCCATTACAGTAAACGTTAAACGAAAGCGTAGGTACAATAAGCCATCGATTTTGTAGAGAAAAATTAAGTTACACCCGTTATCGTTTCGCTCTAAAATTTCCATTTGCTGTGAACGTTTAAGACCTGTGAATGGCGTCCATTGTACTCGGCCATTGTGTTTTTCCATTGACCGACGAGCTCATGCGAGCGCTGGATTTCAATTACTGCTATTCTGACATAGTAAATCGAACGTTATTTTGTAGCTGGTAATGCAGTCTGAGTGCTTGGTTTTTAATGTCAAGGGTTAATTTATTATATAGAAACCTGATTGCTTACAATGTTGTTTCGTGTTTCTGTTGCCTAATGCGGAAACTAACGCCCTGCTGAAATGAACTACATATACTCGTACCTAATGGGTAAGAGAAAAAGCTAAATAAAATAAATGTCTCATATTTATAAGCGTTATTTAATTTACTAATATGTTTGAAAATAAGGAAAGACTCAAAATTTGTTAGACCCGTAGACAATTTTCGTCATGACGTTGAAATTCATAACGGTCATAATCATAACACGTGTCCAAAATGAACTACGTGTAAAACCACTTTTTTCTCACTTCTGAATAAAAATTTAATAACAAAACTTCTGGAAAATTTATATAATTACCCTATTAAGTGTACTAAAAAAATAAGATTTTAAAGGAGATCCTCATGACAATCTGACTTCACAATCGGTTATAAGCTTTTTACAGCAAAATATGAGATTCGAGCACCTTACGGCCGTAAAAACATTAGCTGTCGACACGGCTAATAAAACTCGACATAAAACATCCTAGCTGAAAGTTATTATTCCTTCTGAACGTTTTAAAACCCAACCCTGTCGTAAATTTCGCAATTGAAACGCTTTTAATCGCGTAACATAAAATTTTGGGGTGCGTGCGTGGTTCAAAACTCGCGTTAACAACCGGTTTAAATGTGACGCGGTTTTATACTTGACTGCTTGTGCTTTTGTTTTCCATTGCGATCAGTCTTATGGCTGTGCGTTAATATGCCTTCAAATTACAAAATGTTGCCAGCAATCTTTCCAATAATAATAAATGCGAAAGATGTTTCTTTTATGATCGCGCTGAATAGTAGATGATTTTAGATGAAGTTTGGCATACAGATAGATTATAACCTAAAAATAACGTAGGATATGATATGGGTTGAAACCGAAGGGTTTTGACCGGCACCGCCGTGATCCTGGTGACCTTGCAATGGCGTCTGCCGCAAATACAGAAGACGTTAGTCCAATCCAAGTCCATTGATATTTGACTTTTTAGTTGGTTTATAATTTTTCATGTCCTTAAATAAAGACGCCATTCGCATAATTTCGCTTATTTGTCTACTTCTGTTAGCTTTCTTCTTTACTTAGTAAGTAAATAGTTATGCTTTGTAAAGAAGTAACAAACGTAGAAATGAGTCAGTAACTGCGCTGGCTTTCAGCAAAGCAAAACGTTCCTTGATGGAGCCCAAACTAGTTTAGTGCCGCGCTGTTGTAGCCTTCCGGCGATACACCTCCACTGTTATTACAAATGCTCACCGACGGAAACAATAATGTATTTTTTAGTATACTCAGCAAACGAACGGACGAGCCGCCTGATGGGAAGCGGTCATTGTCGCCCATGGACATAAGCAACATTATAGGCGCCACTTAAGCGTGGCTGACCCTTGAAAACCCTAAATACCCGCTTCTTGAAGAATTCCATGTCGTAGCGCAAAGGAAATACCTCAGGAGGCAAGTCATTTCACATTCTGTACGTTCTAGGAAGAAACAAGCGAGATGCCCACTCATTCTTGGTGTGCCATGTATCTAAGAAGTGACGATGAGCTTTGCTCCTTTGGCGGGAGGTGCGGTGATAAAAAGGTGACGATGGCACCAATTCAAAAAGTTCTTCAGAGCATTCCCCATTGTACACTACTAGAACATGCAAGTAACTGATAGAACATGCAAAGAGAGACAACGTCTCACCGAAAGCTAAGTGGTTCTAAGCCGTCAGCAAGTTCGGGATCGCCGACAACACGAACTGCCTGCCGTTGGATGGAGTCAAGAGGAAGGAGCTGGTATTGTTGTTATTGTTGTATAATCAATAGCAGTACGGTCACGCACTTTAATTGTTAAGCCGTTTAAACGGCCCCCTAGCCTAGTCGGCAGTGACCCTGCGTACGAAGTAGGAAGTCGCGGGTTCGAATCCTGGTAAGGGCATTTATTTGTGGGGTAAACATAAATATGTGTCCCTGAGTTATGGATGTTTTATATGTATACTAGTAGTTCGGCTCGAACTCGCGGTTCGCTTAAAAGATAGATCAATTGAATGGCTACTTAGTCGGCGGCAAGGATCGAAAACCGCGTGTCATTTTTTGCAAGGTCCATGGAGCCCTTAACTGATAGATTTAAGTCACCATAGAGATTAAAATAAACTGTATCTGTAGTAAGTCGTAATCTTTCTTGTCAAATGTCAAATACCTACATTATGTTTATTTTATTTCGTTTTTATCTTGCTAATTATTTTAAATTTGTAAATAAAAAATCAATATTATTGATGTGAAACCACTTTCATTTGATACCAAACTTGACCATACTTTCATGCAAATAAGATGACCAGAATAGCAAGACCCCTCACAAATAGCTTTTTGGCCTTCTAGGCTCTTCTAGCTCCATAACTCCTTGATCGAGCCTGCTCATAATTTAATGACTAAAATAGAATGCCCTCAACCACGCGTTTACACAATTTGATTTCAATAAAAAAAAAAATATATAAAAATAAAAGCCTATGAAGCTGATGATCTCGGGTTCAAATCCTGGTAAGGGCATTTATTTGTGTGATGAGCATGAATATTTGTTCCTGAGTCATGGGTGTTTTCTATGTATTTAAGTATTTATAAATATATATTATATTATATCATTGTCTAAGTACCCTCAACACAAGCCTTATTGAGCTTACTGTGGGGCTTAGTCAATTTGTGTAATAATGTCTTATAATATTTATTTATTTATTTTATTTATTTATAAATTTACTTAAATTATTGTCCATCAAACTATCCTCTGATAGTTCATCTTAAAAACATCGAAATGCCGGGACGTACCTCTAGCCAGCCATGTGTTCCAAGTTGAATGTAAGAACTTCGCTTCGCTCGCTCGTTCGATAAATATCGCCTCTCCATCGAGTGCTTCTTTTTCTGGCCAATGCATAACTTAAAACCAGCATATAGATTTACCCCCTTATTCATAAACGTGTACTAAAGTTACGATGCCGCTGATCATCCCTTTCCGACGTATTGGCATGATGGAAAGGGACAAACGAAGATCAGCGGCATCGTAACTTTAGTACACGTTTATGAATAAGGGGGTTATTGGATGTACAGTCACATCTGACAATATCGATACGAAAAATGTGCCAAAAATATGTAGGTATGTGAGGGCATTTGGGCAATAAAGACGTGTATACATATTTTTGTCACTTTTTTCGTATCGATATTTTCAGCCGTGACCGTACCTTCCAAATCCAAAACATGTATCAGATTTTTTTTTACGATGTGACAAACAGACGAATAGACAAAGTCGCACCATAATGGTTCGTTTTATCCTCTTTGGCACGGAGCCCTAAAAACGAGTTCAAGTTACTTTGGTTCAAAACTTCTTATCAAAGTTCGCGTGACCATCACGAATACAAATCTTTCATTCTGTTAACTTACCTACATTATGAAAACCCGCCTAATTGAAATACACGTATATTTGTAATAACATGTTTTCAGTTCATTGTTGATCTAAAACCTGATTCTCCCAATTGAAATGGTTAATTAATTTTCATTAAGGCAACGTTTTGTTTAAATTTTTTATACAGGAGGATATTAAACATGGCCGGGGTTCTCTTGACGGTTGACCGCCTAGATTCGAGGCGTAACCGTGTTTTGTCAATGTTAATTCTTAATGAAAACGGTAACGTGAACGTATGTGGGTATGCCTCGTTTGTAATTGTATACGTACAGCGTTTGTTTGTTGCAAGTGGTGCCAGCATGACATATGCGCCGATTCCAGAGAAAAATCGTTGTCCCTTTTCTTCACGCCACCAAATGAAACGCCACAGAGTTAGTTAGGTCAACTAAATATTAATTTACTTCCCTACTTATGAAAACGTGAAGGAAAGATAGCGGGTACAGTTCCAGAACAAAAACTGGTTCGGGGAATATTTAGCTTAGACAAAATAATTGATTTAGTCAAACAAAAAAAAAAGTCTTTCTATAATGTGACGAAGCCTGCGCTGTGGATCTGATGGAATGCTATTTTTTGGTTAATAAATAAATCACTGCGTCAAACAATTGCGGCACAATGAGTGGTGAAGACAGATTTTGAGCAGTGAAAACAAAAATGGCTGTACTAAGAGTATCTGATCACTGAGAGTATCTGAAAGAGATCGCTTGCAGCGATAAGACTGCCTGTTGCTACCTTGACATTTGACGAACAGTCTGGCCTAATGGGTAGTGACCCTGCCTATGAAACCGTTGGTCCCGTGTTCAAATCCTGGTAAGCGCATTTATTTATGTGATGAGCACGGATATTTGTTCCTGGATCATGGGTGTTTTATATTTATATATTTAAGTATTTATAAATATTCATATAAATTTATCTTACATTTTTTGACAAAATTTAGTTAAACTCTTATTACATTTTTCCTTCTCTTGGCCTCAGAATTGCATGGTTAAAATCTTTTAGATTCCTCTTGTTACACCGTGTACATATCGTTGTCTAAGTACCCACAAACCCAAGCCTTATTGAGCTTATTGTGAGAGTTAGTCAATTTGCGTAATAATGTCCTATAATATTTATTTATTTACATTGTAAGTCTGTTTTTAAATTCGTTTACTTTGTGGTGTAATAAAGAATATTTACTTACTTGCTCAACGTACTTTATTTAAAACGTTAGTGACGTCTGAGGAAGCTTTGAAACAATTCCATGTCCCTATATGTACAGATACCTATCTACAGCCTAGTGCTGGTTAAGACTCGAATCCTTTGAGTCCTCTGCTATGAAACTCGACTCAGTTTTTCAGACTCACATATTAAGTCTAAACTCGAGTTCCTTTTAACTTGTTAGATACTCGAGTCTTTGGTAGGGACTTGAGTCCATTTCAGAGAGCTCTAAAATTTTTTGTTTGCAAAATTTCGAAATGCTTTGTCTTTAAGTAATATTCGTGGATTAAGGCACACAAATATTACAGTAACGCATAATTTACTTGTATTTAGGTTAAACCTATGAAATTGTTGACGGAGTCTTTATTCTGAGGCTCGAGTCCTTTTGAGTTCTCTTAAAAAAAGACTCAATGAATGACTCGCCTCTTGGGACTTAAAAGACTGGGAAGTTTTTTAAGCGCCGTGTTTCATAAAAACGAGTCGAGTTCTTCAAATTCAGACTCAAATGACTCAAATTCTTACCAACACTACTACAGCCAATGATGCATCATTGGCCGTCCATGAGGCCGGAAAGGTTCCTTCAGGAGTTCCTACAATTGTATAGGAGGGAACTGATTGGAATTGGAAACCTTCGGTAAACTGTGACGCTAGGATCCTAGAAGTAGGTACTTAATATCACTTATATATTGTTGTTTATTGTTTATTGTATATTATGGTTGGATAGCTCAGATGGTTTAAGTATTTAATTGCGCTGGCATCATCATTTTTTAAAAGCCTCAGTATTTCAGCTCTTAAGTCCTTTTAAAATTATTTTTTATTGATTAAAAAAAACATTACAATGCTAAATTTCCAGAACATTCAATTCTCTAAACGAACGAACCAATCTCTATAAGGCAGGGTGGTTTATGCCCCTATTAGCGAGCGAGTTATTGTTGCCAGCACACAGTGGTCTGGTAAACAATCGTCATATTTCTAACAATGGCTGCAATTGGCTGCCGGTTTATTTGCCCTAGGCCAACAAGGGTGGTATTCCGGGCTCGTCGAGCGCGGCAGAGCGTTCGTCTCGGAACGACCAGAACAAGTGAAGAATCCTGGGGAAAAATTTTACAGCCAATATTTTTTTTTTGCTTTTTTTTAAATTCTCTTTAAGTACGGCAGTACTGTACGAGACTCCTTAAATATCAACTAAGGAAATGTGTTATTTTATACTCCGTCTGATATTTTTTTGCAACCAAATGAAGTCGAAAGAGTGAACGAATGAATGATACCGTTGATCTCCAGAACGGATCGAGCAGAATGGATTTGTGAAGTGAGCGTTGAGTGCTGTTATAATTTTAAGTATATTTTTTTCTTATTTAATGCATGTTAATTATAAGATGTAATGTTTTGAAAAGATGAGTCCCGCCGAGTTTCTTGCCGGTCCATATTGGGATACACTCCTCCATTTGAGGGGGGATTTAAATCTTCTCGGGTCAGAGGTTTAGGGTTAGAGCCAGTGTAGCCTACTTGAATAATAAACTATCTTTATATTTATCTTAAATTTTACTGCACAAGATATTAACAAAAAAGACGGATTTTATTAAATGTAAGTAAGAGGAATACTTTTTTTCATAAAAAGTTGTACAAAGACGTACTTGATATTTTAATTTTGTCGGGGGTTCTTAAATAGGACAGCCAATAACCAGTATGAAGCCAGCAGCCTAAAATTTCAATTCTGGTGCGAGTAGTATTGTTCAAACGGCAACTGATGTTCACAAGGCTTCAATATACTAACGGCGATGAAATAGAGACCTATTTACAAGTAGGTTAGGTAGATGTGATGACCAAAAAAATAATTTTCTACATGTTTATGTGACTAGCTGACTATCTTTCCAACGCGATACAACCGGTTGGCGATTTTTTGTACTGAAAATAGCGTATGAACTATCTTCTGACAGATTTTCAATCCAAACGCGATAACTAATTTTTTCACGTGTTTGTGTAGCTGCTGTTGCTCAACCCACCAATGGAGCGGTAGCTGACGTTAGCAACGATGCCTGATGACCGACAAATAATTTATGAAGCGAAGTCTCGCAAACACACATGAACACTAGTCCAATTCGGAAAGCAGATCGGCTCACTTCGCCCACAACAGTAATTAAAACGCATACTCGTTGCACGAAATTATGGCGACCGTGATGTTTTGCGGCCTTTGTACTTAAATCTGTTGCATGTGACGACAAAGCTTTGCTTTGTTGTCTTTGGTTATGCACTATTTGACATTTGTATGACTACACATTAGTCTCGGTAACGAAATTGTAATTTTAAGTTAAATAAATACACTATAAAATGCTGGAAGATTCATATGGACTAGGCCGAATAGCTTTTTAAATATTTCTTATATAAAAATATATCTAAATAACGCATATAAAGGCAATGTTAAAAGAATTATCTTGGCTAATCCAGGGTACCATCAGGGTTGAGGGTACTTCAGAGGTAGTAGACATAAAATCAATGAGTAAAAACTGTTTAAAACAGAAAACCGTTTTTCAAATCGAGCTGCCTTCGAGAAAACAGGGAACATAATTAGTAAATTTTGAAGACGGTTTTTTTAGTATAGATTGAATCTTTCCCACTGTTTTTCAGAATCTTATGCGCGAACCATGATTGAATCATACGTGATATTTCCTACAATTTATTGATTATTCACTTTACTCATGCATAAGCATCAAATTAGGCTAATGTGTGCGGTTAATAGCCCATCAACACACAGTATTCTGCTAATCGAATAATTGCCGGATATCGATCATCATTGCGTTTCCTATTCATCACATCTTAACTTAATAGAGTTGGCAACAGACACAGACTATCTAAATGCGACAAGTTCGCATTATAAAATTTGTCTTGGCGAAATCGTTGCGTTGCGACATCAGAGGGCTAGCCAAGATGTCAATCGTTTGCGCAGTAGCGAAAGAAACGGTAATGTCTCTCTATCACTCTTCCTTATTAGTGCGACAAACGATTAGCATTTTGGCTAGGCCCCCAGTATTCCTAACTGCTTGGCGCGGTTGAGATGATGCGCCACGCTCCTCTGCACCAATCAGGTACATATATTGGAAATACTGCATACTCCCCCGAACTGATAATTCAGAAAAGGGAAACCATATTTACGTTGATGCGGAGGTGCGTCCCGCTTTCGCGGTTCATGTAAATTATTGAATGGTGAATTCAGAAGGCAGTACAGATAGTGTACAACGCCAATTCTACATCGCCAAGTCAGGCACCACATGGAGGGTAAGATAAAACATCTGTAACTCTACACTATTATGTTCCAATGAACTTATTCTCACGCGAGCAGCCTTGATGAGGAGTACATAATGTGCTGGGTCGCTTCGTCTATGATACCAATCTTCTTCTTTTTTACGCGTTCCTGGTTGCATTTCATCTGACTTTCCAAAAAAAACCGAACTTTGTTGCACAACCAAGCAGACACCAGGTGATATAGTTTTGTTGGTTGCCCGCGACTTGTACCGCCACGGTGTCCCGTTGAGATATTACCGTTACTCCTCCTCTCACTCCTTTTCGGTCAGCATCATAATAATAGCAGAGCAACATATAAATTCAATTTTGTTTATTTCATCATCACAGATAACAGTTAGGTGACAGTAGAAGTATATTAATATTATTAATATAGAATTATGTACATCAGCCATGATGAGCCGTTTAGGCGTACGAAATTTAAATTGCAATTATATATACAAAGCAGATACTTAATATAATAATTAACTTTAACATTCTATAATTACAAACGTAGCATTTATATAATATTTACATTCAACAATTTAATATTTACATCAATTTACGACGATGATATGCAGATTTCAATTCTAAGAACTGTTGTTGCTTTTGAAAATGTTAACAGTGAATAAAAACAACACTTTATCAATGAGAGATGACAATGATGAAAAAAAGCATTAAAGAAGCGTTGTAACCCTGATGGATCTATCTTTCTAAATAAACGTCCCTCAAAACTCTACGCTTTTCGAATATTAATTTTACCTCTGTTTCGAATACGAAGAATCAGGCTAAAATTGAATTTCGCAATGCCCTGCAGGCATTTGATGAAGGTATTTCATATGGGCATCCTAAACAAACGTAGATCTAGATGAAACCTCAACTGCAAATATTAGTTGAATAAATAAAACCCTTGAAACAATGCATGGATGTTTTTGTACTTTAATAAGGTGCAGGGTTGAACTAAAACAGTTAGGACGACCACCTGGGGTATTATTTCAAGGAAATCAGTCTCGGTGATGCCTAGCTGTGTATCTTTCAAAGAAATTATATCATAACCTTTCTGAATACAGGGGGCCTACCGCGAAAACCGAAATTCGCAAATTGCGGGGATCTTTCTCTTTTACTCTCACTATGACGTAATTAGAGTGACAGAGAAAAATGCCTGTAATTCGTAACGAGCTTCGATGTTCACCGTTAAGGCCATGATAAAAAAAAACTACTACCGACGAATGAATCTTTCCATCTTGAGAATGTCATTGATAGAGTATTACATAACAGTCGGTGGTCGGTGCCCTAACATTAGTATCCACTTTTCCATACTACTAGTACCTACTTAGTACAGAAAAGTGGGTACTTAAGTTGGGGGCAGTTAATGTACTTAAGCTATCCAATACTTTATTTGGACATTGTCAAACAGGCACTATATATGTCTTCTCGTAAAAAGTAAGTACCTACATTCGTAAAATGTCAGTTGAAGCGTATCTGTGAAACCGTCAGCCCTTGCGCTCCAAAGCATCGGTCACTCACGAGCTCCAGAATTTCTCGGAATTTGCTGCTCTTTCAGCGTAAAAGCAGCACCTTAAACGTTTCTGCTCTAGTCCAATCAATGCAGGACTTAATTTAAAGCGTACTACGTCAATAATATTGTATAATACCACAATATAATATTGTACTTAGGTCCAGGACTTATGTCAGATGGTTTAGTAAAGAAGCAGTGTGATGAGTTTCTTGTAGAAATTAGCTGAGTTTTACGACTTAAATTAGTTTATATTATATAAGAAATACAAGTTTAGATACTGGTACTTAAAATATCAAGGGACAGCCGTCACCGCCGCCGCTCAAAACCAGCGTTCCGTATGAGATTTACAAAATTAAAACTTGACTAATAATTACGTTTTTCTTACAGAATATTTTAACAAATATTTTATTCACTTCACTATTTTAAGGGAATTAAGACCATGTCCTTCAGGTCTCCGAAAAAAAGTAAGCCAAATTAGCTTTAGGTTACCTATTCAATGGGTATGGCTGCGCCATAGGTACAGTCAGCATCAAAAGTAGCGGATGAAACAACGTGCCAAAAGTATCTGATATTCCGGATAGCTTCTCCAAATATAGATTAATTTCTAAAATTCGCGTTCAAAAGTATATCTTTTACAGTCTTAGTTGTACTATATTAAAGACATCACTTTTGTGTTAAGCTGTTACAGAATGGTAGTTACTTATGAAACGTTATTTGATCCGCTACTTTTGATGCTGACTGTACATCGTACTTCGTACAGGATCACTATAATTTAATTAAAATTATTATTGTTAACTTTAAATGTCGTTCTGAACTTACCAAGTCGCTCTTACTTATAGAGCAGTCAGCGATAACCCGCTAATTTAATTATTTATTTAAGAGGAAAGGGGACGAAGTCACGTGACCGTTTCTCCGTACAAACGTAGTCCCTGTTTGCTCTCTGGATAACTATTAACAGTATAGAAAAATTACGCACTTTGATGTATTTTAACCGCAGCAATGCCGCTTTGTATGTTTTTTTTTTCAACTTTTAAATTATTTATTAACAAGCAGAAACGTCTGCGTACGATGCTGATTGCTATTAGGCTTAGAATCTTATCTTATACCTTTAAACGAGCAATTCTTGTATATATATATATATATATATATATATATATATTTCTGTGATCTCGGAAACGGCTCTAACGATTTCGCTGACATTTGGTATATGGGGGTTTTTGGGGGTATACAATCTATCTAGATTAGTCTTATGTTTGGGAAAACGCGTGTTTTCGAGTTTTCATGCGTTTTTCTTTCGACGCAGAATATGGTCGCTAATTTCGTGTTGCCGGCCACTGTCCATCTGGTCCAGCGGGTTAAGACACGGACTGCTAAACGAGTGTTATGGGTTCGAATCTCGCCCGGTGACTAACTTTTGTTTTTTTTTTATATGTTCAAGTTTATATATTTATTTTTATTTTTATTGTTTTAGACAAGTTTAAATTAGTAAAAAAATGTAGTTAAGATTATTACCTATACACCACCTTATTACAATAAATAGTTATAACCGAGCAAAGCTCGGTCGCCCAGGTACTACATGTAAAAGTGGATAATTACTGCCTTGCAACTTACAATATGACTTGGAACTCCGGTAGCCGTTTAAGGAGTGTATAACATTCTTACGGCAGATGTCGCTAGGGTCCTTTAGACCCATATGGTGGGAAAATTTGCTGGCAATGGATGAGGTCTCGGTGGCTCAGTTGGCAGAGCGCTGGAGTATCGATGCAGAGGCCGTGAGTTCAAGTCTCACCCAAGGCAGTAATTTCCCACTTTTAAATTTATTCTAAGCTTAACTTTTAAATTATTATATCAGTTAGGAGCGTTTGTAAAGTATGGAATGTGTTCTTCGGTCATAACATTTATAATAATCAAAAACACGAAAAAATCAAACGAAGGAGCATTGCTATGGATGTTTAAAATATTTTCCATAATGTTGGGGACTACCCTAATTTCCTTCCTGGATGTTGACTACGTTTTAATCTGCAATGTACCGAAATCCGAATGCTAGATCTCCTACTGCCTAAACGTAAACGAGCGTTACCCACTTTGACCAGTATGCTGAATATGCACCCCAAGATGTGAGCGAAACTTAAAAATATACCACCGGTTAGCCTTAGTTTATAACTTCCTTAGCCCTCGTCGTCCGGTCTACTACTCAGTTAAAGTTTTTTTCCGCCCCAGTGCCCACTAATGAATATAAAGGCATACTTTGACATGGAATTATTTAAATTAAACCGTTTTGAAGTGCTCAAAGTTGCCGCTGCCCGCAAGAAAGTTGCGAATTCTGTACAAAGGACAAAGCGGCACCGGGGGGCATTTGCTCAGCGCGCGTATTTGCCCGCGCCTAATTAAACACAGAGCTCAACTACAGGTGTATAAGGGGCGGTTGTTTTAGGATTTGCGTAAGCTTCAAGAATGGTCCGTAATTTTAACTGGAACTAACTATGACTGACAGATGTGTAGATGAAATTTGAACGGCAGAGTAGAATTGAGGTATAATTTTAAATATTATATCATGTATCGTTAATTGACATTTCAATGTTCAACACAATATTTATTATTTAAAATAGATGGTATGAATAACGATGAAAAAACTTGCCAAGGTTTTCATACAATTACATAGGTTTTGTTCGTACCTACGTAGATTTGAAATTGGAAACCACGACTTAAAGCTACGACGTACAGTCAGATTTTGTTAGCTTAGCATTTCTGCATACAAATACAGGTATGAAAGGGTCCTAGGCTAATGGTTTTGCTTACTGTACCTATTCTCTTCTTTCGCAACTAAACTATCAGTTTGATATTAAACCGTTTTCCTACTCCTCTACTGTTATCTGTCATTTATGCATTCATTAACACGAATATAAGAACATACATAAAAGATTTCAAGAAAAGTCTATATTGTCTATTCCTCATAAAAGCTCTTGTGCTTTTATAAGCTATAATATTACTGCGATTAATGGCTACCAACCTAACAAAACCAAAACGAATACAGTTTTAAACTGAGTGCATTGATGCCAACTTACAAAATATTCATTTGGTTGCATAGTAAAAATAATTACTTCATAAGTCAGAAACACGCATGTGACACCCGTAATATAGCAACACCCATAGACTACGAAGACCGCTTAGCGTTGCTTGTTAGTCTCCGTAGGCTACGGTGGCCAAAATTGAGAAAAAACTGTCCAAAAAATTAATTTAGCAAGTAGCAAGTACCAGGGCCTCATGAGTTACGAGGAGGTGTCGGCGACCGGCCGGCCGCGGCCCGGGACGGGCCGCCGGCCGGGCGCGTAACAAGGTATGCTCGCGTGTCTTGGCTATATACTTTTGCTGTAATTTGTTTACCTAAATTAAGATTTATTTTTGTTGACTCGTAGGAAAAATATTGTATGCAACGTTGTATAAGTAGGTCAAAAAATTCTCGTGGCGTATTCCTTTACAATGTTCGCCTACGCCTTCGGCTCCGGCTCACATTGTAACTCACGCCACTCGCCTTTTTTGACCCTTCTTATACAACTGTTGCATAAAATACTATAAACGTATGTTTGGCAAACCTAACATAATTTTAAAATGTAAAAAACCATACCATTTTGAAAAAAAAAAATTAAAAAAAAAATAATTGCCTATTACTTTTTACATAGTAATAGTTCATTATTTTTTTAAAATATCGCAAAAAAAGCATGAGGTTGTAAATCAAGCATATTACGCTTTACAACTGTGAAATAATTACCTAATTATCGAGCTGATGCTGGTTGAAAAAATTAAATAATATACAGCAAAACTGCTTGTTGTATCCTACGGAGTTATTTCTAATGCAAAAAAAAAACTATTTGTACATTTTCGGGTACTTATAAAATTTATTGGTTAACCAACCATATACAAAACCATCTCGATCTGTCACTGAACGACTTGACTTTAACTTACATTAATTAATCATGTAATGTTTTCATCTACCCTCAACTGGCTTAAGGAAACATTTTAGGGTAGATATTGTTAACATTTATTTAAATACCTAAAGATACAGAGTATAGGCGTTCTACATTGTACAAACCCAGCATACCGAGCCTAATTGATAAACAGTTCCAGGGGAACTGTTACTACGAATCATATTAGCGGGCTCATTCCGATAATGACCGCATTTCGCAAACATTGCACCGGATCGTGTTTGCCGGGAACATTTTGCAATCGGACTCGCTTGCGAAACAACCAGCTCCAAAACGACGTAAGAACCTTTAGTATCCCACTATTATACGACGTTTCGTCGAAAAGCATAGCTTCGGAAGATGGATTTGAACGATTTAAAAGAGCCTAAGCGCCGCATAACAGCGATATGCATAAGTCGTTTTAATAAAGGGGTGGTGGGCTGTGAAATTGATATTCGGTTCTAATTGGTTTAGTCCTCCCGTTTAATAAAGATAACTAAGCTCTAATTCGCAATAAGGGTGCGTATTGATTGAGTGCACGCGTTGTTTTTAAAGTTAATTAGAATGTGAGATGAATTTTAATACGTAAAAATAAATTTTCCCTCCCCCTCTTTTGTATTACCGTCTTTCCACTTTCATCCTATATGAACCCAGGGCCTATTTGGACCTAATCGAATGGTTTAGCGCAATTACTAATTCTTCCCCAAGATACCGATATGTAGGTGATGTCTTCGTCATCTTGTTAGGGCTACCATACAAAACTTTCGTATTTTTAATTTGAACCTTGTAGTACAGTGAATTAAGAAGATTTTCCGTTTCTTTGAGAAAGCTTTCATTGCTTTCTCAACAAAAGAAATGCTACTTATTAAGTTTATGGAATTCTTCTTCTAAATTCTAATTCTAATAAATTGAATTGTACATTGTAATGCACATTGGGCCTTTCGAGGTTAAGGTGAAAACCAGGCAAGTAACTCTTAATTTAAAAATACCAGACAAAATTATAATAGCGCCGTTTAAAACCTATTTAAGAATACACGCTGATAAATCATTATTTTTTTAAACCACACACACACACAGGTACACATGCAAAACTGATCGTACTTTTGCGTCGGTGATTAAATAAGTAAAAACTAATTATTATAAGAGAATTTTACACAAATTGATCTACCTATAGTCCCACAATAAGCTCAATAAGTTCTGATAAAGTTCATAAGTCATAACATTAGCACAAGTGACTAGTAGAGTGACCATGAAAGTTGATAAGTAGGATTTTTTTTGGTAATTAATTAAAGAGCTAATTAATTGTCATTTGCTATCATCTGGTGACTGAAGAGCTGGCGGCTTCCTCGCACAACGTATCAGTATTGCGATACAACGAGCAAATACCGCCAGCAATCTTGGTACAATGCCTCAAGGGCCTATTTCAGAATTAAGCTAGTTATAGTATATATCCATTATGTGTGTTGTTATTGTAATTAAATTGTAATTGTCATTTGAATTAGCGTTCCGGGTTAGTTTAAGGGAGCTTTATTGGGAGATGTATTTATTGTTCACCATTTAAATGTCACCCTGAATATTCGAAGAAGCATAATCCAAACACTAATGTCGTAGATACCGTAGATATTAATAATATATGATTAAATGAGCAAAAACTCACATCAACAGGTAATATCGCAAAGATAAGCGTTTATGCCTTAGAATAATTTCCTGAAAGCCAAATCCGCTTAACGCAAGAAAGGCGAAATAAAATATTCTATTAGTAAAATCCGTAAGTCATAATTCACTCAGAAAGGGTTCCGCAGGTGGTCTTAATAAATACGAAAATGGTTAGTAATAAATTCAAGAGGCAATCAACGCTGTGGGTAGGCTAAAAATATGAATAACCGAGATATAATTACTTATTCATGACCTCAACGGTCGGAGCTCTATAGTTGGCTTGAGTTAGGGTTACCAGAATTGAAAAGCCTTTACACCAAATCTATTATAGTATTTTATCTGACATTAGGGGATTTTTTACATCTACAAATTTAATATATTAGTGACTATAAAGACTATACAACTCTGTTATATTGTAGTAATTATTTATTTTAACGTTTTAATTATTTATGTAATGCTTATCTAGGTATTTGGCTGTTATATCTATAAATGTTAAGTATTTTTCAGGTCACTATAATTATAATGCCATTTCTTTATTATTATATTATTCATGTGATTTCTATAGTTATTGACCACTCTTAACAATAAACAATAAGACTTTCATCAGACCATCAGTAACAAATTCGTGAAGTTTAATTATTTACTTCTACCCTGAAAATGAATATAGGATTTGGTGGAATGTGCTACGAAGATTAATAAGTACTAAGAAGCATATATATAAGTTAAAAAAGCCTTACAAGAAGTAAATTACAATGGCTATAACTTTTAATATTTTGAATAATTAAATTTTGGCAAATGACAGAAATTCCTGAAATTCCACGTCTGATGTCTAGTAACAGTAGTAACCCTAGCAATCCTAACATGGAAGTCGAGAGAGTAGTTGGTCATTTTAGTGAATAATCCCGTCTACATTAGTACCGGGCAGAGGTCTCTGGTTGATGTTTGGACCTCGATTTGGTCACTTTTACAAAACAAGCTTTTTAGCTTAGTCATTGCAAGAGTGTAATTTTTAGATAAAAATGCCAGAATCGAAAAAAAATCTTTCATGGTTGTACTGTTTTTCATAAATATAAATTGGGTGATTGTACTCTTTCTTCTTCTCGTTGCTATACGTTGGTTACGATTACTTGGGCTACTCTTAAAACCCTGTTTGTATGGTATTCAAAATAATTATACGTCTCGCGTCGAATGGTGGTCCATATGACAGTTCAAAATATCTCAACAGACTTTACAAGGAACTTTGTAAGGAACTGTCAAGAGGCTTTTCTCACTTACGTCCAGTTCTTGGCGGGTTACGGTTTTTTACAGGATCCAGTTTTCTGTAGTATACGTGCAGTATCCCATAAACATAATGCTCGTTTTAAAATTACTATATTAACACGTATACTTACTATACTACTATTTGGTGAAAGCAATAGATTAAATACTGGGCTATGGAATATAAAACTGGACGCCTGCGTAATGGTATACAATTTTATTTCCGGCAGAAGGTGACTCGCCCCTACCAGATGGGCTCCAACAAAAAGCTACATCTGGGATGGCTCAGGGCCAACACCTGTGTGAGCGGCTCAGGGGTATCGAGAGGTGTGCGCCGCTTTCTACCCGTGCCAACTCGCGTCTTATGCATCTTTCGTTTCCATCCCTGAAGCATATAGCTCTAACGACTCCTCTCTGGACGGCCATGCCAGGGCTGAGATTCCTGCGGTTCCCATTCGGGTCCACTCCGACCAACGAAGACACGCCGGAGACGTAGACCCTGATCGACTCTCGGGAGCACTGGGGTACGTATGGTCGTTACTTAAGAGAATGCTAGCTTAACAGTCTAGACGCGATTGATTTATTTCCTATAAATTTCATTTTGACACTTGGAGAGACTTTACACCTCCAAATCTCATTTAGTATTAGTACTCTGACCTTTACATCTCTGTTGTATTGTAGTAATTATTTATTTTAAGATTATTATAATGTAATGTTTACCTAGGTATTGGCTGTTGTATTTATAAATGTTTTTATGTGTTTTCATGTCAATATATTTATTTATTTAAACTTTATTGCACACATAAAGAAAAATGTACAAATGGCGAACTTAATGCCAAATCCTAATGCTATATGATGTTACTATAAATGTTGTATTGACTTGTAAAAGAGTCCTTGAGGCCTACTGGCAGAATATTTTTTTGAATTTTGAATTTACTCTCCAACAGCTCGCCACCCATTATTATTATTTAAGAATTTAATGACATAACACTAACCTTGAAAAGCAATCACTATTAAGTATACGATTCATAGAGCGTGTATAGCGACATTTCACGATGGCTGCGACCACACGCTAAACGGTTGACTCCGTTCGTCGTCGGTTTCTACTCCTCTTTGCTACTACTATTGGTATAACTTATTATTGTCATTTAAATTAGTAATAAAATTTTATAATATTTCCTTCTTTTTCGGGCAGATTAGGTACCCCGCAGTAAGCTCGGTTCTCCATACAAACGTAGTTACGCTCTCATTTTAAAACGACTATAGCTAGATTGCTTTGAAACTTTGTACTTACAATACGAGTATGATAAGGTTTACTATGCCTGTAATTAGTTTATGTAGCTTCAGATACCATAGTTAAAAAAATACAGCGAATTTAAGTTATGCATACAAAATTTGTTTTTGCTCCATTTCGTTTCTTTTATAAGCTGGAGCTATATAAACTAATTGCAGGCATAGATATGTATGTACCTATGTCATTGTATGTGCAAATTTTCTTTACAATCCAACACGTAGATTTAAAATGAGAAAGAAACTCCGTTTGTATGGGAAGGTGAAATTCGGCCGAGTTTGCTGCGGACTGCTAAGGGCTCCTCTACACGATGGCCCAGTAAAGGCCAGTCCAAGGGACGCAGGTATGCGGTGAAATGAGGTAGCTATATCACTTGCTCCCTTTAACGCATAAATGCGTCGATAGGATTGGCCTACGCTGGGCCATCATGTAGAGGAGCCATAAGATGATAGTGGACGACAACTTTTTTGTACAAACGTAGTCATCATTTTCCTGTCTGGTCGTCGGCTTAGTAAATTAATGTACTCATAGAGGTATTTCTTGCCATCACTCTCGTCGTCTCGCTGGAAAATTGTTGTCTGGATGAGATCGCTTTATAGTGATATGTTTGCCTGTTGTTACCTACTCATTAAGTCGATTCATTGTTTGTATTATGAACTTTTATTTAGTATTGCGGAATAAATGCGGTATTATTATTATTTCCTTTATTGATATGGATATTAATTAATTAATTTTTATTAATTAATTTATTAACGTTTGCAATGTAATACAAATGGACCTAAATAACAAACACAAAAATCATAGCGGCGTATTCACCCAATTATAGGGAAACGCAACTTGCTTGCTTTGCTAAAAGTAAAAAGTAAAATATAAAAAGACAAAATACATATAAACACAGTATAAAAAAACCTAACTATTAAATAACACAAGAAAAAAAGTTAAAAATTAGTTTGGTAATCTACCTTTGTCGTCTACGTATATGTATGTGGTATGTTTGTGTTTCACCGTAGCGTTAAAAAGTACTAAACCGATTTTGGTGAATAAGCTGTTTTGTTTTTATGACGCGGGTAGAACGTTTGCGCGACGGATCTGAAATGTATGGGAAGATCCGCGGATCCTGAGCCAGATCCGGATAATTTCATACATTTCAGATCCTGATTGCAATCCCTAAACGCGAGTGACTAAAAGAGAAGGTTTTTTTACAAAAAGCCGTAGTGTGGTTAACATTTTTCAAACATTTTGCTTGCCTTGATCCACAAGTGATGGTGCCGCAATAATTAAAGTGAGAATGAGAACCGTGATAGGAGCTAAATAGTTTCTACTTGAATTTTTCAATCGGCGATAAGAGGCTTGCGGGACGGGATATTTATTTACTTCGATGTGGCGAGAAACTAACTCGCTTTGTCAACAAATAATACCGACTGTTACTGATGGCGCTTACAGAGAAATCTACTCGGACATTGTCCGAATAACCCCTTCTCTTTAGCATCGAACGCCGGGTGAAACTTTTTTCCAGACAAATCTTATCGGCACAGCAATAGTAGATTGTAAGTGACGAAAGACACTCATTTCTGTCGAGGTAGTTTGGCGCTCGAATGCAGTGAGAAATGTTTCCTTTCACTCTTTCTTTCACTTTCACTTTTTCTTATTTCTTCGCAGTGTTCGTGAAAAGCACTATGTAATGCCTCGGCCGGAAACGCTAAAGATGGACTCGTATTTTCCGGCCTCTCCTACAATGTACTATTATGTGCGTGTAGGCATAATGTTTGATGTAGTGTGCGTGACCGCTAAAGCTCGCGTCCCCGCGGACTGACTAGGCGGAAATAAGATCCTACATACGATACCAGATCAGACTATGTGAAAACGCCCTTTTTTAACGACATAGGAGGCAGACGGATCACCTGATGGTAAGTGATTACCGCCGTCCATGGACACCCGCAACACCAGAGGGGTTGGCTTTAAGATGGGAGTACGCTCTTTTCTTGAAGGTTAGAAGGTCGTATCGGTCCGGAAATATCGCAGGCGACAGTTCATTCCACAGTTTAACTGTGCTAGGCAGGAAGTTTATGGAGAAACGGACAGTTGAGGACTGCCAACCATCTAAGTGGTGAAGATGGAAATATCTTAGGCGAAAATATTTTCAACTGACTCCTCTAAAGAACTTGCACGCACAATCGCACATTCATACTTACACCAGACATGACGTGCGCAGATAGGTACCTACTCGAATGATTTCCGTTGTATGGCGCGTCCGCCCTGTGGTACTATATATGCAAGCGACGGGAATGAAATCCCACGGCTTCATTATTTAATTGTAGAACTCGATGGCTGTTCAAGCAGCTTACGTTTGCGGTTTGTCTTATGTTCCTTTCGTTTTCACGGCATTTTGCACTTTTTCAAAGGAATTTTGTTTTGAAATTGTTGTTAAAGCCTTTCAAATACTATGGTAGAAGTTGAATTGAAAGATAAGGTAAAAGTTATAAATGTGGTATTGTGTATTTTAAATTGCGTCAATTATGGTATGAGAATAATGTGTTCAAAATAGATAAATAGTTAACGAGATAACAAAAAATCTGTCAATGCAACGTACTCACTACTCACCATAGTACGTTTTTTGGATGAGCACTGAGTGCCTACCGCGAACCACGTTCGACGTGTTGCCTCCCTGTCACACTTACGTATGAATTTACAAGTGTGACAAAGAGGCAACACGTCGAACGTGGTTCGCGGTAGGCCCTCTGGTACGTGTTTTCGCACCAAAAACGTATACGTAAAGTAGTGCTAGCGATTAATTCAAATATCGATTCAAGTGTTATCGATATCGATAGCAAGCAATTTTTAAATAATATTATAATAACAAATGTGACTTATTCATGAAGTACCAAACAATGTTTGTTTGTTAGTTCCTTATTTATCTATTTGCAAACGTTTTTGATATATTCCTTTTGCAAATGTAAATATATGATATTGTTAATTAGAAGTACATCGAGTTCAGTTATTTTTCTAAAAACGATTATAATATTTGGACATTATATAACGGTACTATCTTCCGTCATAATTTTATCGACGAATGGCGTTATTCATAATTCATAAACGTCTGTTCAGTCTGACAAACCCTTGATACACGTCTGTCCTTATCCGTCATTTTGACATTTGATTTTGTAAGACAGGGACAAAATTTACCAAAGATTTGCTAAGTTATATGAATGAATACGTAAGTTTCACTTATCCTCACACTTTTTAAACGTCAAACGAAATTGCACCCGTCAAACCGAGGTACGTGGTGCCCTCCACCAGACGTGTACGTGCAGGCTTTGGAGCAACTACGGCCTGGCCATAAAGAATCTTGGCCAATTTGGAAGTCCTTAAACAGGCTCAGGTCCCAAGTTGGTCGCTGTAAGCAAAATATGGCCAAATGGGGAATGCTCCGTAGCCCCTGGACTCAAACCATGGCACATCTACTGGCATGCCCCGCATGCCCGCATCACTGCTCGGAGCTGAGAGCCTACCGCGAACCACGTTCGGCGTGTTATCTCCCTGTCACACTTACGTACAAATTTACAAGTGCGACAAAGAGGCAATACTTCGAACGCGTTTCGCGGTAGGCCCTCTGGATCTGAGAGACGGACAGTCAGGGCTGTCAACACCGCTGCCTATTGGGCTTCCATCGTGTAAAAAAAAAGGAACCTCGACACGAAAAGAAGAAGAAGAAGACCGAGGTATGATACGGTCACAGACTTTAATGGTTGATCCATTTAAGGCTCAGGCTAATTTGGCTGTTAATACTAATGGTATGAAATTTCCAATATAAAGTAAACCCTGAATGGCTCAACAACACTCGTAACTGTCCATCGGTGGACCTTATGCTTTTTGTAATAAGGTCCACCGATGGGCCTTACACACAGATTTTTACTTATACACGAGCGGGATTGGGCCAGTCCCCACGCTGGCCCAAAGTGTGCTGGGACTTCACATACGACTTTAAATTCCTTTGCGGATGTATGCGGGTTTCTTGGCGGTGTTTTCCTTCACCTGAGAACTACTAGTAAATCTATATCAAATGATATTTCACACATAAGTCCCAAAAAACTACTTGGTACTCGGCAAAAAATTTGTGCAATCGCACATCGAGACTACAAACACAAACTTGACTTGCAAGAGACTCAAAAAAAGAGCATCTTAACAATGTAGCTTGTAATAAACATTTTATTTGTACTTTTTAGTAGTGGTACTTAGTAGTAGTAGAAAACACTTTATTTTATATAATAAGAACAGCTATATACATCTGACAGAGAGTGTACAAAGGCGAACTTTTAACAGAATATATGGCTACAGTAAAAATAAAATTTAAGTATACAAAAAAAAAATACATGAAATCTAATCAGGTAGGTACCTATAAACAGAAATTTACATGTTGCGTGTTAGTTTATCGTACGATCTAATATAAAAACTATCTAAACTTCCTCCATGGGCTGCTGAATGTACTTTAGAAAGGGTAAAGAAAGCAGGCGACGATCTGTCAACGTCGCTTGAGCATTGTGGGTGCAGAATAAAGTGCGCTCTGCACCAGAATTGCAACTATTTTACAATAAAACTGATGGCCCTGTTAGTTGTAGACTCGCGAACCACTATGGATCTGCCACTATTCATATAATTATAATATCTAACATATAATTATCGAACCAACTCATTAAATTTCACAAGAATCGTTTCAGATATGCGATCTACAGAGGAGAACAATCGGACTGCCGGACATATGAATTTTTGCTGAAGCTGAATCAGAGACGCTTCGCTTGGTCTACATGTTCCCTCGCAACGCGTGACGCGTCTACGGAACTCAATTTCCACCAACTTTACTCATGTGAGCACGTGGTGAGTACTTTATTCTACGGGAAATAACTGGGGTTAGGCCCAGCCAGCCTAATGAGTATTGCTTCGAGTAACTTTCCTCGTTCGATTGTAATTCATTAAATTATTTGTATTAAGTATAATGATAGATCCTGTGTGTGCTATGTTCATTACACACATGACACACATCGGCTTTCTTATTACGCGCTCGCTTCCAGCTCGCGCGCACAATATCGTCCCACTGTAGTGACCTATGATGATGTAGATGTGATGTATAAGGACGTACCCGGACCCGGGGGGGGTTTAGGGTAGGCAACGGGCATGTAACTCCTATGGAGTTGCAGGCGTACATAGGCTGTGGAGACTGCTTACCATCAGGCGGGCCGTATGCTTGTTTGCCACAGACGTAGTATAAAAAAAAAGTGATGTACTATGTTAGCACATTTGTATCATAATGTACATTTTCAACTAAGCTAAACTAGGCAATCTAGTACTCTTGCAGGAAATGGTTACTTGATGAGCAGTGGCTTCAAGGGGGGTCTCCAAAGTCCAGCTCCGTGACTGTACACATCTGCGAAACATTGAATAACATTGGAGAAGATGGAACAACTTAAGGCCCCGTAGGTTCGTGTTCTTCTCTCACAGCGTGAGCAAGATGGAAGTGCGTGCTCTGGACCGCGGAATCCGCGGATGTCATGTTTTTGAATTTTAATTTGTTGTGAGTATTAACAAAAAAATATAGTCGATGAGGTCCTCAAATTGCGCATCTTTGTAAGCAATTTTCATATTAAGCATTAGCTTTTGTGTATAAATCGTTACATATTTTTAAAGTGCGTTTTAGACCTATGTTCGTGATTTTTTTCTATCGAGCGAAAGTCAAAAAATCAGGATTCGAATTAATGAAGTCCCGAAATCAATGAAATTTTATCATAAAAATGATTGGCAACCTTATTATACCGTTCTAAATAGACGGTACGGTTTTTCAAAACTCCGTTCTCTGAACCTACGGGACCTTAAGCATGGGGTAAAAGGTTTATAACCAGACATAGAAATTTTTGTGGCAAAACAAAGTGTTTAACAAAATGAAATATCGACATGTCTTTTATCGATGTTACCTTAACGTTACCTATATATTTTATGAAGTGAAGATACTCGTAGCTACCGCAAAATACAAAACACGTAAAACACGTTCGATATCTTCTTTAATATATTGGTCGTTTTCTAAGCGCTGGTGGCCTAGCGGTAAGAGCGTGCGACTTGCAATCCGGAGTTCGCTGGTTCAAACCCCGGCTCGTACCAATAAGTTTTTCGGAACTTATGTACGAAATATCATTTGATATTTGACTGGAAAATTTGACACTTTTCGGTGAAGGAAAACATCGTGAGGAAACCGGACTAATCCCAACAAGGCCTAGTTTACCCTCTGGGTTGGAAGGCCAGGTGGCAGTCGCTTTCGTAAAAACTAGCGCCTACGCCAAATCTTGGGATTAGTTGTCAAGCGGACCCCAGGCTCCCATGAGCCGTGGTAAAATGCCGGGACAACGCGAGGAAGAAAGAAGAAAATAATATATTAGTCGTTTTCTATTCTTATAGCACTGTATAACTACGGTTTATGTTTTTATTTTTAAGTACAAAATAAATGTAATAAAGAAATTATGTAAAGATTTGTAATTAATTTTCATTCTTGAAATTTCTCGGTAATAAACAGCAAGTAGATTTTACATCTCTTAATTACTCATCTATGACTGACTCATCGATAACAGATTTATCGATGTTTTATTTTTACAAACACTCGTTTTGTTCCACAAAAACTCCGTCTGGCTATAACAGTTCAACCAATCACTACAAGGTGGAGTAAAAATACTTTGATAAACATTTTTACTGCGACATACGGTTGAAAGTTTTAAGAAACGTCTGCGTTTGTGTATCAAAGAAAAAAAGAGAATATTTAATTGTTATGTCATTCCGAACTATTGAAGTTCATAAATAAATAAAAGAGCGACAAGGCTAGGAAAAAAATCTGCTGTATCATACATTTCAACGAATCATGGGTATATCAATACAGATTGGTTTTCTGGGTTGGTCCCATAGTAAAAGATGTTCAGTATGACCGACATATTTACATATTTAGCCCTTAGAATATGGTCAGATATAACAACATCTGTCTGTATAAATTATGTAGTCCCAAAATACAAATACTGAGCCCAAGTGCTAACAAATTAGCTACCGATATTTTAAGAGATGGTATACATTAAAACAATTAACTTTAAATACAAATCAAGAAAACTTTTCATAACATTTTTTGTTTTTGTTTACCGAACAAAAAAAATATTATTTATAATTCTATCTATAAATTATCATCACGAGCATTTAACTGACAAGATGTTTAAAGTCAGACCAAGCTAAGTTGGCATCGATTTTGATAGCCCATCAGCTTGTGTAAGTGTTAAGTAAACGTCATAATTTCAAAGTTTGACGTTTAAAATAACACTTGCACTGTCCTGTGTTGTGTAATCCTGTACCCCTAGTGTAAATTTAATCGATATGGAAACGTGACGTACACGTTTGCGTTATATCTCATTTTGTATGGGATTTTGAGTTTCCAAATCGTCCCGCTTGGCACGCTGTTTCTAAATCCCATACAGAATGAGACTTAACGCAAACGCGCACGTCACGTTTCGCTATCGAATAAATTTACACTAGGGGTACTGAAATCGCGAAAAAAAGTCAACTGCTTCATAGGCATAATCATGATTCGTCGAAATGTATGAAAAAGTATTTTTCGTGTTTTCGGGATTGGTCTCATAGTAAATTATTTATTTATTTTTATTACATATTATTATATTTTGTTCTTTAATAAAGTCGATGTTCTACTTACGATCATACACGATTTCCGGCGGTAGTTCCATGGGAGGCCTACTGCTTAGAATCTCAGGTATAGTCTCACTTTCTATTTGCCTCACTGAAAAACAATTAATGTTAAACAATGTTAAGTCTCACTAAATTGCCTTTGAGTATGTATTAAAGTTGAATGATCCAAAACACATCGCGAATATTCATCAGTTATTCTAAATAACTGTAGGTAAATAGTCACAGAAACGTATAGAAAGTATTTTAGAGAAAGTGGATTCATACATATTTTAGTGGGGCTATTATGAAATTATAGGGCTGCCGAGACTTATAGGGTATAGTTTTAACCCGATTATTATATTTCATTAATAAATATATAATAGTTAAAACAGAGAAAACACAATCAACAACAAACAAATTTA
Organism: Cydia pomonella; assembly: GCF_033807575.1. NCBI lineage: Eukaryota > Metazoa > Arthropoda > Insecta > Lepidoptera > Tortricidae > Cydia > Cydia pomonella. The sequence continues at coordinate 20,278,371 of NC_084709.1, read as the reverse complement.
ACAAATTTATGGACTTTTATTGTTAAATATTTATGAGTTATAATTACTACAATTCTAAATAGCTCCACTTAACGGTTATTACCTTTTTTCTTGTATTTCCAGACGACTGCTATTAAAATACCAATAACGATAAACGATATAATAGAGATCGCAATAGTCCAGGTAATTATGTGTGTCTTACTAATCCCTAAAAAAATATGTAATACATTAAAAATAACATTATGAAATGTATAATAATATAATAAGATAGTATTTTATGGGACAGTGCATATTTTATACCACGATGGTGGCAAACAAGCCTGCGGACTGCCTGATCCCGCTGCACCGCAGCATATGGGCGCTTGCAACTTGGATCTCTTTTTGGAATTACACGACACGAGCGTTGCCGACACTAAAAGCTTAATGTACTTACTTATAAAGGGATCAACCTTGGGAGCAAATAATAAACGTGTTTATCTCTTATATACCTAATTCACACAAACACACACACACTTACATACACAGTCGCTCACACGCGTTCGAACATGCATATTTATACGAGTATCTACTTATAGGTTAATTATAAGAAACAATAACTCTCTGTAAGCGATGCCTTTTACAACCATCAAAATTGTAAACAACTTAGTGAGTAACTAATTTAATTTAAATCTTATATAACTTTATAGAATATTATTTTTATGGCCTGTGTATGTAATGTACACACCGAAATTGTAAGCTACAAGCTACCACTACGGGAGAGCGGTGCTTCTTAATACAAGTATCTTCATTATTCAAAAAGAGTATATATAAAAAAGTTTACTTATAAGTTCCGAAATAATTATATTTAATTTTTTTTTTAATTTTTTTTAGTTAGTTACCTACATGAAGTATCAATATTCATACTGAAAACTCAATAAAAATCATTAAACACCCCTATAATGGAAATGGAACCACCAAGTATTTATCGTCAGGTTTTAAACGTTGATAACATTTTACCATAAACAAGAGCCAAAGAGCTGCTTAAGTTTAATTTTTCATTGACATTTGTTAGTTTGAAAATTAATGATCCATACATCCCGTGACTAAGCGCTGGTGGCCTAGCGGTAAGAGCGTGCGACTTGCAATCCGGAGGTCGCGGGTTCAAACCCGGCTCGTACCAATGAGTTTTTCGGAACTTATGTACGAAATATTATTTGATATTTACCAGTCGCTTTTCGGTGAAGGAAAACATCGTGAGGAAACCGGACTAATCCCAACAAGGCTTAGTTTACCCTCTGGGTTGGGAGGTCAGATGGCAGTCGCTTTCGTAAAAACTAGTGCCTACGCCAAATCTTGGGATTAGTTGTCAAGCGGACCCCAGGCTCCCTTGAGCCGTGGCAAAATGCCGGGACAACGCGAGGAAGAAGAAGACATCCCGTGACTGGAGCAAAATACCATAGTTTTCATTGTTTAATAATGTTGAAACCAATTGCTTTCATATAGAAACCATAGAGGATGAATTAGACATTCAACTTTTAAGAGCCCTTAATCCTTGGAGCGTTCTCCGATTTCACGAAATAACGCTAGATAGATGGCGTTGGCGCTCGGTACGTGAGCGCCGGCAACGCGACGCGCGTTTCAATGCAGACTAGAATAATCTTGATAGTTTTCAATATAATTTCAAGCAACATTAATTTTAGTGTCATATGATATCATATGGGCACTCTTTATTTTATTGTATATGCACAGTAGTTTTTTTTTATGTACACTACTACAAAGTGTACAGACTACAGAGTGTACTATAACCCTTGCTCTTTATTCTGTCTCTTTCACACCAATGGAAAATGAAGAAGTTACTAAATGACTGCAGGTATAAATAAAGTATATTAGTGCGATAGAGAGACAGATAGTGTTTCGTTGTCGTATCGTAAACGATTGGCATGTTGGCCACACACTTGCTTAGTGCATAACCAAAATACCAATCGTTTGCGTATATTAGTGCGATAGAGAGAGAGTAGTGTTTCGTTGTCGTATCGTAAACGATTGGCATGTTGGCTACGCACCCATGATACCTAGCCAAGAAGCCAATCGATTGCGCATATTAGTGCGATAGAGAGACAGATAGTGTTTCCTTGTCGTATCGTAAACGTTTGGCATGTTGGCTACGCACCCATGCTGCCCAGCCAAGATGCCAATCGTTTGTGCATATTAGTACGAGAGAGAGACAGATAGTGTTTCGTTGTCGTATCGATTGGCATGGTGGCTACGCACCCATGCTGCGTAGTCAAGATGACAATCGTTTGCGCACATTAGTGCTATAGTTTCAGTGTTATTTGAAATCACGTTAGGGTTTGTATTATTATTTTTGACCCGAATGAAGTCCATCCAGGTTCTTATGATGGAGTCAGGAGTTGGTCACCAGAACTCCTAATCTACTCATTATAATTCCATCGTGCTTGGGCTCAAAAGATTTGCCCTGACGAACACCATCGATCTAGATGAGGTCCAGGGTCTCATGACGGAGTCAGGAGTTGGTCACCAGAACTCCCCAGAACTCCTAATCTACTCATCATAACTCCATCGAGTTTGGGCTCAATAGATTTACCCTGATGAGCACCATCAATCTAGATGAAGTCCAGGGTCTCATGATGGAGTCAGGAGTAGGTCACTAGAACTCCTAATCTACTCATTATAATTCCATCGTATTCGAGCTCAATAGATTTGCCCTGACGAGTACAATCGATCTAAATGAAGTCCAGGGTCTCATGATGGAGTCAGGAGTTGGTCACCAGAACTCCCAATCTACTCATTATAATTCCATCGTGTTTGGGCTCAAAAGATTTGCCCTGACGAGTACCATCGATCTAGATGAAGTCCAGGGTCTCTTGATGGAGTCAGGAGTTGGTCACCATAATTCCTAATCTACTCATCATAACTCCATCGTGTTTGGGCTCAATAGATTTGCCCTCACGAGCACCATCAATCTAGATGATGTTCAGGGTCTCATGATGGAGTCAGGAGTTGGTCACTAGAACTCCTAATCTACTCATTATAATTCCATCGTGTTTGGGCTCAAAAGATTTGCCCTGACGAGTACCATCGATCTAGATGAAGTCCAGGGTCTCATGATGGAGTCAGGAGTTGGTCACCAGAACTCCTAATCTACTCATTATAATTCCATCGTGTTTGGGCTCAAAAGATTTGCCCTGACGAGTACCATCGATCTAGATGAAGTCCAGGGTCTCATGATGGAGTCAGAAGTTGGTCACCATAATTCCTAATCTACTCATCATAACTCCATCGTGTTTGGGCTCAATAGATTTGCCCTCACGAGCACCATCAATCTAGATGATGTTCAGGGTCTCATGATGGAGTCAGGAGTTGGTCACTAGAACTCCTAATCTACTCATTATAATTCCATCGTGTTTGGGCTCAAAAGATTTGCCCTGACGAGTACCATCGATCTAGATGAAGTCCAGGGTCGCATGATGGAGTCAGGAGTTGGTCACCATAATTCCTAATCTACTCATCATAACTCCATCGTTTTTGGGCTCAATAGATTTGCCCTCACGAGCACCATCAATCTAGATGATGTTCAGGGTCTCATGATGGAGTCAGGAGTTGGTCACTAGAACTCCTAATCTACTCATTATAATTCCATCGTGTTTGGGCTCAAAAGATTTGCCCTGACGAGTACCATCGATCTAGATGAAGTCCAGGGTCTCATGATGGAGTCAGGAGTTGGTCACCATAATTCCTAATCTACTCATCATATCTCCATCGTGTTTGGGCTCAATAGATTTACTCCGACAAGCACCATCAAATTACCATTATGATGAATAGATTAGGAGTTCTGGTGACCAACTACTGAGTCCATCATGAGACCCTCGACTTAATCTAGATCGATGGTACTCGTCAGGGCAAATCTTTTGAGCCCAAACACGATGGAGTTATGATGAATAGACTAGGAGTTCTGGTGATCAACTCCTGAGTCATCATGAGACCCTGGACCTGATCTAGATTGATGGTGCTCGTCAGGGCAACTCTATTGAGCCCATACACGATGGAGTTATGATGAGTAGATTAGGAGTTCTGGTGACCAACTCTTGACTCCATCATGAGACCCTGGACCTCATCTAGATCGATGGTGCTCGTCAGGGCAAATCTTTTGAGCCCAAACACGTTGGAATTATAATGAGTAGATTAGGAGTTCTAGTGACCAACTCCTGACTCCATCATGAGACCCTGGACTTTATCTAGATTGATGATGCTCGTCAGGGCAAATCTATTGAGCCCAAACACGATGAGGTTATGATGAGTAGTTTAGGAGTTCTGGTGACCAACTCCTGACTCCATCATGAGACCCTGGACCTCATCTAGATCGATGGTGTTCATCAGGGCAAATCTATTGAGCCCAAACACGATGGAGTTATGATGAGTAGATTAGGAGTTCTAGTTACCAACTCCTGACTCCATCATGAGACCCTGGACCTCATCTAGATTGAAGGTGCTCGTCAGGGCAACTCTATTGAGCCCAAACACGATGGAGTTATGATGAGTAGAGTAGGAGTTCTGGTGACCAACTCCTGACTCCATCATGAGACCCTGGACCTCATCTAGATCGATGGTGCTCCTCAGGGCAAATCTTTTGAGCCCGAACACGTTGGAATTATAATGAGTAGATTAGGAGTTCTAGTGACCAACTCCTGACTCCATCATGAGACCCTGGACTTTATCTAGATTGATGATGCTCGTCAGGGCAAATCTATTGAGCCCGAACACGATGAGGTTATGATGAGTAGTTTAGGAGTTCTGGTGACCAACTCCTGACTCCATCATGAGACCCTGGGCCTCATCTAGATCGATGGTGTTCATCAGGGCAAATCTATTGAGCCCAAACACGATGGAGTTATGATGAGTAGATTAGGAGTTCTGGTGACCAGCTCCTGACTCCATCATGAGACCCTGGACCTCATCTAGATTGAAGGTGCTCGTCAGGACAACTCTATTGAGCCCAAACACGATGGAGTTATGATGAGTAGAGTAGGAGTTCTGGTGACCAACTCCTGACTCCATCATGAGACCCTGGACCTCATCTAGATCGATGGTGCTCATCAGGGCAAATCTTTTGAGCCCAAACACGTTGGAATTATAATGAGTAGATTAGGAGTTCTAGTGACCAACTCCTGACTCCATCATGAGAACTTGGACTTCATCCGGGTCAAAAATAATAATGCAAACCCTAACTTAATTTCAAGTGAAAATGCGTTTTTCAGAAAATCGCAGCCAAATAACACTAGACCTTACTCATAGTGTTGTGTTCCTGCCGGTGAGTAAGGTTGCCAGAGCTCAACGAGGGGCGGGAGGGGGTTAGGGTCGGCAACGCGCATGTACCTCCTCTGGAGTTGCAGGCGTACATATGCGGGCCGTATGCTTGTTTGCCACCGACTTAGTATTAAAAAAAAAGTAACACTGAAAATCCATCAATAAGCGAGTCTGTTAGGCATACTGTAAAAAATGAACTTTTATTAAGATTTTCTAATCGCAGTATATAGCACTTCTCGGAACTCCGTAGCTGATTACGATCGCAACGAATGCCTGACAATCGAGCACAGGTCCGTCCTCTAAGCGCGCTCCGCGCGGACTGAGAGCGGGGCGTCGCTGCTGCGTGATTTATACGTGTTTTAAAAAAATATAAATTTATGGCAATGTAGGTCCCATAGTTACGATTTTTTTTTTATAGGTTAACATAAAGTTACAGTTTGCTATAATATTATTTTTAAAGCAAAATATGCGTACAATTTGCGGAAATAAAATATAATAAAACCCTGTTTTCGCCAAAAAAATTAAGAAAACTCGGAAGGTATTTTATCAGTTTTTTCTAATGAATCTTCGATTGTTAATCATTCCAGCCCCTCGTACGAGATATGTTGAATCAAATTGTAGTCATTCATGTACCAAATGATTCTTGTTTATAGCAAAATTGAGAACCGAAACGCCACATCTCACTGCAAAATTTGGAAAAGACTCCCAAAAAACCTCATTAAAAAAGAGGTTTAAAAGAGAAAATGGAAATTTGAACTGTTGGAGCCCCTAGTTTAGGAAACGATTATTTAAGTACGTTATCAGTTTTTGAATAAATACTAATAGTTACGTCGTAATCTTGAATGAAAAAGGAAGCATTTTACAAAATACGCTCGTCTGTAGGAATAAGGACTCTTAAAGCATAAAGTGGCAGAAATGTTACAGTAGTCGGTGAAATATCAAAAACATAAAATACTCAATTTTTTCTCTTAAAACTCCCATGGTTGGTGCCGTTAACATAATAAAGTCATCATCATCATCATTTTTATTCAATAACAATATTACATTGTGTTTGAAAAATCTTAAATCTAGGCGCATGCATACAAAAAATATATCAAAATAATAATAATAAAATAAATATGTTAGCCTATATACGTCCCACTGCTGGGCACAGGCCTCCTCTCATGCGCGAGAGGGCTCGGGCTATAGTCCCCACGCTAGCCCAATGCGGATTGGGGACTTCACATACACCTTTGAATTTCTTCGCAGATGCATGCAGGTTTCCTCACGATGTTTTCCTTCACCGAAAAGCAAGTGGTAAATATCAAATGATATTTCGTACATAAGTTCCGAAAAACTCATTGGTACGAGCCAGGATTTGAACCCACGACCTCCGGATTGAAAGTTGGACGTCATATCCACTCGACAAAATAAACATCATAAAAATAAATATTAGAACTAATTCAAATAAATCGCCCGTTTAAATAGATAGCCCAAAAATAAAAATAAAACATGAATAGTAATTAAAAAAATTGTCAGTAAAAAATTAAAAATACGAGAAAAAAACTAAAAATGTCAACAAGTAAGAAGAAAATTTAATCAAATAATATCATTTAAAAATTAAGTACAAAGTACTATTGCTTCATATTGTAGGTATCCTACCTTAGGCTTATGTTTTATTGTATACAATTTTCTGTTACATGTAATGTATATTCTATGAACCTCCAGGTCTTTTTAGTAGTAAGATTTATGTGCGTATTATGCACTTTTGGCATATGTATCATATATGACTGTAGGTGTTGAAAATAAATAAATAAATAATAATAACAAAACGACAATTAACAGTGTATATTGATACATGGATTGGATTTGATTGTCAGTGTTGTGGTTTTAGTATGAATACTGATGTTGTCATCATAACGAAGTCTGTAGGGCTAATATGGTCGGCTGTTTATCATTTGTCACCATGCCTGTCACGTTCTAACAAGTATATAAGCGCGAAAGTGACGGGCATAGTAACAGGTGATAAAAATGGAACCATGCTGCCACCGCAGCGGCGGTATCATGGTTCCATTTTTATCACTTGTCACTATGCCCGTCACTTTCGCGCTTACATACTTGTTAGAACGTGACAGGTATGGTGACAAATGATAAAGAGCCGACCATCTTAGCCCTACTGAACTTGTTTGGGTCACTGGTTTGTTTTAGTAGGTATCACTATTGATTATTTGCAATATAGACATAGGCTATCTTTCAATAGGCACATATTTTATATTCTATGCACATATTATACGACCGATATGTTAGACAACCGGTCTGGCCTAGTGGGTAGTCTCTGCCTATGAAGCCGATGGTCCTGGGTTCAAATCCTGGCAAGGGTATTTATTCGTGTGATGAGCACGGATATTTGTCCTTGAGTCATGGGTATTTTCTATAAATTTAAGTATTTATAAATATTTATATATTATGTCGAAGTACCCTCAACACAAGCCTTATTGCGCTTACTGTGGGACTTAGTCAATTTGTGTAATAATGTCCTATAATATTTATTTAATTATTTATTATATATATCTCGTGCTTCTCTACTTACCTTGGCTTAAGACAATCGGAGGCTTAAATGGTCGATAATGAAGGTGTACTGTGCTCTGATACAAGAAGTAGCTTGCTGTAATATAGCCACGGTTTACCAGTACAGCTAAACACTTTATTTCGGTATTTCCTTTATCAAGCCTGAAGGAGTGTTGTAAACGACCATTTTTATTCGTTCTGACAGCTGTAAATAACAAGACTGACTACATTTAAGGTGCAGTGGATTCGGCCAGCAGAGATTTTGAAAAATCGTAGCGCTATTTTAGATTTAAATGCGGTTGCTTGAAATATGAATATTTTACCTTGATTAGAAACTTGCTATTTATTCTCGTAAAAGTGTACGAAAAAGTGGAAAAAATGCCTCAACTTTTACACGCTTTTATTTAACTTGCAGCTGCAGAGAGAGGTCTCTGCAGCTGACTGTACCTATGTATGTAATATGTATGTAACTATGTTTGTACGGGTCGAATCTTGCAAGTTAAATTTGACCCACATCCCGGTTTCCGACAAAATTGAAAATTTGCATACAATATGTAAGTCGGGTGACAATGCAATATTATGATTTATCGAGCTGATCTGATATTGGAGACAGGTGGTCATAGCCTAAGAACTCTGTGATAAAACAACGCAACCTAATTGTGTTTAGTGTTTTTAGAAATTGTCTCAATGAGTATTAGTTGCCTGGGGAAATAAAAGTCCAGTCAGCGATAAAAGCTTGTACCAAAAATTATTTTTTTGCCAATTACTTATTACATTGATAGTTCGCTAGTTAGTACCTGCACTCTGATTTCCATCTAAAAAAAAATATATATCGCAGTAGTGTAGTGATACACTCATAACCCTTTCCATCTGGTAGTTGCAGTTCAATCGAAGTGTTTCATTATCAGTAAAGTAGTAATTGTATATGTAGTTGTTCATGGCGTCTTTACGCCATATATTCAGTTGTGGTGATCCAGTGATGTTTAGATAATTTAAGTACATAATAGATGAAGCTGTAAAAAATGAATTTAAGAATAAATAAGATATACATTATAGACAAACAAGTAATCGAGACGACACATTTTGTACAAAAATCCTGTGTAAACTATGTTTCTTTTTACATAGGCAAACACTTTCACTGACATGCAACTTACTGAGACCTTTTTAACTGACTAAGGTCTTTGTACTTAGTTAGATAGTTAATCATATAATAAAAAAAATCTTATATATAATTTAGAGCTTTAACAATAATAGGTGTATGTGAAGTCCCCAATCCGCATTGGGCTAGCGTGGGGACTTATAGCCCGAGCCCTCTCGTACATGAGAGGAGGCCTGTGCCCAGCAGTGGGACGTATATAGGCTGAATTATTATTATTAACAATAATAGATTCTGTTAAAATTGAAATAAGAACCGCACCATTTCGATACTTCTCTGAGATACCCACGTTACAGGCTGAGCCTAGTGTGGATCAGTAATAGGGGATCAATGTATGACTGCTTCTCTTGTAGTGACAAATTCTTGAAATAAATATAATTTTAATTTAATTTAATTTGATGTGTGAAAAAAGAACAAATGAATACATACTACTTTTTATCAGCCAATACCAAAGTATTAATTGTATAATTCTGCACATTTTTCAATTATTTATTTTATTTTGCACACTGCACCCGTCAGCATATCACAATTAAATGAATAATATTAATTATCTATAAACAGTACATTTAGTTATTACGTGAAACGTATTCCTTATTGGTTAATTTAAATGGTGATTGCATTTGTTGAGTTTTTCCTTATTACGTACAAGGACCTATTTAGGAAAATTAATGTTCATTTTATTTCCTCCTAACGCCCACGGTTCAATATACCTGTAGTACTAACCAGCTGCTTCACATTTAAACCAACCATAATTAAAACCATTTCATCTTCTTCTTCCTCGCGTTGTCCCGGCATTTTACCACGGCTCATGGGAGCCTGGGGTCCGCTTGACAACTAATCCCAAGATTTGGCGTAGGCACTAGTTTTTACGAAAGCGACTGCCATCTGACCTTCCAAACCAGAGGGTATACTAGGCCTTGTTAGGATTAGTCCGGTTTCCTCACGATGTTTTCCTTCACCGAAAAGCAACTGGTAAATATCAAATGATATTTCGTACATAAGTTCCGAAAAACTCATTGGTTCGAGCCGGGGTTTGAACCCGCGACCTCCGGATTGCAAGTCGCACACTCTCACCGCTAGGCCACCAGCGCTTAATTAAAACCATTTCATACCAACAAAAAAATGACATTAATTGCATTTATGTTGTTTAGTTTTATAACAAAACAAAAGAAAGGCAACCTTCCTAAACACAGTATAAAATTAGCATTACGTTTCTCAATAGATAATAATATAATATTCGTAAAAAACCATACAGTATTTTTTTAAATTTTAGAATATTATTATTACACATAAATACTCAGTACACTTTTAGTACCAAAGGAAGGAATACAATTCTGTGCCTATTTTAAACCCACGCCTATTTTTAAGAATGAAGCTTTAATTTCCAAACAAGCCACAAGACCCTGCATATTTCTCTAGTAAAACTATTTTTGATCTTATTATCATAATAATAAATAAATACCTCTACCTAAAACTCTAGAAAATAAATCTAGAATAGCCAAATGATAAGCAGTTTTCATTAAATTTCACCCTTGTGGTGCCATCTAGTATAATTCCATGACATCAGCAAAGCGTGAGCTTGCTGCTGCAATTCGCCAACTACTAGCGAGAGATGGCGTTATGAGTAGGTTAATTTGACTAAACTACAATAATAGGTTTTCTGTCTTAAGTTTCCTTTTAAGAAAAACAGATATAATTTATACTTATATCGTCGGTATATTTAATTGTTTGTATTAATTATAATGTCTTAAATCTATTTATGATTTTATTAAATTTACTTAGAGAGAAAGCACATTACGTGGAGTGGAAAATACTTGGCCGTAGGCTGCTAAATTTGAAAAATAATTACTGGAAATCAATAGTCAATAATACCTATTGATATTGATAACGAGTTCGCGATATCTAAAATACTTATTAATCATAAGTATATAATATATTTAAATTTGGCATTGGTTAAAAAAAACCATCTCATACATACCAATCATGAACTTATTTCCAAATAGACCATCCATTGAATATATTTCGTCTTCAATAAGAAGAGAGAGAAGAAAAAGACCGCTATAAGTCGTGAATTTGATGTTGAGTTCCACTAAATTTTATTTTCAACACGAAGAAAAAATAGTTTCGTAGAATCAAAGTAGTCAAAATTTGGCTCCATATGACTGATAACATCGCAACAGTTTTCAATACGAGTAAGTACATAGTGTCTGCCTCTAGTTGTTTTGTAAGAACATATTCAACTTACATAAGTACATTCATACTTTTTGAAACGCGGATACGTGCCCCAGGATAGGTTTAAAAAACTGGCCAAGTGCGAGTCGGACTCGCGCACCGAGGGTTCCGTACAAACCTGTAAAAAAAACTAAAAAATTACGGTTTTCGCAATTTTTCCTTTATCTGTGCTATAAGACGTTGCTTCGTACCAAATCGCAAGAGAATCAAAACCCTGTAGGTTTTGATTCTCTTGCGAGTGTCGAAAATTTGCGGCACAAACGAACGGCTGTATCTTTTGGTTGCGTTGGCTTAGAAGTTTGATTTTTTTCACATTGACATAAATGTACTACGTTAGACACGCTATCGAGAACAACTTGTGTCCGCCATTTTCGGTTAAGTATTACGATTTTTTTTTATTAGATTTTCTTTTTAAATTCGGGTCTGGTAATTTTGCGAATGTCCTTTTTTAATGGCCGACCGAAACCAGAATTTATTGCCCAAACCGAAGCCGGTTTTGCTTTAGTTTCGGCCGAAACCGAACCTTCGGCAGAAACATCATTTTAATGCCGAATACTGCCAAAACAGAGACTGAAATTTCAACTGTGGTCGGACACAAAACATGAAAATCAAAGCATAATATTTTATTCCCCAACCCACATTGGGCCAGCATGGGGACTATACTATAGGCCCTAACCCTCTCGCGCATGAGAGGAGGCCTGTGCCCGGCAGTGGGATATATATAATTAAATCAACATTATACAGAACAAAGGTTTAGAAAACGACTATTAACATACATTACGGAATTTTGGTTAATGTTCTTTTTATGATCCGCCATTTAACACCGGCTGTTTGATTCTTAGCCAACAAATGTTCCCCGAAAGAAATAATTACCTACAGTATAATAATATAATCAATTTGAAGGTAATACACGTTTGTAAATTGACGACGCGTTTGTCAAAAGCGATATTGTAATTCGAAGCAAATATTTTCTCAATATTTGTATTGAGATTTTTTTTGCTTAGAATGAATATTATTCGCCCGCATTTAATTTACATATTGAGTACACATCGTTATTTATACTTAAGTCACTTCATAAGTTTCTTTTTCGAATGAGGAGAATAATAGTTGTTACGATCCAGATACTTGAAAACTGTTAGCGCCGATTTGGCTCAAAGAGATAATAAATACTAATCCCTTGGATCCAGAGTCGGCTATTGCCATATATCTAAGGACCAGGCCTTACGGGGTATTGCCCGAAGAATATATAAGAATGGGGCCAGTACAGCGGTGTCAATTTGAGCAAATCGTGCAGTCTAACGCCTCAACGCGATTGGTTGATGAGTACGCATCACGCGCGCATTGGTCGCTACACGATCGGCTCGAATTCGTGAGTGACCCCACCTAACTAGCACCATTGTTAGTGCCCGTAAGGCACGTCCTTAGATTTATGTCAATGGACTCAGCATTGCGGAATGCTCACATTTACGGCCGCATAAAACTAGCTATTCTTGAAATATTTTTTTTATGTTCGCTTTTGTACTTGTATAAATGATTAAGGGCCAAGTTTTATTTTGGTTGATTTGGATAAATTCAAGAGAGGTGTGGGCACTGTGAATGTCATCACGCTTTGGTGGCACAGCACAGCGGATGTCATTCCACATCTAGAGCAGAGCCCAACTGGGAAAGTACCGTCTCCATCTTACAGACAACCGCACCCTACCCATAGCCTGCCAGTGCTCAAAGAGGGCGTGGAGTGTTAGAGTCGGCAACGCGCATGAAATCCCTCTGGAGTTGCAGGCGTACATCGGCTACGGAGACATACTTACCATCAGGCAGGCCGTATGCTTGTTTGCCACCGACGTAGTATTAATAAAAAAAAAACGAAATCACAATGTGTCCCACAAAAAAATTTATTGTATTTTTCGGTCGAATTACGAAAATACCAAACTTTTTCGAAACTCAGTGGAAGATTTTTTAGAACATACGATGAAATTGCGCTTTTATTGTACAGAATAGAATAGTACAATTTTTATCGAAAACTGACGGAAAAAATTGACAACAACAAAAATCGGCCCTTAAGATGACGTAGTTTTTTGGTGGCCTACTTAGCTTGGCGGCTAAGTAAGCATTGCATTTATTTGGATTTTTTTGTATAGGTACCTACGTCGGTTCCATGTTTGTGGTCATAGTCATCATTAGACAATATCATCGGCTTACGCCATCAGACGATTATATTGGCTCTGGAGGTCAAAATCGTGCCTCGAAGTTTATCTATCACTATCTCTATCACTTACTAAAATGACAAGGATGGAGATACACCAATTTTAATTTCCAAACTTGGCGGTAGTAGACTCTCTGTTTTCTTGAAATGGCGATCTGCCTTTAACTTTGGATTAAGGATTTAAAATTCCAAACGCTAACTAATATATTATTTGCTAGTTCGAGAACAACCTTACAGTTGAAGAGAACGTTTTAAACACACTTTCCGATCAACTGAAATTGACCACTTTGTGCCGTTCTGTCTGCAACAAATTACAAAATGTATCTGAGATGAAAATGTTTCTGTCGCTGGCGCGGCGCGGGCTCACTTAGGCACTACTCCATTTGGTCGATGGAAAAATAAATAAGACTCGTCCGGATTTGCTGTACTTACGTAGGAGTGGAGCGCCCGCGCGAAATCGCCTTCTGAACCAAATATATTCCTCATTTTTCTCTCTGAGTATTAACATTATTAAAAATATTTTGACACAATTTGTTGTATATCAACAGCAGCTAGGTATGTTCCTATGTTCGATTTTTTCCGAATTTTTAATTATTATAAGAGTTAGGAGCATATTTTTTTTATGAAATCTGTTTTCCGCTCCTAATTTTTATTTTGTTCAAAAAATCTAAAAAAAACGTCAAATATAAGACCATAGCTAGCTAAAGTAGCTATTAATATACATCAAATTATGTAAAAAAATAATAATGTCAATATCCACAGAGGAAAAGGGGTCGGGGTTCACAACTGCTTAAGTGTACAGTGTTTTAACTTAAACTTGTCTTTAGTGTTGTAAATTAAAGCGGTAAATTTGAGTCTTTATAAATATAGCAATTATAACCTAGAGATTATGTCTCAGTACAGTACAGTTAGCAAAACTACTAGCTTAGCATCCCTGCGTACATGTTTATATGCAGGGATGTTAAGCTAATAGTTTTGCTGACTGTACTGTACTAAGACATAATCTCTAGGTTACTCTCTACCAGGAGGGCCGTGTTTCTTAGATTCCAGCATTCATGATTATTTTAGTTGTATAAAAGAAATTAATATTTACATTAATATAATACGTCTGTAAAGAGCTTGGTATTTAGAAGTGATAAGAGACATAATTTTAGAGGACAACAGAAATATTATTACAAATAATAAAACTTCCATATACCTGCCTACTTATGTGCAGTCAAGAAATTTTGTTTCTGTGCCATTAGGTACATAACATGTCATAATGAATATTTATATGAATAAAAAGCGGCCAAGTGCGAGTCGGACTCGCCTATGAAAGGTTCCGTACCATTTATGATTTATTTAAAAAAACTACTGACTAGATCTCGTTCAAATCAATTTCCGGTGGAAGTTTGCATGGTAATGTATATCATATATTTTTTTTAGATTTTTCATTCTGTTATTTTAGAAGTTACAGGGGGGGGGGGGGGGGGGACACACATTTTTTCACTTTGGAAGTGTCTTTCGCGCAAACTATTCAGTTTAGAAAAAAATTATATTAGAAATCTCAATATAATTTTTGAAGACCTATCCATAGATAACCCACACGTATGGATTTGAAGAAAAAAATTTTTTTTTTAAATTTTATGACGTGTTAAAAAAAACTACTTGCTAGATCTCGTTCAAACCTATTTTCGGTGGAAGTTTGTATGGCAATGTATATCATATTTTTTTTTTTAGATTTTTCATTCTGTTATTTTAGAAGTTACGGGGTGAGGGACACACATTTTACCACTTTGGAAGTGTCTCTCGCGCAAACTATTCAGTTTAGAAAAAAATGATATTAGAAACCTCAATATCATTTTTAAAGACCTATCCATAGATAACCCACACGTATGGATTTGATGAAAAATTTTTTTTTTTAAATTTTATGACGTGTTAAAAAAAACTACTTACTAGATCTCGTTCAAACCAATTTTCGGTGGAAGTTTGCATGGCAATGTATATCATATATTTTTTTTTAGATTTTTCATTCTGTTATTTTAGAAGTTACGGGGGGAGGGACACACATTTTACCACTTTGGAAGTGTCTCTCGCGCAAATTATTCAGTTTAGAAAAAAATGATATTAGAAACCTCAATATCATTTTTAAGGACCTATCCATAGATACCCCACACGTATGGGTTTGATGAAAAAAGATTTTTTGAGTTTCAGTTCTAAGTATGGGGAACCCCCAAAATTTATTGTTTTTTTTTCTATTTTTGTGTAAAAATCTTAATGCGGTTCATAGAATACATCTACTTACCAAGTTTGAACAGTATAGCTCTTATAGTTTCGGACAAAAGGGGCTGTGACATAATCGGACAGACAGACGGACATGACGAATCTATAAAGGTTCCGTTTTTTGCCATTTGGCTACGGAACCCTAAAAAGCCGCTCTGGATCTTATATTATTGTCACTGTGAGGTACAAAGTGGACAATAATTAATTTTTTTGACCGTGAGGCCATTCGAACGTACACTTCGATATCTTAGTAATCATTTTGCTGTAATTCACCCGTGCGTGTCGTTCGCGCCAACGCCTACGTGTAAGAAAACCGGACAAATGCGAGTCGGACTCGCCAGCCAAGGGTTGCGTAATTTTTAGTATTTGTTGTTATAGTGGCAACAGAAATACATCATCCGTGAAATTTTCAACTGTCTAGCTCTCACGGTTCATGAGATATAATAGCCTGGTGACAGACGGATAGCGGAGCCTTAGTAATAAGGTCCCGTTTTACCCTTTGGGTACGGAACCCTAAAAAGTACGAGTGAAATGCACACGTGTATGATAACAAAATAATATAATTTAGATATCAAAATGTGTTTGAATAGCCTATTATATCCTTGGCTATAGGTATACATAACATAACACAACAAACCGACGAAACGGAACAGGGCCGGCCGCGGCCGGGGGCGGCGGATAATTGAAATCTGTCAGACGGTCGTCTCGGATGACAAATGACATGTTGGAGTGCACGCTCGTAATGCAATTATTAATTACTGGGCTTTTTCGACCTTTTTGGGATATTCAGGTATAATAGGGAATGTAGTGACTTAACAATGGTTTGTAGGTGCCTAAATAAATTCGTTCAAATAAGTGCCCGTATAAGTTTGGTATTCAGATTAAATCAGTCAGACAGTCTCGGACGACAATAACGTTACATGTGGAAGCGTACGCCTTTTATGCAATTAATTGCTGGGCACTTTTAAACAGTTTTGGGATATTATGATAGCATATTATTTTAGAAAACACCAGTGCACAGAAAAAAAAATACTACCAAAACAAGAAAAACTCAGCATTAGCTTGATATTGAATGGAAATCAATCAGACACATGTCTTGGATGATGAATGAATTCGAAGTATGAGAATTACGTAAAACGGAATTATTTAAGAATAGAACCCCTAGTGTACATTTATTCGATAGCGATAGCGATAGATGGGATTTTGAGTTTACAAAACGCGCCGCTTGGCGCGCTGTTTCTAAATCCCATACAAAATGAGACGTACCGCAAACGCGTACGTCACGTCTCGCTATATAATAAATGTACACTAGGGGTACAGGTCAAACGACAATTCAAACTCGGGAGACAATTTAAATAACGTATTGGAGTACACGCTGCCATAATTAGTAGTTGCATCTATGGAGGGTAGAGTTAAGGAGAACAATTTATGTGTAAGAATAGTGTACATCTAAAAACCTTAAATAAGTTGCGCCACTATAAATTGCGTTTTTTTTTTGATTTGGTAATAAAATTTACTAACTGACAGCGCACTTCACTCCGTCATTAATGTCCTTGTGCTACCCTAGCGCAACCGGAGAGATTTCGAACTATTATTTACAGCTGCCAGCTGGTCACTTTAGCAACTGTTAAAGATTGTTCTCCTTACCTCTACCTTCCATAGTTGCATCATTGACCCAAAAATGTCTTTGAACTAAAATTAAAACAAAAAATATTACTTTGCTTATCCGCGAAAAAATAACGTGCTTGTCAATCAGTGCTAACCCGTTATACTTACTTGCGTATTATGCAAATAAATATAACAACCCACCACCGAAAATACAAAACTCGACACGTGTTTCGCCTACGAGGCATCCTCCTCGAGGTCCGAAGTCCGACGACTGAATCGGACTGGACTGGATCTGGATCGGTCTGATGAGTCGGACTTCGGACCGTCAACTTCTCCTGAGGATACCTCGTGGAGAGGCGAAACACGTGTCGAGTTTTGTATTTTCGGTGGTGGGTGGTATATTTATTTGCGTATTTATTTTTGCGGTGGGAGGGTGGGAACATTAATTCCATGTAAAAATACGCAAGTAAGTATAACGGGTTAGCACTGATTGACTAGCACGTTATGTTTTCGCGGATAAGCAAAGTAATATTTTTTGTTTTAATTAATATGGATTTCCGGAAAGTAACGCCTGAGCTGTCTTTGGGCTATTTAAATAACCCGAAATATCAGGGTACTTATACTTAAATAGGTACTTTGAGACTTTGACTTTTAAACAATTCTGTTGAAATCAGTAATGCAGTATAAGCTTGGTATTTAATTGAAATCTGTCAAACGATCGCCTCGTATAACAAATGTGGTATTATAAGTTATGGGCTTTTTGGATAATTTTAGAGGTTATAAAGGTAAAATAGGGAATGAAAAGTGATTTAAAATTTGTTTGTTTCAATAGACACAATTCGTTCAAAGCCCATATCGCATAAGTTTAGTATGCAATTAATAATTATTGGGCTTTATAAATCATTTTAAACTATTCGGATTTAATGAGACATTTAAAAAACTTAATAATTAAAATCTGTCACAATGTTGTCAGACAGCAGAGTTGGCCGAATGTTAATTGCAATTGACCATTACAAATTGAACCGTAAACCGTGATGGACGGTTACAGTTTACGGTTCAATTTAAAATGGTCAATTGCATTAACGTTTCTGCCTACACTGTCAGACAGTCTCGAATTATACAATTATATGTGGAGTGTAGCGCGCTGCTCTATTATGCAATTAAACTTTTTGTATATTTTTGTTTCTGCTCTTTTAGAAAACTGATAGATATGGCAAGCTAGCATTTAAAAGTACGGTTTATGAATCGCCTAAATTATATCGACCAAGTTCATTTATCGATTGTCCCTAATCTTGGCGGATATTTGAAGAATAGTCCCATGAATAAGTTATGATTTGAGATCTCGCCGGACTTCGGATTGAGATTGACGACTCTAATTGTGGAAGTTTCTGGGTTATTGTTGTTTTCAGTTTGTGGAAATTTAGCTAATGATTTTAATGGAAGTTGGTCACGTAACGTAATGTTTCGATAATTTTAAGTGGATTTATTTTACCTTGAAAAACATTTATATCAACGAGAAACGGTTTTGAATTAAAAGTAAAATGTTATGAAATAGGTGTCGAGCCAGCCTAAAATATGTTTTAGACGATTCTTGGAAAACGAAACATATTTTTTTCAATATCTAATTTGTTTAACGCTGCAAAAGGGCTACTATATAAATAGCTTACCTTGCTAACTAAAAAAGTCGGCAGTGAAGTTTTAATCAAAAGTGTTAAATAACAGAATTCAATTAATTTCGTTTTTGAATCGTTTCAATTAAAAATGATTTTGTTTTTATTTTCATTTCATAGATTTTCATTTGTATTATTAGAACCGTGAAAGAGTTTTCACATTGTCCAATCCGATATCGGATGTCGGACGAGCCTTGAAGAAAGGCAGCTGCTAGAGAGCGCCCTATGCATTATCGATTTAATAAATCAATTTAAGTGGCAATGGACAATTGGACAGGCCACATAGCCCAGAGAGTCGGTGGATGTTGGGGCAGAAAAGTTTTAGAGTGGCGGCGACGAATAGAAATACCCAGTGTTGGACGACCACAAACTAGATGAACGGATGATATCGTACGCATCGCGGGCTGCAGTGTACTAGAGAGATCGCCAATGGGGAACAATGCCGGATTTAGAGGTCTGAGGCCCCAAATTTTTTCCAAATAAAATTGTAAATTTACCGAATTCTCTATTGTGGGGGGCCCCTCTTTTGTGGAGGCCCGGGGCAGTAGCCCCGGTTGCCCTCCCCTAAATCCGGCCCTGATGGGGAAGGCCTATGTCCAGCAGTGGACGTCCATGGCTGGTAGGTAGGTAGCAAGCTAGCATGTAAGCAATGAATAAATAATCATAAAAAAGCACTTTCTAAATTTTTACTTCTTTTGATTATATCCGATATCAGATTGGAAGATCTGAAAACGCTCTAAGACGATAGAGTATACAAAACTAATATTTCACTATGTATAGTGTCCATGCGGGACCGATGTTCTGAGAACAAACTATGACGATGACAAACGATGGCCGGACGCGAATACATTCTTACATCTGTTATACTGTCTCGGTGCTTGTGTCTAGACGGATGGACACTGCGGTTTACCGCGTTGTTATTTATTTATTTCAGTCTTAGACATTAACAAAAAGTTACGTTTTGGACAGAGAGCATGCCGATTTAACAGTTTGACTGAGTGAGGACGTAAGCCTAAATAAACTTATATTTATAAACAGTTCAACATACTTAACATGTTAGTGCGTCTAATTTCCTCTTAGTATGGTGTGCCGATAGGCTGATTTTGAAGCTCAACCCGAAATTTATTAGGGATATGATCTGCTAGTGTCAAAATTGACAGTGACAAGCGATAAAAATGTAACCATAATACCGCCGCTGTTATTACGAGCAATAGGGCTAAGATGGTCGGCTCTTTATCATTTGTCACCATGCCTAAACAAGTATATAGGTGCGAAAGTGACGGGCATATTGGCAAGCGATAAAAATGGAACCATGCTGCCACTGCAGCATCTCCTGCAGGCGTATTATGGATGGCTTTATCCACATGATGAAATAACTATCACTCTTTAACACCGCGGGATAGAAAGTGACGGACACCATTTTATCACGCTGTCACGTAGACAAGAACGACCGTAATATGCGTACTACTATTACCGACAAAATTACAATCGTATATCGACAAACGTCAATCAATAACGTATCGGAATATTCGGAATGACAGATGCACGACATTAGTACCCCTAGTGTAAATAAATTCGATTTACAAACGTGACGTAGGTACGCGTTTGCGTTTAGTCTCATTTTGTATTGGATTTCGAAAGAGCGCGCCAAGCGGGACGTTTTGGAAACTCAAAATCCTATACAAAATGAGACTTAACGCAAACGCGTTCGTCACGTTATGATGTCGATCAAAGTTACACTAGGGGTACTGATGCAACTACGAGTGACGTGATCATTTGTTCTTCTTCTAACTTATACTTATTAAGTACTTTTTCATTTGTCATGCTCTAAAAGTAGATTATCTATTTAAGGGAAATATATGTACCCATCATCGTCCAAAAAGAGTCGTTTTTCCACTTCTAAATACTGTCCATTCTCCATTTTTTTTTTGTATGTTATAGACAACTGAAAAACTAGATTTATAGGTTTTACTTGTTTCAAAATTTGCAATACAAAATAGATTTGGTTTTAAAGCTTAACCTATAAACCTGTAATATATTATGCTGAAGCGATCGACATCAAAATGAAAGTGATTTGTTGAGATTTAGTTAGTTGAGAACGTTTTCTCCCGAAATGGAATTTTATAGAAAAATTGCCGTTATTTCGTTAGATTTGAAAAGCTATTCTTCCCTCGTAATGAATTTTGAGGATTTTATCCTGATTTACCCAAATACACAGTTAAACAAGCTCTAGCTGGCATAATATATCCTAGTACTCATCTATGGCAATCTAAACAGAAGAGAATTTGTATTGTATGTGGTAGGTACGATAAAACAACCAACTATAGTCCAGCAGCTCCCAACTAGGCTTAAGCTTTTGGCGCGGGCGAGATGCACGATAACTAAATGACGTAATTCCAATAACATTCTGATGCTGATGTCTGTATGTCAGATGTCAAATTGGCCTAAGTCCGAAATTCACTAAAATATCTGCGAGATATGTGAAATTCATTTGAAATTCGTAGTGCAAGATAATTGTATAAATTGAAGAAAAAACTTAAACGAAATGAAAACAAAGATATGGATTTTATAGTTGGGTAGTTTTACGATAACGATTTTGAGAGATCGCAGGCCGAGGCAGGCTCCGAAATCTCGAAATCGAAGTTTAGGAAAGGGGATATGACCGCTTTTCCATACAAATTCTTTATACAATTTTATGTAAATGAACCACTTCTATGATGAAATGATGAAACGACGGGGTAGATTTATTCGATTTTTTGATTACTATAAAAGCTTTTAAAATATTGTAAATATGTAAGTTGTTTTTGCTCCTAACTTTAGTAAAAATCTAAAATCGAAAAAAGTCAAACGAACGGGCATAGATATGACTAATATACAATAAATTGTGTAAAAATATTCTCCATAATGTCAATATCCAGGGAGGAGAATGGGGACTATATTTGGAGAAACGGCCGACCGCTATCCTCTCATTAAGAATATACATATTTAGCTACAATCTCACACATCCCTTGTCGCGAATCCACGCGATTCCTAATAAGCGTAAGTAACAAACAACCTTTATATGATTATTGTATGTTGGCAATCCTGGGTAGATAAAAATGGCGGGCGAGAACAAACTTGACATTCTAATTTACAGAGTTATGGAAGAACACATGATGAAGGATTTGAATAGAGATGTAGTAGAAGTTAATTAGTTTGAAGATTGTGTGAGTGCTGTAAGCCAGAGAGATAATGTATTAAGCCAGAAGGATCCCCCTGGTGAGTGCTTATGATTATTATAATGAGCGAAATATGTTGTGAGGTTAAGTAAGAGTAAAATCATGGTGGAAAGGGAAGGTCTATTGGGGAAGGTGGTAGGACCTCCAGGGACCTGCGGGTCCCACATAAGACGATGAGAGTAGAGAAACCGTGATGGCAATGAGTCGGATCCATTAAGAGGGGATTCACCACTATGAGTGGCTCTCGATCTGACTCATGGTGCCATCTACGGCTCTCATCTATAGTACTTAGTAAGCTCATGAAAGCTATTAACCTCTCAGCGTAAGTCACTCAAGTTCTTGTCGCACATTTAGATATTAAGGTAAAATATAAACTATATCATATATACATCATATGACAATTTATTATCTAATTGAGTTTGATGTGGCGACAAATTGGTGGAGATGGCTGAGATAATTTGTTTTCCCATAAATCAGTAAAGTATATGAAATTATATCTAAATTATTTATCTAAGAACTCAGTTTTCAGCGACATTCATGAGTCCTAGTATAGGATATGCTTAGTATTTGCAGTCAAGAGCCTTTAGTAAGCATAGTTGAAGCAGTAACAAACATGCATCAATGAAGAATGCATGCAAAGTATTTGTAGTTAATAAGAACCTTGCATTAGGTACCGCTGAAGTATTAGCATTGATGAGTTCTCATTCATTAGAGGACATAATATAGAGCAAGAGCCTTGTATTAGGTACCGCTGAAGTAGTAGCATTTATGAGTCCTTAAGAGCAAAGGGCACAATATTAAGAGCCTTGTATTAGGCACTGCTAAAGTATCTGCATATATGAGTCCTTAAGAGCAAAGGGCACAATATTAAGAGCCTTGTATTAGGCACTGCTAAGGTATCTGCATATATGAGTCCTTAAGAGCAAAGGGCACAATATTAAGAGCCTTGTATTAAGCACTGCTAAAGTATCTGCATATATGAGTCCTTAAGAGCAAAGGGCACAATATTAAGAGCCTTGTATTAGGCACTGCTAAAGTATCTGCATATATGAGTCCTTAAGAGCAAAGGGCACAATATTAAGAGCCTTGTATTAGGCACTGCTAAAGTATCTGCATATATGAGTCCTTAAGAGCAAAGGGCACAATATTAAGAGCCTTGTATTAGGCACTGCTAAAGTATCTGCATATATGAGTCCTTAAGAGCAAAGGGCACAATATTAAGAGCCTTGTATTAGGCACTGCTAAAGTATCAGCATTTATGAGTCCTTAAAGAGTAAAGGGCATAGTACTGACCAAGAACCTTGTAATAGGTACCGCTGAAGTAGTAGCATTAATGAGTCCCTGTATGGGACATAGCAAAGTAAGTGAACAAGAACCTTGTATCAGGTAATACTGAAGTTAATATTAGCAAAATTGCGTCCATTGCAGTGGACAATAAGAATAAAAAAGAAATTAAATTAAAATGTCAAGATCTCTTGGGTTGAAACTTTACCAACAATAAGAGTGTTTGATAGCATTTATCGGTTAAAATAAAGGTTTCATATGGAAGAAATGAATATTGTTTCTCTCTCTCTCTCTCTCCTTCTACAGCTCTCTCTTCGAAGGATTGTATTTTGTGTTATTATAAGATTTTTGAGCAAAGGTGTGTGTTATTAAGATGAGTTCAAGGTTCCTAGATATCAAATAAGAATAATAATACTAATAACCATAATATATTTGTTGTTGTACTTAGTTTAAGATTAATTCTAGTAAATTATCGATTATGCGATAGATAATCGATATGTGTTTTACTATAGTTAATATAACGCTAATCGACGATTCGTTCATGAGCAATCGATTTGGTAATCGATATGAAATCTTGCACTGGTAACACTGGAGATTTTGTTTTCATTGCGCAAACCGTAACTTTGTTAAACTAATTCCTGTTCCTCATTGGCTAAACCGAAAGCTGAATTTTCTTATTGGTTGATGGTGGGAGCTGCGTGTCATTGTAATGAGATATCATTTTAAGTATTTGAAAACCTACTTATTAAACTAAATTGTTTATTTTTGTTGGACTAGGAAAATAAAGTTTTTACCGCCATGCCGGCAGCGTTCCCAGTATCCCAGTAGGATTCGAACAAGTTTGCGTGTAAAGTATATAAGATTCCAGGAAAGTAAGCTACGCATAGTGAAATACAGCGATATACTTAAGATAGCAGCCGGTATTTTGGTTATATTGATGATATCAATACTTTTATATAAAAGAAGCCTCGAGGTAAGCAACAATAAATGAATTGTATTGTAAACTCATTGGCTAGAGCTGTAATGTAAATATGGAAAGGCCAATTACAAATTGATAGCTTTAGATAATTTCCATCATCGTTTGAGGAAACTTTATTTAATAATCTGTACAAACAAGTCACTTTCGGCCATTAGTGTAAAGTTATGAGTATTACGAGTTAATATCGCCATTTTGTTTTGGGTTATTTGCAGGGAGCAAGTTTATGAATACTTGCTCATTGTAATTTCACAAAATGGAAAATTTCTTGCGAGATCGATTGGAACTAAGAATAAAAAGACTTGATGAAAACTTAGAGAGCGCAGAGGCGCTAATATTAAAGTGTAATTCCGGAACGGACGTCATGGTACAAGAAGTAATGAAATTACAATTAAGTATGAAACAATCTCTGAATAGTATCCAGTTGGACATTGACAAATATATTGTAACAAATAATGAAAATACAGATATCTTACGCTCTGCACTCGAGAAGCAGATGAAAGCAGAGGAGCTTCTTATAGAATTGGAATTAATTCTCAATATTCATTCTAATTCTCATAATAAAATCTCAACAAAAACTGTGAAACTTCCTAGAATTGAGCTGCTCAAATTTGATGGAGATATTCTGAAATGGACGGAGTTCTGGGACCGGTTCACGGCCAATGTACACTCCCAAAACTTAGACGATGTCGAAAAGTTGGCTTATCTGATAAGTTTACTGGAAAAGGAGGCCAAGGAGGCAGTCCAAGGCCTAACAATGACAAATGCTAACTACCAAGTAGCAATAGACACACTTAAGACCAGATATGGGAGTACTCAACAAGTAATTGATTCGCATTATGAAGCCCTAAATAGAACTAGTCGCTGCGAATATACAGCTGAAGACTGTAGGAAGACATTAAATAAAATCGAGAACCATTTAAGAGTACTTTCATCACTAGGGGAGAATATAGAGAGCAATTCATTTAGGAGCATTATATTAGACAAATTTCCAGAGAAGGTAATCTACGAACTTAACTTATTATTAGTGGATGACCAAACAATAGCGGGGATCAGAAATACATTAAACAAAATTGTGGTGGCATTGGAGAAGTCTAAGACTAATCCACCTCTACAAAAGGACCATACTGCCACCACAGATGCCTTCATTTCAATAGAAAACAGACCTCGATACCACAGAGGGAAAAGGATACACACACAGACAACATCCCTTCACAAAATGGATAACACACCCAGGAACAACAATAGGAAAAGACCAGCTAAGTCTAATACTGACAGAGAAATGAAGAAACCCAAGTTGAGTTGCATATTTTGCTCGGGACCGCACTTTAATGATACATGCCCATCTTATAAGACACCTGATGACAGAAAGAAGAAACTATCAAACCGATGTTTTATGTGCTTAAAGTTAGGGCATCGTGCACATAAATGCAGGAGACATAAGAAATGCTATCACTGCAAGGGCAACCACAACCGAGCCCTATGCCCAAAGAGAGAACCAGGTAAGAGTGAACCACACCATGCTGTTACGCTGAACTCAACTGGCCATTGTTTTAAGCGGAAATCTTTTTTACAGACTGCAACAGCGCAGGTGGTTCACAAAACCAAGACCCTAAATTGTAGACTCCTTCTTGACTCCGGTAGTTCAAGAAGCTATATTACCACGGACTTGGCAAAACACCTGGATTTGACATCAGCAAATGTAGACTATTTACTGATATTTATTTTTGGAACCGACAAGCCTAATGAGACTTTGAGTCCTTGCACAGATATTACTATCAAGACAAAAAGAGGAGTAGAAAAAAGTATCCATGTGAATGTTGTTCCTCGCATTACTGATAGGATACCAATTCAAGAGATTCCTAAAATAGATATTGTGGATATACCAGCAGATAGTTACTCAAAGAATCAATCAGTAAACATGCTCATTGGTAACGATTACTACTTCTCCTTTATCAGGAATAACAAGATACAGATTGACACCGATCTTTACCTAATAGATACAGATTTCGGATGGATCATGTCTGGACACCATGATAAGGACAATCAAGAGAATGATAACATCTTAGCAGTTGTTACCTACTACCAAAACAATGTAGGATGTAAGTGTTACACAGAACCTGACCTCCCTTTAAGACAATCGGATTTAAAGTTCCTTTGGAGTTTAGAGAACATAGGAATAACTGACTTAGTAAAGGGCACTAGAGAGGAAGAGGCAGTTAGAAACTTTAATGACACTGTCAAGTATCAAGAAGGTCGTTACTATGTAAAATGGCCATGGACAACATACCCACCACATGTACCTACTAACTACGGGTTAGCATACGGAAGACTCAAGGGATTAGTACAGCGATTGGATAAGCCCACACTGCAAGAATATAATGAAATATTGATGGAACAACTTAAGGCCGAGATAATAGAAGTTGTCCAAGTGGATTCAGATGTTCGAAACCAGTCTGTGCCTCCAATTAACTACCTGCCACATCATATAGTAAAACAGAGTACCAAGCGCGGTCGTATAGTATATGACGGTTCAGCAAGGTTAAAGGATCAGCAAAGCCTTAACGAGTGCTTGTATAAAGGACCTTGTATGCTTCAAGACCTGACGTCTCTGCTCCTGAATTTTAGAATACATAAAATAGGTATAATTGCAGATGTTGAAAAGGCCTTTTTGCAAATTGGTCTACAGGAAGAAGACAGGGAAGTGACAAGATTCTTATGGCTAAAGGACATCAACAAACCACTATCCGATGAAAACATACTACACCTAAGATTTTGCAGAGTGCCTTTCGGAATTATTTCCAGCCCTTTCTTACTGACGGCAACTATACGTTACCACATTTCTCAAAAGGATAGCATGCTACTCAAGAAGGTAGCAAATAAGTGTTATGTTGATAATTTGGTGACTGGCACAGACACTTTAGAAGAAGCTGTCCAACTATATGATGAATCCAAGAAGGCATTCGAAGAGCTCTCTATGAACCTAAGAGATTGGACATCAAATGATAAAGCTTTCAGTCGAAAAGTACCACAAAAATATAGAGCTAAAGAGTCAGACAAAATCAAAGTCTTAGGGTTGCTGTGGAATAAAGAGCAAGATGTACTTACTTTGAACATAAATAAAGAAGTGTTTACTGATAGATCAACAGACAAAGTTACAAAAAGAGAAGTTTTAAGTATATTAGCATCATTATATGATCCTTGCGGTATAGTCTCTCCACTACTTATGCCAATAAAACTGTTTCTTCAGGAATTATGGAGAAAAGACTATAAATGGGATTCACCAGTATCGCAGGAGCTGTTACTAAAGTGGAAGAAAATTGAGAAGAACCTAAGTGATATAAAAGAAGTTGAAGTACCACGATATGTTGAGGCAAATGTCAATAAAGGATCTGAAAATGAGTTACATTGCTTTGCAGATGCAGCTAAAGACTCATACGCAGCTGTTGTATACTTACGGTCAAGTGACGGCTCCAACATTAAGACATCATTTTTATTGTCAAAAAATAGAGTTGCTCCATTGGATAAGAAAATGAAAGATGGTAAGAAAACTGAAAGAAAAATGACTATTCCACAATTAGAACTACTCGGCTGTGTTATTGGAAACCGCTTACTGACATACATAAAAGAGACTATAGAACTCCCCATTACTAGACAATACCTGTGGACAGACAGTTTAGTGGTTCTCAACTGGATTCACTCGAATAAGCTTTTACCACCATTCATAGCCAACAGAACAGAAGAAATAAAGCGAAATGTTGGCTTAGAAACATACTATGTAAATACTAAAGAGAATCCAGCTGATATTGCAACGCGACCTGAACTTTGGATTCAAAAGAAGAGTGTATGGCTAGAAGGACCAGCCTTCTTGTCCAAAGAAAAGAGTAAATGGCCAAAAGATATTCATCTTAAAGGCCATCAAGAAGTAGCATCTTTTCCTGCAGTATTAGAGGGTCCAAAGGATCAGTCTTCAGATATTGACATACCTTTGGAATCGGTTAATGATAATGAACAAAGGTCTGACCAGAATGAAGTAACATCTCAGGTTAAAGAAATAAAAAACCTGCAACAAAGATTCTTTCCAGATGAAATAAAAGGCAAACGGACAGACCTCAGTAGAAATCTTGGGCTATTTACAGATGTTGACGGATTGTTGAGATGCAAAGGACGAATGATGCATGCTAATTGGTCGTATGACATGAGGTATCCAGTTCTTTTGCCTAGGGACTGCGAATTCACAAAGAAAGTAGTAAAAGAAATACATGAGAAGAATTACCATGTAGGAGCATCTCATACTCTCGACTTAGTTCGCCAGCAATACTGGATTCCAAAAGGAAGACCGGTTGTGGAGAGAATACTAAGAAAATGTACTCAATGTGTAAAGCACGGTGGAGGCCCGTACCCACTACCTCCAACACCGGCTTTACCAGCAGAACGTGCGAATTATAGCACACCATTCACTTATACCGGACTTGATTATTTTGGACCTGTCTATGTGGCAACTGAAAATGGACAGCAAAAGAGATGGATTTGTCTTATGACTTGTTTAGCTGTAAGAGCAATACATTTGGAAGTTGTTAAGAATTTGACTGCAGATGAGTGTATTATGGCACTGAGAAGATTTATGTCAACAAGAGGAGTACCAGTAGCCATAGTCTCAGACAATGCACTATACTTCAAATTGAGCTCTGAAATCCTGAAGAGTGACTACTGCATCAAGAATAACATCAAATGGAAATTTATTCCCCAATTAGCGCCATGGCATGGTGCGTTTTATGAAAGATTAGTGGGGTTAGTGAAGCATTGTATGAAGAGAACTTTGGAGAAACTGCTACTGAATGACACACAACTTCTTACTGTCATTAAGGAGATTGAGGCTGTTGTTAACAGTCGGCCTTTGACACGAGTAGGTCCTGACATGGATATAGTTCTGAGACCATGTGACTTTCTATCTCTAGGACGTTGTCTAAACTTGGAGATATCAGAGAGTTATAGACCTGACCAAGATGACACTCGGGCGAAACAGAACTTGTTAGACAGTTGGAAAAGAGGTCAGAACATGTTGAAGCACTTCAAGAACATGTTTATAAATCAATACTTGACAAGCCTAAGAGAAAGGTACCAACATAGTCATAAACAACCAAGGGTGAAATCACACAAGGAACCGAGTGTTGGAGATCTAGTTCAGATAAAGGGCGAATCTAAAAATAGAAACACCTGGAGGGTTGGCAAAATCGTACAACTGATAAGAGGTTCCGATGGATACTGTAGAGTGGCTCAAGTTCAAGTAGGAGGAAGTATTTTCACAAGGTCTATCGGGCACCTGTATCCCTTAGAATTGGAAGAGCCACCTTCGGCACCAGTAGAGACGATTGAGACGGTAGAGCCTCAGCCAAGCGTTATAGACACTATACAAAACGGACTTGGTACTACTGATATAGATGAGATGCTAGAAGAGACTGAGCAAAGAGAAATCTCGACAGAAAGTCAAGGAAGTGCAGATATAGTTTCTAATCATGACACAGAAGAGAGAGAGAGTAACACAGAAAATTCTGAGGAGAGGATGTCAACTACATCACAACAACCAGAAGAGGATAGTTTAAAGACTTCTCATCCAACCGATATCATTAGTGATGTACCCGATATAGAGACGCAAGAAGAGAGTCAACCACAAGAGGTGACGAGGCGAGCTGCGGCTATTCGAGCACGAGAAAAGATCGCACAATGGACTCGTCAGCTTTTCGCCTTTTTGTAAATCAGCCTCGTAGCTGGGAGTGTCGCGAATCCACGCGATTCCTAATAAGCGTAAGTAACAAACAACCTTTATATGATTATTGTATGTTGGCAATCCTGGGTAGATAAAAATGGCGGGCGAGAACAAACTTGACATTCTAATTTACAGAGTTATGGAAGAACACATGATGAAGGATTTGAATAGAGATGTAGTAGAAGTTAATTAGTTTGAAGATTGTGTGAGTGCTGTAAGCCAGAGAGATAATGTATTAAGCCAGAAGGATCCCCCTGGTGAGTGCTTATGATTATTATAATGAGCGAAATATGTTGTGAGGTTAAGTAAGAGTAAAATCATGGTGGAAAGGGAAGGTCTATTGGGGAAGGTGGTAGGACCTCCAGGGACCTGCGGGTCCCACATAAGACGATGAGAGTAGAGAAACCGTGATGGCAATGAGTCGGATCCATTAAGAGGGGATTCACCACTATGAGTGGCTCTCGATCTGACTCATGGTGCCATCTACGGCTCTCATCTATAGTACTTAGTAAGCTCATGAAAGCTATTAACCTCTCAGCGTAAGTCACTCAAGTTCTTGTCGCACATTTAGATATTAAGGTAAAATATAAACTATATCATATATACATCATATGACAATTTATTATCTAATTGAGTTTGATGTGGCGACATCCCTGACTTATAATTTTATAAACTCTATTTTAGCGATACAAACATTCAAAGGATGCCTAGTCTTTACTTTGTGCTGTATTCAAATCGGGATCTGTTTTCCATTGGCTTAGCCGGGATCATAGACTCGGTCTGCGGCAGACGTGCTTTGAGCAGAAACTAATTGCAAGAAAGGCAATAACACAGAGTTAAAGATTGAGAAACGTGGCCACGCTTGGGGAACTTCTAAGGTTATTGTTGGCTGCAATTTCACCTATATGGCTTAATTTTTAGATGGGATGCTGAAAATGAACGTAACTAATAAGTATGATAAGAATGTCACTTACTAGTGGAGACATTAAACTAAAATATAAATCCGTCAAACACAAGATGACGTGTAGCGCCTCTTCTCAGCGTAAATTGTCTAAGAACTTGATTGTCGTGCTAGAAGGCCTATTATAGGTATGATACTTATAACTTATAATGCGTAATATAGAATTTTGCAATGTACCAGTGGCAGATCATTCATAGAACTCGATTCCCACCGGCTTGTCTAATTTCAGCCCGTTGAGTACTTTCACGATCGGTTCAAGGAGAAAAGGAAAGCAAAATTAGCTCCGGGTTCCCTACAATATTTGAGACACGCTGCCACTGCAACGTGCAGTCAGATGCAGAGAGAGGTGACCCCCCCCCCCTGCATACAATCAGTCTATGCAGGGGGGTGTCACCTATCTCTGCATCTGACTGTACTTATATATAATGTAGGTATAGTCAACCAATATCCCATCTAGTACCTACTTTATGTCCAGAACTTGGTCCTCTGGATTAAAGCCAAGGAAGATGTTTGCCTTACCCCTGAATAACTAGCCGGCGCCAGTATTCCGTTTGCGATAATGCCGAAATACGGGCACATCTGCAATGTACGGGGGCATGTACGACCTTTGCGATGCTCATGTGCTGTGCTGCTGGACATTGCAATTAGCGGTAGCTACCATACAGCATATTCCACTTCCCGTGAGGTTTAAATGTTGTTAATAAACCTGCTATATATTGTACCTCACTAATTTCGAAATTGAGATAAAAAAAACCGGACAAGTGCGAGTCGGAATCGCTCACCGAGGGTTCCGTACTTTTAGTATTTGTAGTATAGCGGCAACAAAAATACATCATCTGTGGAAATTTCTAGTCTGTCTGTCTGTCTAGCTATCACAGTTTATGAGTTACAGCCTGATGACAGACGGACGGACGGACGGACGGACAACGGAGTCTTAGTAATAGGGTCCCGTTTTGCCCTTTGGGTACGGAACCCCAAAAATGTGGGGAGTAAAAACGCGCATTTTGTCAATTTTATTTAAGAACATAACAATGAATCCAGGCACGCGTCTTCGTGAATGGCACGATCTATAGAAAACACCTATGACTCAGGAACAAAAATCGGTGTTCATCACATAAATAAATGCCCTTTCCGTCATTCGAACCCGGGACAGTCAGCTTCATATGCAGGGTCACTACCCACTAGGTCATACCGGTCGTCGACGTACATAAGTTATTTCTTATTAATTAAGCCATAAAAATGCGTTTGAGGATAAAGTTGAGTTGTTGTTGTTGAAAGTTGACCATTGGTTGACTGGTAGAGAATGCCTTAAGGCATTAAGTCCGCCATTTGTACCTTCATGCATTGTGCAATAAAGATGAAATAAATAAATAAAGTGCCTTCCTGTTTTTTCATTATAACAAAAAATCTAACAAAAATAGAACAGAAAAAAATGTTAAATTTGAACGTTTTCAAACTCGAATATCTTTACAAAACTTTCACATTTTTGGATTCGTTTTATGTAGTAATATTTTTTTGTTAGTATTGCGTAAAATAAGACTTAATAGTTATATCTTTTACAAGGGGGCAATGTTATTGTTTAACCGCTCGTGCTAATTTGATACCCGAGCAAGCAAAAAATCCCAAAATTGAAGTCCATCCAAAAGTGAATCCAAGAAGTGGAATCTTGAGCGTTGCGAGGGTTTCAAGGCACAAGGGTTAAACAAACTTTGACTCCGAGTGAAACACAAAATTTTTCACCACACTACCGCGAAGAAAATAATAAGTATGAAATACCAAAAAAATCAAACCAAATCAAGTCCAAATTAACATAATAAAAAAATATCATTTAAAGTCAGTTCTACCAGCTAACATAAGGAAACAACTCAAACATGTAACTTTCTGATTCGTTTTTGAACAATCTTTTTTATCTTTATATTTTTGTAAGCAAGAGGGCATTTACCAGCTGGTGTGGTGAAAAAACTATGTTAATATTTAAAGGCAAGTTGGAAAATGCAATTGAGTATGCAATTCAGAGTTTTCAGTGTCATCGCACAATGTTCCCTGAACTTATTCTTTAAAATTCATCTTTAAAGTGGATTCCATTGGTGTAATTGAGGTGTGCTATAGCATTATATAATGTGTGACATGGCTGACGCCCGAGTCAAAGCTACGATGCCGTGACACGTGTAATTATTGCAGTTAAGTCAGTAGGGCTGCAGATTAAACATACACGTACTAGTAGATACACAACTCTCAAAAACACCGGACAAGTGCGAGTCGAAGTCACTCACCGAGGGTTCCGTACTTTTTAGTATTTGTAGTTATAGCGGCAACAGAATCATCCATCATCAGTGAACGACTGTCTAGCTATCACGGGTTATTCATGAGATACAGCCAGGTGACAGACGGACAGACAGACGGACGGACAGCGGAGTCTTAGTAATAGGGTCCTGTTTTATCCTTTGGGTACGGAACCCTAATAAAAACTGTAAGATTTATTGATCCTATTTCTGTACATGTTATTAACGATGTAATTACGTATCTTCAAACAAAAAC
This sequence comes from Cydia pomonella, assembly GCF_033807575.1. Taxonomy (NCBI): domain Eukaryota; kingdom Metazoa; phylum Arthropoda; class Insecta; order Lepidoptera; family Tortricidae; genus Cydia; species Cydia pomonella. The sequence continues at coordinate 20,244,666 of NC_084709.1, read as the reverse complement.
TGATTTATCGAGTCCGGTCATTCATAAAGCGTACATATAGTCAGCAAACTTATTACCTAAGCTTCTCTGCATATAAATATATAAGCAGCTTAGCACACGCTAAGCTGATAATTTCCTGACTGTACATAGGGAGATAGATCAAACGCGTGGAGACCGTATGGATAGCGTTAGTGTCATGTAGAGCTTGCTAGTGCCCATTCACGGGCACATCACTTTTAAACTCAAGTTTGTAGCATCGCGTCGCTAACACTCTCACCTAGGACGATGGGAGACAGTTCCCTTTTCTTTTAATCTTAAACCTTAGTATGGACGATTTTTTTTATAATTAAAGTAGATTTTAAATGCTAAACCTTGGGGAAAATAATCACGTTATAAACTAAAATAGATGTCATACATTAAATAAAAGTGACGCAGACTCCTCTAGTGGTGAACTTATCAAAAAATTTGATAAAAATAATTTAATTTGTTCCCAAAGTTGTGTATAATTTTACGTGTTACTTTCCGAAGTGGCGTGTCCCATGGCACTACTTTATCTGTGAGAGCTAGCACACTAGCTTCACAGTGTAGGAGCTTTCTAACTGCAAATTTATTATTCTTTGTATTCTATTTCTGTGTGTTACTGTTTTTTGTCCCAAATAAAAAGAAAAAAAAGTTAATCCAAGCTTACTCGTAGCTTAAGCTCAGCTGTGTGAGCAAAAACATAAATCATATAATCTCTTACAGCCAGGACACGAGTTTCACTGTGTAGGAGCTTTCTAATTGCAAGTTACTCTGAGCTTAGCTTAAGTTCAGGAGCTGTGCGAGCAAAAATATGTAGCACCATGTCAGACTAGCAGTACTGCGTTGTTGCCAGAGTGGCGTATTCCATAGCATCATGTAATCTGTGAGAGCCAACACACGAGCTTCACAGTGTAGGAGCTTTCTAATTGCAAGTTAATCCGAGCTTAGCAGTAAGCTCAGGAGCTGTGCGAGCAAAAATATGTAGCACTGTGTCAGACTAGCAGTACGGTCTGTGGCGTTGTTTCCGTAGTGGCGTATTCCATAGCATTATGTGGGTGTTCTGTCTTTTTGCCGAAGTTTTATCGTCCGAATTTCACTTAATGGCCAACTTTTTTACAGATGATTTACTTTGGCAACCAACATTCGATTCGACAAATGTTCGAATCTGATCGGACTCAAAATCGGTCGATATTAAATATATTTCTTATGACTGGCATCGCAGGCATATCAATATTTAAAATATCATCGTCGGCAACGCGCATGTAATATCTCTGATGTTGCAGGCGTCCATAGGCTACGGTGACTGCTTACCATCAGGCAGGCCGTATGCTTGTTTGCCACCGACGTGGTATTTAAAAAAAATCGACGGATTTTTCATGTTGATACGATTCGCCCTGTGATACGATTTGCCTCGATTTACCCTACTTGGTAGAATAATTGTTGAGTACATATTATTAATGTATGTAATTACAACATTTTAAATACATTTGATTCGCAATATCGGCTAAATATGCATTAATGCAATAACGCCTAGTGGTTTGATAAAGCCACGGTACGACGACGTGTGAAACAAGAAGGAGCGTGTTAAGGTGTTGTTCAGATGTCAACAGCAGCTGCATTACTGTTGAAGTGTTGATTGACAATGTAAGGGCTCCTCTACACGATGGCCCAGCGTAGGCCAGTCCAAGGGACGCATTCATGCGTTAGAGGGAACAAGTGATATTGCTATCTCATTCCACCGCATAGCTGCGTCCCTTAGACTGGCCTACGCTGGGCCATCGTGTAGAGGAGCCCTAAGAGCTTCCTAATTGCAAGTTAATCCCAGCCTCGCAGTAAGCTCCTGTACGGCTATTGTAAAGACCATACAAACTGAGCATGCGGGCCATAAATCATTTTTATCGGTCTCTCTCGCTCGCACTCGTGGCTTATGGCGAGCGTATTGGCTCTTCTACACGATGGCCCAGCGCTGGCCAGGAAAATGGCTATGCGATGGTTGAGAGCACGCACTATAGAATGGGCCACGTGTAGCTGTAAATGCGTACGCACCATCGCTGGCCGACTACCTTTGATGTACGGATGAAAAACGGACACCCTGGGCATCCCATGGCCATCCCGCTGCGCCATAAGCCGCGCCACACCCCACTAGCCTTTCTACACGCTGGCCCATCTTAGTGGGCCAGTATGATGGCCCATCGTGTAGAGGAGCCATTAGTGATGCGTGTAGCAGCGGCGAATTCTTGCCATCGATAGATTTAATTATTTATTTGTTAATAAAGTATTTTTTTTACCATGAATGTTATGGCAAGTATATTAAAATAGAGATACATATACACCGTGTTTTTATTAAATTGCGTTAACTCCGGGGTTTCGGTAAGTACGTTTAAGGAAACTAAATGGCATAGTTAATTTAAAAAAAAAATATTTTTGTTTTTTTTTTACTATTTTTATTTTTATAAAAAGTAACTAAATGTTGCATATAGCGTTGTTGTAACACGGGCATTACATTTAACTCAACCAAACAATTGAAAACTGTGATATATCAATGTCATTTCTAACATCGATCGTCCGAGATAGTACGTACGTTTAGTAGCAAATGTATGAACTCGCACTAAACACTAATCAATAAGTAAACAGGCCCTAAGGCAAGTGTACACGCTCGTAAGGGCCTTATAATATAAAAATGTATGATTGATTATCTCCGAAATGGAGTTAATTAGAATATCGGTGTCTTTGAGAAAGTTACTTAATTTAAGCTCAGGAATGCACCCTTGAAATTAACGCAAATCAAAAAAAAGAAACATGTATATAGAGATAATAGAGAGAGAAACGTATTGAGTAACTTTACGACTTAGTAAAACCTTCTATATATAGTACCTAATTAAGCATACATACCTTCTTCTTCCTTGTGTTGTCCCGGCATTTTGCCACGGCTCATGAGAGCTTGGGGTCCGCTTTATAACTAATCCCATAATTTGACGTAGGCACTAGTTTATAGGAAAGCGACTGCCACTGACCTTCCAACCCAGAGGGTAAACTAGGCCTTGTTACGGTTAGTCCGGTTTCCTCACGATGTTTTCATTCACCGAAAAGCGACTAGTAAATATCAAACGATATTTCGTACATAAGTTCCTAAAAAATCATTGGTACGAGCCGGGGTTTGAACCCGCGACATCCGGATTGCAAGTCGCACGCTCTTACCGCTAGGGCACCAGCGCTTATTAAGCATACCTAATTAAACAATTTAAACGCTACACTATAATTCATGTACTAATGACTCATATTAATATTGAATTAACTTAATAACAACATGAAACCACAGCCCCATTATTCACAATCACTGACTAAATAAACAATGAAAAGTCAACACGATAATCCTTTTCCTATTAATAATGAGTAACTAATGACCACTATATAATCGGCACGTTTACAAATAAGAAATTTTCGATGAAAAATGAGAAATTTCCAGCGCAGGTAGTAAACCATCGATAAGCACGTGTAGTTGTTGCGCCTCCTTGTTGACAGCGGGTTTTATACTACGTTTGATACTGACATATTCGCTAGTGTGTGACGCACTAGTGGCCTAGCGGTAAGACCGTGCGACTTGCAATCCGGAGGCCGCGGGTTCAAACCTTCGGCTCGTACCAATGAGTATTTCGGAACTTATGTACGAAATATCATTTAAGATTTACCAGTCGCTTTTCGGTGAAGGAAAACATCGTCAGGAAACCGGACTAATCGCCACAAGGCCTAGTTTACCCTCTGGGTTGAAAGGTCACATGGCAGTTGCTTTCGTAAAAACTAGTGCCTACGTTAAATATTGGGATTAGTTGTCAAGCGGACCCCAGGCTCCCAAGAGCCGCAAAGCCGAGACATCGCGAGGAAGAAGAGATATTCGCTAGCGTGTGCGTAACTTAGGTACTTTTTATGCGTCTTCGTACTCACATATTAATGCGAGCGAAATGTATACAAAGCAAGTACCTAATGCAGACGTTAGCAAATATGTCAGTTTGACACTGCTAAGGCACTCGTGGTAGGGCTACTGAGCTGTGCGAGCAAAAATATGTAGCCCCGAGACAGACTAGCAGTACTGTGGCAACATTGGCCTTGTTAATACTTCAACAATTTAAAACATGATTATGGTGAGTTTTACCAAAAAATTGCATGTAATCTTTTTTCTTTAGAATTGACTATATTCTGTTTTTTTATTCCGTAGACTAAAATCACATTTCATGTGGTACTAAGAAATGTCATGTATTACATATGAAACGTCATTTTAGTCTACGGAATAAAAAAACAGACCTTATATAAGTATTATTTTTTATATTGTCACTTTTTTCATATCTTTAATATTTTTCGGGGGCGTTAGTGGGCGTAAACACCATACCCAAAGTTATTACATTCGTTTCAAGCTGGATATAATTTGTTCGTCTTACCCATATATTAGAACATAACCGAGTCATTCCTTGCACCTTGGTTGATATCCTAGATATTAAAATTACAGTTTAATCGAGGTCAATCGATGCTAGGATAATTATCTCAATTCTGGCAAACACAGTCAGTAAGAACCAGGAAAATAATACACATCCCTTTCTTTTAGGTGCTAGTACTTGTGTAAAACAAAGACAGTATGATTCTCTGTCAAACTATACATGCATGATATTTATATGCGCAAATACTACATAGTTAACGGAGACTGCTTACCATCAGGCGGGCCGTATGCTTATTTGCCACCGACGTAGTATAAAAAAAAAGCAAAGCGGCAAAGATGTAAATGGTACCTATCAGTTAAAAATCAAACTTACTCCAAATTTGCTTTTAAATGTTCCATGATTTATTATTAACCTACATTCCTTCTTGCATTAAGTAAGGGTAGACAGGTCTTTTGATACCTATGTTTAAAGTGACATAATGCTTTGCCGTTACCTATTCTATACTTAGTATTTAAGCAAGAAAAATTGTCAAAATCCAAAAAAGATTCGAAAATTTCTTGGTTTTTCAAGGACAGAATGATGCACAAATGTTGCTACATAAAAAAAAGTTTAATAAATCCGTTTTGCTTAACATTTACTTATCGCTAATGAATACCCTTTAAATACATTAAGGAATTTATTGCTTAAGGAATACGTAAGCAGGAGACAACCCGACTACGTTGGAAATTTATCCCCGGTAAAAGAGGCAGAGGTAACCCGAAGACAAGATATGATTGAGTGCAATGTATCCGTAAACTATGTCAAGGATAGGGCGAAGTGGAAGTGAAAGACATGGAAAACTGACACTATTACCATGTGGGATTGTTTAAGCATAACCACTGAATAGTTATGTATGTGAAAATGTCCCCCACGCTCTTTAATGCAAGCTCTGCATCGGACTAAAACGTTCATCGCGTCTCGTATCGTCGCTCGGGGTATGGCTTCGATAAATCTGACGATGGATGCTTTTAATTCTTTCTTGTTGTTATGTCTGTTTCTGTTCTGTGGTGTACAGTTTCTGCTATCTGTGTTCTAGGTCAGAAACTAGTATTTACAAGAGCATTTTGTCACTATTAAAATATAAAAAACCAGCCGACCCTTATTTAATGCAAGGCACCACCCTTATTTGGAATACTTTCAATGGGTTATATAATTCTTAATTATATTTTAACAAAGATACCGCAAACAATTGAACAACTCGTTTTAATTAAAACAAATTTAATCCTTATTAAGATAATAATAAATAATCTTCATAATAACAATTTCAGACTCATTGTATAAAGTGATACTGTAGGAAAGTTTTAATAGGCACAAACTTGGGGTAATTGAAAGGAACAAGAGCTGAGATTTTGGTTATTTTCTCAAGTTTCAAGGTAACACAGTCATAAATAGCCTGTAATGTTGTTTTACAACTGACTTGGAGCGTATTCAGGAAAGTATTTATTTTGTCAAAAATAGGCACCCCTATATGGGACAAATTGGGACAGACACCAGTAACGGGATGGAATCTAGACAAATCCTGTAAAATAAGTATTTATCATCAGTTTTTAAACATTGGGAACGTTTTATCATAAACAAGAGCCATAGAGATGCTTAAGTTTGATGTTTCTTTGTTTTAAAATTAATGGCGCCATGCATCCCATGACTGGAGCAAAAAAGTATAGTTTTTATTTGCTAATTATATTGAAACCTATTGCAGCATCTTTACTAAATACATTGAAAACATAAAGGACGAACAGAACATTCAACTTTTGACGCATAAAGTGGTAGAAATTTTACAGGTGCCGAGAAAATATCAAAATACTCCAAATTTTCTCTTAAATGTTTCAAGCCTGGTGCCGTTAACATATTTGTACAACAAGAAAGCAGAGTTTGCTAGTTCTTCGAGTGCTTATATTGAGTCCCGTGTAAGCGAAAGATTCTATAATTTATTTTTATTTTATTTTTTATTTATTTATTTCCACACTTACAACTATCTTTACAGGTACTAGACCTAAGACGATAGTGTAACCATTTACCAAAAAATACTTTAACTTATGACGCATATAACATAATGTGAACAATGTGGACTTTGTGAATTCAGTCAGAGAACACCAAAATAAATCAATGCTCTCGGCTACTAGGTTAAGGGTCCGCACAGCGCGCGTCAACGGCGCCTTCGTGAGCAGGTTGGTGCGCCCGCGCCGCTCGGCCAGCAGCCGCGGTCGGCGCCGCCGCCACACGTACCTGTCGGGCACGTACAGGCTGACACAGCTCAACACTTGACTGTTGTAGGCTTTACCCCTTAGCAACAGAAACAAGTATGTCGCCAAACTCAAGTAGGGACCAACAACCAAAATGACTATAAGTAACCCTCAGTTGGTGCCCGCCTGCGATACTTACCATCAACAACAATATTCTTGTGGGGCTTGTTTTCCTCTTTTTTAGTGTGCAGTCGAGTGTTTGTTTTTTTTTATAAGTATTAATTTTTTTATTTATAACTTTTTAGTTACCCCCAAAAAACATCCTATGACACTCCCGTGATCAAAACGAATCTAAAGATACCTCATACATCGAAATCCATCAAGCCGTTTAGGCTACAGGAGGCCACAAAGAAACAGACATACATACATACATACACTCGAAAAACATTTCCCTCATCCCTTTGGCAGTCGGGTAAAAAGTAAATTTCATCTCAAAAATCAATTACTTACGTAGGTATTCTAATACACGCTCATTACGCCTTAAAACAGCCTCAAGGGAAAAATCGTCGCCAAAAGGCCTGTCAAATCCGAAGCTCAAATGAAAGCAAGTTTTCTTTGAATCCCGCTGAATAGCTCACGAAGGCCAGATAAACGCAATTCATTTCATTAGCGTAATTAAATTTGGCAAATTTGCCCTAAAATTAGCTTCTGATGGAGCTGCCTTTAATACGTGGGGTTTTACAAAGAAATCGGGAGTCGTACGGGTTGCTGAACATGGATAGGGCTTTATAATATATTATTGTTAGATGGGTCGATTTTTTTATTCTTTACATTTGTATATAATTTGGGTGGTTTGAAGAGCTTCTCATTCCTGGCGGAATAAATAATAAATCACATTTTGTCCCATGTAAAAAAAGGAAGTGTAGTACACGAATTTGTCAAAAGATGGCGCCACCTCCGAGATAGAACATGCGAACGATGTGTCGACGTAGAATCATGACCTCCGAGATGTAAATTACCGATCGACGTTAAATTCTACTCTATCGTTGGATGCATTCAAGCTATTGGACAACTTCCAACATTAATTTTGCGAACTGTTGTGATAGTAGCGCGGAGTCTCGGTCGAAATGCCTAACGACGTCACAGTAGCTTCGTCATTCTTAAATGACTTAAATCTAATCTCGTAAATATTAGTTGTTTTTGTAATTAAACCGACTGAGATATCCACGTTGTTTTCGTCTGCGGAGAGTACCGTTACTACAGAAGTAATTTTCGGTTGAGTTACGAAATACCATATGTTTTCGTAACTTATAGGAAAATAGTTTAGGACATAGGGTGAAACGGCGCTTATACTGTACAGAATAGGGATCTCTATCTATGTACCAAATTTTTAGCAAAAAATAAAAATAAAACGACGCAACAAAATTCAAATCGACCCACATAATGACAAGTGTTTTTTTTTCTCAAACTGTCTCATGTCAGATAAGTAATAAAGTTATAATGATAAATAATAAGAACATTTATTTAATTTAATAAACCTGTTGTGTGTTGCGGGACATAATCTCAAAACTTATTTGGAACAGGAAATTTCCTAAAATCGAACAAGGTTTGGTCAAACTAAGCTTAAATATGTCTTTTTTGAAAGAACTTGTTCTGAAAATTATTTAATGATATTATACAACGACCATACGACGAAGTACTGTTTTCTAAGATGATCGGCGATGTTTTTTTTATTAAAAACTAGAACATTTAACATTACAATGTTAGCAAATACATTTCGCTTAATTCTATACTAAAAAGGGTGTCGGTATGTTCGATACACGCATTACATCCTAAATGGCTTATATATTATGTATATGGCATCGTTATTCATCACAATATTAAATAGTTCGTCTTTTTAACTAAGATTATTATTAAAAAGTCCGTCTCCACACCGAACGTGCCCTAAGACTCGACTCGGCCCACCGACCGCCATTCACGAGGCATCTCCTGAGAAATCACGAGTGGCATTCGGCTTTGCTTGGATGCTCCCACCTTATACGTGTAGGTACTTGTATGTAATGTATGTGCCTAATCTTACCACACTGTCGAATTTTACCGAGGTAATAAGAAAATGGAATCTTACAGAATGTATTTTTAAATAGGGTTTTAAAGTACGTATCAAATCCGGGGTTGCTTACACTACACCTCACACCCCTCCTCGGTATGAAAAAATGTTGATGCCTCCTTTCTTATCGGCAAAGCATTTTGTCTCCCTTATCATTTTACCGGTAAAAAATTTAATACAAATAAAATATAATATGTAGAAGTTTTGTACGCAAAATATTTACTCGCTCTATTTTCTTTGGATAATAATTTATTGTAACTCAAGATAGGTTATAGACGTTCAAAAATTTAAGCGCTTAACTTGTAATAAATTATACAAGTTGCCTTTAGGCCCTTTGGCCTAAAACTAATTGTTAGAATGAGATAATGACATTCATCTCTCATTCTGTGGTATAACTGTGTCCCTACTTACGTAAGTAAATCTTACAAGTGTATCTTAGGCCTTAGTCGCACCTGGGCAAGCAAGAAATGTGCATCGTAAGACGAGCTCACCGAAAGAGAAAGAGATAAGTTCATGTTTAACAATGAGTATGAAAAAGGTGAAAGGAATGCGAAAATTTAACAAAAATGACAGATTTCTTCGTAGGTGAAGAAATAAATATGTAAGTACTTTGGTTCGGTCACCTACTAAGAATAGTAGAGGAGTAGGCTGTCAAGATAGCGTTTTCGGGACGGCCGACTGGTAGCCGTAGAAATAAATATGGAAGGATCTCGTGTGCTCCTTACGAGTATGTGTGAGTATAAATAACCTATGTATCTATACATTGTATTTCACGAGGAACCCGAAAGATTTTAATAGCGTATTCTTGATCATAATTAAAGACTAAAATGCCCTATAACCTTTTTTGGAATTCGCCTAGTTTCAGAGTTACTGCCTATTGAAAAAAAAAACATTTTTAATCGTAACTTAGTGGTAAACGCCTTTTTGATGGCGAATTTGTTGCTATGGTACGTAGTCTAAATATTCTCATTGATGGATGTAGAAAAGTGACAAATAACTCTTTGCAAAAACTGGGTTTTACGAAAAAAAAAGTTAAACTTCAGTTTAAGTGACAGGTTTACTAATAACATTTGATTTCTACGTACAAATAAGTTAAAAAATCAAACAAATATTTATATTTTCTCCTTATTGCCTCAGAAATGCGTGGTTAAAATCTTTCGCGTCCCTGATAGAGTCCGTGATACACGCACCGTGCAGCTATATAATTATTATCAATTCCTAGCAATGAAAAACTAATACCAGATGGTATATGTTACTTAAATGTCCATGCCAAGTTTCATGTCATGTTAGCAAGTCGTTTTAAAATGAGGGCGTTTCTCGATTGTATGACGGCGGATAGGTTAAGGTGACTCTTACCCTTTGAACGCTTCAGCCATAAACATAAACATCACTCAAACGCCAAGGTCCCGGGTGCCAGCGAGCTAATGTAAACCTTACTAGAAAGTGTGTAGGTTACTTTGACAGCGTCCGCCATAACACTTATAGTTGTCCTTGGCGCTGTGGGCACGATTAGTAACATAGACTTTAGGTGTCCTTGGCGTTCAAAAGGTTAAGTTGCCTTGTTAGAAATAAACGAGTGTAGACATTGATCACAAACAGCAGGGGACGTTCGGAAAAAGGTAAACAACGGAAAAAGTTGCGATAATGCAATAAAACTTTTAATTAAACTTTCTCTCTCGAATGCAATGTTTTATCGATGGGCATTGGTACAAGCGGTCGCTTGTTTCTTGTTTGCAATTTATAATAAAGTAAACATACTATTGGAACACATTAAATTCTTTTTTTACAAGCTTTTATTTACCTGTGTGTGTGTTGTATTGACGGTCTGTAATCAAATCTTGTGAGTTATATTTGACCCACTGCCCAGTTTCTGATAAAGCTGAAATTTGCATAAAGTCGGGTAACTAAGCAATATTATGGTACCATCGAGCTGATCTGATGATGAAGACAGAAGGTGGCCACAGGAACTCTGTGATAAAACAACGCAACCTAATTGCGTTTGGGTTTGTTAGAATTGCCTCGATGAGAAGACCCGGTATTAGTTGCATGTGGAAAGAAAAGTATAGTCAGCGATAAAAGCTTGTACCATTACTGAATTTTTTTCAAAACTAATTATGGTTAAAGAAATTTATTTTCTCAAAAGAAATTTAACATTTCACTTAAATACAAGATAATACAAAATATGAGTGAGCATGCAGGTAATTAACAAATTAAAATAACTAATAACTAAAACTAGAACATGTCATTTACGAGCATTACATCCAAAAATAGGCACACGAATTATTTATGATAAAAAAACGTTTTATTTCAAGTAGACCACTACTATATAATTATAAACCGAAATAAATGTCCTTCCGCCTTGACCCAGTTAGCCGAGAAGCTTAGGTATCTGCCAGGATTGCAGAGGACGCTGGTTCGATTCCAGCCCTGGGCACTGGAGGCCTTGGTCACTTTTTCCTTCGTATATGACATTTATTTCGGCTTGAATTAAAGATAGAGTAAATCTCATGACATTGTTAAATAAATAAAAATAGTAGTTCTGTCAACTATAGACCACGCGAACGCTATTTTGTAAAAAAAACATATGTGATGAAAAATAAATAAATATTTAGGGACAATTTTGCACAAATCGGTCTAGCCCCTAAACTAAGCTATGATATTAAATACATGCACAATCACACAGAATATTCATAATTCATAAACAATTCGTGATAAATATACAAATAATATACCCTTACCGATAATCTTCTACTCGTACTTACAAGACTAGAAGTAAAGACACAAATCAGGAAATACTTTAATTTGTGTATTTATGAATAACTTCTAAAGTAAGTAAAGTAAAAGTCCTTTATTCACATAAAATATGGTACAATGGTGGCTGTAAGTACGAAAACATATTTTGCTATACAATAACCTGCAAAGTAATGTCAAAACTAGACTAAGATTCTAAGTACAGTCAGCATCAAAAGTAGCGGATCAAATAACGCTTCATTCTGTAACAGCTTAACAAAAAGTGATGTCTTGAATATAGAACAACAAAGACTGTAAAAGATATACTTTTGAACGCGAATTCTAGAAATTTATCTACAGTGTGTATTTTTGATATAACCTCAAACTGAAACTAGACGTAGGTTTTAGTGCTATAAAACAATTCTGAACGATTTTTTCAATTTATTCTCTTTACTTCCAGAACATAATTAATTTTTGAATATTTTTCGAGCGGCAATGTATTTCGTACATCATGATCACTTGTGACAGTTGTGACGTCGCGTCATTAATGAGACGTTTTGATTTAAAACAAAGTAGTGATACATTGCTTGCTGAATTATTTTGTATGAAAAAATAAAAGTCATCCATTTTTTACAAAACCTATGAAAGTGTGTTAATTACAGCCTAAACTAACTGCCCTTTGATTATGTGGTCGTATCAAAAATGGTACACGCTGAATATTTGGAAAAGTTTTCCGGAATATCAGACACTTTTGGCGCGTTGTTTCATCCGCTACTTTTGATACTGACTGTACCTATTTTTGTATGTATATCGTGCGTGTAGTAGCGTTTTCATATTGCTCTATCCGATATCGAATATCGGAATCGAATTACCTTTGAAAAAAAAAGCTGCTAAAAATGCCCTATGCCATCAAGTCCTTTTATTTTCGCAATAACGTTTTCTTTTGAACAACAAAAAATAATTAAATGTATGAAAAATATAAATATGCACATTTATACTTTTTGCTTCTTTGATAACGAATCCACTATATCAGAATGTAAAAACGCTCTAAGATTGTCCCCCCCTTGTATATATATATATATATATATATATATAGTCCTCCTCGCCGTATCCGACTACGGGCGACTCCTCCAACTGTTTTTATTCGGAGACATGGAACGCTCTAATATGAGTTGCAAAGCCAAATTTGGTTTTGAAAATGCGATCACATGGTGCGCAACGAAGCTGGCCAGCTGGGTACTAGCATACGTGGGCTTCGGTCGCGTCTTACGGAGGTGGCGCTTAGCATCCAGGTCTTCCAAGTGCCGCTGCTCGTATTGCTTTACTGTTTTAGGACCAGTTGCGCGCCATTCCGTTCTACGCACCCCTTGTAAGCCAGCCGTCGTCAACCTTTACACTAATTTCGATCGCAGTTCGAAGGAGTAAATATTTTAGGCCACGCATCCCCTGTCCCTCACCAGCTTCGCCTCCCCACAATAAAGAATTCATGCTCAAAGTTAATTCTGTCCGGACACATGTATCTTTTAACGACACAAAAGTAATTATTCGGTCTGTTCTGGCACTGCGCTTTATTGTTATTGCTAAGTATTGTTATTACTTTACCGTTTCATAAGACCGCTATAAACGCGGTGGCGGTGAAAAAATATAACGACGGTTTTGTGTTGTAGCCAATTATCGTAAAATGCAGTGACAGTTTATGAAATACGTCATATTTGCAAAGAAAAGTGTTGTTACCTCGTCACGCTGAACCGATTTCGATGATATTTGCCATGGAGATAGTTTGAGACCCGGGGAAGGACAGACGGTAGTTTTTTTATCAATCATCATCATTATCCGATGCAGACGAAAACGCGGACAGATGCTAGTGAAATATAATTAAAGTATTATTCCCTTGATAACTCATTGATTGATGATCAAACTAACTTCTTGAAGTGAAGTTCGGTCGATATTATATGAGTCACTTCATTTGAAGATATAATAGTGAATGGCTAGCCGCGCGGCTTGCCGCCCCCGCGGTTAACCGCTAGTGCGTAAGAGGCCTAACCGATACTATATGATAAGATAAGATGAGATAAGATAAGTAGAATTCATTAGCACAAAAATAACATATAAATCATTATACACTAATTAATATATGTATAAAGGAACAGAAAATTGTGCTAAAAGTATATATTGTAATAGTTAGGGGGAGTCCGGGAGACTTGAACCTCTTTTTACTCAGAAGCCACTAGAGATTTATCCGTAAGTGTTAGCAACTCGATATTTCGTGTATAGATGACATATCTAAATAGGTATCTTTAGAGCATAGCAAAGTGCTGATAAAGTACAAAATGTAAGTTCTGCAAAAATACTTTTCTTAAACGGGGTATTGGCTCAAGTCTCCCCAACCTATGGGAGAGTTGACCAGGGGGTGTGGGAGATATGACTATACATATGTTAGGTAGGAAAAACAGTGAAAAAAGTGCTGTTTAATCCAATATATTTATTAAAAAAGGAAAGTAGTTGTAACAAAGTATTTTTACCCATAAAACAAAATGTTAAAATTTAATAAACTTTATAAAATTTAAAATCGGCAACCTTAACATGAAATTCAAGAGATCAATTATCTTTAAATTATTATTATTATGAATTATTTCTATCAGATCAATTCAGTCAACAAATTATCAAAGGCACATGCAAGGTCCTTTTCATTTTACATAACATAATTCTTCATGTCAAATAAAGTTGTCCACATCTTTGTCAGTTAACCCATCGCAAACTTCGTGAATATACCTATCCTTTGCAGGAACCACACAGTCGAACATTTTTTATGCAACTTACGTCGGTGGCAAACAAGCATACGGCCCGTCTGATAGTAAGCAGTGACCGTAGCCTATGGACGCCTGCAACTCTAGAGGTGTTTTATACGCGTTGCCGACCCTAACACTCCGCACTCCGTACCCTCGTTGAGCTCTGGCAACCTTACTCACCGGTAGGAACACAACGCTTGTTTTTTATTTTATTTTTGGATTTTTTTCTCTTGTCGCTATCTTGCAACACCTTCCTCTTACCTCCTTTGACGTTTGGCCTGCATAAAACTAAAGCAAACCCTTATTTAAGCACAGTGTGGGAGAATTGAACCACTGATCATGTCTCCCTACCACCATGCGGCTCAACTCTCCCGCACCCCCCTTTACTTTATATAGATTATGTTTTCTTTATACTCTTACAATAAACATTCCAAATGATCACTGTTAGTAAAACTACATTAACCAACAAGTACAATAAGATAAAATAATACTACTCACCTGTTTAATTGTCAAAATAGTGTAAAAATATAAAATTGTAATTTTTTTCACTTCGCGACAGCGAAACCACATTTACTCAAGTCATTTTCAAACCAGACTAATTGCGGCGAATATGGCATCGCCAAAAGTTGCGCCTTCTGTTAAAGTACGACATGAGCTGTCAACGGCGACGGCGGCGCGAAATTTGAATTGAAATATTTGTCGTGGTTCAACTCTCCCACCTGGTCATATCTCCCGGACTCCCCCTATATTATCAATTCTACATTTCTAACTACTTCGCACTGCACCCGCATTGACATTTTTCTGTTTAGTCTTATGATCGACTGGCAGGGAATGCCATGAAGCGTTAAGTTCGCCTTTTGTATGCCCCGTTTTGATGTGCAATAAAGTTTAAAATACTCCTAAATAAGTATATTAACCTCCGCCCACAATTTAGAAATAAAATAGTATTTCGTCAACATATTAGTTATTTATTCATTAACTGCCCTCTCTCTCGTGCTAAATTACCATTTCTACCCCTTGGAGGACGAATTCCGTCACAAAAAGTACCCTTTGTGCATTTCGGGTAAAAACCATGACCAAAACCCAACTACATCATACTCGGCTGAATCGATGACGTCATAAAGTACTGCTACCAATTTCACGAGCAATATCACTGAATTATGCCCTGAGCGGAGCCCACAATAGAAAAGATTCGAGAGTATTATCGGAATCTATTTTCAATCTGTTTTCGTATTCATAGCCTTTTTATTGAATTTATATGACAGTTTTATAACAACATTATTAACGCCAAATAAGTGCACTACTCGCTTGGTGGCAAGCGGATATCATAGCCTACGGACTCGTGCAATTGAGCGGTGTTACAACTACAAAGGCGTTTTGGTACTTTACAGCATTTAAGAGGAAAGGGGACGGCCGTATCACCATACAAACGTAGTCCCCCATTTTCCAAAATATTTTTACATAATTTGATGTATAGGTATTATAGCTATGCCCCTAACCCTACTTTTGACTCTTTGATTATTGTAATGTTTATTTACTAGTTCTTCAGACATTTGGCTTGTGGCTTTTGTATACAAAGTACATTACCAAACTATACAATACAGTTAAAAGTAAATCCAAGCGGTATAGGTACGCAAATATAATACAACAAAAACATTTCAATTAAACGCGAGGAACGCAAGCCCGAGGGTAACGTTCACAAATGGAATTATAAGCCCGACTTACACTGCTTAATGTCGTAGCTAAACTATGTGCGTTCGGATATTAGTCTCTCTGTAATTGGCTAAGCGCAGTTGTTTCATAACCGCGTCGTGAGAACTTTTAAACACTAAATCATATTTTGTGACTTCACTGGTTTCTCTTAGTTAAATATTGTATTTTTTTGTCTAGTGTTTTACTCTAACAAAAGTTACACAGCGTTACATTACTACCAAAAAAAAAACTACAAAATCACTTCGATTAAACTCACGGCTGGAGCCGCAGGCGCGAGGGTAACATTCACAAATGGAATTATAAGCCCGATTTACACTGGCTAATGGCGTAGCTAAACTTTGTGCGTTCGGATATTACAAGGCCCATCTCATGCATGCAAATCTATGTAGCTATAAAAGTTGAAAGCACGTTTATATTTTCGCTTTTTGATGCTATTGCTCTCTCTAGTTTGCTAAGAGTAGTTGTTTGCTAACCGCGTCGTGTGATCTTCCAAAATATATTTCGTGATTTCACTGGTTTATTTTAATTAAATATTGTATTTATTTTGCGTATAGTATTTTACTCTAACAAAAAATACATAGCGTTACATCACTACCAAAAAACAACTACAAAAACATTTAAATTAACCTCACGGTTGTAGCTGCAGGCGCGAGCGCGAGGGTAACGTTCACAAATGGAATTATAAGCCCCTTCTTACACTGGCTAATGGTGTAGCTAAATTTTGTGCGTTCGGATATTATGCACTCTGCAGGAGTCTGAGTAGTTGTAATGTTGCATACACACTAGCTATATATATATATATATATAAAATGATATCTTTGTGGTATAAACTATCAGTGTGGAGGACTCCCAGTGGAGCCACCATAATGTTTTTGTGTGGAAATTTCATGAATAATGATAAACTTCATAGTATCTTAGTAAAATGCCTGTGACCTGTGAATTTCGGGTTTAACCCAATTTTTTAATGAATCATATTGAGTTGATTAATTGAATTTTCAGAAACGTCAACGAAAAATGGAATTTAATCGCGTTAGACCCGGTAAGTTTTTTTATACTACGTCGATGGCAAACAAGCATACGGCCAGCCTGATGGTAAGCAGATACCGTAGCCTATGGACGACTGCAACTCCAGATGTGTTACATGCGCGTTGTCGAGCCTAACACCCCGCACCCTGGTGCATTAAATATAGGACTTTCATCTCATACACTTTGACAAAACTTTGAAAAAACATCCTGTGTTTGCGTTTAATTCCCGTTTCTGTGTGTTATATCCGAACGTGTTTACGCTGCCTTGTACTAGTTGTACTGTAGCTCATTCAACTTAATTGTAATAATTAACTGCTTCCCACATTCAAATATCTACAAGTCTTTCCTGATACCTACTATATGCCCTTAGTACTGTTAGCCGTAGCTATGTTACGTTTTTCATATGTAAGTACCACACATTATTAAAGTCATCCAATTGTATACCTAGATAAAAAGCAATAAAGTTCACATTCGAACTAGTTTTATAATACAGATACGGTAGCGGTAGCCGTACCGAGCTGTAGTGCTGATTATGTTGCATTCGTGCTTCAGTAAATAGAGATACCCTTACCATGAGTTTACACTTACAGTAACAGGAGCCGCGCTGTTCTCATTCGGCATAAACGCTTTGTATGGAGAATGGTACAGCGCCTTTAGCGATCATGCACTTTAATAAATAAATAAATAATAAATAAATATTATAGGACATTATTACACAAATTGACTAAGTCCCACAGTAAGCTCAATAAGGCTTGTGTTGAGGGTACTTAGACAACGATATATATAATATATAAATATTTATAAATACTTAAATACATAGAAAACACCCATGACTCAGGAACAAATATCCATGCTCATCACACGAATAAATGCCCTTACCAGGATTTGAACCCGGAACCATCAGCTTCGTAGGCAGGGTCACTACCCACTAGGCCAAACCGGTGGTACTTATAGACATAAAGATGGACCTGCCGAAACTTAAACGTATAAATGCGCTACAAGTTCATAATTACCTACTAAGAGGGAAGAATAGCTTTGCGATCCTAACGTAATAAGTTAATAACGGTTACTTTTTCTATGAAATTCCATTTCGAAAACGGGTTCCACTAACTAAATGTTAACAAATCACTTTGATTTTGATGTCGATCACTTCAGCATAATATATATACTAGGTTTATAGGTTTCGCTTTTTTGAAAAAAAAAATTTTTTGTTTTGTAAATTAAAAAAAAGGAAAGCCAATAAACCTAGTTATTTATTATGTCAATAACATACTTAAAAATAATTGAGAATGGAAAATATTTAGAAGTGGAAAAACGCTTTCTCTTTGCGTATGGACGGTCACTATACTTTCCTCTTAATGATGGTTTATCTTAATCTACCGTTAGTACCTTTTTAATTGACATAATACATGTATTTGTAAAAAAGGAAAAAAGCATAATATAGAGATGAAATGGAGGAGGAGGGAGATGATCGAACGAGATGTTCTTATGGAACTTTCAGTGGAAGTAACAGAGAGAGCGCTATTATTGTTTGCCTTTCATAGTCTCACTTTTGCCTTCTGCTTAATACTTCTAAAAAGTCCTAAGTGACGTAGACGTTTTATGTTGCCCACCGTTTTTATGGCAGGTAACAATGAACCTGACCAAATTACGTAGGTTGTTTTTGGTATGTTGTCAGTGATGTTAAAATGTGTTTTTAATTTTTTCGTATTGCGTATGTTCTGTCCTTCACGGGCGCTCGTGTATGGCATATCTATATAATATATAATACTAGGTCTATTGAAAAAAAGCGTGCTTGGTGGCGCAGTATTGCGGTGTGTTTGACAAATATCATTGAAAAATACCGTAGCGACATAGTAGCGACTAGAGTCCGACTAAACATACTCTGCGCAGATTTTACAGATAGTTTGGGAATGTCGCCTTAAAAGTCAAATCTTTTTCAGGGAACTGGGTCGGCGGCTAAGGGAGAGGGGGAACGATCCCCGTTCTGGGTCTTGGCTTGTCCAACAGGTCTCCATCGCCATACAGCGTGGCAACGCTGCGAGTGTGATGGGGACTTTTGGACAAGGCATGTCACAGGACGGGCTAGTTAAATAATTGTAAGTTTGTGTTTATATAGCGGTGCTTGTTTTTTTTTTGTAATAGTAGTGTTTTATTTAAGTTTTTTGTGTAAAGTCAAATTTCTTAGAAAACATGACTTTAAAGCACTTCAAAGTTCAGCGCTATGTCCAATTCCTTCACCGTGCAAGCGATACGTCTCTGGCTGGAATGACCTGCCTCTCACCATACGACAAGCCGAGACTAAGTTCACGTTCAAGCGCAAGCTGCGTAAACATCTTTTTGATAAGTTTAAAGATTAAGAATACTCATAGTACATTTGTTAGCAGGTATATATAAGTATATGATGATATGATATGATTTATTTATCTCACAATATACAATTTCACTTAAAACTACGCGTGGTAAATTCTTAGGAATTTATATTGTGATTGTCGGTTTGTCTTACTTTATATACATAGGAAAAACATGTGACAATTAATAATTCATTTAAAATTACGAAAGTTTTTAAATTTCAATTGTATAAATAAATTCACCAAGAACGGGTCGTCATTAAGGTAGAAAATAAATAGTAACAGTTACAGAAATAATGTCAGCATAAGAAATAATGTCACCATTAGGGTCGTTATTAAGCTAACAAATAAGTAAATTATAGTAAATCTTAAAATACAGATGTCGACAATATGCTTACTATTTAAATAAATCTAATTGGTAATGTCATAAAACTCTTTTATAGAATACAATGGGTTATCCAATAAAAAGTTTCTCAAACGGCTCTTAAATTTTTCATTATATTACATTGTATATTTTTTACTGTGCAATAAGTTTAAAGAAATAAATAAAGTTAGCTTAGATATATTAAATAAAACTATCCAAATATCGTATATGTATTCGCTAATTAATAACTATAGTAACGTAATAAAAATATTTTTTTTTCGATAGCAGCTCATAGTAAAGGTAGGTACACTTTGTAACCCAGTGTGCGGCAATTTGTCTCTTACGTGATAACTTTGTAGTCGCGACAACCGAGGCGCGTATTTAAAAGCTTTGTGAACTTTTGCATTTACTTTGTTTCATTTGATTTGTGACGTGCGGCTGATCAAATATAATTATTACGTAATAATAATATAATAATATAATATAATAATTAGGTTTATGCTAGGAATTTTATATGAATACCACTTTTATGAGTCTTATTTGAACTTAACCATGGGTTACGGAAATACATCCTTGTCATTTATAATTTTAATCAATTCATGAACATTTTGCTAACGCACTATTATTAAAATTCACTTGTAACTAAGTGTTAATGAGTACTAGTTGGGTGAAGCACACTTGACAACAAGGTATTTTCTGTGGACATAACAATAATAGTAAACGACCCAGGTACATTATATATCACAAGGTAAACATATTATCCTGCCTGCAAGAGTGCAGTGGAAAACTAGGTTTAGATTCTCTTAACTTTGCGATGTGTACGGGAAAGAGGTCAACGAGTTAACCATACAATAAAATGTGTACTAAGTAATTAATAATGTAGGAGCTACAATGTAAAATGTAAGTAATAACATCTTGCAAGTTTTTTTTTTTATACTACGTCGGTGGCAAACAAGCATACGGCCTGCCTGATGGTAAGCAGTCTCCGTAGCCTATGTACACCTGCAACTCCAGAGGAGTTACATGCGCGTTGCCGACCCTAACCCCACCCCCCTCATTGAGCTCTGGCAACCTTACTCACCGGCAGGAACACAACACTATGAGTAGGGTCAAGTGTTATTTAAGTCAATTGTATTTTCTAAATAATGTCGTTATTAAATTTTAGCAGCCCAATAATTTGGTACCATCGAGATGGTCTGATGATGGTGCCTGAAGGTAGATACTAGCGGAACTCTTTAGCTGCTTCTAATAAACCCTCGAGATTGGGCTCATAACGATTAATATTGATAACATGTCTCGTAAAGACACTGATAGTTTATAAGACAAGTACAAGAGACTGATAAACGTAATTCAGCAGAGAACCATTAAACTACAAGTTAATTTGATTTTAGAATAAATAAAAGATATGTAAAGTTCCAGTATCATTATATACGATTTTCACTGTCTCTACAAAACGGTCAGAATAAAAACTCGGCTTTTCATACAGCTTAACCAAAGTACAAGTACAATACATTCAATATTGTTCGACTCTCAGGAAACGCAACCCAATTTCAAAATATCATCTCGCTTCCACTTGTTGAGTTCAATCGAGATGCACTGACATTAGAAATATCGTATTTTTAAAACTGGAATACACCTGCAGATCGGTAATGGAAAATATTTGAAAATGCAAGCCGACTGCAAACCGGACGCGCGCCGGATCTAGTCCGTATCGAACATTCATTATGAACAAAGTTCCCGTTTCGTAACTAAAGGAAGTATATGCCATTTGAAAAGGAATGTACTTGGGACCTTTTGTAAGCAAAGAGTGGATCGCAACGGCCGCCTATAGCACGTAAATACAGTGCTGACATTACTATTGCTTGCTAAACTCGAGTGAGTTCATTTCAAAGCCAATCCGGCATTAGTATATTTAACTGTAATGTAAACACTACAGATTGCACTTACAAATAAGTTTGGAGGTCTACCGCCAACCACTTCGTTTGCGTTCGTCTAATAATACATCAATTGCGCGCTTGCTGTCGATACTGTAAACCAGAGCGATAAAGAGACGAATGGACGAACGAACGAAGTGGTTGTGCACGTGCGCGTTGTAATATACGGATCCTTATGGGAGACGGCACACCGCTTACGTGGCGTGTGCGTGCACGGCTCCAACATTTTAGCGCACGCTCATGCACGACTACGCACACGCAGGCAGCAGCGGCGTTTACAGCCCTGATAAAGGCTGCCATTAGACGGTTTCAACACTGGCTCCGCATGCAGAACTGCTTTAGTCTAAACACTGTCAGTTATCGAATTTAAACTGTCGTGACACATACTAACATTAATATTATTTTACGGTTTACACTCACGAGTTTTTAGTCACTCGCGCGACATGTTTTGGAGAGCTTAGGTCTCCTTTCTGAAGCACTAACAGTGCGAGCAGCGTTCACGACGGCCGTGCTTCGCATACGGCTGAGTATATCGCGCGAGTGACTAAAAACGAGTGAGTGTAAATCGTAAAATTCGTTTACTGTTACAGTTTTCGAGCTTTTTTACACTGGTTCCCACTCACCCTCGCGCGTCACACAACGTAAATGCATGGCCCTGAATGGAACTGTAACGTGATAGTTTTGTGCTGTATATACCTGTGTTATTTAAAGCCACCTTTGGGATTATGTATACAACCAGATTAGTTCTAATTTTAATTTGGTGCACGTATTTAATGTGGTTGCATAATAACACTTAAAATTTTATTTGCATTGGTATAATTCTAAACGTAGATTGATTGTCACTAAAATAATCAATCTTCAAAACTCACGAAACTAAAACATACCTCGCGTCTCCCTCGTACTTCGCGCTCGAAATTTATTTGAATTTGAAATCGGAATCTGCCGCTGGCATAATTAAAAAACTTTATATAGGACATTATTACACAAATTGACTAAAGTCCCACAGTAAGCTCAACAAGGCTTGTGTTTTGGGTACTTAGACAATGGTAAATATAATTTATAAATACTTAAACACATAGAAAACACCCATGACTCAGGAACAAATATCCATGCTCATCACAAGAATATATGCCCTTACCAGGATTTGAACCCGGGACCATCGGCTTCATAGGCAGAGTCACTACCTACTAGGCCAGACCGGTCGCCAAAATACTTTGATGTTTTAAATACTAATCTGTTTCACGAACACTATTACTTGATGATCTATAACAATCAACACATACTTTAGAACACACAGTAATCCATCCCACCATTAATAACTCGTCAATCACAAATACACTCGGTCAGGTGCGTGCAGTACAATGACTCTGATTTATCACCCTGGCCTGTAATTAATTACTACCCACTGCAGCACTTAATCAAAATAAGTATTAACCGTTTTGCGAATTGACAATAATTGTAGTTAACTCTGCGATAAATCAGGTTTTATTAACGGTAAGTCACTGAAAATAATATCGCTATATCCAAAGAAAAATTGTTTAAAGTTTAATCTATAAATGTTTGCGCCAAAATGGCAGCCGCCATTCTTGTGACGTTATTACAAATTTAATTGAACATTTGTTTATGCTATAATGACGTCACCCGCGAGAAAAAAATGGTGACATACAGATAAAATTTACATACTTAATTTAAATTTAAATACTAAAGTTAGGGTTCCCAATTTTGCCAACCCTGATTTTCAATGAATTGCAACATTGATGGGGTTTTATAATTACAAAACTACACTATTAAACATTCCAGCATGCCAAGATGAATTTATACTCTCCACGAAGAGCCGTTAACTTGAATATTTCAACGATAAATGATACTCGTAGTACTCGGGTATTGCAATTAAACAAACTTCTGGAGCTCGGGGGCTAATTGATCGAATCTATTATTCATTGGCGCAACTTTTAAAGGTGTTGCGTTTCACTGGCAGACGGTATTGATCTTAAAAGTCAATTTCAACATGACATGAAATAGAATTGAGTAAAATCACGTCCTATATAGTCAAATGATAAGCACAAGCATACAAGCTGCGGCCTTGTGATCTGGCACGCCTAGGTTCATATGTAAAAGTACAGTGAAACCGCGTTTAATACGATTTCCCGCGTAGGTAATACACTACATATCTAGTTTACACACTGATCCCTAAAACACGTCACCCATTATTTCATAGTTACCTACGTTTTTCTGCTTAAGACTCGTTTTAGTGTGGTCACTTCTTAAGTGGCTTTTTCTGTAATTACAAAAATACTGAAGTGAAGTTATACGGGTATCTTCAAGAAGAGCCGTTAACTAGGATATTTCAATGGTGGCTAATTGATCGAATCTATTATTTATTGGCGCAACTTTTAGAGGTGTTGCATTTCACTGGCAAACGGTATTGATCTTTAAAAGATTTGAACATGCCGTGAAATAGTTTAGGATCCTACGAGAGGTCAATTCGAACATACACTAACATCAAAATGAATGATATCTTTTAGTTATCGTGCGTCTTGCTCGCGCCAATACTTTCGGACAATATAGGTGGAGGATTATTACTGCAATGTTCTGCCACCAGAGTGCAGCACTAGCAGAAATCGAGTGACTTATATAAATATATACTATGCCGTAAACATTTGTTTGACAAGTTTTCACAATTTATTTGTTATTAATAAATATGACTTTGATGCATCAAGGAGGTTTGTTAGTTGTTTGTGCTAGTGGCGCCCCCTACGCAGAGTTATTTCTCGAGCGAGATGACAATTCCATTGCGCTCTCATGCCGTCTCGAACTAGGTGAATGAATAAAGTGATAAAGCAAAAGAAATTCCCTAGTATCTCTCGTTATTTCAATGTTAAATGAAGTCTGAAAGGGAACCTCTTTAGTCTGTTTTTTGCTCAATAATAATTTCGAATAGAATTAAAGGCGGATTTCATGCAAAGTGGTTTTGTGGAGGAACAGGATTGTAGTAAACGTTATTATGATTAATTGGATAGAAATGGAAAAGGGTTACTTTAGTGCACTCGGGAGTTTTGTTGAATTATTTAGGATGATGTCATTAGAACTTGGATGTCATATGTTATTAAACACATTATTTATTACAGTTGTCTACTTTGTTTTACATCAAAATTCATTTTTTATTTGGTTTATATTAGTCGACTACTAACAAGCATACGGTCCGCCTGATGGTAAGCAGTCTCCGGAGCCTATGTACGTCTGCAACTCCAGAGAAGTTACATGCGCGTTGCCGACCCTAACACTGCGCACCCTCGTTGAGCTCTGGCAACGTTATTTACCGGCAGGAACACAACACTACGAGTAGGGTCTAAGTGTTATTTGGCTGCGGTTTTCTGTAAGGTGGAGGTACTTCCCCAGTTGGGCTTTGCTCTAGACCTGGAATGACATCCGCTGCTGTGCCCTACCACACAAAGCTATATGACATTCACAGTGCCCATAGCTCTGTTGATGCTTAGTTTATTTTTACTTTACTTATTGTTAGCACGTGTTACATTTCGTATCATCCACGATGACGCGCAGATTTGTCAAATCTAAGCTATAATAACATGGCATTACGTGTCAAGGCATGCGTCTTCGTGAATCGATCTATAACGTTTAATTAAACGAATGTGTACAGTTATTGCATTAGTTCCGAAAGCTTTCGGTCTGCGAAATTTTCGTGTCTGGACATTGATTATAGAAAATACTTTTACAAAATGTATTTCATTTTGACTTTTTTACTTTTTTTAGTAACGCAAGTAAGTATAACGTGTTAGCACTGATTGACTAGCACGTTATCTTTTCGCGGATTAGCAAAGTAATAATTTTTGTTTTAATTTTTAGTTTCTTTATACTTACTCACAATCTAGCAGTCATTAAAAATATGCTTTGTTTAAGTACACAAACTGATAAATAATCATCGTCTCCAAAAGAATACTCACATGAATAAGAACTTACAAACAACACTTGGAGCGATCACTAATATCCCATATAAAAGTATCCCTCTAGAACATTTTCATGTAAAATGTTGCCAAGACGAAACCATCTGGCTCGCAATGTCAAAAAGGTATCAGATCTCATGTAGCCAAGCTTCTGATTGAACTGCTTTATTAAAAATCTTGCTGATTTAGAAAAAATCCGCAAAATATGTATTTTATTTTTTATAACAAGGAGATAGAGACTGCTATATTAACTTTCAGACCTCTAGCATCAACTTTTGCGGAAGTCTCATACAAATTTCCATCCCCTAGTTTAATAGACTGTGCGGTAAAAGTTCCAAATTTAAGATTTTTTTATTGTTTGTGTACTAATATTAGCTTACATACCAAATTGCAGCTTTCTAGGACTTCAGGAAGTACCCTAAAAATTCTGATGATCATCAGTGAGTCAGTGACCTAATCGGGAGTTTTTAGATATCAATAAATTCTAAAGTATGAGAGCTATGCAATTGAAACTTTATACGTTTATTAAATCCACTATCTACATCATATCCCGAGTTATGAGGGTTCGAAAAATAGACGAAGTGCTTCGAGAAAAGGTAGGTAATTGCCCTTGCGCTTCGCTTGGCTCGTATTGGCGGGGGTACTACCGTGCCCCCAGATATTGAAAAAGCTCCGGTAATAGACTTTATCGATATAGAAACTCCCTGCCTGTCGTTTCATTTTGCCCCCTATAGTTCGATGTCTGGTTATGAGTATTACTTCGTGTCTGCTGCTTATAAGCCTAAGTAAGATAAACCTGTAAGTTTCACTTACGTAAGTAGGGACACAGCTATTATACTACAGAATGAGACATGACTATCATTATCTTATTCTAACAAATAGCTTTCCTATTTACGTAAATACAACTTACAAGTGTACCTTAGGCCATACACATAGCCACTGCTGGTCTGTTGATTACACCGTTCGTGTCAAACTGCCACTGCATAGTGCATAGCATCACAATAAACTGCATCGAGCTTTTACGAATTAAATTAGCTTGCATGTGGCATGCACCGTGTTTTAAACTAAGGTGTAAATAAAATGTAAATTTAGAGTTTCATTGAGTAAACAATATCAATTAAGAGGTTCCGTTCTCGAATATTTCTTGTTTCAAAATGTCCGTATAAACCTATGTAAATGTTTAGGGTTCCTTATCCGAACTTTGAGGTAAAGTAATGAGAATGAAACACATGTAACAATACATGTAATACGAACGCATCGCAAATCCTGGTAAGGGCATTTATTCGTATGATGAGCATAGATATTTGTTCCCGAGTCATGGGTGTTTTCTATGTATTTAAGTATTTATAAATATTTATATATTATATATATATCGTTGTCTAAGTACCCTCAACACAAGCCTCATTGAGCTTACTGTGGGACTTAGTCAATTTGTGTAATAATGTCCTATAATATTTATTTTTTATTATTTAACAAAAACAATGTTACAATGTACCTATAATTAAAGTTTCGCCAAACTGGTTATTGGCGATGCCCTAAATAAAAATACTTACTGTTTAGGTACCATATATCGAAAACACAGGTATCCCCCGGCCAATAATGAACCCTATTTCGACGCAATAAGATGTCATAACTGTCGTCCGGTAAGTAACTAAGTAATCCCTACGCCGCACTGCTCGCGCTTAACGCTTCGACACTTGTTATTTCCACGAATAAAGTTGCAAATTATACCCTATAGTTATTACCATGACTCCTCCTCTGCTTAACTCCAAAGTCTCCAAAATATTTGGTAGGCTTCTAGGATAGTTGACATTTCGAAAAGAACCCTGAAACTCACCAAGTCCCCCCGCAATCCTGAAAACGACCAAAAATCCTGTCATGTCAAGGGAAATCCTGACGTATGGCAAACCTATACGAAACCAATCAATGTTCCCATTCTTTTGTTTATTCATTTTTGTATCATTCTAAACACTTCACAATGTCACCATAGTGGCCGCTCATTTAAGAAACCCATTTAGTGTTAGCTCGTTTAAAAAACCCCGTTTAAAAATAGTATAAAAGGTTATTCCCGAGAAAGCCAACTCACGTTTTCCCCTTTTTAACTAAGGTGTAAATTAGCCTATGAGTGCCCGATAACCACTTCACGCCATCGTAAATTCTTTGGAAAATTGCGGGTTTTTCCAAGCAAAATTGAACCGTAGACCAATATTCTATGTGAGTTTATGCCTCGTATAATAAGGTTCAATTTTCTACATAGTTTTCTTAGGAAAAATAGTCTTAATGGCCCCGTTAAGTTTTTTGGCTCATTAGGAAAAAATATAGCATTTAACATTCGTGTATTATATTTTCTATGATTCTGTAATGTTCGAAATAATTATAGTCGAAAGAATTAATTAAGCTTTATATTCTTGATATTTTCCAATTCAGGTAGAACTCAAAGTTAAAAGCCCTTTTTTATACTGATAATCGGAAGGATTAGCTATTTTTGTTGTTATGCTGTCCCGTTATTCAGATGACAGTGGTATAGTTTGTTATAATAAATGTTGTATCATATTCTACCAAAATTTTTGTTTCGAAAGACAAAAAAGTTAATAAAAGATAACATTTCAATATTTTTTATATTCATTCAGAATATTTATAATGTTTTCTATAATAGTCTATCACCGCTGCAGCGAAGTTTTCACGACCACTAACCGATAACTATATTACTTATGCTGATATTTTAAAAACATGGGATGTCTCAACAACAACCGCGTTACTTTACTAAAATGTTATATTTTATTAGAAAACAGTTTTTAGGAAAGTTATCATCAAACAACAAAAAACTTTTGGAGTCCAAGTATTTTAGATAAATATTACTGTATTTTATTTCATTTTATAAATTATGCTGACAGAGTTATCTACAGTATAAGTAGTATAACAGTTAAATTCAGGACAAAATAAAGAAATTTATTAAATGTCGTGTACTTATTACCTACATCGTAAGTGAATTGTATTATATTTGAAAATAAGTGACCTGCGTTAGAAATTGATATCAATTTGAAAAGGGACAAGTTTTTAGGCATTAAAAAGTATTTTTGCCTTCCATGGTACATACGGATGTTATCTTTTTGCCTAGATGACCGATTACGGAACAAGCTTATAAGTACAAAAAATATGTATGGCAAATTTTAATGCGATAAATTAGAGTTTTAAGTTGTCCAGGGGCTCTCCTGGAATCTGGAAATGGTAACCATCGCAACGAGTGACAAGAAAAGGTTGATGTGCCGCTCGTCGATTTCAGTCGACATAGGCGACATACGCGCAGGCGAACATGGCGGAACTAAAAGGGTTCAGATTTAGCCACCTTTGTCACGGAAACCTAAAACGCAACACGTGTTAGCCTTAGGAAACTGTGGCTTCATTGGCTTCGTTTGGCAGATTTTTATCTGACTACGTTTTGTATAGCCGCACCCCGCTGGGCTATTTTTGTAAGTTGTTTCCAGCGAAAAAGTCCGTAAGAATATTCTACGTGCGCTACAAACTAAATTCGAAATCTGCTTAATGATGGTAGCATTCACCCATGCTTCTCATTCGTAAGTAATAGACGATTAATTATTAATGATATTAAAAACGGTTCACTCGCGTATTTTAAGTCGAAAAACACTCGACATGTTTCACTCCGTACCGTTTACGGCATTATTGTCAAATAAATAACGCTCTAACACTAGATGTCGCTAGGATCCCCTAGAACCATATGGTGGGAAAATTTGCTGGCCATGGATGAGGTCTTGGTGGCTCAGTTGACAGAGCGCTGGAGTATCGATCCAGAGGCCGTGAGTTCAAGTCTCAACCAAGGCAGTGATTTCTAAGCTTAATAGCATCGTTGGCAGACGCTTCTGCTTGTTAAAAATTAATTTAACTGACAGTTATTCTGGAACATATATTTGAAAGTTATTCCTTTTCCATAAGTATACCCTGCCCATAGCTTTGAATTATTCAATACACAAAATCCCGCTGTTAAAAAAGTCGTTTTCACTAAGGCGATTAGGAAAACTAGTTTTATTTAAGGAAAACGCGTTGTCCCTAAAAATGGGATTTTACGGTAATATATATATATAAAGAAATCTACGGAGAAAGGTCAAGGCGATGTATCGTGACGTTTTAATACTACTTATAGGTCAAAATTATACAAGTATGAGAAATCAGGTCAGGTAAGAAGAGTGAATAATAAAGACTGTTAATCATATATCAAGTTCTTATCGGAGGGAAATGTTGGTAAAATCATATGATTAATATACCTATAACTTCAAGCATCTCATTCATATACACGGTTTTTTTTAGTCCGTTAATTTCAAGAGTCCATTCTTGAACTTAAATTAAGTAACTTTCTCAATATTCTATTCTAATGAATTCCATTTTGGAAAAAAACATTGATTTATTTTTATCTGATAAGGCCCCTACGAGCGTGTACACTAGCCTTAGGGGCTATTTACATATTGATTAGTGTTTAGTATGAGTTAATACATTTGCTACTAAACGCAAGTACTATCTCGGACGATCGTAATTCAAGAATGTATTGATAGGTCATACTTTTCAGTTGTTGGGTGCATTTAAATATAATGTCCCTGTTACAACATCGCTATTAATTAATTATAAGAAAAGAGAATACAAAAAAATATATAACTATGAAATTCAATTCCCTTAAATGCACTTAGCTATACCTCGAAGTTAATGGAGTTTAAAAAAAACACCATGTAGAAGTAGTGTTAATTAAGGCTAAAGTCCTTTGATTCCTTTGCTTTAAGCCCAAATGTATTTTTCAGACTCATATAATTAAGTCGAAAACTCAAGTTCTATTTAACGTTTTAAAGACCTAAATCTTTTGTAGAGACTTGAGTCCTTTTAAAAGAAGTAAATTTTTTACAAAGATTTCTAAATACATTATTTTCGTGTAAAATTCATTAGTTGTTGTTGTTGTTCTAAAGCACCCCAGAGGTGCAAAGGGCCTTCACAAGCTCGCGCCACGCCTTCCTATCTTCAGCTCGTCCTCTGGCCTCGCTCCAGCTCAACCCAACCGCTCGTAACTAAATCCATTAAAGCTCGTAAATTCATTAGTTAGTTACACCATACAAAAACACTTATTTTTTACTGTTTTTACAAATGGCCGCGCCTTTTTTCCTACAGTTCAACCGGAAGCGCTGCCACTCGAAGGGACATTTTTGTATATTTTCAATTTCCAGAATGAAAGTTCCCTCTATATCCAGTGAATTTTCTGAGAACTTTTTGAAATATTTCCTAAACTTGCATATCTGTAGGCAGAAGTGCCAGTGTTGTCTGTTATATTAACTCGTCTCTAGTCAAAGTTACATTTGACGAAGGTAAACCTAATGTCACGGAGGTGTAGGGGCACTAACTATTCACACGGGACCTTATTTATGGGGGTAATTTCGGTAAATTTTATAACACAATAAATTTCATGCTGATGTATTTCGGCAATTGGTGTAAATACTTAATTACCGTAGTATCCATGAAATGTTGGTTTACTATCTATTATTCTAGATTAGTGGCATTTGTAATTTGTGAGGTAAATATTGTACATAATTAAGTATTATGTATTATGTGTGTTACAGGCAAATGGAGCAAATGATGAATGAAATTCACGCAGATTGGTGAACAAACGTATGAAGACAGAAATTCTGAATTGTTAATTATAGCTCATCAGCTTTCAGCGTTTTTTCTATTCGGGTTCTAAGACGTTTGGTATCATTTTCAACTTTTAATTATAATTAAGTATGTAATATGAAATACAACATCAAAGTATAAACTATAATTACAAACTAAACTAAAATTGTAGACGTAGATTTCATCTAAATTGGTTCAGCGGTTATTGATCCCCTATACAAACCTACACCTTCCTTTTTACTTTTAACGGATTCCACCACCCTTTTTACACCCCTTAAGGGATAATTTTTGAGAAAAAAACTATCCCATGTTCTTTCCCAGGACTTAAGCTATATCTATAACAAATTTAACTAAATTGGTTCAGCGGATTTAGCGTGGTGAGGAATTGAAAAAAAGTTTTTTCATATTGTATATGTTTTTACTTCGGAATGGATTAAATATACCATTAAATGAATTCGGCATGCCCGATTTATACGAAAATGATACCAAACTTGGACTAGTAGCTTAAAAGTTATAGATATCAAGATGAAGTTGAAAATAACATTCGTATTGGTACTTAATTAAGTATTAAAACAAACGAAATTAAATTAAATTTAATTTCGATTCCCTTAAAAAAATATGAGAAGCTTTCGCAATTTTCGAAACTTTAAACTCACGATATAATATGTAAATTATGTAATTCAACAAGAAAAGTGTACCCCAAAAAATGAATCAATTTCTTAGGGAGAATTTCCGCTAGTTTACAGCGCGCGATGTGGACAATCCCTCGTGTTTGGACGGGGCGGTAATTCCATTTGTGATGCGGTCCTCCCATAAACCGTACGTTGTCGTACTGAAAACTTACTAAATTATGATCAAAAATTTGACTTTTTTTATAAATATGATTCAAAAGAAAAATATTTGTATAAATGGAAGAAAAAAGTACTTAAAATAACGTTCGTATTCATACTTAATTACGATTGAAATTAAATGAAAATCTTTATTTCAGGCAAGTGGTGGATAAAGTGGAAAAATGGCAAGGTATTGATCATATGGACCATAGTTGTAGTCAGTGTTAGCCGAACGTCAATTGCAATTGACGATTATACGATTAACCATTACAAATAGAACCGTAAACCGTAACGGACGGTTCAATTTGTAATGGTTAAGGGTCAATTGCATTAACGTTTCGGCCAATAATAGTGAGTAGTACTGAGCTTTAATTAGTAGCAATCAATCCTATTTTGACAAAAATATCCGTTATATTTCGTTTACTTTTATACTTCTGCGCCACTTGACTTTGGTTAGAACTACCTAGCCAATCACACGAATGTATAAAAATGAATTGAAGGCTTATAAATAAACTTGGGGTTTTACTATACGCGTGATTTAGACATGAATAGTTCTTTTTCTATAAATTTTACGGCTATTTCGTGTGGAGAATAGTCGTATTTTATTTAGTCGTAAATAGAATGTCGGAGGCCGTAAATTCCCGGGTCCCGCGACCCCTCGAGATGCGATCAACCAAATTTATCTAATCAATGAACAAATTCTTTCAATTGTATAGTTCGGCGATAATGTTTAAGGGTCATTTGAGCGTTTGTTCTGAACCACCGTCGGGACAGTTTTCTGTGGTAGTAGTAGTTTATGATGTCGGTCGGGCGTATCCTATAATAATTATTTGTTTCACAAGAGGGAAAGTTGTTGTTTAACTCGTGGAGCTAATATTGATACAGTACAATCTCACTAATCCACTAATGCTGACACAAGAGCTGAATACTGGAAAATTCGGATTACTGAAAGTTAGAGCAAATCTGCATAATAGGCAGATTTGTTGAGATTGTGTTTTTTAGTATGTCGAATAATACACCATATTAATGTACTAAATTCAAAGAAATTTGAACTGTTATTGTTAGATTTAGATAATGTAATGTTGTTGTTAGTTTTAAATGAACTTGTTTAGTACTGGCTTACGATGATGAAGCATGTCTATGATAATATTATTTGAATTTTATATTTCGCCAAAGTTCTAATTTTGGCAGCTTGACATCATCATGTCACTCGATCTGATTATTTACGTTGAGATACACGTTATTCTGTATGTATATTAATATGCCTATATAATGCCGTATTATTGAACCACTGCGTGCTCAGGGAGCACGCAGTGGTTCACTAAAGTTAAATGGGTTTTAGGCATTTATAAAGATATTCAAGAGTGATAATGTAACGCCACATAGTAAATTTAGACATAGAATGATCTCTTGCACCCCTATTTTAGTGCCGGACTACTGCAAACACAACATTTTTAGCACATCGAGCGAGCGAGATAAATAGTGACTGTATAAAACATATCATTCAAAATCATCACTTAAAATCAATCCCGCCAGCAGCATGAGGTACCGACTCAAGATTTGAATCAAGTTACTTTGTCACACTTGTGGATAAAATTCAATATTCTCATCTGTTTTTTAATAATAAACAGACCCTTTATGAGCTGGTTTGGTGAAAAATAAATAGTAAACGAAATATATACTATAACGGCCTCCTGCCTAGTCGGTAGTACGCCTGCCAACAAAGCAGAGGTCCTGAGTTCGATTTTCAGGTAGCGCTTCATCAACAACCACCCTCATCGAGCAGCAGTTTGTTTTTGTGAGAGTTCATATAATTGCCAGAGTCACTTGACAGTAATGTAACGGCCAAACACACCTTCCAAATTTCATTTGAATGTATAATAGTTTCCTAATAAAATGGCTGTGACATGGAAAGACAGACAGACGAGCATGACGAAATTACTAGGGTTCGTTTTTGCCATTTTTGCTACGTAATCCTAAAAAACAACGTTTAAACTAACGAAATAATGTGTAATTCAACAAGCAAATTGCACTCCGAAAATGGTGAATCAATTTTAAGAGAATTTACGGTAGTTTACCGCCCGGAGTGGACAATCCTCGTGTTTGGGTGGCGGCTGTAATTCCATTTGTGATGCGGCCCGCCCGTGAACCGCACGTTGTAGCGCTTAAAATGTTTTCAATCACGATCAAAAATGTTCTTTTTTATAAGTACCGGGTGATTTTGGGGTCGTGATCCTGGGTGTCAAAAATTGAGATGGTCATACTGAACAAGGTTTCCCATGGGACCGATATAAAAATCGTGATTTTTCTTACCCTGGTTTCGTTTCGTCTACGTCGCGCCCTCAATGTGTCCATTAGATTTGTTTTCGCGATTTTGTGGCAAGTTCCATAGGAAACCTTGTTCAGTATGACCATCTCAATACATTTTTGATATTCGAGAACACGACCCCAAAACCACCCAGTATACATGTCGTACAGCGGGGCGACAAATCCATCCACAATCCTATTTCGTAACCTTTTAAAATCGTCCACAATGCCATTTCGTCAGCATAGAAATCGTCACCTTCCTAACTCGTCCACATTGTTATATCGTCAATTTATTATCTTGTCCATATTCCTATATGGTCCACAGTGCTGACTCGTTTCCATTCGTAATGCTTAGGGGATATTTTGTAGAAATGGTGACCAATAGAATTGCAGACGAAATCATTCTGAGCCTCCAGCGACAGATTACCGATTTCAAATTCAAATAATTTTAGACATAGACATAGACATAGACATAGAAAAGTTTTATTTAACATCACAAATATCGCATTGGTACATTTGAACATAAAATCTTAAAACTACTAAAACAATTTAATACTAAGATGCGTTGGCTGACATATAAACAGCGTGATGTTAAAAAGGGGCTCGACTCAGCATAAAGTTGCAGTAAATGTACTGCAACGCTGGTTTTCAGTCGGACCCTAGTAATAAAAACAAAACATAAGAAAACAAATTTCAAAAGAAAAACATTAAGAAAAGGAAGAGAAGAAAAAGTTAGATGGGTGTGTATGTGTATATGTGACGAAACGGAGTGCAATTTATAAAATTATTTGTGTACCTACTGTGTTGTTTTTGTTTTTCGACCGCAAATTGCGAGGGACGCGGGGTATGTTTTAGTTTCGTGAGTGTTGCGGATTGATTAGAGTGACAACGAATCACTGGCTATAGTAAAGCAGCGTGCATGTTATTGAAGTATACCAAAGGCTTTTTATTTAGAAAGGCAAGGTGTAAGTTTTATTTCCGAATATGCGGAAAAGGTTGGAGAATTGCGTACACAGCGAAGGTTGAAATTTAGATAATGGATTTACAAAAAATTAAATCCGCATTGTTTGTTTTTTTTTTTTATAAAATTTTGGTATTGGCATTTTATTCGAGCAATGCCTATATGTAGTATGTAGCTCTCTTGCTTCTGACCGATGCTTCGCGTGAACGGAGTAGTATAAGTAGGTCCTATAAGTCAACTCTTGTTAATAAATAATTTTCCTTTATAATCTTCCTCAATAGCCAGGTAATTGAGTTTCTTTACCTTAAATTACAAAGGCGAATGCACGAGCAACTTTACAAACGGCTCGTAACGGAGTGAAATGGCTCCGGGAAAGTACTGCAAAGCGCACAATAACATACGTCTACATGTGAAACAACGCCGAACAGCCCCGGGTGTTTAAAAACGAAACGACGTAAGAACAAAGTAAGGGAATCCGCCTAAAGGTACCGTTCGGATTCAGAGTGCACCAGTATCACTGCTGTTATAAAAGCGCTTCATAACTGCCGACTGCATTGCTGCAGGAAATGAAAAAAAAGTCGTTTTTATATTAAATTTGATATTTCGTGCAGTAATCTAGTCGGCAGCATAATTGCACAGAAAATGGCATTCTCATTTTATTTCACAAGTGACTTTATTTTACCTACCCAATTATCCAGAAATCTTATTAAATAAAATATTACCTACCTATATAATATAAAGTTAATACCTAATATACCTAAGTGAATATATCAATTTTTGTTAAAGGTCAAGGTTAAGAACAAAAACTCTAAGACAAAAATAATAAAGTGGTGAATAATTTAGTT
Organism: Cydia pomonella; assembly: GCF_033807575.1. Taxonomy (NCBI): domain Eukaryota; kingdom Metazoa; phylum Arthropoda; class Insecta; order Lepidoptera; family Tortricidae; genus Cydia; species Cydia pomonella. Next base: position 20,208,431 of record NC_084709.1, on the reverse strand, counting down.
ACGTTTCAGTATCAGAGATTCATCTCTGAACCACTCCACAACGCAAGCCAGATAGCCGCTCGTGCAATCCTGATGTTCCATTTATCGTTCACCCTGGCCTTATGCGTTTTAGGCGCCACAACGTGCACCTCAGTTCGTTTGTGGTGCGCGTACCGCAGCCGCTGCAGGACGCCATCGCAAGCGCCAACTTCTGGCCGAAGGTTGTTGTGCTGGACTGGATGTCGTTCGATACCTCCCTTTCGGGAGCTATGAGTGGCCGTGTCCACCGGTGTGGGAAGGTCATTTCACGCCTTCGTGTCCCGTGTGTGCTGCTGGTGAAGGCCAGCTCTTCGCTACCGATCGTTACCCAACCCCACGCCTACCCTGGCCTACCTACGCCTAGCCTGGTGATACCATTTGAGCAGGGGGAGGTTGTTGTGTATCGGCGATTCCGGGGAAACCATCCGAATCCTACGACGGATCACACGATGCATCAGAGCCATGCTCGCGCTGTTTCGTCGTCGCCCAAATCGAATTAGTGTTTAATTTGTATATTGTTTTTATTTGTATTGTTTAAGTATTTTGTATCTTTGCATTTTCATTTGTTTTGTAGTTTCACCGTGCTTTACCAATACTATAATAATAATAAAGGCCAATACTGTAAAGAATGAAAACCATAAGCAAAAAAATATTCAAAAGTGAAGAATTTACAGGTAAATGGTTGTTAGAACGTTTGTTTACCAGAGATTCATCAGTAAACCGCTCCACAGCGCTAGACAGATAGCCGCCCGACAACCCTGATGTTTTATTCATCATTCACTCTGGCCTTATGCGTTTTAAGAAATGAAACTTGACTCAACAATGTCATAAGAGCTATTATGCTGATCGTGATTGTTAATTTATTTATATTCCATTGAAACTTGGATGGTGAAATTGAACACCTAAATTCTTTTATTGACAAGTTTTCATTACCTATTGTTTAGTATTGGAAGCAGATTTCATTGTGAATCGTTTTTAAACACGTCAAAGCTTTGGCTTGGCTTTGAAAGTTGCTTGAAATATTACTTTTTTAGTTTACTGCCGGAAAAGTGACAAGAAAGGTATTTGATAAAATTTTTAGCGCCCGAACGAAGTTAGTTAGGATAGGTTAGGTTAAGTAGTTTACAGTACATATGGTGCTACTTTACCGCCCTAGTGCGGTAACTAACACTATACGTGCGTATATCAAAAAATTCAAGGGCCATATGTACTGTGAAACGTTGTACAATACATTTGTCAAAACTGCTTCCTATTTTTCGCACTTGTGTCGTAATGTACTATTGTAATCTTTCTGGCGTCAGTTTATAATTTAACTAAAGAGATTGTAAACTGACGGGTGCTTACAATTTTACGATGATATCTTACGGTGTCATGTTTTGTATACCATGACGGTGGCAAACAAGCATACAGCCCGCCTGCTGTTAAGCAGTCACCGTAGTCTATAAGTTAAGTATTATTATGTAACTATGTATTATTATATATCACCGTGTAGTACCCACAATACAAGCCTCATATAATATTAAAAAGTTTAATGACTTTATACAGTTTAATGTAAGAAGACGTGTACTGTCCATATGGTTAGGTAATTAATATATTACTTATATTGTGACTTGACTCCTCACTCACCACCACTATTCTTTGATGTCGTTTTAAAAGATTTTACGAAACATGTTCTCTTTTTCATGAGATATTACAAAAGCGTTAACGTAACCTCAACATATTCGGCAAATTGCCTACTTTTCCCACCAAACGTAACAAAATATGCCTGTTGTTTATACAAACAGTGATCAATGCACGACTAGCGTTTTGGGTACGTATTCACGGCATCTTTGTCTCAAACGTTATGAATAATGCAAGGCCTCGTCACATGGATAGAATCAGATACCCGTATGGACCAATAGGGAAGAACTCTATGACCTACCTGCAGGCGTATGAAGGCTGGCGTTATCCAGGTGATAAAATACGTTTCACTTTTTAACACCGTGCGATTGAAAGAGACAGTCTGAGTCATTATCCCGCTGTCACATAGACGAATAGGACCATCATAGTACCGGTGAACATAGGGCATAGGCGGACAGTGCCGAGTGTCAAGTTATATTGGTTGTGATAAAAATCTATTGGGATGTTTACAGCGGGGATGGCTTAAGGGTTTGGCTGTAAAAGTATCAATGTATTAAGTGCATTTGTTTTATTGACAGGAGACAAGAGTGATGGCTATGAAGATGAAGAATTGAAATTAGAGGCATCATAATACTATTTTAATGCAGACGGTAACTTATCGTCGGTTGTTATTAAGGCAATACTCACATAGTTACATTCCAAATGCGTCCTTAATGTTCTTATTAATAACCGACATCATTTTATACATAAACTTGAAAAGTATGATTTCTGCATTCAGCTTAAGGGTGCCTTTCGACCAGAGATGTGCTATGCTGTGCTATGCTATTTTTTCATACATTTGAAAACATAACGTTTCAAGGCACCCTAAGAAGGAAGAATAGCTTTGAGATCCTAACGAAATAACGGTACTGTTTCTATCAAATATCCATTTTGGGAGAAAACGGTTTCCACTAACTAAATCTTAACAAATCGCTTTGACTCTGATGTCATCGCTTCAGCATGATATATTCTAGGTTTATAGGATTCGCATTAAAAAAAAAAAACATTTTTTATCTGTAAGTATTGCAAAATTTTAAAAATACGAAAACATACACCTAGTTTTTCATTGTGTCAATAACATACTAGAATCATGGAGAGTGAAAAATATTTAGAAGTGGAATACATTTTCTCTTTTTGTTCGAACGAGTCGAGTTCGATTTTAATTGGTGATCAGGATTTTTTTTTCTATCACTAACACAACTAAGATTTTTGTAGCACTAACACAACTAAGATCTTTTTGTCATACCTTATTTTTAAGTTAAAATTGAAATTTGTTACCCTACGAATGGTTTTAGTCTAAAAAGTAAACAATCTAAAGACTTAGTGTATGTGTATGTGTCAATTTATTGACATTATCAAATTGTTAAATACCTCGCCAAAGCGTACTGCATTGATACTTGATGTACAGTCAGCATCAATAGTAGCGGATGAAACAACGCGCCAAAAGTATCTGATATTCCGGATAACTTTCCCAAATATAGATAAATCTCTAAAATTTACATTTACTCACGTACGTGAGTTAAAACGTATAATTAGCTGAGGAATAATTAAAGTTTTTCAACCGTGTAAACAGCCAATTATTTTTGTTTCGCTAATATACACGGTGATATTGAATCGGTGATCAGGAGTTGGAAAAACATTAATTACTAACCGAAATAGAATTCAATACGCGAGATCTCATGCATATTTGTAGTCACTCGCGCGACATGTTTCAGAGAACCTACCCTACGACCCGTCTCCTTTTTCAACCGTACACGATAGCCGCGCTTCGCGTACGGCTGGGCGCGCGCTAAAATAAGCGGTCGAGGGAGGTCTTGCGCTGTCGTTGTAGGCGGGCATGGTGGTGGGTTTAGGTCAACCAACACTTGTAGCGACAAACAGCATGCATTCACTATGTCCATGACACTTTCAAAATACTCACTGACATTCTGCTGAAAAATACGTGAGTTAAACCGTATGATTAGCTGAGTGTTAGTATGACTCACAACAGTTTAAATTTGGTTCAATAATTCCTGTTTAAGTATGGAATTAAAACTTCATTAACGTACTTTATATAAAATATTACCATCCCTTTTTACGTTTAACATAGTTGAACGAATAAAAAATTACATAAATAGTTTTGACGCAAAACTGAAGATCCTACCTGACCGCGCCAATTACAGCATATGTTACAATGGAGCAGGCTTGCCTCATGGCCCGATATGATTGGCTAAATTGAAGTTCTGCATCACTTAGTATCTAAAATAAGTTAATAATATGACTGTGAGCTGATTTTCATCTTGCTATCTATTTTTTGTGTGTTTCTCAATGTGTTTAACATACTTTGCTACGTTATGAATCATTTATTCTGTTACATGGCATTCTCTTATATAGGTTCTATCAAACACTATCGTTATCTAGTTTGCGTCTGGAACAGCGACATCTTTGGGGTGATTTAAACAACAAACTAAACCTTTTCCATATCGGCTCGGACACAATGGAAAATAACTTTTTAAAAAGTTTTTTTTTTGTTCATAATTGAAATTGGGATTGGGACAACAAAATAAATATGAGTCCATCAATCACTTTTTAGACCCATCACTTAAAAAACAATACTTCAAATATTGGTCTAGATACAAGTGTCAAAGGTGTCGGTTTTGTTTGAAGAAACGTCACTTTTGACACTGACATATACGATCCAAATCGTATCTAGACCTAAAATTTGAAGTATCATAAAGTTTGAATCTGCCCGTAATTAGAAACGATGGCTGGGCCGTTTCATACGTATAGATCTCCTATTGCATGATTGCAATATTGAAGACAAACTTAATTTCTTACCATATGGGCCAGACTGTTCGATAGGAAATTTTGTCACATAAACTTCAATGTTATTTATGATATGCAATATGTATGAAAAGGCCAAGCCATAGTTTTTAAACTAAGGTGTAGGGTCAGTAAAGTCAGGGCTTATACGTAGGGGCTTAGATTTTAAAAGTTACAGCTTTGTATGATCAACTAAATCAAAATTAGCATAATAATACTTTTCCACGCTTGTGGATAAAATACAACTTTCTCATCTGTTTTTAAAGAATAAAGAGAGCTTTTACTGGTGTGGTGAAAACACTACATTCATTTCCATCACACAATATTCCATAGAATCGCAATGGAGCGCGTGTGAAGGGAAAAACTGCGAACTTCGTTCCATAAACAAAGCGCGCTCTGAAAAGGGGCCTGTGAAATAAACATTTTCATTGTGTCTGCGTAGGGTTGCCATGTCGGATTTCTGTAAGTATCGTGATATATCTATAAGGGAATGCCTGGAATTATTCTTCCAAGTGACGATATATCGTATCGTGCTCGATAACATTAAATACCGGATGACCCATTATAAGACATTCTAATTATTTGCTGATTTTTATTTATAATATTTCTTTTTGTTATACAGATTTTTTTTATGTTCGTTATGTTATTCTATTTACTGAAAACAAAACTACGAGCTCTTTCGATCCTAAAAAGAGAAAAAAAGTCTCAATCTATTGTTTTTTTTTTATCAATGATCGTGGAAAAGCGACACTCTTGCACGATGTCGTAGGAAGCTATCTCAGGAGTTCTGAACAAGAATCAAGTATTTGGTTACATCTTCCGATATTAGTTTCTGGTAACCCTGTTTGCGCGTCGCTTGATTTTTAATCTTCAGCTCGTCTCACTAAGTTTATCGTGAGCTTTGAGAAACGAACTGAGGCTTAACAACAGCTGAATAATATAAAAAGTTTTTGGTTCAAGCTTTTATCGCTCACTTTTATTACCACAGGCAACTAATACTCATCCTGTATCATCGGCATCGTGTCTCCATCATCAGATCAGCTCGATATGCATATGATAGTATATATTGCATTGTCATCCGACCTACATTTGTATGCAAATCTTCAGCTTAATCGGAAATCGTTCAAGTGGGTTCAATTTCGCGTCCAAGATTTGACACTAGCAAAATAGCCTACTATGTTAAATAAAATCTTGTAAAAAGTGACATCTGAAAAAAATAACAGTTTAGATTTTTATCCGAACTCCTGTGAAAAACACTCGGAAAACAGTGGTAGTTAACTGTTAACATTCCGTACCTAATGCCGGTAGCAAGTTGTTACAAGTCGTTCGTAAATGTAGGATCGGGGGCCTAGCCAAACACGTCCAATCATTATTCATTCATTCATTAATCATTTCCATTCATTATTTTACTTTTGATTGTCGTTTTAGCTAGCCCCCCTGTAGGGGTATAATGGTCGTATTTTTATAACCTGTCAACCATGCGTAACTTTCACACTTACATACTTGATAGAACGTGACAGGCATGGTGACAAATGATAAATAGCCGACCATATTAGCCCAGCAGTGGCAGCATGGTTAAATTTTTAACGCTTGTCACTATGTCCGTCACTTTCGTACTTACATACTTGTTAGAACGTGACAGCCTTGGTGACAAATGATAAAGAGCCAACCATATTAGCTCAGTAGGGGGTGTCGATAAGACCAGTAGGCCCTCTGACCCGTGTGACCGCCATATCTTCTCTCGCAAGTTTCGCGCGGCGGCCATAAATTTTATTTCCTTCTTATTTCCTAGCTTCATGCCCTCTCTAAATAATACGGATTCTGGTATATAGCCTGTGACTGAAACATAACTAGACTAGTGATTTTTTTGCTGGTACTCCAGAGAGTTCCGAAACTGTAACGATGTATTTTTTCAGTTGTGGAAGTTTCTTCTTGCTGGAACTAGGCTGCGTAACTTTGATCGCGTGTGCTAGGCTTTTTGTCATAGTTCTCTCTGTGTAACTAATTTTTGTACGAGTTTATTATTGGAAGAGGGATAAAAAAATACTACACCTAAGATAGCAACCTCAACTCTTAGTCAGACCAAAACCAATCTGCAACGAAAAAAAATATGAAAATATGACGTTACACAAACATCAGTAACATCACTCAAACGCCAAGGTTCCGAGCGCAAGCAAACTAGAGAAAGTGTGAAGCAACAAGCGACAGCGACCGCCATAAAACCTATAGTTGTCTTTGGCGCTGCGACAACGACTAGTAACAACGACTTTAGGTGTTCTTGACGTTGAAAAGGTGTACTATAATATTCTCTTGCTAAAATATTTGAATGATAAACTTTTATAACAATATGAAAAATAGATAAACAAAATTGTAATTTACTGTATCTAACTGTACTCGTTTATGGCCCAAGCGGAAGACCAGCGTTGCCCCATCCAGGCTAACAGCATGCTGAGTCGGGACCATTTCGTGGCTAATATGTGTCATGTAATGTAATGTTACACGTTGTAATGTTATGTATAAGTTTATTTTTGTTCCTCTTCTTATCTGTATATTTTTAGCATGAAAACTATTTCTATTTCTGTTTAAAATTAGTGCCATTAGTCAAAATAAGCACAAAGCCTGTTTTCGGACCCAATTTCAAATACCTACTCGAAATTTTCTAAAAGCTTCAATAATCCTAAAACTCGTTTCCACTTATTTTCCCCTATGTAAACGTTGTTGTATGGAGGCCTTTGTGCTTAAAAATACAACACTCGGGAATTCACGGAAGTCCTTCTGATGACATTTCAATTTCGTGTTTTGCGACGATATCTCGATCCGCTCCAAAATATTTTCGCCGAGTTTGAAAATCCAGCTATCTGGAACTTTACAAAATTACAAAGTAGGTACGGCGTTATTTTGCGGTTATTAATCTTTTAGTTTTATTACTGCCTAGGTTTTGAATTATAAACTTTTGAATTATTATTGGGCTATTGTAAAAATGTACGTTTAAATTATTTTGATATATTTTACGGAGGATTTTCCTCTCAGCAACTAGCAGCATGTTTTCTTCCTTGAGTATTAGTGTGCATGCTTCGGATCCGTAGGTTAGGATTGGGCGAATCACGGTCTTATAGATAAAAAAAAATATATATATTGGGCCCCAAACGAAGACCGGATGGAATTAAGTTAGACAGTCCTTAAGAACCGTGAGATTGAAGACCTAGTGGCTGAACCTAACATCATGGGAGAAAGTAAAGCCCACAGACTCCGTTGGTTGGGCCACCTTGAGAGAATGGACGAAGATCGGAACGTAAAAACAGCGTACCTGGGTCGCCTAGCAGGAGGACGTCCTATCGGACGCCCTAGGTATCGCTGGAGCGACATGGTGGAGGCGGATCTGCGCGAGCTTCGAGTCGACAATTGGCGAGAGGTCGCACAGGACCGAGAAAAGTGGCACTGTCTTGTGTCGGAGGCCAAGTCTCATTTTGGGTCGCTGAGCCAGCGGAGTAAGTAAGTAAGTAAATTATTTTGATAGTTGAAGATCCGAAGTTCGAACAAAATTACACATCCAAATCCTAAATCCTACGACTCCATCTGGTACCACCTAGACATTTGTTTATTAGTGTTCCAAACAATACTTTGTTCACCGGGCAATTATGGCATCATTTCGTTCTTGAGAATAGGTTAAATGTGTTTTTCTAGGAAACCGTTCGGCGTAGATTTTGAGCACTCATAGCAAATAAGACCAAACTGGTTAAGTATTTGTTATTTTAGGAGGAACAGTTAGGGGGTTAAAATAGATAGTTGAATTTATTTAAATTATTTAATCATAGATATATTATTTTTCACCACACCAACTGGTAAAGGCCCTCTTGATTGTTCAAAAACTAATGAGAAATTTGTATTTTTAGGGTTCCGTAGCCAAATGGCAAAAAACGGAACCCTTATAGATTTGTCATGTCCGTCTATCTGTCCGATTCTGTCACAGCCACTTTTTTTCTTTATGTGGGGCAAAGTAATCAGATGCAAATTTTGAGTCGTTTCCTTATGTTAGCTGGTAGAATGTTATTATTATATGTGAAAACCTTGTAATACCATGGTTGGCATTCAATAAATGATATGATATGAATTGACTTTCAAATGATAATCTTGAATGATATATTTTTATTACGCCCATTTGGATTTGGTTTGATTTTTTTGGTATGTCATAGTATTTTCTTCGCGTTAGTGTGGTGAAACATTTTGTGTTTCAGTCGGAGGCAAAGTTTGTTTAACCCTCATGCCCTCGCAAAGCTCAAGATTCCGCTTCTCGAACCACTGGCAACGCTCGTGGTTCAATTTTGGAATCTTTCGCTTGCTCGGGTATCAATATCAGCAGGAGCGGGAAAACAAAAAAATTGCCGCCTTGTAAACTATTGTTTTGATTTTGCTAGGGTTTTTTTGTAATAAACAAAGGAAGCCAAAATAAAGAAAGAGTCGTTTTTACCTATTCTCGTCTTGAAACGTTTTTTAAGGTTCTGTAATAAATTCTCGGACCCGATAACGGTTCTCATCTACCATCATAAAGAGGAAAATTTAAGAAGAGACTGAATAATTATATAATATATCTATTTAATTAATAATAATTATTGTTCAAAATAAAGCGTCAATACAAATGATTTTACGCCATTAAGGTTTTTATGCCACGGGTAATCCGATATCCGAAATCAGGGTGCGTAGCCAACGTGCCAATCGTTAACTCTCCGTAGCAAACGAAACGCAACTGTCACCGTCGCACTAAATGTGTAAGAATGATAGAGAGAGATGACTATTACGCTTAGCTAGGGAACGTTAACGATTGGCAAGTTGGCTAAGTACCTAGATCGGATATTGAGAAAACGCTCTTTCACCGTGCTCGTCAGTCTCTCCGTTCGCTTTTAGCTCAGGGCGCCTAGCCAACGTGAAAATCGCTTGCGCTACGATAACTAAATGCTTTGTGTCTCTCTATCACTGTTTCATATTAGTGCGACAGTTGCGTTTCGTTCGCTACTGAGCGTTAACTATTGGCATGATAAGATAGATGTAAAGATTAAACGTAAAGATATTTTATTATTCAAGTAAACATATTACAATGCGCTTATGAACGTCAAATAAAGCTACACTGGCTCTAACCCTACACCTCTGACCCGAGAATATTTAAATCCCCTCTCAATTGGAGGAAGGTATCCCAATATGGACCGGCAAGAAACTCGGCGGGACACATCTTTTCAAAAAATTGTTCTTATGATTAACATGCATTAAATAAGAAACAATATAATTTAGATTACTATAGAAATCATGCAATTACATACACTAGCTACTTTTCTTTATAAAAATTTGATTAAAAAATATATATATATGTCATATGAAATCATACAAATACGTAGCTCTTTCAGAAAATATAGAATTCTCACTTAAATGAAAAAAAAATGTTGGCTACGCACCCTGAGACTTAGTATTAGAAACTTACCACGCAACACCAAACTTTGTTTCCAAGTCAAAAGCTTTCCTACAGTAACACAGTGACGCTAATTCTAATTACAGAAAAGAATTAGAGCTTTCAACTAATTTAGCTTCGAACGTTCCACTAGTATCTAATTTTCGCTCATGCTCTACTTGCCTAACACAAATTTGTAAGTTACTATGCTAACTTTTGAACAATCTTGAGATAGAAGGTGTAGATTAAATAACTTTAGAGGAGATACTGCATCACACCCATTCAAACAAAGCGTTATGCCTAATGAATATTTTGTAAGTTGGCAGCCAGAGGCGGCGTTACGCGTGGGCGACGAGGGCCACCGCCTACGGCCTCGCGGTCCGAGAGGCCTCGAGCTTCAAATACACACAACGTAAAAATGTTTGTTATTTCTTGCGCCACCAGAGGGCCTCGCTAAATGATCCTTGCCCACATAAAATTTTGGCCTTGCCCCGCCACTGTTGGCAGCAATACACTTAGTTTGAAACTGTATTCATTTATTGTAATAATTTACTGTATTGTTAGTGTTATGATTTGGAGCCAAATAAAACTGTAAATTAATGAATTACGGTTTATTCACGGCTATACAACACGCGTTCCGTGACATGACATTGATGACACTGTCTATCTATGTGTTGCTACTGCCATTAATTGCCGTAAGGATTTAGCGATTTTAAAGCATAGGTGTGTGTTATGAGGAATAGACAATATAGACTTTTCTTTAAACCTATTATGTATGCTCTTAATATTAGTAATAGTGGAGGAGCAGAACTCCGTCGTTTCGAGGACGAAATTGTCCCCATTGCCTCGGAGAACTTTTGACATGACACTTGGTCCTGTTTATCAACTTGAACGTTTTGCACACTAATTTGGGTAATTGTATAACTTAATAATACACGATCACCTAAGTCCCGTTTTCGTAAGTAATAAAGTGTAAAAATCGTGAAATTTAAAATCATTGTTTTTCGTGATATTACTTAGAAACAAAATCTCTTGTAATATGTAATCTGTGCCGCAAGCGTAGCAGCCTATAAATTAGGTAGAAGTAAAGTTGGCGCGAATCTTCGAAGCCTACTGACTTAGAGGTATCGTTACTCTTGTACATGTACCTACTTAATGGTAATTATTACGCAGTGATCGCCGAATGGGAAGGGGTACGATTACGCTTCGTATGTTACGGTCGTTACATTGATATATGTTCCTCATTATATTGCGTTGCATTTATTTCTTATTGCGTTCGTGACAAAACACATGTTTTATATATGTGGGAACATATACACAGCATGGCTGCTATATCATGCTACCTATTCATGTAATCAATATTCTATAATTATAAATAAAAGTATCTCTGTGAGGCGTATACCTCGCGAACCCCCATGGTTCTAGTGTTGGTTAGGACTCGAGTCCTCTGCTTTGAAACTTGACTCAGTTTTTCAGACTCACATATTAAGTTTAAACTCGAGTTCTTTTCAACTTGTTAGAGACTCGAGTCTTTGGTACAGCTTGCTGGATTTAAACCCGCCCTTGGTCAGCTAACTGAAGAGGAGAGGAAATTATTTTTTTACGTATGAAAGTTATTAGGTAGGTAAGTGAGATTTTTAAAGCAAGATTTCTGTATATATTTTAACATTATCTATGTAAACAAATTATACATTTCGCACCACAACCACGTTCGGAAAAATCGCTTTATTTGTTTTTTAACCTTTTGAACGCTTTATGTCTTAAATAAAAACGACATTTACATTTTACACGCCAAATAGCTAAATGTAAACCTTACTTGAAAGTGCCAAGGTTACTTTAACAGCGTCCGCCATAACATCTATAGTTGTCCTTGGCGCTATGGGCACAACTAGTAATGACGACTTTAGGTGTTCTTGGCGTTCAAAGGGTTAATTAACCATATAGCCATCATGTCACAAGTTATCGATAAAACGGGTGGAATATACCTCCCGGCGCAACGTTTGTCGCTTCTTGATTGATCAGCGAGAATCTAATTAGCATTTCCTGTGAGAGATTAAACTTGCGTGATCATGATCAGCGGGGTATGCATAAATAATTAATTGGCGACGGCTTTTTGCTAATAATTATTTTAGATTAGGTAACTACCTATACAGTCTGTAAATTAAATACGGGCGAATATTTTAACGGTGATCAGCATAGGAGCTAAGAAGTGTATTGAGATCAATTTTAGAAATACAATGAAAATATTAACTATACAATATAATTCGGCCCGCAATGTAAAGCTTACGAGATACGAGCTTTTTCAAGTAACTGTCAACGCTTGTTGGCAGTGAGCATTGCGAGACATTTTAATTAAGCATTTCTGGTAATATTTAGAAACTAAAATGTCATATAAAATTTTCTGGATTAGGCCTAGTTTCAGAGATAATTAAATGTTTTTCGAAATCATTCTTTCGTCATAAGTCGGTACAAAATACATTTTTGACTGCGGTATTGCCACTTTGAGGTCTAGTCGGACATACCTATTGATTGACTTCGAAAAATTTAAAAAATGTATTCGAGAGGTTCAAATAAAAATAAAAATAAACTTTTTAGTTAATTTGAGGTTATGTGATTATCAATAAAAATTACGTTTTAAGTACAGGAGTGTTCAAAAAAAGGTAAAAAAAAAATTGTTTTTTGTCGAGTTTCACAAAAAGTCATATAACATTTTTTGCTTCTGTTGCCATCAGGAATGCACCGTTGAAATCTCTCGCAATGCTCACGGACACCTTGTATAAAGCTCGTGTCTCGTAATGTCATGTCATGGTATGTTTCGTAATGTTTGCAGTACATTGCTGCTCGGTACATTTAAAAAAAAATTACGGTGTCATAATAAAGCGTAAACTAAAAAAAAACTTCTTAATTAATGATTGCACGGATAAATTCCATATCAAGTTTAATTTATCGCCTATATCAATATTGTATTTTTTCATATTTCACAGATTTTCCTGACGACAACCGAATGGAAAAACAAGAAATGTATGGAAACTTTTTCCTTCTACTAGGATTGAAAGAACTTTTAATTCCGAGTACAAATAACATTTCCAAATAATAACTATAACATTAAAAATCTTAAAAACCCCTACGCTAGGGCGAACAAAATCCATTTTATGCTAAAAATGCCTTACATCATTTTGGAAAATAGCTGATACTCTTCAAATTGCTGGATCGATTTCTATAATACATAGCTAAAAACCACCGAAAGAACACGCATTCACGTAAAACAAACCGCATCGAAATCGGCCCATCCGTTGGAGAGCTAGGATGCTAGTGATGCCACAGACACATTGGCGTCAAACATATACACCCTCTTTTGCGTCGGGAGTTATAAAGAGAGAGTGTGTTCACCTTTTGATGACTTGTCTGGCCTAGTGGGTAGTGACCCTGCCTATGAAGCCGATGGTCCCGGGTTTTGAGTCGTTCGGTTGTCTGGCAACCTCATACTTTGATTGGTGACTTTAGGTGAGCAACCCGATACTTTAATTAGCATCACCTATGAGGGTTTTTAATGTCTTTGATTATGATCTGCCGGGTATGCGTATATAATTAATTGACGACGGCTTTTTGCTAATGATTAATATGTAATCCCATCGAAAACATTTTCATTTAAAATGTAGCCAAGACAAGACTATAAGGCTCGCACTGTCAAAATGTTATCAGATCTCTGGTAGAGCCAAGCTTTTAACTCTACAAGCCCTAACTTCACAAACTCTACGCCTTAGTCAACATATATGGCTTGGCCGTTTCGCTACCGTCACATAGGCGTGAGGTAAAAACTTTAATCACTATTCATTATTTTTTATTATACAATATTTCTTGTAGTAACGAAACGGGTAAGCCACATATTTTGACCAAGGAGTAGAGTTTGTGAAGTTAGGGCTTGTAGAGTTGTTAGAAGCTTGGCTCTACAAGAGGGATTTTAATTTTTTTTTCGGTCGCTTATGACAATCTTCCATCCCCTAATTTAGGGGGGGGATTTACTATTAAAAATCTTGAAATACATATCTGGGGGCATCTTTTTACTGTAATCCCCATACAAAATTCCACCCCACTTTTCACTCTCTTATAAGCAAAAAAATTCAAGTTTTTGAACTAATATTCTCCTACATACCAAAATTCAGCTTCCTAGGACTTCAGGAAGTACCCTAAGGGTTTTGATGATCATCAGTGAGTGAGTCAGTGATGAAATTGTTTTTTTTTAGATATGATTAAAATCATAAGTATGAGAGCTATGCAATTGATTTTTTTTATGCTTAATAAGTCCACTATTGACATTATATCCCGAGAATTTTGTTTGTCTGGTATAATCCAAACCCAATGTATGAGGGTTCAAAAAAACGACGAAGCGCTTCAAGAAAAGGTAGGTAGTGCCCTAGTGCTTCGCTTTGCTTGCCTTGGCGGGGGCACTACTGTGCCCCTAGATATTAGTAATAAAATATAAATGCGAAAGGCACTCTGTCTCTGTGTCTGTCTGTTTCCTCTTAAACCGTTCAACCGATTTAGATGGGCATGGAGTAATTTGAGTCCCAGAACAGGACTTATCTCGCAAATCCTTACTTAAAATAAAAGGCTGTACCTAAAGGGTGAGAAATTCACTTTGTACTTAGGATAATGGAAGTAGAAGAAGCTTTCATTTTATATGTCATGTTTTACATTAGCAATCTTGCTTCCTAATAATTATACCTACGATATATACGGTTCGGCACACGTGCTCGAAAAAGATCTTATTTTATGCAGGTGTGCTGAAGGACAAAGGCCTTTGTTCCCGCTTGAGTTATGGATTGTGAAAAAAAAGCTATAACTCCCTAGGGAGTTAGATCTTTTTTATTATATCACTTATTCATACAAACCAAGTAGCATAAATGAGTTTTACTTTAAAAATACTGTCGTTTATAATTACATAGTTTTGTTTATGTTTAAAATTATTTAATTTGATTAATTTAACAGCCGTTTAAATTATTTTTACATAATTTTCAATCGTGGCTGAATCTCGAATAGGTCTTCTATGCCTAACCTGTCAAGAAATTACAAAATGGCGGACGAATGTTTGATATGTCACCGTATTTAAGAATTATGTTATATTTTAATTGTGATGAAAAACATTGTGTGTAACTCCGGGGGTAAGAGTATTGCAAACTCAGGTTTTTAATTACCACCCTCGTATCCAAAATTTCACTTACCTGGTTGCACATTGTACCAATGTACCAATGTACAATGTTTTGCCGCCCGTGGCAAAAAAAACTGTGATTACTTGAAAATGGTACGTTTAGCCCATGACAGATTGAGGGGGCAGCTACTATGGACGCTTGGCCTTCCAAGCATCCTAGTAGCTGCTTCCCGTTTAATCGCCTCTGTATTTTCGAAAATTTGGAGATATTTAGTGCATGGGTGACCGTAGGAAACAAATGTTGTTACCGATGTGTCGTGCTTGGAGGAAAATTGCTTATTGCTTGTAAAATTTGTGTCCATTTTTTCTTTGCTCAAAATATTGATAGTTTTTATACTTTTTAGTAAGTTTTATATTGATATGATATTTAAAAAAATAAAAATAATAAATATTTATATTCAATTTATTCTTAATTATTCTTTTTTAATACAAAAAATCATGTTAAGCATGAACACCGAACATGTCGCGCGAGTGACTAAAAACACGTGAGTTAAGAGTCCTTATTCCTACAGACGAGCGTATTTTGTAAAATGCTTCCTTTTTCATTCAAGATTACGACGTAACTATTAGTATTTATTCAAAAACTGATAACGTACTTAAATAATCGTTTCCTAAACTAGGGGCTCCAACAGTTCAAATTTTCATTTTCTCTTTTAAACCTCTTTTTTAATGAGGTTTTTTGGGAGTCTTTTCCAAATTTTGCAGTGAGATGTGGCGTTTCGGTTCTCAATTTTGCTATAAACAAGAATCATTTGGTACATGAATGACTACAATTTGATTCAACATATCTCGTACGAGGGGCTGGAATGATTAACAATCGAAGATTCATTAGAAAAAACTGATAAAATACCTTCCGAGTTTTCTTAATTTTTTTGGCGAAAACAGGGTTTTATTATATTTTATTTCCGCAAATTGTACGCATATTTTGCTTTAAAAATAATATTATAGCAAACTGTAACTTTATGTTAACCTATAAAAAAAAAATCGTAACTATGGGACCTACATTGCCATAAATTTATATTTTTTTAAAACACGTATAAATCACGCAGCAGCGACGCCCCGCTCTCAGTCCGCGCGGAGCGCGCTTAGAGGACGGACCTGTGCTCGATTGTCAGGCATTCGTTGCGATCGTAATCAGCTACGGAGTTCCGAGAAGTGCTATATACTGCGATTAGAAAATCTTAATAAAAGTTCATTTTTTACAGTATGCCTAACAGACTCGCTTATTGATGGATTTTCAGTGTTACTTTTTTTTTAATACTAAGTCGGTGGCAAACAAGCATACGGCCCGCATATGTACGCCTGCAACTCCAGAGGAGGTACATGCGCGTTGCCGACCCTAACCCCCTCCCGCCCCTCGTTGAGCTCTGGCAACCTTACTCACCGGCAGGAACACAACACTATGAGTAAGGTCTAGTGTTATTTGGCTGCGATTTTCTGAAAAACGCATTTTCACTTGAAATTAAGTTAGGGTTTGCATTATTATTTTTGACCCGGATGAAGTCCAAGTTCTCATGATGGAGTCAGGAGTTGGTCACTAGAACTCCTAATCTACTCATTATATTTCCAACGTGTTTGGGCTCAAAAGATTTGCCCTGATGAGCACCATCGATCTAGATGAGGTCCAGGGTCTCATGATGGAGTCAGGAGTTGGTCACCAGAACTCCTACTCTACTCATCATAACTCCATCGTGTTTGGGCTCAATAGAGTTGTCCTGACGAGCACCTTCAATCTAGATGAGGTCCAGGGTCTCATGATGGAGTCAGGAGCTGGTCACCAGAACTCCTAATCTACTCATCATAACTCCATCGTGTTTGGGCTCAATAGATTTGCCCTGATGAACACCATCGATCTAGATGAGGCCCAGGGTCTCATGATGGAGTCAGGAGTTGGTCACCAGAACTCCTAAACTACTCATCATAACCTCATCGTGTTCGGGCTCAATAGATTTGCCCTGACGAGCATCATCAATCTAGATAAAGTCCAGGGTCTCATGATGGAGTCAGGAGTTGGTCACTAGAACTCCTAATCTACTCATTATAATTCCAACGTGTTCGGGCTCAAAAGATTTGCCCTGAGGAGCACCATCGATCTAGATGAGGTCCAGGGTCTCATGATGGAGTCAGGAGTTGGTCACCAGAACTCCTACTCTACTCATCATAACTCCATCGTGTTTGGGCTCAATAGAGTTGCCCTGACGAGCACCTTCAATCTAGATGAGGTCCAGGGTCTCATGATGGAGTCAGGAGTTGGTAACTAGAACTCCTAATCTACTCATCATAACTCCATCGTGTTTGGGCTCAATAGATTTGCCCTGATGAACACCATCGATCTAGATGAGGTCCAGGGTCTCATGATGGAGTCAGGAGTTGGTCACCAGAACTCCTAAACTACTCATCATAACCTCATCGTGTTTGGGCTCAATAGATTTGCCCTGACGAGCATCATCAATCTAGATAAAGTCCAGGGTCTCATGATGGAGTCAGGAGTTGGTCACTAGAACTCCTAATCTACTCATTATAATTCCAACGTGTTTGGGCTCAAAAGATTTGCCCTGACGAGCACCATCGATCTAGATGAGGTCCAGGGTCTCATGATGGAGTCAAGAGTTGGTCACCAGAACTCCTAATCTACTCATCATAACTCCATCGTGTATGGGCTCAATAGAGTTGCCCTGACGAGCACCATCAATCTAGATCAGGTCCAGGGTCTCATGATGACTCAGGAGTTGATCACCAGAACTCCTAGTCTATTCATCATAACTCCATCGTGTTTGGGCTCAAAAGATTTGCCCTGACGAGTACCATCGATCTAGATTAAGTCGAGGGTCTCATGATGGACTCAGTAGTTGGTCACCAGAACTCCTAATCTATTCATCATAATGGTAATTTGATGGTGCTTGTCGGAGTAAATCTATTGAGCCCAAACACGATGGAGATATGATGAGTAGATTAGGAATTATGGTGACCAACTCCTGACTCCATCATGAGACCCTGGACTTCATCTAGATCGATGGTACTCGTCAGGGCAAATCTTTTGAGCCCAAACACGATGGAATTATAATGAGTAGATTAGGAGTTCTAGTGACCAACTCCTGACTCCATCATGAGACCCTGAACATCATCTAGATTGATGGTGCTCGTGAGGGCAAATCTATTGAGCCCAAAAACGATGGAGTTATGATGAGTAGATTAGGAATTATGGTGACCAACTCCTGACTCCATCATGCGACCCTGGACTTCATCTAGATCGATGGTACTCGTCAGGGCAAATCTTTTGAGCCCAAACACGATGGAATTATAATGAGTAGATTAGGAGTTCTAGTGACCAACTCCTGACTCCATCATGAGACCCTGAACATCATCTAGATTGATGGTGCTCGTGAGGGCAAATCTATTGAGCCCAAACACGATGGAGTTATGATGAGTAGATTAGGAATTATGGTGACCAACTTCTGACTCCATCATGAGACCCTGGACTTCATCTAGATCGATGGTACTCGTCAGGGCAAATCTTTTGAGCCCAAACACGATGGAATTATAATGAGTAGATTAGGAGTTCTGGTGACCAACTCCTGACTCCATCATGAGACCCTGGACTTCATCTAGATCGATGGTACTCGTCAGGGCAAATCTTTTGAGCCCAAACACGATGGAATTATAATGAGTAGATTAGGAGTTCTAGTGACCAACTCCTGACTCCATCATGAGACCCTGAACATCATCTAGATTGATGGTGCTCGTGAGGGCAAATCTATTGAGCCCAAACACGATGGAGTTATGATGAGTAGATTAGGAATTATGGTGACCAACTCCTGACTCCATCAAGAGACCCTGGACTTCATCTAGATCGATGGTACTCGTCAGGGCAAATCTTTTGAGCCCAAACACGATGGAATTATAATGAGTAGATTGGGAGTTCTGGTGACCAACTCCTGACTCCATCATGAGACCCTGGACTTCATTTAGATCGATGGTACTCGTCAGGGCAAATCTATTGAGCTCGAATACGATGGAATTATAATGAGTAGATTAGGAGTTCTAGTGACCTACTCCTGACTCCATCATGAGACCCTGGACTTCATCTAGATTGATGGTGCTCATCAGGGTAAATCTATTGAGCCCAAACTCGATGGAGTTATGATGAGTAGATTAGGAGTTCTGGGGAGTTCTGGTGACCAACTCCTGACTCCGTCATGAGACCCTGGACCTCATCTAGATCGATGGTGTTCGTCAGGGCAAATCTTTTGAGCCCAAGCACGATGGAATTATAATGAGTAGATTAGGAGTTCTGGTGACCAACTCCTGACTCCATCATAAGAACCTGGATGGACTTCATTCGGGTCAAAAATAATAATACAAACCCTAACGTGATTTCAAATAACACTGAAACTATAGCACTAATGTGCGCAAACGATTGTCATCTTGACTACGCAGCATGGGTGCGTAGCCACCATGCCAATCGATACGACAACGAAACACTATCTGTCTCTCTCTCGTACTAATATGCACAAACGATTGGCATCTTGGCTGGGCAGCATGGGTGCGTAGCCAACATGCCAAACGTTTACGATACGACAAGGAAACACTATCTGTCTCTCTATCGCACTAATATGCGCAATCGATTGGCTTCTTGGCTAGGTATCATGGGTGCGTAGCCAACATGCCAATCGTTTACGATACGACAACGAAACACTACTCTCTCTCTATCGCACTAATATACGCAAACGATTGGTATTTTGGTTATGCACTAAGCAAGTGTGTGGCCAACATGCCAATCGTTTACGATACGACAACGAAACACTATCTGTCTCTCTATCGCACTAATATACTTTATTTATACCTGCAGTCATTTAGTAACTTCTTCATTTTCCATTGGTGTGAAAGAGACAGAATAAAGAGCAAGGGTTATAGTACACTCTGTAGTCTGTACACTTTGTAGTAGTGTACATAAAAAAAAACTACTGTGCATATACAATAAAATAAAGAGTGCCCATATGATATCATATGACACTAAAATTAATGTTGCTTGAAATTATATTGAAAACTATCAAGATTATTCTAGTCTGCATTGAAACGCGCGTCGCGTTGCCGGCGCTCACGTACCGAGCGCCAACGCCATCTATCTAGCGTTATTTCGTGAAATCGGAGAACGCTCCAAGGATTAAGGGCTCTTAAACCGTAAAATTAGCTTAATGTTAGTACCGTAGTAGATAGATAATACTTACGAGTCTCACGACAGAATAAATTCTACTTTTACAGTACATATGAGCGTGCGGGAATGAGCACTTTCCGTGCATATGTCGAAACTTTAAAGAGCCATATCATGTAAAACGTTGTTCGATAAACGTGCAAATAGGTAATTCGCAACTCGTGTCGATTTAAAAAACTCCCTTCGGTCGTGTTTTAATTTATCACCACTCGTTGTGAATTTCCTATTTTCTGCACTTGTATCGTAAGTAACTACGGTGAGGTATAGCAAACGCGGCCTAATGAAGCAATTGTATGCTTCAAATCAATCGCTTCGCTCGATCTAATCGATCTCTTCAATCTAGGTAAATAATTAAATCTCAATTGTTCAATAGGACTAGTGTTGTGGATCCGCCAGTTTTATTTTATTATTATTATTTACATATCCACCATTTTTCATGATCAATGTCCAATATAAATCAGAACACTTGATTTCTTGATGACATTTGTCATGGAATCATTAATTTATTCACTGAAAAACGGATTGCAGATGTCGATTGTTATGCAAACCTGTAATTGCATGTAAATTGTAAATATGCATGAAATCGATTATTTAAATGAAAGATCGATTGCTTTATCTGGTTGTGATTGAGCATATTCCATATTCAAGACGATTCAAAAAAGTTTTATGGCAAATATTAAATGTTGGTAAAAGCTCTTATCTCTGACTGTACTTATTATTTCACAGGCAACTACTCACTACTCATCGGGACAATTCAAACAAACCCAACCATAATTAGGTGGCGCTGTTTTAACGCAATAGTTCATATGGCTATCGGTGCTACTGATGTCCATCATCAGATCAGCTCGATGTACCATAATATTGTATTGTCACCTAACGTACTGTATGTGAAGTTTTAGCTCAATCGAATAATGGGAAGTGGCTCTAATTTAGCTTGCAAAATGCGACTCGAACATACATACATATCAACATTGCAAATGAAAAAAAAAACACTTATAAAATGGGTGTTGTGACTGAACTGATAAATTTATAAAGACAAAAAAATCTTTTCCATAATATGTTTTAGTACTAATGGTAGAATTTTACCTTCCAGTTATTCCTTAGGTAATTAAAATTGACGACCGGACTTATGAAGCCGAAGGTTCTGAGTTCGAATCCCGGAAGGGCCATTTATTTGAGTGATGAACACAGATATTTGTTCCTGAGTCATGGATGTATTCTATGTATATAAGTATGTATTTATCTATATAAGTATGTATTTGTCGTCGCCCAGTACCCATAGTATGCAGTTCAGCTTTGCTTAGTAGGGCTAGGTTGATCTGTGTAAGATGTCCCCTGATATTTATATAGGTATTTATTTATTTATATACTTATATATTTTAAATATGTATTTATATTTACTAAGTATTTACAAGTTAAATACCTTCATATATATTGAATTACTTCGACCAAAGCATTTATGTGATTGTGAATGTCCATTCTATATTTCAATATCGATCCTAAATTCTAAACACATTTCTTCAGACCCACACAGACAATAAAACATCGTTAGCTGATACTTTACATATCGAACTGACGCGTACCAATAAGAGTAATAAGCATTCGAGATATTTTTATTGCTGATAGTCACCAATATGGCTGCCGGGGCGTCGAATTCCATTCGTGATATCGCAATTGCCTTATAATAACTGTAAGCAAGCGTCTTAGACGAACCAGCCGTTCCTTTTATTCAACGCTATGTATATTATTCCCAGACATTAAACTCATCTTTTTATGATTAATATACACCGTGTTTTTATTGAATTCCGTTAACTTTGGGATATGGATAAGTACGTTTAAGAAAATTAAGTGGCATAATTATTTTGCATTTTTTTTATATTTATAAAAAGTTACTAAATGTTGCATATAGCGTTGTTGTAACACGGGCATTACATTTAATTTTACCAAACAATTGAAAACTGTGACATATCAATGTCATTTCGAACATCGATCGTCCGAGATAGTACTTGCGTTTAGTAGCAAATGTATACACTCGTACTTAACAGTAATCAATATGCAAACAGGCCCTAAGGTAAGTGTATACACTTGTAAGGGCCTTATGAGTTTAAAATAAATTATTGATTATCTCCGAAATGGAGTTATTTAGAATACCGGTGTCTTTCAGTAAGTTACTTAATTTAAGCTCAGGAATGCACCCTTAAAATTAACGGCAATAAAAAAAAAACACGATGTATA
The DNA here is from genome assembly GCF_033807575.1 of Cydia pomonella. Taxonomy (NCBI): domain Eukaryota; kingdom Metazoa; phylum Arthropoda; class Insecta; order Lepidoptera; family Tortricidae; genus Cydia; species Cydia pomonella. The sequence continues at coordinate 20,185,859 of NC_084709.1, read as the reverse complement.
AAGAGAGTTGTCTGGAAGAGATCACAAGCAAGAATGAGCGAAATGCAGGCGCGAATGATAACAAAATGACTTAACAGGGAAGGGGATGGCTGCTTCTCTATACAAACGTAGTCCCCATTTTCCATCATGGAAAATATTTATAGCTGTTGATATAGAACAAATTGTGTCAAATATTTTATAATCATGTTAATATCCAGAGAGGAAAATAAGGACTATATTGGACATCTACCTCAGTTAACGCAAAAACCGTTGAAAAAATTGAGAAAATGGTTTTGGACGACCAGCGACTAACAATTTAATACATAGCAGAGACTCTAAAGATTTCGTTTGGTAGCGTACATCGTGTCAGCAAGATGGGTACCGCGAATGTTAACGCAGGCTAACAAAGACTTGCGTTTAGAAGTTTCGAAGCGGAATCTAAAGAAAATCATGCATGACCCGGACACTTTTTATCGTCGTTTCGTAACAATGGACGAAACAGGGGTTCACCATTTTGACCCTGAAACAAAAAAGCAAAGCATGTCCTGGAAACGGCCATCTTCCCCTCCAATAAAGAAATTTAGAGTATTTCCGACAGCAGGTAAAGTTATGGCCTCAGTTTTCTGGGACGCAGAAGGAATCCTTTTTATTGATTATCTGCCCAAAGGAAAAACCATTACAGGTGCCTATTACACCGATTTGATACCAAAAGTGCGTCAAGCAATCAAAGAAAAACGTCGAGGAAAATTGAGTACGGGAGTGCTTATTCACCATTTTTTTTATAACCACCATGATAATGCTCCGGCTCATCGATCACAAATGGCTCTCACTGCAATCCGCCAAGCTGGTTTTGAGATCTTTGATCATCCGCCCTACTCGCCAATGTTGAAAAGTAAAAAAAAAAAATTATATTCATTTGTTTTTGACCCTATTTCTAAGGACTTTTTGATTCACCCTCGTATACCGCGACGACCCGAAGGGGATCTTAGCCTCCGACACAAAGACCGCCATGCTTCTGTGTCCAATTGTGTCCTGTTAATGAAATGCCATCCTTTTTTATATCAAATTCAAAATGTAAGCTCAAATTGGCCTCAGATTGAGACGATAGTATTTTTACTTAGTCAGCTTTTGCAATACATGGCCATGATCGGAGTCGCATTACAGTGGTTTTCCAAGACAAAATGCACTAAGTGCTTATCAATTTTAGGTATACTGCAACGTTTCTTATAAAACCCGGTAGTTCGACATCTAACGATATCTATTTATGCAGCCCAAGGGGTTGCCAATGATATCCTGGCAGTTTATATGGCGAAATATTATACGAAATAGATGATGTATATCTGGTTACATTACAGCTAAACCGAGGAATGAACTGTAGTGTCGCCCGCGGCATTTCCGCACCGATACGACCTTCAAACCTTCAAGAAAGAGGGTACTTATATCTTAACACATCCAACCCGCTAGGCGGGTTCTCTGTTCATAGGCTACATACGGTTTTGCACTTGACCCAAAACGTAATAAAAGTTTGAGCTTATTGATGTTTCATAAGATAAATAGTAGATAGTAGTTTATCCGCCTAAGGCCCAAGGTCCTAGCTCTAGTACTTGTTCAGTTGGATGAAATTTAAATCATATTCAGTTGGATTACAGTTCCGTTTCTTTTATTTCTGTAAATTTTTGAACAAAACAAAATCAACTCCATTTCTTACTATTTTAGGTTCAGATTTCAGTAGCAAATTTTGAGTTTTACATTTGTATGGCTGGACCGCAGTAGCTTATGAGACTGTTACTTATACATAATACATATTTCAAGACGCTACCCGCATCATACCATCATACCCGCAAATTACGTGTAGATAAAATCATATACGAAAACTGGAGAGTGGTAACCCTACATCAAAATTAAAACGAACGCTAAGCCCCATCAAGTGACGAGCATCCGATAATAGGGCTGCGAAACTTTATAAAACATTTTTAATTTATTTTTCATTCCATCGCACGCTCGAAGAGCGCCCTAATTGGAGATCTAGCTGTATGTTTCCACAGCATACCGAACATTCGTCTAAGGACTGTGAAATAAACAAACCCCGTTATCAATGTAGCAATTCATTAAAAATCAGGAACATCAGGAAATTATCTACCGTAGGGTTCCCCCTTAACGTTGGTGCCGAACTTCGCCCACGTAAAATATTTTTTTTTTTTTTAAATTCAGGTGGTATACCAAATATACTTTGATTATAATGATACATTTTGGTTTTATTAATGCTGGTTAAGGCGAAGTTATCTACTAAAGGCGAATTTAGGGTACTTATTTTTTCCAACGCACATTTTCAATGTACTGAAACATTGATATCGGGATATCCCGTACTAATAAGATTCTCAAAATATTACTTTAACTATACTACCATGTACATTTTCCTGTAATGGTTACCTGAATACCTGAAACACAAGCTAGGTGAGTCGGTAATGCGGCCAGTTAATTAGAACGGTAAAGCATTTTAACGAGAACGCTATATGATACCTTTTATCGGTTTACCGACGTCGCCACATAAAGTTTTACATGCCTTTGTTCTGAATACTCTAATGGCTTGACGACTGGAAATGTTTCTATACTTCAAGACTAAAACATGGAGCCACCAGGAGACGCAAAATATTTAACAAGTATTAAATAAATAAAAAATAAAGGATGAGTGACGATGGGGTAGTCAAAAGGGCGCCGTTCTGTTGGTCATCCTAAATATAGTTGGGCGGATAGAATGGAGGCAGATCTTCGTGAGCTCGGCGTCGGCGAAAACTGGCGTAAATCCGCTCCGAACCGAGCAAAGAGGCGTGCTCAGCTCTAGTGTTGGAGGCTAAGGCTAATTTTTCAATAAAAATCCCCTACGCCATATGCCAAAAAAATTCACTTAATGCCAAAAATGCCTTACCTACTTACATAATTTTGTAAAAGAGCTAATACTCTTCAAACTGCTGAAACTTATAGGGTATTAAAACTTATTCCAAATCCTAAATGTTGAATAGGTACGCCTATATTCCCATGATATATTTTAAAACCGAATCTGACCGCAACCGAAAATGATTGAATGCTAGTTAAGACGAAGTTATGTATTAAAGGCGAATTTAGGGGAGTTACGTATTTATTTATTTATTTGAACCTTTGGGAAACAAACAGGCAAAAACAACACACATAGTAAGTCAGATTACATATTCACAAGCCAAACACTTTCCACTATTGAGTAATAACAATTATGTTGCTCAAAAATTAACATTAATATTAAAACATGCAAAACTCTAACTGTTGAAAACAATATTAAAAAAATTGGCAAGTATGCTGAAATATACTAACTAATCAATATTATTATTAGCTATACTTTTTATTGCAGAAACAAACTGTTGTAATGATAAATGGAATATCAATATCAGATTTTTTTTTATTACAAGTTCTAGACGCTCTAGCTAAGAACCTATTTCTTGTCATTCCTTATTTTCAATGAACTAAAACATTGATAGTAGAGTTTCGCTACAAGATACAAAAAATATTATTGTCTGGCCACATATTTTGCTGACAAATGAAAAGGCGGCAAATTAAAATATTCTGTCCTATTAACCCTTTGTAAGTCATGTAGGTATTTTATGAAAAATATCGCTTCTTTAATACCTTTTGTATTTTATTTCATGGTCATATCTCTCGTAGACCGTGACTAAAACTTTGACATCATTTGCTGACCGATCTAAAAACTGTCCTTTTGTGTGTGTAAACATAATGCCACCAAACGGAAAAGCAGAAAAGACTAAAAATTATTATCCATTACTGTTTTTTCCACTAAGTAAAGTAGTTAGGTACCTAAGTCTGATTTGATTGTTCTAAGTTGTTGTATTAAGGGCTTGTGCACATATCACGCTAGGTTTTTTCGGCTACTTTCTGTCAATTGTTCCATTAAGTGAACACAACGACATAGAGGTCTGTTTAGATGTATCTGCTGCGATTATTTAAGTTTCATGTATTTATCCGAAATTTGTATTTATCTATAAAATAAATACTTAATATTAATCCTTAGTATTAATTAAAAAGGTGGGTAACATTTCCTTTATTGATCGCGTTCACGATTTTTTTAGATTTATCGTTACGATTCTTTTAATGTATATTCTATAAATTCGTTGTGTAAAGTTACTTCTTTACTTTTCTATTATCTAAAGCAATTTATTTATCTAATCATCATTACATATTATATTAAATAAAAAAATCGTTTAATCCATAACTATCATCCACAGCGCAGGCTTCGTCAAAAGCATAGATACAAAACAGAATCCGCAACAAACTTCGTCCAATTTACATAAGTGAAAATCCGCCACAGGCTTCGTCATTAATGTAGGTACAACATAAAATCCGCAACAAGCTTTTCTATTTGTATGTGATGTGTCTCATGATGTGTCATTTTTTTTAAATATTTGTTGTAAATATTGTGTTGCGCTTCGTGTTGTACACGGTCATGGCCCCGGCGGAAGACCAGCGCTAGCCCAGCCAGGCTAGCACCATGCTGAGTCGGGACCATTTCGTGGCTTATATGTAATGTTACTTGTTGTTTTCTTTTTTATTTTGCCACGAATAAACGCTCTCTATTCTCTCTATTCTATTCTATAGAATTCGTTTACGGAATCACTAATTCTGGTCAAAAGCTAGTTAGTTGCTTAAGATAAAAGAATCATTGTGATCCTAGCGAAATAACGGTATTTTCTCTATTTAATTCCATTTCGGGAGAAAACGTTTTCCACTAACTAAATCTTAACATATCACTTTGATTTTGATGTCGATCGCTTCAGCATAATATATTCTATGTTTATATGTTTCGCTTTTAACAAAAAAAAAAAACATTTATTTTTGTTTTGCAAATTTTTGAAAAAAAAGGAATACCTATAAATCTGGTTTTTCATTGTGTCAATAATATACTAAAAAATCATGGATAATGGAAGATATTTAGAAGTGGAAAAACGTTTTCTCTTTTTGTATGGAAGATCACGTGTGATACACTTCCCTCTTAAGACGCTCAGTTGTCTGAAGACAACCGTTGAGCCAAGTTAAGAGTCCTCCAGCATGAGAGCTCTCAATTCTCTACTTGTCCAGTTGTGAAAGCCTATACTTATGATCGTACTATAAGGAGGATAAGGTAAATTATAGAAGTTTTGTATGTAAAACTTTTTTTTTTTATTATGGCTTTCCCCTCTTGTGTTTGGCAGCAGGGATTTTGCCAATGACGCAGTTTCAGGACATAAGAATGTTCGTTGTATAATTAATTTTGATTTAGTATTGTACCTAAAACAAAAAGCATTTACTGTTAGGGATATTACAGACAACACAGGATATATGTACAGTTTGTTAGAAAAAGAGCGGGAAAGGTGACAGTTTTGGCCGTAAGAAATGGACAATAGACATAAGATAATAACTTGATAAGTGACACTAGAAAAAGTGATCGCGCGCTGCCGGAAAAACATAGAAGCAAATCTCGTCCTTATGGCAAGCTCTAACGTGGTACGTTTTGCTGGCCGCGGTCACAAATGTAGAGCTGTTAAAATATTACATTATTTTCTTGATCATGTTATTTTTAAGAAGAATTCCAGTGATGTTAGGGTCCATAAATAATACTTATATACTCGCTCTTGCGAACGAGCTCGTAATGTTTGGGACATTGTTGGGTTCGAATCCCGGTAAGTGTATTTGTGTGATGAGCACAGATATTTGTTCCTGAGTCATGGATGTTTTCTATGTATTTAAGTATTTGTATATTATATACATATACATATATACACAAGCCTTCTTGAGCTTACCGTGGGACTTAGTCAATTTGTTTCAGAATGTCCCTATAATATTTATTTATTTATTTATTTATTATTGTCACTACCAAGTTGGCGCAAACTTAGCCAAAGACAAACCCTATTGTAAGTAGCTTCAAATCCCTACGAATAATATTATAAATGCGGAAATTACTCTGTCTGTACGTCTCCCCTTTATGTTTAAACCACTGAATGATTTAGATGAAATTTGGTGTGGAGATAGGGTGGTTTTTATCAATTACTGGCGACCCGCCCCAGCTTCGCACGGGTCGAGTTACATAAAACCTAATATTTTATGCACCTAGACTTTCCTAGTCTAATATATATAAAATAAAAGAATCACTCTATTGATAGCTGAAAACCGCATGAAAATCCAATCAGTAGTTTTCAAGTTTAACGCGAACATACATACACAGACAGACCAGACCAGAGCCCGATTCTAACTTTAAGATACGTCAAATTTTAGGTCCAAATACGATATGGATCGGATATGTCAGTGTCAAGTGACTTTTTCTTTGAATAAACGTCACTTTTGACACTGACGTATCTAGTCTACACCTAATATTTGACGTTTCTTACGTATAGTTCGAATCGGGCCGTTTGTATGGTGTAGTGATTATCGAAATTATCGAAATTCTAGGCAGATGAAAGTTGCGAGCGAAAATTAGTAATTATATAATCTAAAACAAAAACCATCCTTCTATTTGTAAACAGGTTAAGAATCTACAATGGCTGTGACATTTAAATAAACATAAAGAAAAAAAAAACTAAAATGTAAAAATATCAAATATTCCTTAAAATTCGCTTTGCGCTGTTACGCGGGAATAGCCACTAATATTGAATCATATTATTCAACAGAGTTACTCTCTAACCCCAGGAAGGCCAGAAATCAAGGCAAGTGCACTCGACATCTACTTAGCCACTCGAGACGGCCGCGGCAACGGTCACATAAAAATGTAGTTACATGGGCGGGCTTCTAGCGGCCCGCCAAAATACGAAAATTCAATACAAGAAACATTGCCAGTCACATTTGAATCAATAGTATTAGAAAATAGAATTGATTTATTTTTCTTTAAATTTGAACGAAACATAACAAAAGCAACTCTGTTCGATTGCATAATGATCTCTATTTCATTGGAGGTAATTTGTACTAGTATTGAGACCATGGGGCACATCCGTCAGAATTGTCTGCAGATAATTAAATAAATTAAATATATATTTTATGTAGGTTATAATTTTATTACATTATTTTTATTTAGTTATTTAAAGTTAATGAAAATGTGTTCAAATCGTACAAATTTTTAGGCAATACGTGTAGCAAGCGTCGTTCACAGTCACTTGGCTAAAGTGTTTTCTAGTCAAACCGGTTCAACATCTGCTTTTATGAAATTGATGATTTATATGCGCCGATACTTGTAAAAAATATTTGAAATATTTAAAACTCTATTTTTTTACCATAGTACGAGTTTATTAAGTTTGTGTGATCTTTGTATTAGATAGGATGACTTGACTGCGGGTGCTTGCTGCTTGGCTGTTATTGGCCACTCTTAACAAATCAGAAAGAGATACGGCAACTTAATGCTAAGAGTAGCCAGTATAATTATAGCAGGATATTGGTACAATTGATACAAGTAGATTAATTTACCTAGCATGAGGAGGAAACAATTGGATTTTAAAAGTGCACATGTAATTTATCAGAAGTTAATTCTTCTTTTTCTTAAAGTTCAATTTGGTAGATAAGGAGATACCTATCTAGGAATAAAAAAATCGTGAGTCTGGGAGTAAGAAGATTCACGCTTATCATGTTTTAATAAATATAAGGTCGTGATATCATATTTATGTCACTTAACAGTATTCAGTAGGAAAATGCAAAAACAAATGTTGAATAAGTAGCTAGGATAGATAGTTTTACCGTTTTATTTAGTATTTAGTTGCGAAGTTACATTATATATCTGCAATTTTTAAAGTTAAATACCGCTCCAACGCTGTGGTACTGTAATATCGCCTCTGATAGCTTTTAAGCCGTCCGTCAGCAATATTAACCGCAGATTTGAAATTAAAGATTGGTCAACCGCACTTGCGGTCCACTCCCGGCTCTGCGAGTCGATAACGGTCAATTCTCATAATGGTTGTAAGGCTTAGCACCTTTTGCCATTTAGATCTTGTTTCACGTTGTTCCATAAAGTGGTGTATTGCTAAGGGGTGGTCTTCCAGACAACCTTTGTTAATGAAAAAATCGTCTCTTCCTTTACAGACGACTATGCTTTCCACAGGAACTTTTAGCTCACCAAAAAATAGTCAAACGCAAAAGAAAGCTTAAGACCTATTTCAGATGTTGGATTATAAAGGTCAAAGGCAAAATTTAACGACAGATAGGGACTTCCTATATCGGCAATCTCAATTCGATAATAGATTGAAGCATCGATATGTTTTACCGCCATACATGACACTGACACTATAGATAACACCATAGATAGATGGTGCAGGCCGGGGTGTTTTCTATCCTGCGTGGTGAGAAAGTACAAACAACAGGGTAAAGTGGAGGAAACGAGGGGAGACCTTTGCCCAGCACCAGTGAGAGTCCCACTGTGGGACACTAAATAAGGCTACTAAAAAAATCGATGCATCTCTCATCTAGGTACAAGTTATCGCTCCAAGTTTTGTTTGTAAAAATATTTTTTCATTAAATTACTTTTTATTTTATTTTAAAGAATATTAGAAACTACTTACTACTACTATATTATAACATAACGAATAAAAATTAGGCTCAGGACCGCTTCGTCCACAATCGTATTTCGTCACCTTTTTAATTTGTCATTAATTGTCCAATATCTTGATTCGTAAACAATCCTATATCGCCACTTTCCTATTTTGTCCACATTCCTATATGGTCCACAATCCATTGATAGAGGTAAAAATCACAGCCAAAAAAACTTTTCAATTGGAAAAAGACACAAAAGTAAATGAAAAGTGCAGAAGTTGTCTTGTAGAAGACGGCCAGGATAATGGATGGTACAATAATTTTGACGAGCTGGCACTGTGGTCAAAATAGGACTGTAGACAATCTGGGACGTGGACAAGTTAGGAAGGTGACGATTTAGGAATTGTATGCTGACAACATGGCATTGTAGACGATAGAAAAAGGTGACAAATTAGGATTGTGGACTAAGCGGTCCTGAGCCAAAATGCTTTGTGTAAAGTTTGTCTTCGTCTCCAAAATAATATTAGAATAATAAATACGCATTCACGAACAAAACATGGAGCGAACAGTATATAGGAAAAACATCTAATGTAATTGGGTTTATCGATAGGTATAGAAACTTCTTACCTGCTATTACATTAGAGATCACGTAACATTGGTTTATTGCATGGTCTGCTTAATATCTATTTAGTCCCTAGAGCCTTTGCGGGTCTAACGTATATTGTCTAGGATACGAAATGTAATGCATAATGAAGGATATAATTTGGGTAGGTATTATTTAAAATGAACATGGTTTAGGAAGAAGCAATAATGGGGAAGGCATTGTCAAATTTCTTTAAAAAAATGAAATGTCATCGATTGCACCATCTACCTACAATTAGATATTTCCGGGCGTTCCTCATTGAATAAATGCTTATATAATAAATGCTTGGATGGTTTTTGATTCATTCAAAAATGTCAAATAATGTCAAAAGTGTGCTCGTAGAGCATTAAGAGGAAAGTATAGCACATAGTCGTCTATACAAAAAGAGAAAAAAAAAAATGTGTTTCCACTTCTAAATCTTTTCCATTATAATATACATCATTTTCAGACAGAAGTTTTTGTGGCAAATAATAACATCGATAAGTCAGTCATAGATTACTAATTAAAAGATGTAAATTTTACTTCCTGTAATTTACCGGGAAATTTCAAGAATGCAAATCAATTACAAATCCGACCGTTTCTTTATTACATATGTTAAGTATTTAAAAATGAAAACGTAAACTGTAGAATACAGTGTCAAAAAATAAGAAAGCTACCAATGGGTGTATTAAAGAAGATATCGAAGGTGTTGTGTATTTCGCAGTAGCTATCTTTAATACAATGTTAAAAATATGTAGAACGCTAAGGCAACATCGATAATAGACATGTCGATATTTGATTTTGTCAATCACTTTATTTTGCCACAAAAACTTCTATGTCTGATCATTTTTGAGTATGTTATTGACACAATGAAAAACTAGGTTTACAGGTTTCCCTGAAAATAGCGAAACCTTTAAACCTACAACATATTATGCATTATGCTGAAGTGATCAACATCAAAATCAAAGTGATTTGTTGAGATTTAGCTAGTGTAAACCGTTTTCTCCCGAAATGGGTTTTCATAGAATAAGTACCGTTATTTCGTTAGGATCGCAAAGCTATTATTCCTTCTATCTTTCTCGGACCATTTTTTTTTCTTAAGATTTGGATATAATTTGGATGGATTGAAGAGTTCCACATTCAAGGCGCAATACTAATATTAAGTGACGGAAGTACCACACCTTTTTTGAGTGGAAGATTTTTTGGACATACCGTGCGAGTGCGCTATTATGCAGAATAGGGAACTTTATCTATCCACCAAATATTAACGAATATTAACGAAAAAAAGTTCTACGACAAAATGAAAATCAGCCCATTGGCCCGTATGCATCTCCGTTATAATCAGGTCAAAAATGTAAGACATATCGTCGACGTCGACGTCGACTATACATTATGACAAACTTTATCATGTAAGTAATTAATGTTGCTAGATTTGCGATATATCTGTTCATATTAAAATTGATCTATAGAGTGCGCAGAAAGTGATACGATTCTGCTCTAGTGCAGAAAAGTGATGTAATCCTTTGTGTCCCCGTCCCATGAGTAACTAGCTGGATACAAATGAAAAAATATTCTCTATGTCCCCGCCTGGAACAGTTGGTAACTGTTCTAATTTTACTGATTCCGCGTTGGATCTTTTTTATCAAAAATGATGTAACTAAAGTGTTCAAATAAATTATTTTTGGGTTCTTTTGTTGAATTATATTTATATTGATTTCATAAAGCGGGTACCAAAAGGAATACACCAAAATGTTTTTTTTAAACCTTAAACTTGCATAATTGAGCAAAGGCAGAATGTTATACAGCCACACTTAAGCGTTTTTACGACATTAAATTTATGGGATTTTTAAGTTATTTGGCATTATTCGTGTAAATAAAATAAAATATAAGATAAACATTGCTCTTTTTACACATGACATTATTTATTATTAAAATTCTCTAAAATAGTTTCATTATGTTGGCAGTATTAATGTCGTTGAATGTTGGCAGTTTTAGAACGAAAAATAAAATAAAAAATAAAAAGAAAGAGAAAATCCCGCTGATTTTCATGCTTTAAGGAACAAATAATTTTGAAATGACTGCAGTTTGATAAAATATGTGTGTTGTCATAAATATTGCAATCTAAATGTTTTTCGTTGGGGATGACATGCCAAGTCTCTGATTGCAAGTTTAATTAGTCCTAAGAATAAACCATGGTCTATTACTTTAATTACCTACTGAATACTTATTTTACAAATTTGCCTTTTCTTGTTTGGTTTCCTCGTATTCAATATGAAAAGTAGAGTGTTTAACTTGGATGAAAGGTACCATTTCTGTCTCGGACTATTGGCATAAACTACCTCTACAGAAATGGGTACCTTTCATCCATCTTGGTTAACAATCTACCATAGTGTAACTCAGACATTAATATTTTTTCCAATAAGTAAGCCGGTAGGTATGTTCTAGAATGAATTTATATGAATACGAGTAAATTAATCCGAAGCGTTAATTGAATTTACGAGTGCTCAGTATTTTGTTTTACGGAGTTTAATTGAATATTGACAAACAGCTCTACATATATAAATAAACAAATGAAGAGTCGTTTCCGTTTTCTACTCTATGTTATTTATTCCATATGAAAAAAATATTTTCACGTCAGCAGCTCGAACAAAGGTAATTTGCTGCTTAAAAACAGTAAGCAAAATCGCATTTTGCTCACCGAGTGAGACAAAATAACATTCAAGTGACCTTTAGATTCGAATGTCATTTCAACGTGCGGGGCCTAATACAAGTTCGAAATATTTGGATTCTATTGTCTTTATCCCTTTCACGTCATTAGCAAAAATAAAGAGACAAAAAAAGTGCATACGTAATTCAACGGTATATTGACGGTTTATAATAGACCCCCCAAATAAGTCAGACCGCATCGTTCCAAAACACCCTACGAGTCTTCATTCGTAATAATTAATTAATGAAATAAAAGTTTAAAATTTAATAAAAACCATATTTTACGTATTTTATTATACAATCAAAACAATGAACTTATACAAATTTACGCAATTGCAGTAAATAATTCTATGTACTTAACTACTTTTAACGATCTCTACTATAGTTGACAACACGTTGTGTACTACATGAGATCAAAGTTATTTACATCTCGTGCGCTTTTGAGTCCCTTACTACGCTTAAGATTCTAAATTAGATTCACGAGCGTAGCGAGATTATAGAATCTTTCGCTTGCACGGGACTCAAAACCAGCACTCGAAGAAATATCAAACTTTGCTCTCTTGTTGTACAAATAACTATTGAATATCCTCGCATTGTAAACCCAAAGACGAGAATGGCACCTAATATAGGTAAGTACTGCAAATAGCCAAATGACGTAAAGTTCCATTGAAAATGAAGTACCTAATAATGGAAATTAGAGCTGTAACTAGTGGACGGCCATAAGTGCCGTTTCGCTCATTGAATCTCGGAGCGTGTCTCGCCGACGCACGTGTTGCTAATTGAATAGCATAAAAACTACCTAAACAAACAGTTGGATGCTGTGATCTGTGATCCACCCCTAGCCACTCGAGATTTTTTAACGTTGCTTAGGTATACATTTTTTTGATAGCATGTTGTGGGCGCGGAGGCGCGCGGCGCCGGGGCGCGGGGCGGGGTCGCGCGGCCTCTCTGAGTCGCGCTAGGTTAGTACAGCGCTCTGCACGAGTGACGGACGCCCGGCTTCACGGCCGGCGATTTTAGTATTCTTCATTTATTTTCTTTTTCTATTCGTTTAATTTGTGAAACACCCCGGAAACATGAAACGAGTGTCCCGCGAGTGAGTACCCAGTGTTCGAAATATACCGGTGTTTTATTTTGACAGTGTCACGTGCGGAGCCGAATTGTTACCGGTTCCTGAGTTTCGAAAAGTGTTTATATACGCACGCGGCCTTCACTTGCAGGTAGCGAATGTGATAGTGTAAAGTTTACCGAATTATAAGATTTACAAGCGGTGGAAGAGTTCTCGTGGGAACGCGCGGAGTTCAGTGTTTCGCGAACGCAAAGTTCGCACGGATTTGTTCCAACAGGATTCCTCTCGGAAACTAGTGGTGAAGTTACAAGTTTACGACATAACCTTTCGAACGAGGCGCGTGTTGCACAGGCATGCGCAGTTCGGGTCTCTAAAATTAATAATAGAGGCTCATAATTTTATAAACAAACTGTGTGCGTGTTGAGTGGAAGTGTAGTGCTGCGCCGCTAACTAGCGACGCACGACTCGCCGGGCACGCGACAGTCGCAAACATTTGAAAACTCGGAGATTAACCGTTCACCTGTGGGAATTGGTGTTTTACCTGCGCGCGCACTGAACTTCTTTACAAAGGTGAGTGAAGTGTGAATGTGAATGCATTGCACCTGCAGCGATAAAAAGTCACATCATCGTAAAATGCGTTCGTTTTCGTATGCGACCGGCGGCGCGCCGTGCCGACCGCGACCTCTGTTTATTTTTTTGCTGGCCAACCAGTTGCTTAGTCTTTGGATGGGTCTATGGCGTGACGTCACCGCGAACTCACGCTGCGTCTCGTTCTCTCATATGGAATGAGACGTCTCGAGAAATTCGACTCTAGTCTTTACTCAAGCGACTCGCGGCCGGCCCTGAGAGTGAGAACATTGCCTCGAGTTTTGAAGGAGTTTTTCGAACTTTTTCGGTATAAGTAATGAAGTCAAGGTTAAGTAACTTGTGAGGGATTAACGTCCAAACGCCACCCACAGCCATTTGTTTGGTTTCCTTATCTGCTTAAACATTGTTCCAGCAGTTTTAGGTAATGAGGTGTTGTTAGTAGGTTCTACTCTACGACTTTTAGTCTACAAATTTTTGTTTGTTTTTTTTATTATACCTAAGTATTTTTTTACATACATATAGGTATTATTGGTAGGTGCATTTTTTGTCAGTATTGTGTACCGAGATTTATACATTTTTAATTTAAGTAACTATAAAAACTATATATATGTACCTATATTGAAATGATTATAGGAGACAATTTCTTAAAATTGTGAATGCCGAACGAAACCGAACCGAAACTTCGGTCCTGATGGGAAGCGGTCGTCGTCGCCCATAGACTAGTGTTCGATCGAAACTTGTTTGATTGTCGAAACCGAAATATAAATCAGTATATTAATATCTACTGATGTCAGATAGTTGAGTTTTATGAAACTCAACTGTGAACTATGTACGAAGTACTATTTCGTAAGTTTCGGTCTGGCCGAACGGGTCGGCCGTTTTTGGCCGAATCCGAAACTACGGCCGAAACCTGTTTTTTTGGTCGAAACTGGCCGAGACCGAATCTTCGGTCACACTACCATGGACATAAGCAATATCAAGAGCCACTTAAGCGTTGCCGACCCGTGAGAACCCTAAATACCCGCTTCTTGAAGAATACCATATCTTAGCGCAAAGGAAATACCTCACGAAGCAATGTTTTAAAATGCGGGCTTAGTCAGTGGAGGTGAAACTGCAGCGTTCGGCCGTTCTCGGCTTCGTTCGGCTTAGCATTGCTACGAGCAATTATTAGGACCATAATACCACCATAACCAAATAACCCAAAGGGATAGTGCCAAACATTTAGAAAGGGACCACATGATTCGTCCATGAATCGCTGTCAAACTTCGGTTTTGTAGGAAATTTCCTTTCAGCGCGGTAGTACTAATTTATTCTGTGGCTTAGCTCCGATTGTATGGTGGCTTGGTAGCGGTTCGTGTGGCTCATTGAAGACGATTGGAGGTCACCACATATTGACGCTCCCGTACTCCCTTATAAAAATAATGCTTAACATTCGTAGTTCTTATAAATTGTAAGGCCATGGTGAGATTTCCTAACTCTGTTTCAGCATTCAGCATCAGCACACATCAAGAATGCTTGTCATACCTACTGCAAGGATTAAATGAATATTGTATGGGCAGCGGCACCTTACCCGAATTCGAACCCGGGACCATTGGCTTCATAGCTACCCACTAAGCCAGACTGGTCGAATTTTTAATGTGATCGCTTAACTTTACGCTTCATGGCTCGTTGACAAACCTTGACTTTGGATCTTTGATCCTTTGTCAAAGACCAAGTCTGAGCTCCGTAGGCGAGGACGGAGAGAATGCATATGTCCATGAGTTTTATTTTTAGGGATATAAGGTTTCCCTTCATATGCCCCTTCATGGACCAAAAGCTGCTCTAGGCATACTCGGTTCGGTCGGCACATTACACAAACAAAAGTAAACGAAGGAAGAACCGGACGGTATTAACGCTAAAGAAAATCCATCAGAGAAACCCATGTGTAAAAAATAAGATTTCCTAATTTACAATTACTAACAATATTAGTTAAAGGTCGGATATAGTGGTAGTAAAACACTTTATTGTACAAAAAGAAAAAAAAAACCTGAAAAAAAAACACTCGTCATTAGTATGTAGCCTAAGAGCTTCGCAAACTCTTGAGGTTATTTATTATATTATTTGTTTTGACATCAAAAACCCTTTATATACGTGCAGCTCATGATAAGAACTTTTAGAATGAAATGGAAAACAAATGCTAAAAGCATCTCTTGAACTTTAAGGTATTTTGTTCATTAAGATAAGGTCAAATCTTGAGTTAGTCGAGGTCGTTGTTACGAGTCAAATCGCTTTTTAATCTTAAAGTTCTTACGTTGGTTATGAATTATGATTTACATTAAAGTCAAGATAAATACACATAATGGGATAATCGTATAATAATCGACCAGTCATTCAATACATTCACATATATCTAAGGATGAGCACTAAGAATGGTGCTAGTTCAATGGAGTCACTCACGAATTCGAGCCAATCGTGCAGTCTAACTCAACTAGTTGCGACCAATCGCGCGTGTGATGCGAACTCATCAACCAATCGCGTTGTGGCGTTAGACTGTACGATTGGCTTGATTCGGGTGCGTGGCACCGCTATACCGGCCCCATTCTTATAGCCCGTAAGGCCCGTCCTTAGATATGTCAATGACTTAATAAGGATTGTGTCGTGGGTACTAGACGACTTTCCGGGATTCGAACCCAGGACCACCAGATTCGTTGGCCTTGTGGCTAGAGGCGGTAAAATAGAATTATACTTGAGGTAAGTTTAATTTACAACTTTTTACTCCCTTTTGGGAAAAGATTGTCTGCTTTTAGTTCTATAGAGAAAGAAAAAGAGAGAGGACGCCGGCCGCCGCAAGTAGGTATGACAGAGAGTACACTACGTATTTGCATGCAGCGGGTGTTTGACTCAACTATAGTCTATGTCCTGAGGGCATTAACATCGTTATCTACCTCTCTTTCGCTCCTTGCATATGCCAGCGAAAGAGAGACAGATAACGTTTTTCGTTTTTTTTTTGTGTTGGCGGTAGGCCCTTTGTACCTACATAAAATTTCGTATACTAGTAAGGGCCTTTGCACCATCCTTCCTACTAACCCCAGGTTAACCGGTTAAACCTGGTCTTACCATGGTCACCAGTACAATTTGACACTGGGTTAACGGTTGAACCGGTTAACCCCAGGTCACTGGAATGGTGCAAGTGGCGCCAGGAGTTCAATGCTGGTATTTTATTTAATTTAAGTGTGAAATGCAGCTGTACTTAAAGGATGACTCCCGCTAGAATGATCCGGGTCCGAGCCGCGGCTTCGGACACTGTTTTCTATGACGGGTGATCGGTGGTCACGTGATTCTTTCTAAAGACCTTTAGTATGGTTCTAAAGGAGAGAGCGGAAAGAGTGAGCGGTTCTAGCGTGATTCATCCCTTAGTCGGAAGAAGAAGACCGCCCTGAAACCGTTTTTCCATTCAAAAGCAGTCCCCATTTTTCTCTATGAATTTTAACATTTTTCAAAATATTTTTAAACAATTTGATATAAGTATATCAATTGTATGTTTTTTTTTTCGCCCAGATACTCAATGCGACACGCTGGCAGAACCAATAATTGACCGACCCTTTCCACACCCAGCCATCAATAGACCCATCACGGCGATATTCCATTTTATAGGTCATCCGACATCCACTCAACAAGTGTCAGTTTACGAGTTCACCAAACGTCGTAAACACTTTGGCTGTACTTGAGAGATACGACGTTTTAAACATTAACGTCCTAAGCAAAAGTCGTGGAGTAAATATTGGAATGACATTTTATGGCAATGTGCAACTTTCATACACCGTGGGCCGTAGTAAGCTACGAACCATGCATTCCTGGGCTTTTTTTGTCTGTGGAACGAGAAACCAATGCGATTCGCACGTAGCCTCGATATTTGAGCGAGATAACGCTATGCGCGTATTATAGCGACATCCCGTTCGCATATCGGAACGACGTGCAAATCGCATCCAGTGTGATAACCGCCGAAGGAATCAAATTTTATCGAAATGTAACGAAAAAAATGGATTATTCTCACTAGTTACTACTAAGTTGTCACCAGTGGTTACCACTCCACTAGTCCACTGGGATTTTTTCCCACCAATGGTAACCAAACCCACCTCAGTGGAATTTTTGGCAAAAGATTGTATGAAGTGTTAATTTTGATTGATAAAGTAAAATTAAATTATTCTATTACAAGTTTTACATATATTATGTTACCTATTCAATACAACTTAGGAATCATTATTTATAATTAAAATTTGTCAGCTTACTCGGGCCCACCTTGTAAAGTAATAATTTCAATATAAAATTAAAGCTGACCTCCTAACTTTTGCCCTCACCTGCAAAGTTGCGTTAAGGTTATGATTCAAATTATACATTAGAAACCTTCTTACGCTCGTGTTGCGTCATCTGACTCATCTGAGGATTGCTTTCATAGAATCAAATGCCATTACTTATATTACGTAAACTCGTAGGCATTTGTTTGATGTAGCAGTGGTGGCGCGTCAAATGGCTCCTCTACATGATGGCCCAGCGCAGGCCAGTCCAAGGGACGCATTTATGCGTTAGAGGGAGCAAGTAATAAGGCTATCTCATTCCACTGCATAGCTGCGTCCCTTAGACTGACGTACGGTGGGCCATCGTGTAGAGGAGCCCAAACATATGCATTCGGCAACCCAGAGTTAATTTGACTGGTCTTTTGTGCTTGACCGGTGTTTTCGCCGAATTACAAACCATGTTACGGGACTACGTCCAGTTTTGTATGCGACTACTGAGAGCTGCACCCAAAAAAACAAGCCGAACACGGACAATTGTGCGATGAAAACACCGGACGTCTACAAGCGGTCTATGTGCTCAGCTTCCTTCAATTAGGCAAGCTGGTCGAAATCGAGTTCTATGGACACTGTGGCACAGTAAAGAAGCATCATAACTGACGAAGCAGTATTAGATTCAAACGGAGTGTATGCTAGCTAATAGTTCTACTGACTGTAGGTACGTTATAATACACATTACTACGAGGATAATAATATATTATGTGTAATTAAAGAGGTTGTAACAGTTCCCTCTCCAAAAGCACTCGTTTTAGAACTCTGTTGTCTTGACAATCGGTTCAAGGCCGTCTCATCTCCATAACAACCAGAGATGTCACATTCTTCACATTCGCGAATGTCCGAATGCGAATACGAATGTTAGGGAATGTTGTTATTAACATTCGTAATTGGAAAAAATCTGGTAGTACATAAAACATATGTTACCTAAGTTACCTTAGAACGGGACGTTATAAAGTGTTGAAAAATGCTGTCTATTGGTCAAAATGCATCACTTGAAAATAGTTTGCGCGCACTATACGCGAGTCGACGAGACATGACTCGCTCGACCTGCGCACATTCGCATAACATTCGCTTTATTTGATGCGAATGTCGATGCGAATGTTTAAAATTATGCAAATATTCGAATATACGAATGCAGATATTCGTGACATCCCTATTTACAACGAATAAGAAGTAGGTACCTAACAATTTATATCTACACCCAAATTGACAGTTGATTACGTTAAAGGCTTATGATGGTCGCGCGAAGCTTTCAAATGAATAAGATCCTGATGCAAAATATCACATTACACTTATCTGCTGAGACCAGGGGACCTACCCAAGATGACCCGTACGTCGACAAACGAAAAAAAATGTTACGGGAGTATTTTAAGGTTTCGACCGGCATTAGGCCCCCAGTCAAGTTTATAAGTATTAAGTAGCATTATTAGCTATTAGAACAAGACGATTCTTAGCTATTAGATAACAAACGATGTTCGCTAGTTTCGAGCCAGGCACGTGACGGGCAAAATCCAGGCGGACGGTCTGGTGCAATACGTGTCTATCAGGATTACGGCTGCTATCTGGAGAAGAACCGTTGGTACCGTAAGTTCTCACAAACAAATTCAAGTTAAATATTAATCCAATTGCAACATCATTGCAGATAAGCGTTGCAGACGAAATTTCTAGGACATCGGCATTGAAATTGTCATTTAGTTACTTCAACAATGCAGTAGGCAATGTCGGTATCAATGTTGTGCTCCAATACTGATGTCAAATTCAATAGAATGTCCTTGATAAAACCAACTTACGACATTGACAAAACACTCACTGCTCTTATTAATACATAGTACCTGGGCGACCGAGCATTGCTCGGTTATAACTATTTATTGTAATATGGTGGTGTATAGGTGATAATCTTATCTACATTTTTTTACTACATTAAACGTGTCTAAAACAATAAAAATTAAAAAAAATATATATATAAACTTGAACATATAAAAAAAAAAAGTTAGTCACCGGGCGAGATTCGAACCCGTAACACTCGTTTAGCAGTCCGCGTCTTAACCCGCTGGACCAGACGGACAGTGGCCGGCAACACGAAATTAGCGACCATATTCTGCGTCGAAAGAAAAACGCATAAAAACTCGAAAACACGCGTTTTCCCAAACATAAGACTAATCTAGATCGATTGTTTACCCCCAAAAACCCCCATATACCAAATTTCAGCAAAATCGTTAGAGCCGTTTCTGAGATCCCGGAAATATATATACATATATATATACAAGAATTGCTCGTTTAAAGGTATAAGATTACCCTAGATGACAAAAAGCCAATGAATTATTGGACGTATATTCGCTAGTTTCGAGCTAGGCTCCAACATGACAGACACAATCCAGGCGGATCTGATCTTCTGAAGCAATACGTATGGAGATATATAATAAACTGAAAAAGAACCGTTTGCACCGTAAGTTCTTTGCTTTAATCTCCAACACTACACATATAAACCTTTTATATTGCATATGATGAAATAAAACGACACCGGCATCCGCAATTTGATCTTGAGAAAAAATTGTTGCGAAATTGGTTTGATTTGTGGCATTCCGTACCCTATATTGGCTTGACGGAACAATTGTGATTCACCTTAATTGTTCCGTTAATTAACTTTGTCCGTTTGTTAGCACATGTGGTTACGATGTGGTGAAATTTACCTTCCCAATTGTGAGCATTTGTTAGAGGTATTTCTTGACGGATATGATGTCAAACCCAACCCGTTTACGTTTAGTATGCAGGAATACCGGAATTATGGAATCCCGGACCAACATTTACGATATTACAATACCGGAATCGATCGGGACCAATTTTTGAAATATCCGGTCAATTCCGGTATTGAAACTTTTAGTTTCATTTTATACAAAAACGATAAAATTCGACGAAAACTACGATTGTTGTAAATATTTACTTCTACGAGTATCTTGATAATTACCATGTTGTAATACAAATGATGTATTAGTACATTACGATACAAGTGCGAAAAATAGGAAATTCGAAACGAGTGGCGATAAATTAAAACACGACCGAAAGGAGTGTTTTAAATCGACACGAGTTGCGAATTACCCATTCGCACATGTATCGTACAACGTTTTACAGTACATATGGCCCATTAAATGTTCGATATAGTAACGTAATATGCTAATTTTCGCACTAGTGCGGTGAAGTTGGACCCGGGTACGTCCTTAAACTACGTCCAAAAGAGAGGTATGGGCATTGTGAATGTCATCTCGCTTTGTGTGGTAGGGCACAGCCAGTGGATGTCATTCCAGATCTAGAGCAGAGCCCAACTGGGGAAGTACCTCCACCTTACAGAAAACAGCAGCCAAATAACACTAGATCCTACTCATAGTGTTGTGTTCCTGCGGGTGAGTAAGGTTGCCAGAGCTCAACGAGGGGGGGCGGGTTTAGGGTCGGCAACGCGCATGTAACTCCTCTGGAGTTGCAGGCGTACATAGGCTACGGAGACTGCTTACCATCAGGCGGGCCGTATGCTTGTTTGCCACCGACGTAGTATAAAAAAAAAGAAGTAGCACCATGTGTACTGTAAAAAATATTTATTATCTTTCTCTCGGGTGGGACCCTCATGTCTGAGGATTAGGGTTGCATCGCAGTGGATGATCTGCCTCCGACGGTTTCTACCCAACGTGTCTTAGACGACCGTGTAGGAAGCACAGGAAACCGAGTCTTTAACTTGGTCCATCTTGTTGGTGAACGTCCTCGCAATCTTCTGCCCTCGGTGTTTCCAACCACAATCAGTTTTTCTAGACTTACGTCGTAAAATAATGTATATGATTATGTTAATAAATTGTATAATTTATGTCTAAAGCCCGACCAGAAATATATGATCGTTGTCAAGAGGGCGCTGTTATTCTCATGTGTGACAGTTCAGTTTCGTATGAAAAATTTAGTTCCAATGAAATTCCGCAATATGGCGCGAGATCATAAATTACTGGTGAGGCTATAACACAAAAACCGGACCAATTTTATTGACTATTAGACTGATTTTAACTTATAAAAAATCTTGATAGACATCTTCAATACCGGTATTAGATCCGGGATTCCGGTATTGTGACATTTGTGACCCAATATCGGCTTTCAATATTGGTATTGAGAATCGTCCAATATTGGACGCCCTACCTTATACTTATTTGTTATTTTAAAATAGGGCTCTACCTGATAGTTATCAGTTTAAAACAGGACCTAAGCTAGAAGTTATTTCATTCTCTGCTGAGGTTTTTCTCGGGAGGCTTACTGTATGAAGTCTTCGATAAAGGAGGAGGGTTGGTTGCCAACCAGCATTGTACCTCTGGAGGTGCAGGCGTTCATAGGGTACCGCTGACTATGCTTGTTTGCTAACGTCATGCTAATACTGGTAAACCTGCGGATCTTTTCAGCTCTAATTAGAGTAATAACTGCCCGCGTAGCCAACGTGCATATCGTTTACGCTTCGTGGCAAACGAAACGCAACTGTCACAGTCGCACTAATATGGAAGAGTGATAGAGAGAGATGACTACGCTACGCTACGGAGCGTTAACGATTGTAACGTTGGCTACGCAGCCTGGACGGAATGATCTCGGAAACAGATTAAAATTCTATGATTGGATGATACAGCTGGTCAAAACAACTTTCGATTATGCAAAAAATATCTATAAAATATAAGTCGAAGAAATATTCATGAGTACATATTTAATTCTAAAGTTTCTAATTAATTCTAAATTCTAGTTTCTAGAGTTTGCTCAATGTAAGATTTTTAATAATGAAATGATATTGAGATTTGTATGATACACGAGTTATTAGGTTTCCCTATTCGTCATTCCTATATTTTATCATATTTGTAAAGCTTTCTCGTCGAAAACACAATTTCGGATTATTTTATGTCGAGTATTTTTGAACATTTTTATTTTGTATTTTTAACCTTTTGAACGCCAGATGGCGAAAGAACCTGCCGTGCCCCGGACGCAGGCGATCACGATTGTTTAAGCGAAATTGAACTTTACGGAATCCCGCGTTAGTCCCTATTGCATTGGCGAAACTGTCGGCTGTAGCCGTCGTTGGCGTCCTTGGCAAGCTTCAGATGTCGACCATAGCCGACGGTGGCGGTCAAAAGGTTAACATTATTTGTCAGTGCAACCAAGAGTGTATATCAGGACCATAATAAAACAACTTTATGATTTATTCTTTTCTTGCTTTTGTTGTCTGTACATGTTCTTACATGTTCTGTGATCGTCGCAATAAATATCTTTTTTTTTTATCATACGACGCAAGACAGGTACGGCACGCGTATATTGTTTTTATCCTTCTGCGCACAGGTGTTCAGATGCGAACCTTAAGCTTATACTGTAGTTCCTGTAATTGCTTGTAACTTGTTTGAGCCAAATAAATAAAATAAAGAACGTGTTTGACTAGCGTAGCGAACAAAATCAGCAGCATTTCCGCAGAGACGATACTTTATGTCTCGCAAAGCCGACTATTAGTCAATACAAAGGCGTACAGATTCTGTTCGTAGGTCTTTGTACGCGAATGAAGCTGGAAAAGTGTGCAACTCTATTCCAGAGAGCTTCACTGAGATATGCGTAGGGTTACCGATGGTGATTTTAGGGACATCTGAGCCCCTAGTGTAAATTTATTCGATTTGTAAACGTGACGTACGCGTTTGCGTTAAGTCTCATTTAGTATGGGATTTAGATCCAGCGCGCCAAGCGGAACGTTTTGGAAACCAAAATCCCATACAAAATGAGACTTACCGCAAACGCGTACATCACTTTACGTACACGGTACTGAAGTCAAAACACACTCCCATAGAAATTACAATGGGCTTACAAGTTCCACGTTGCGTATTGTGTGCTTATGAGTATTACTATAATTCTTCCTTGGCACTGAATTTTCATATGTTGGATGAAAAGGGGTAGTTGAAAAGTGACAGTGATTATTATCTCCATGATCAAGTGTCTTTTTCGTACGTAAATTTGTACGGTATTTTATTAATAGACATGTTTGAGACCTATATCATCTTTGTCGTGTAAATCGTCGCTACGAGGGATCTCCGAATATCCTTCGACTATTAAATTTAACTTTTCAGATACTTTTTTTTATACTACGTCGGTGGTAAACAAGCATACTAAGCGCCAATTTAACAAGTTTACATCATCTGTGTTACAAGTAAAATCATAGTTTTAGTATACTTTATTTACCACTGGTAACCCTGGTAGACGGCTCAAGCGAGTCGCACGTAACGCGCTCGATAATATATTCAGATCGCATTTGTTCGCACAGCATAGGTACTAAAATGAGGTTTGGTTATCCCCTAGAGCTATGATACGTCTTCGCCTTGAGCTTAATATAGGTGAAATGGAAGGTAACTAAAATGTTTATTATTTATTTATTCAATTTATTGCACAAATTTACAAAAAAAAAGGTACATATGGCGGACTTAACGCCTTAAAGCATTCTCTACCAGTCAACCATTATATTAAAAAAAAAAAACAGTTTATCTAATTCAGTAAGAAATAAATTAGACAGGGATTTCTTATTGAACTTCAAAATAGCGAAGTCGTTTCGAGAATATTTTTGTTGTTGTTTAAAGTGTTACATAATTGTGTAGTGACCTAACGTGGAACTGTGCAGCAAAGAATTAATCTTGAAACGTGTTTAACCATTATTTAGTCGACACCCGCCAATCCATTGTTGCCTGTAATGTCCAGCTATCACTTTTGACTAACTTCACGCTCCGCTTTTGACATTAGCGATATCATCATAAATATGATGGAAGCTGTTTTTTTTAAAGAATATGAAGTAATCCTTGACTTGACTGTACTCTTCATCAAAATTTAAGCTCCTTATCACAAGCATCGACGAACGAGACCTGAACTCGGTATTACGTTCCCGTTTTTGTATCGAATGAAGAATTCGACAAGTAAAATAATTTTCTAAAAAGAAGAAAATGTAATTATCTGTGAAATTAAGAGGAATTCCTAGTTGCGATTTTTCCATACAAACGCTCTCGACTGATTCCTCCCTGGATTTTCAAGCTAGAGCAGTGATTTTTTCAAATAAGATTAATATCATCAATATCTGTGCCGCTATGTTTTGCTTTTTTGGATTATTTTATTTTGAAGAAAGATACAGCGCCTCGAAAATCGCAAAAACGGCTCAATTGACTTGGCTGTAAAAAAAAGCACAGTATACAAATATGACAAAAAATATCCAAAAAATCAAAACATAGCGGCATAGATTATTTCTTCCTCTTGCAGTTTCCAAAATTTCATAAAGATTGATTGCGTTTTGGAGGAGGAAACAGTCGAGAGCGAAACCTTGATTTTTGAGTTTTTTGCGTGTGAATTTTAGTCCGAGCTGCAGTTGTCCTTATCGCACGAATTAGAGGCGGAGACAGTTTCTAAATATACGTACACAGAAGGAATAGTAATGGGCATAACATGTTAATGGTTAAAATGAGAAAAAATACACCAACAACCAACAGTCGATCGCCGTAATATAACCAAAATACCACGTAGTTCTAAGAAAAGGGTGCCATGTGTTTCCACACTCTTTAATGTAACAACTATTATGTACCATGGTTTCGTAATAAAGATTTATATTCTATTCTATTCTATTCTAAAATGTACCCGTAATGGCCTGTCACTTCAAACCGTTTTTTTGTATTTTTTTACATTGCAGGTCATGTAGTGCTTATGTTTAGTTATGTTTACTATTAAAGGCCTGTAAACAGAGCTAAGTAGGATAATAGGTACAACCTGCTTATTTTGATTAAAACATCATAAATACCCATTAACAATTTGATTGTCTTGCATTGCTCACACTTGTGCGTCACAAGTAAACCACTAGATAGCAAATTTACATTACGGCTAGCCGATATCAAAATAAGGGCCATTTTGAAATGCGGCAGTTCAACGATTAAGGTATGTTGGGTTAATACCGGATGTGGGTGAAGAACGTAGCAAATTCATTTCTCCCTAATTTGGCTTTCTTTTTTAATGTTGGCAACATTGTGTAAGATGCCATTTCATTGCCTCGACTGCCAGTGTCCCAGCGCCACTCAGGGATATCGGGCTTGTGCTATGCGCAATCACATAGAGCAAGGTAAATTTCGTGTATCCGATCTTCGCCCTTTTTTTTTATACTACGTCGGTGGCAAACAAGCATACGGCCCGCCTGATGGTAAGCAGTATCCGTAGCCTATGTACGCCTGCAACTCCAGAGAAGTTACATGCGCGTTGCCGACCCTAATCCCCCGCCCCTCGTTGAGCTCTGGCAACCTTACTCACCGGCAGGAACACAACACTATGAGTAGGGTCTAGTGTTATTTGGCTGCGGTTTTCTGTAAGGTGGAGGTACTTCCCCAGTTGGGCTCTGCTCTAGATCTGGAATGACATCCGCTGTGCTGTGCCCTACCACACAAGGCGGAACCCTAATGAAAATAAATATATATTACAAATGGAAAAAGTTCAAAAAAAGTTTTTAAGGACCCTTTACAAAAAACAGTTCGGATATTTTCCATTCTTGTATCCGACACATTTTTTATTAGGTCACTTGGGCTACGAGTCACTCGAATTGAGACGGTCTTTGGCGACGGTAAAATTTGTGTTGGGTCTTATACGCAATAAAGTGGACAGCATTGAGTTAGTGAGCGAGGTGATGCGCTTATTCGTGCCCGACTCGCGGAGCAGACTCCGAGCACCGCGGCTGCTGGCGCCGGCGGGCGCGCGCACCGGCCTGTATCGATACTCACCGTTGCGGCACACGCTCTTCATGCTGAACTCCATGCTTAGCTCGGCTCCGTATTGCGATTTGTTCACTTCAGGGATGGCGAGCTTAATTAATGAATGTAAGAGAATGTTTGAGAGGAGTGAATGTGGTAATTATATATAGTGACTGAGTTTGTGACGCTATGGTGTTAGCTGTAAGTTGCAAATGTAATTTAAACGAATAAAATAAAATAAATAAAATAAAAAATGACATTCACAGTGCCCATACCTCTCTTTTTGACGTAGTTTAAGGTAAGGACATACCCGGGTCCAGGCCCTGTAATTTATTTTGTGTATTGTGATGAAAATGTGTTTGTTTTTGTAATTGTGTTAATGTATAATTTCGTTTTAGATGTTTATTTATAAAACAATCCAATCAAAAACCGACCTAGGATTGCTGTAGACCAATATCCAATTTTGACCCTTCCAGGTAAAGATCGAAAAAAAACAATACGATCTTTACCCATTTAAAAACCAGCAGTGTAGGTCAAATTTTAAATTTTCTTCAATTTACCTACTTAATTATCACATTTATTGTTTTCTTGATCACACTTTCGTACCCTTATTATTATCCAGTACCAACGCGACGGTAAATCAAAAGGAAAAGATTTAGGTAGTCTATTTTGTATGTATGTGAATGTACACCTACTTACTGACAATGTCATTTTTTTAATTTCCGCTACCCAAAGGTTGCCTGGAGATTGCGTTTTAGCGATTAGACCGCATGTTGTTTACCTGTGCTTATGTTTCTGTTTTCTTTTGTATTGTTTTCTTAATTCCATTCTTTTTAAAACCTTTCTACATAACATTAGGTCTACTTGGGTGGCTTACAAGTTAGTATTTTGTTTAATATCTTGTAAACAGAAAAACTATGAAAGTTACAAGAAATCAAACAAAAAACTAACATGTATACCGCCGAAGTAGACCTAATATTATGTAGTACGAAAGTACCTACACATACGGATGCATATGTAGATGTGAACGCACACATATATAGTTAGTTTCGGATACAAAATAGAGATAGCACTTCGAAATTAGTTTCCTTAAAATGCTTCAAGAGGGCTCTCTTTTCCTATATATTTTATTCTATTACTTTACTCTTTGCATACGATCCTTACATTTTATCCAAAAAAAGATTGTATATCAACTATATATATAATTGCAATATTTTACCGTCAAAATCGCAATTGTTAGTACATTGTTTACTTATCAAATTGCCTTATGACATAAGTATCAAAGTTTGAGAGCCACAATTTTACCAAATGTTTGTATCAGGGTTAAGATCGGATACAATAATACGAAAGATAGAACATTCGCTGACAACTTTTAAATTTGTATTGTTGGCTACAATTTATATACGTAGGAGAAGGCTAAACTCCGGACCTATTTCTTTGTGATACTTTATTCTCTTTCCATTTAAACCAACTTTTATTCACCATCCGATGTTATCCCTTGATGGCAAAACACACACATTATACAGCAGTTCCGTGCTACTTGGGTCGTTACCCTAAAAAAAGTATGTTTCATCTTTACACGTGTACAAAACTAAAACTTTTATATATTGAAGATTACCAAAATTCAGGCTGAATCTACGGTTATTATTTAACGATTTGCTCCGTACTTCAAGAAACTGACACGATCTAGAAAAAAAAAATCGCGAGCTCTCTCAATTGGTCCCAAAATTGTCCGGCATTACCCAACATACCTTACCCAGATTGTCATTGCGATACGTTCTTCAATAAGACGGCACAAGTTTAGCCCCATCGTACTACTACTACTATTTAGATTGTAGGTTAACCATACCTACTTACAAAATTTCACAACACACCATGATCACACCCAACTTATTGTCACGGATAGGTATGACGACCGAAGCAAGGACCTCATTCTTTTTTGTAGTCTTTATCTGAATTAATTACTAGATACAGTATAATATAATAAATAAATAATCAATATAAATAAATATTATAGGACATTATTACTCAAATTGACAAGTACCACAGTAAGCTCAATAAGGCTTGTGTTGAGGGTACTTAGACAGCGATATATATAATATATAAATATTTATAAATACTTAAATACACAGAAACACCCATGACTCGGGAACAAATATCCATGCTCATCACACGAATATATGCCCTTACCAGGATTTGAACCCGGGATCATCAGCTTCGTAGGCAGGGTGACTACCCACTAGGCCAAACTGGTCGTTAAAATAATAATTAAAATAGTATTTTATGCAACAGTTGTATAAGAAGGGTCAAAAAAGGCGAGTGGCGTGAGTTACAATGTGAGCCGGAGCCGAAGGCGTAGGCGAACATTGTAAAGGAATACGCCACGAGAATTTTTTGACCTACTTATACAACGTTGCATACAATATTTTTCCTACGAGTCAACAAAAATAAATCTTAATTTAGGTAAACAAATTACAGCAAAAGTATATAGCCAAGACGCGCGAGCATACCTTGTTACGCGCCCGGCCCGCCCCGGGCCGCGGCCGGCCGGTCAGCGACACCTCCTCGTAACTCATGAGGCCCTGGTACTTGCTACTTGCTAAATTAATTTTTTGGACAGTTTTTTCTCAATTTTGGCCACCGTAGCCTACGGAGACTAACAAGCAACGCTAAGCGGTCTTCGTAGTCTATGGGTGTTGCTATATTACGGGTGTCACATGCGTGTTTCTGACTTATGAAGTAATTATTTTTACTATGCAACCAAATGAATATTTTGTAAGTTGGCATCAATGCACTTAGTTTAAAACTGTATTCGTTTTGGTTTTGTTAGGTTGGTAGCCATTAATCGCAGTAACGTTATGGCGTATAAAAGCACAAGAGCTTTTATGAGGAATAGACAATATAGACTTTTCTTGAAATCTTTTATGTATGTTCTTATATTCGTGTTAATGAATGCATAAATGACAGACAACAGTAGAGGAGTAGGAAAACAATATTATGTGATAACATCAAAAACAACTTGTGTCGGGCAGCGCAGGATGAATTCCGGCCGGCTCGCCGGCAATGTCAACGGAACGGCGCGCAATGAGCGGGCGCTCGCGTCTCGCATCTGTGTGCGCGCACTCACACTTAGATAGCTCCCGCTCCCGCCCACCGCAGCGCGACAGAAACATAGCTTCAAAAATTCGAGATTTGAAAAGTTGCTCAGCTAGGAATTGCTCTTAATTTTACTCTGTCATTACCTAGACTTATACAATCCGGTCGCTTTCAATAATAAATTCAATGCCCAAAATTGGTCGATAAGTTGCTATTGAAACGATATTTCTATTTAATTCGACACAAATACATATTGAAATTATCTCGATTTTATCTTTCATTTGATGTAAATGTAACTACTCTTCTAAGCTAAATGTTTAAATAACATCAATATTAAAGTAGAAATAAAGCTTACAAATCACATAAAATCAATTGACTTCATCATTTGGTTGCGCTCTAAAATCTGACTCATACGCTGAATGGTCCAGAGGAAGTACTTAGCCATTCATTTCATTCGTTCTGAATGGGCATTATAGGGGCTCTCTCATACTTGAGCCCGCATTCACCGTGCAGGAGTGTGCTGCCTGTTAACCCATTCAGGGCCCGTGACTCAGCGTATGGGTCATGTTCAAACAGTCGCGCAGGGCCCGTGACTCACATGTGAGTCGTGAATAAATTCTGATTTAAACATAAACAAAACGTAATATGACGAAATAATATAAGTATAATTTGAGCTAACAACCATCTTTATAAGGCATGTTGAAAAACATAATTGTAAACATATTTTTTTTTAGTGAAACAGGGTCTAGAATATTCAAGTTTGGTTTACTGGAAGTGTAATATAGTAAATATTCTGAAATTCGAGATACATACGTGTCCCAAGCAAATGGATAAATCTACATTTCAAAAATATCCAAAATATATTTATGCCTGAAGTTATTGACATGACTCAAGGTATGGGTCACCGTGGCCTGGCGCTAATTGTAAAAACTACACATATTTTCATAGCACGCAAAAATAAACTTTATAACTTGGTTTTAAAGCTTATTTCATGACGAAACTCGTTGCAAATTGTACCTTTTTACAATGGATTACTGTTTGGATGGTAGCAAGCAACATTTCTAAGGACCAAACTTATTACCATGCCAATATTTTTTTGTTTAAACGTTTTGTTTTGGGCGGCTTAAACAGTCACCAACTAAATGGTATATTGTATTACCGCAATAGTGTGTGAGAAATATTTAAAAGAAAAGATTTTTCTAAACATTTTCGTGGTAATAAGTACTATAATACATTTTAAGTGCTGTATTGTTTATATTATAATGACGTTTACCAAAAAAAAGTTCATGACCGGCCACATGTAATCGGAGACACTTGGACAATAAACAATGGATGCACCTGGGCGGCGGCGGATTTAGCGGCGGTATTATCTTTAACGTGGTATTTTTGACATAAACTCAAGAAATGATTCACCCCATCCCCTCTATTAGGATGTATTTTAGAGTAACATGGGAAATTATATTTAGTCACGATTTATTCGTTGGCGACTTTATGCTCCTCTCTGTGCTCTTCAGTGGTTTCGTATTTTGTGATTTTTGTGACCTTGGCTATGGATATTATATGAAAATAACAGCGCCCTCTTGACAATGATCATCTATTTCTGATCAGGCTTTAAAATGTTCATTCTTAGTTTCTTACAAATATCAACAAATTAGTAAATATATATATTTTTTAATATGAACAGTAAACAGTTGGTTAGTAAAAATGTTGCATAATATTGTCCAACGGACCGGATTCATAAGCGGCAATTTCTTTGACGTTCGCGCCAGGCCCCGAGACCCATAAGCTGAGTCACACGTTTTAGCTGAAAACGGTTTGTATGGTGGCCCGGCGTGTTGTGTACGCTTCGTGGTTCGTGGCCATGAATGGGTTAAGATCACTAAAACATACGGTAGTTTTAAATAAATAGTGAAATGAATATGAAAAAAACAGAGCATAATTGTAGAAAAAGTTCCCTTTAAGTTCCCTGAACGTCGTCTGAGTATAGCGTTGGAAATATTCCTGATGAAATAAAATGGTTGACGCTGGGTACGGGAACCTTCATATCACCGGGAACTTAAAGTCTTAATGACTGATGATTTTGTAATAATGAAAAATCCACTATTAAAATTTTAAGAATTTTTGTTCTTATAAAACAAGGTTTCTTCCCTGTTCTTTTTCTTTGCAAATACTGTAAATATTCTTATATATAATCTTGTTTATCGATTGCGTTTGCATTAACCTTTAACATGGACAAACTTATATGGCTATATTTTTCCGATTAGCTAAACAAGAAGGTCAAGGCAAGCAGGGTCTGTTCAAACAGATACGGAATCTAACATCGTCCTCATTATTTACTGACAATTATAATCTTTAATGCAAAGAAATAAGGTTCACATTTGATCAAGAGTTTTGCTGTTTGAGTAGTCGCCATCAGATACATCGAAGCGGCCAAGGTGCTCAAAATATCTGAACATCGACTTTAACCTCATGGTAATAGAAGCTGTTCAGATATTTGTGAACGCCTTGGCCGATCCAATATATCTGATGGCGACTGTACATCGAGCCTAAACAAATAACATAAATCTCGACTTGTGTACCCAATGTATACTCGTATGGATGCACTATATGTAAATTGACAAATACTTATAATAGTGTTCGCTATGCGAAGCTGAGTGGCGTAACACAAGGAACTAACAGCAGCCATTGGTGGAACGTATGTCTTTGTGACAAAGTCTATGAAAAGTGTGGACTATGGCATGTGTAATATGTGAGCATAGATACAGTTACTAAACTTAAGTGGCAGTGGGTACTTACATTGTTCGTGGAAACACATTGTACAAGCAACACACTTAATTGACCATTATATGAAGTACCTACTTGGTGCAATAAGGATTACGATTCGAAATTTTTTGTATTTTGTATGAAAAAAGAAATTCTAAGAAAGAAAAAAGAATTACAAACCCAAAAACAAACTGTGTCAATGATGGTACCGGGAAATGCAGTATGGTATAAATATTTCTTTCAATAATATATATATCAAATGAAATTATAATAGATAGTCGGAAATCGGAAAACGGATTGATAAAGTCTGACACGAGTAGGTAAGTACTAACCTTAATATAATCTCTAATTTAACAGTGTCGACATTCGTGGCAGCTCCAAGGTACGATTCGAAAAGCTCACAAATAAAGATAGCCGATCCCACCTAAAGCGGGATGTAGAAGGGAAGATCTTGAAGTGTAAGGTACAAGTTGGAACCCGGCCGCAGACGATGTGTCGTCGCGTTAAGGTACAAGTTGGAACCCAGTGACGCGAGGCGACTGTACGACACGTCGCCGCCTCACGATGGGTTTCTGTGTATTTCTATGAAACACCATTCAAACTCACACTCACACG
Organism: Cydia pomonella; assembly: GCF_033807575.1. Classification (NCBI taxonomy): domain Eukaryota; kingdom Metazoa; phylum Arthropoda; class Insecta; order Lepidoptera; family Tortricidae; genus Cydia; species Cydia pomonella. The sequence goes on along the minus strand of NC_084709.1, from coordinate 20,152,814 downwards.
AAGCCAGCTCCGACCGCAGTCAGTAGTGTTGCTGACGTCACGAAACACTCGGAAGCTCGGAACCAACTAGATAGTTAGATACGGCGCTGCGGTATGCAGTCGGGTTCGAACCTAACACAGCGACATGACACGTCCAATTAGTAACTTTAACTTTGTGGCGTCATGTCTCTATGTTACGATTTCGAACCCGACTGCAGAATAGTTGCACCATATCCAGTTGGTTCCGAGTGAGAGTGAGAGAGGCAATACTGATCTACGGTCGGCAGAGAAGTATGGTCTGCCACTCGCCGACACGTCGCTAACTTCCTGTCGCTGACTAAGAATCGTATTTCATAGAAATACATAGAAACCAGTCGTGTCGCTGCGACACATCGTCTGCTCCTGCCGTCTGCGATCGGGTTCCAACTTGTACCTTTTCGGAAATATCTTGCTTATTTTGTAAAACGTTTTTTATCCATATATTTACTTGAAAAATAGACTACGAACGCGAAATATCTCTTGAATATCTCAAATAGCACACGCAAGTCTGGATTAGAGTTGCGCAGTTCTCAAGAGCGTTCCGTTTTGTAATGGGAAAAGTTCTCGCTCGGGAATATTTAGACTGGATATTTGTGGGTTTTCAGAAGCAAAGGAAATCAAGTGCAACCGCTTCTTGTATTATGGAAAAAACAGGTCCTATTCAAATACTATGTAAATATGATTTACTATTCATATCATGTGATAAAGCTGTCCGCGTCAATTTTTTTTAAATTCCTATTTTGGTGATAGAAATGGTTCGCGATCGGCGCGATCATAGAAATGCCAGAATGGCCTAAAGTATACTTTACGGTCTTACGTGCTCCAATGTATCCCTAAAAGTGGAAAAGGAGGCTGCATCAGTTGGCCTCTGCTGGGCGGAGCTGGAGGAGGCCGCAATGGACCGTGAAAAATAGAAATCCCTTCTGAGAGCCCTATGTCTTTGATGAGGAATAACAGGATACCATCATCATCATCAATGTATTGCTACTAACATTATAAATGCGAAAGTAATTCTGTGGTCTGTCATGTCTGTTTGTTACCTCTTCACGTTCAAACCGCTGAACCGATTTAGATGTAATTTGTATGGAGATAGCTTGAGATCCGAAGAAGGACATAGGATATTTGTTGTCAATGATCATCATCATTCCACACAGACGAAGGAGCGGGTAGAAGCTAGTTTAAAATAAGCTCGGAAACGAACTGAACGTATTTCATTATTGTTTTTATTTAAACCACAACGGTGACCAACAAGCATATGGGCCGCCTGATGTTAAGCAATCACCGTAGCCCATGGACGCCTGTAACTCCAAAGGTGTTACATGCGCGTTGCGGACCTTTTTTTAAGAGGTTAGAATAGCTTTGTGATCCTAAACCGAACGTATGTACATTTTTGATGAATTTTTCCCTCTTGAAAACCTGTACACACCTTTTTTGGAGAACTCCATACTATAGGCCCAGACCCACTAGATTAAAATGGTCTTTTTAATTAATGCAAGATAAATCAAAATTCGCCACGGTATACGCTAAAATAAAGCGTGAGCGTAAATATGTTGCCATTATACATTTATGTTCAAGTGCTGGTAACACAAGGCGCGCCAATTCACGCAGAACATAACTATACGAAATAATAACGTAACGACCATAACATCAATCTAAATTAAATACAGCTGTAACCATTACGACTTTTATGTTGGCAAGACGCGTTTAAATTAAAAAATTCGGGGCATCCGAATTAATCGATGACATCACTGTCCGTCTGTCGGGTGACGCCCGGATCCGGTCTATCGAAACTACTATTTTTATTACATTCTGAAATAAACCGGTTGGTCCCCTCGTTTGGGGTATTTGAATGTGTCGGACAAGATTTGACCTCATTTGAGAATAATGGAGAAGAAATATGTATGTAAAACTAGTTCTTCAGAAAATGTATTGTGTACCATATAAATATGCTTTGTAACGAGCATGGAAACAATTGAGAATTTTCTGTCTGTGACTTTTTCACCGCTAAGCAACTACATTCTGATGAAAGTCGAGTAGAATGCTCAAGTCCTGGTGGCCATAAAATATTTTAGAAAATCAATCTACTCCTTGGTTGAACAGAAAACGACACTAACGATTCCCACGCGGACGGAACCGCGAGCACTGCTAGTAATTGTTATAAATGGGACGTGCACTATTGCCGATTTATTTTCGTTTTATTCTTTAAACACAGCTACACATACCCACGACACTGAAAATATCCCTGTTCAATATTACGAATTTCCACGTTTTGAAATTATACTTCTAAGAAGTGAACCGTCGTCTTATAACCCGAGGGCAACACACTACGTAAATATGTGGTGTCACAGATGAAACTCTTATCAGCTTAATCTAGTGCGGTGCCGTAGGATAAATATTTTTATTGACTGGGGCGGCACTCGTCAGGAGTGTTGATTTTAGACGTCCCCTTAGGCCTTGGTCTCTCGTACGCTGCCTGGAGCGGTTTATACCTATCTTGCTTTACGATAACGCTTGACTCTTGGGGCGTCGAGCAAAAAACTGCATACATTGGTGAAGGAAAAGGTGTCTAACCTTACAAAAATATTTCGTAACGTGAAGTAACGTAGCGTCAACAAGAGATCGATGTCAATTTTGCAAATAAGTTATTTATTAGTTTAATGAAGTTACTTAAATAAACATTATTACAGTATGCCTACAGGATGTTTACTCGGTATTAAAATCGGTGATTGAAGCCAAATCAGTACCCCTAGTGTAAATACATTCGATTTCCAAACGTGACGTACACGTTTGCGTTTAGTCTCATTTTGTATTGGATTTCGAAAGAGCGCGCCAAGCGGGACGTTTTGGAACCTCAAAATCCTATACAAAATGAGACTAAACGCAAACGCGTTCGTCACGTTATGATGTCGATCAAAGTTACACTAGGGGTACTGAAACCTATTCGGTCAAAATATATATTCGAAAATCGCTAATCGGAAAATGGGCATATATATATGGGATGATAGTATAATTATAATATTGAGTTAACGTAAAATTTATACAGGACCAGTACCCCTAGTGTACATTTAGTCGATAGCGAAACGTGACGTACGCGTTTGCGTTAAGTCTCATTTAGTATGGGTTTTTGAACAGCGCGCCAAGCGGGACGTTTTGGAAAGTCAAAAATCTCATACAAAATGACACTTAACGCAAACGCGTACGTCACGTTTCGCTGTCGAAAATATTTACACTAGGGGTACTGATAAATTTAACAAAACTTAACGATTTCACAACGCAGTAGATTTGCTAAAACCTAACCTTATAAAATCTAACCTTATATAATCGCCCGAGATGACTGGAATCATCTATCACACGATATAACCGTCAATCGATATCTTGACATGTTGACAGACGCGAGTGATAACTGGACAAAAGTAACACCTTTAGATGGCTGATAAGTGATAACGGCGGGAGAACGTGTGATAAGAGTGTTTGCTTAAAATAAAATAAAAAAAATAGCAAGTAAGACGTCTGTAAAAGCTATTTGCGGGTTTCCTTAAATGGAATTCCTAGTTGCGATTTTTCCATACAAACGCTTTCTGGGCGGCTACCGGGAAAATCGAAGTTCGTCAATTGCGGGCATTTTTCTCTGTCATTCTAATTACGTCTTAGTGAGAGTAAAAGAGAAAGATCGCCGCAATTTGCGAATTTCGGTTTTCGCGGTAGACCCCCTGTTCCCTCCCTGAATTTTTAACCTAGAGCAATGCTTTTTTTTCAAATAAAATCAATATCATCAATATCTGTGCCGCTATCTTTTGCTTTTTTGGGTTATTTTATTTTGAAGAAACTTACAGCGAATCGCGAAAAATCGCAAAAACGGTTCAATTATTGGCTGCAAAAAAGGCGCAGTATACAAACATAACAACAAATATCCAAAAAAATCAAAACATAGCGGCATAGATTATTTATGCCTCTTGCAGTTTCCAAAATTTCATAATGATTGGTTGCGTTTTGGAGAAGGAAACAGTCGAGAGCAAAACCTCGATTTTTAAGTTTTTTGCGTGGGAATTTTAGTCCGAGCTGCAATTGTCCTTATACCACGCACGCACTCCCGCCCAGCGGCAGAAACATATAGCTTCAAAAATTCTGGAATTGCTCTTAAGGCGGGATTCCACTTAAAAAAAAAAGTGTGCGTCACAAGCATACCTGCCTATTCAGTACAAAAATGCTTGTGTCGCACGGTGCCGCACACTGATGGAATCCTGCCTATATAACGTTTTGGCTTGACTTTGGAAACATGGCAGAAGAAAAGGTTGTTATTTACTGAAATTGATAAGCACCCATACTTGCCAACTGAGATTCTGTCAATGTAGAGTTTTAGACAATACTAGTAGAGGTGAGGATTTTTTATTGTATAAAAGTAAGCATGCTTATACCTAAGACGCAAATTATACCGAGACGGCGGAAGGTAATGGCGCGGCGCAGGCATGATGCCGCTTCAAAATGATTTCATACAAAATGTGTGAAAAGAAAACGACGTAAAGTGAAGGCGCGACACAGATACTCAAGCGACACACACCGCCTGTCGTCTTTCTACATTTTGTATGAAAACGTTTTGAAGCTGCACCATGCCTGCGCCGCGCCTTCACCTTACGCCGTCTGTTTATAATTTGCACTTCAAAGATCATTCGAGGCGAAGTTGAGCTAATACATAATGTCCATTCTGTGTAAAATACTAATATGTACTTACTCTGTGGCCTAAGCGACACACGCACACCAACACCTAGATGTTTGTCTAGCATGCAACGTGTAGCCTAATGTGCGGTGTCATGCCTGACTAGGCAGAGCACACTTTATTGGCCAGCCGGCCACAAAGGGCCGTTTCCGGCGCAGATGAGCACAAGATTATTGGTGTACATCGTTAGCAGATTAGATAAAGAGCTGTAGGTACATCGGCAGTTGACTTGCTTATTTCATAAGTTCCTTCTGTACAAATAGATTTATTATGCCCCTATATGTCAAACAATTAGATTGTGACAGGTACTTAAGAATGCAAACTATAGATATTTCTGTATTTGGAAAATAATCCAAGACTGCAAATAATTTTGGAGCGTTGTTTCATCTGCTGTTGGTTAAACGCTGAAAATATGTCTGTCATATTTTAAATGGTTTACTGTGTGTTTCCATTACGCTGACAGTTCTTTGCAATAGAAGCTTTGAACTAGAATTCCAAACCTTGAACCAAGACTAAACACGTGTTGAATGATTTCATTCTAACTGTAAAATAATCGATTTTTGGACACCATCCAATTTTTTCTAACAATATTCTTGCGGTTGGCAGTAGTTATCACGGAGCGATATTTGATTCCAAGAAGAAAATTAATTCTAATTATAGAGCATTAGGATCTGTCACAGTGACACGAATGTTTGTTTTTACAGCTCTGAATGTCTTTGAAGAAATAAATATTTTGACGTGACATGTAACCTTATAACAGTTTTATACACTTCTTTTAGTAACATGACCATTTTGCTACTTAAACAGAAGTTAACGTCATATATATCATTTAGTATCATTCGCTCATTGTACTCGATTCCCATCGGCTTAGATGGCAAATTAGACGATTTGTCACTGATGTTATTAAAAAAATTTCATCAAAGCTTAGTTTGCTAAGTAACTCATTGATGCCTATACTTTTTACAGTTTTTAGGCTCAAACTACGAGCATCAATAATCTTCTTCTGTTTTCGACTACAGATTCTATTTTAACATGGAACTAGAAAAATTCGTCGCACAATACTAACTAGTAAGTATTCGTTTAACAGTATTGTAAGTGTACAATGATTACACGACTTGACTAACGTACCCTTTATTAGCGTAACTTCCATTTACAACATAAATCCGTTTTTGCAACACGTATCCAATGATCCTGACAATTTGTTGCAATATCTCCGCTACCCAGGTTGCCTAAAACCTAACCTAACCTTTATGACTCTCTACAGGATGTCCTGTAATGCTAATTACATTGAAATGGCGGACATGTATTGAATTTGATGTCACCCTTAGGTTTATAGTGATATTGCTATGTATGATCATACTCTGAGGGTAGAATATGTAGGTCATACTTTAACTATGGAGCCAACCTTGAAATCGCGAAAGATTCACCGAAATGCAGCTAATATTTTTTTACGTTTTAAGTTATTATATTTTATTTACTAACTGTTTCGGCCACATCTAAGTATCTCTAAACCATCTCTAAGTTTTCCCGCGACATCCCAACAAAATGCGCCAATTTTATCCGCCATTGTAAATCTTCAAAGATTACGAATTGCAAACGCTTATCGCTTACGCATAAGTTAATATTCAAACCGGTAGATTGAAGGTCGTTTCTACCGCAGAACCGAACAGGCGCAAGATCAAATAAGTGGCATGTTAGGTACACACGCCCGTCATTTTCGGACGTTAACCGACACGGTATGTGATTCACTACCGATCCGAGTCCCCCTTGTGACATCCTTCATATTTAGATAAGTGTATAGGTGGTTGTCAGGCGAGTTGACGTTGTGAATGACCGAAAGAGTGAATGTGATTAGAGTGCACGATATTAAAGCTAAACACTTTATGACTTAAGAAACTATTGGATCAATTTTGCACTTGGCTGTTGATCTCGCTATAGGTACGAATAAAGAACATTAATTTGTACACTTAATCTAGTGTGCGTGTGCGTGACCTAAACTGAGACTTTAATTAAAATGAGGCCCATACATTCCTTTCTGACAATGAAGAACTATTTATGAAGTTCAGAAGCGCCAAGATTAAATAAAGTTTTCTCCCCAAATAACCAATTTACCGAAATTTAGGAGTGTAGAAGAAATTTTATATATTGGAAGCGTGCACGACTGTCACGTAACCTAGTGTCCGCAAGTCTAGGGGAAAACGTCAATTCACTACATCTTATAAAACTACTCCAAAACTAAAAACTACTGAACGGATCTTCATACGACTTTCATCTATCAATAGAGTGATTCTTGAGGAAGGCTTAAGTATATAACTTGTTAAGGTTTTGTGTAAATTGTTTGAAATATAACGATGTTGTCGGAAAAAATCACGCTGGCTAGGAGCTTTAATCGAAAACGCTGCCTAATCCGTTTGAGCTATAACAACACAATGTATGGTGGGGTTGTTTCTCATTCATAGGTCTACAAAAAAGTCCGCGATGTTAAATGTCTATCTTTTAAGGATAACTTACTATATCCATTCTTAAATTCTAGAAAAAGATCACGTAATATGTGGCATTTGCAAAGCTATTTACATGGATACATTATTAACAATTATCAAAATAAATACGTTAGTTTTATTAAGCATTTCATACAGATTACAATGATCCCTTACACCATACAATTTAAATGAATATTTCAGGAGTAATCGTAAATCAAAGTTTCATTTCGAGCCATATAATTGTACGAAATGTTAAAGACGCTATCCGCAGTTAGTTAAAATTTTGACCACCTTATGCGCTGGGATCGCTTTACTTACCCCTTCGCACGGTCCCAATAGTCTTTCGAGTTTATTTGACTGATATCTCGAGTGTCTCTTGATTTATCTTAGATATTTGGCAGTCGGAGACCAGAGAGCACTGTTTACTTTTCGCATACCAAGCGGCTTTGATCACTCTGCTTACAAATAATCCTGTTCGACAGACATCGCTTTCATGATCTTATCTAAAGTTTGAGTCTTAACACTAATCAATGAAAGATTATTTTCAAAGCTACTTTTAAAAGAATTTGAACAGATCAATTTCAGTTTGGGTCCCATGGTTTTAATCCTTTGAGCTGCCTTTAGTACAGAATAAATAAATACAGATCGTTTAGAAAACGCCGATAAAAAGTATAATGCGATCGAGTAAGGAATGTTTAGACCCAAAATTAAACAAAGATCAAACTGAAATTGGACGGGAAACGTTTCCAGGCAGCGAGTAGTTCGTAACGTGTCTTAAAAATATTGCATTTTTTTTTAATTTATCTGCAAAGACTCGAGAGTAAAAGTACCTAAACTTTGTTTTAATGTTTGGAGTACTGTAAGTCGCCGCTTCTCTGCCTTTTCTTCGCTTTCTTTTCTGCACTCGAAAATGTGCATCTTTTTTAAGAAGGGTGTTTTGTGCGTAATACGGGGATTTTTTTGTTTGACAAAATCTGCGTTTTTAAGTACGTTTTATATTTCATCAAAAGCTAGTCGGATCTCGAATGTGTGAACTCTAATGATTCTAGTCTTTCCCAACTAATAGGCGTGGAACATTTCGCAAAGCCAGCGCGTACGCACTGGTGAGGACGCAAAGTTGGCATGTACGGATAGTCGCGCCGTCGTCGTGTTCTCTTTGATCATTGTGACTAACACAGTTGTTATTACTTAGTCTCTGTTTGTAACTCCTAAGGCTGAAATGATAGCTCGATTTATCTTACTAATTATTAGTGTAGTAGTTGTCCAGTTTAGGTATGATTGATTGTCGTAATATGAAACAGGTCTGCGTTAGTATGGATGTTACAGTTACAGTCAGCAGCTGAAGGTAAGGCTACCTACTGAGATCAAGCGGAGCGGAGAAGAGATGTGGATTACAACCAATGCTACTGATTGATTCCCGCATGTGTCCTCTTAGGGGTCATCCATTATCCCACCTGGAAAATGGGGAGGGAGGAGAGGGAGGGTAAGATGGGAAAGAGAGGGAGTCAAGTAAATGTAACATGGGGGAGGGGAGAGTCACAAACTTTGTGATGTCACTTTACTTCACTTGTAGCCGATTGATTAGATTTTTTTGTACTCGCGGTACACTTAAATAAATAACTAGTTCTTGCAACGATATGTCATTTTTATTCCTGGTTTTTGTATCATAATATTACTATTATTAAAAATGTAATTTATTGAAATAATAAAACTTCATTCGAATGAACAGGATTTTATTGCAAACAAGTTTGCCAGATACGTGACGTCACACCTGCCAAATGTGACCAGGTGTGACAAGGAGGGGGAGGGGGGGGGGGTGGTCAAAACATCATGAAATTCGTGTGATGTAATTTATGAATGGCAGCCTTAAAGCTCCAACGAATTCAACGAATGACCTCTTCGACAGGAACATATAATATATGTTACGAGCTCACGAGTGCGTCGACTTTAATTCTAGTTTTAGGGCTTAATGGTAGTCTACTTTTAAGATTACTTTGCATAGCAAAATGTTTTTGTACTGGATTTTTTTACTTACCACCACCATTGTACTATATTTTATGCGAATAAAACACTTTGACTTTACTTTAAAGCTGGCTATTTGTCCAAAATGATCTACATGAACATTTAACAACGTGTTCGAACTACTTTGAACACCTCATTTATTTTTCCGTTACTGACTGCATTAGTCGAAGTTTGAACACACAACGACAGGCTTAATAAGCCGCACAATCGGCACAACCTTCCACTTGGCTACAGATAGGGCTGGGGCACCCACCTAAAACCCCCTCCTTTTCATGTAATATTGTGCAATATGACAGATCTCATGATACAAAGGAAATTGATAGTTATCTGAAATGTCTTCATCCATCATTCAAGGCTTGAGCTCATTATTTGATATATGATTACTGTACAGGAATCACATTCGTTAATCATAATGGGAAAATCAACATATGGCGAGGAAGTAGGTATTGAATTATTATATGTAGCAATGTATACACGGTAAGAAAAGATACCACTTTATTTGTAGGGAATATTAGACATTTTAGTATTAATGACGGCCAGTCAAAATATGACGAAGAATTTTTGACCACCTGACCTACGTCGATAGTGACCCTGCCCACGAAGCAGGAGGCCCCGCGTCCGGGTTTATATTCTGGTAAGGTCATATAATTTTGTGTGTTTAACACAAATATTTGTTCCTGAATTATGGGTGTTTTCTATCTATATACGTATTTATATACAACTATATAGGTATTGTAGGTATATAGCGTCGTCTAGTACTCGCACAAGTCTTATTAAACTTACCCTGAGACTAGGTCGCTGTGTATAAAAATATCCTATAATAATTTGTAAAAGAGTTGAATGTTACGAAAAGCTTTGTAATTTCTCATCGAACGTGAAACTTTTTCAATTCTTTTATTTATTTTATCTTTACTTGTTTCAGGTACATGTTTTGCGTCGATCCCATACTGAGTTCTGAGGTTTAATCTAACTCTGCCATATATTATATATGTGGAAAAGCCAGCATCCAAAGTAACGGATCAGATTACGCGTCAAAACTATCTACAATCTCTATGTAGAACAATTAAGATACTTTTAAATGCGAACTGTAGAGATATATCCCTAAATTTGGAAAAATATTCGAGCGTGGCAGATACTTTTGGCGTGTTGTATCATTCGCTATTACTATTGATGCTCTACAGGTCGTATTTAACGACTCTTACGGTCCAATCTCGAAATCGCCAAAAATTTGGGTGTTAAGGAGTTCCGAATGATTCCATCAAAATGTTTTCACTCAAATATTTTAGTTTACTATGCGATTTCAGTGTTCAACCTAAAGCAAAATTCGATATGTAAGACCTACATATTCACTCGCCAAACGAAAACAAAAAGTGTATCGGATTGACAGATGCTACGAAAAGACACGTGAATACTTCCATAAATTATTTAGGATTCAATTGGTATTTTCTATCCAAGGTTATCATCTTAGTTAGGCCCGCAGCGATACGGCGCTAAAAGGAAGAATATGATGAAACGTAAACTTTCCTACTATGTTACTAAAATATGAAGCTTACTCCAAGACGTTATAATCGTCCTAATTAAGGGTCGTGTAAGCCTTTACTGATAATGAGGGTGCAGATAAAGTAGAGGACATAAACTTATAATTGAGCGAGAGATCGCGCTTGTCCCGAAAGCGTAAATTAGTTAGCCAACTTACCAACTAGCGGTGTCATCAATTCATAGAGTACCATCTATAGACAGGATTCTGGTTTATCCTAGTTGTGAGTTCTAGAACAATTGTTTTGTTTTAAATTGGGATCTTTTTATTATTCAACAGAAGTTCAAATTAAAATGTTGAATATGTACAATTTAAAAGTACCTAACTAAGGCGGAGGTCTTAAATGAAGTTGAAGAGAAGGTGTGCCTATTAATTATCATTGAAAATAGAAGAGGGAAGATGTTGGGACATCTGTTACGACACGATGAATTCATCAGGAACATCATAGAAGGGAAAATCGAAGGAAACAGGAAGAGAGGGAAGGCAAGAAGGGCATACAAGGATCAAGTGAAGGAGAAAGTGAACGTCGTGTTGTATCAGGCTGGCAAGGAAAAGGCTAAGGAAGAAGCTCTTGTCGGTATAGCTAGGATTGCTATACCGACAAGAGCGCAGTTCTTGAATTTATGATGGTGATAATGTACAAATTATTCTACACTAGCTTAGAATTGTCATACGTGTAGGGACGTCGACCTGGACAATTGTGTTTTTATTTACACATTTTAAAATTTAACCCCCGTTGCCCGTTGCAAATTTTGCTCCCGTAAGTATCACCGGGACACCAAGCTTCAAACGGGGACATGTCCCGGTATACGGGGCTAACCCTACTAGCTTATCATATGAACTCTTTAGGTGGGTGCTCTTTTTTGGCAGTAATTTTCCTCGGCTTCTGGGATCCCATAGTAAAAGCTCCTCAGTATAACCTAAATATCTGCCTGTATGCCCAAACGGTGAAAAATCTTGGTGACAGCAGTGACAGAACGTCTTATATGGTTCATCTATTAGCTGAGAGATCTGTGTCCCAATTGCTCACCATCTCACCTACACCAACCATATCGAAAGGATCCAGTATATAATGGCCCGCGATTACGCACAGTCGTTAGGGACCTTAAGGTCACATTACACTGGACCTTGACTCCTCGCTCCTGCAACGCTCTTGGCACTCACTAGTTTAGTACTTAACAGCTTATTCGGCTCTCTGGACGGATCTGCTTCGTTTTTACCTCTTAAACGGGCTTAAAAGAATTTTAAACGCTTATCTGGAAAAGGTAAACTTTTCGTAAATACTTAAACGCTGAGGTTTCGGCAGCTGAGTTTTTAAGGACCTAAATATTTAACATGTCTGTCTGGAGAATAAGTATAAGTGGAACGGTGAAATCGACAATGCCGATGTGTCATAATTAGGTTAAATTGAGATCAGACGACTTAAACCTTGACGAGTAATATAAGCAC